>NC_080591.1:29489500-30126666 GCF_029962835.1 Magnolia sinica | reverse complement strand
CTATTTTCTTTCGTTTTGAAGCAACATAAAAACTAAATGTGTGCCCCTGGTCACTAATAAGAGTTGGTGTAGGGTTGTCCAAACTTGAAACAACTTATATCTTCTACATTCAGGGCATTGTTCATTTCTTGAAATAACCACATGGACAATGACATAAACACCCACCCATTGAGAACACCCATTCAAACAAATGGACTGCTTCAAGCGGTCACATTTTCAAAACATTAATAAAAATAGCCACCCATTCAAACAAATGCACTACCTCATATAGAGTCACCCATTTGTGCAACATTCCAAACAGCCACCCATTCAAAACACATTCAAAAACAAGAAACCCATTCAAAGGTCCAAATGGACTGCCAGAAACAACCATCTATTCAAAACAGAATCCAAGCACTCACCCACTCAACAAACATGGATTGCTAGAAACAACCATCTATTCAAAATGGAATCCAAGAAGTCAGCCACTCAACAAACATGGACTCTTGGAAACCACATGACCCATTCAAAACACGCATAAGAACAGTCACAAAAGGTAGGTTGAGGCTCAAGCATATAGTTAAAATACAAAATTGTTTTCAACCATACAAATTCCCAAAATGGAATGTGATAGCCAGAGCTGTCACATTCAAGCCACAAAACAGAAGCTACTTAACCACATGATCAAATCGAACCCATTCTACCCTTCTTTTTTCTGTCTTTTTTCTTTCTTTTTTGAAGAGTAAACTCATTCTACCCATCTTATCATCAAAAAACAAAAACATCTACATCTTCACACAAATTATATGCCTCCAGAATCGACAATTTCCCAGCTGCCATTAGAATGCCCTTCAAGCTCTCAGTAGTCGGGTGGAACAATAAGAAACAGAAAGTAGAAGATGAAGTGCCACTTACCTAATAGCCTTCCAATGTACTAATTGTTGCACAAGCAAGCTACCAAGTTGAGTGGTGATCCCTCATCTTCGTGAGGGTTTTTGAAGGAAGCAAGGTTTTAAGCAAAAGGGTAAGTTGTACTCACCTTTTTAAGAAGGAAGACGCAGAGACTATAGTTTGATTTTTGCTAGGAATGTAATAAAGCAGTGATTCATGGTCATCACAAGTGGCACTAATTCAAGCTATCTAGACCACCATTTATTAAGAGGTTCTCAACTAACATTGTCATCTATAATGGGAGGAAGATCTTTCCCTTCTCCTCCTCCCCTTCCCCCTCCCCCTTCTCCTACTCAGTCGAGCAGTGGTCCCTCTCATCTTCGTGAGGGTTTGTGAAGGAAGCAACGATGCAGGGAAAAGGGGTAAGTTGCACTCATCTCCACCCCATGCTCTACTATGAACCTTACAACTTCTACCACATGACAGAAGGCTTCGTGCTTAGGCGATGAAACATTAAACAGAAGGATAGAAACCATCTCTTTCAACTACCACATGGCACAAGCTACAACTGCGATGGTGGTTTCTCTATCCATCTAGACGAGGTTGTAGCCCACTAGTGTGACTTCCACGCTCGAATGAGCAAAAAATCAATTGATTCAAGTTCAACCAAGGTATTCCATAACAGTAATGGTGGTAGTGACAGCCCCTGTCGTTATTGTTACGATACGGGCCATTACAGCTTTATATATATATATATATATATATATATATATATATATATATATATATATATATATATATATATATATATTAGCCTCATAACGAATCATTTAGGGGATGTTATAGGCCATTACGAGTCAATTTTTCTGCAATAGTCATTATGGCCATTACGACCCCATAACGTGTAACGGTTACCACCGTTACTATTAGTAACGGTTGTTACAACCATTACATAACCATTTTGGGATATCTTGGAAACAACAAAACTCCATCAAAAGTCAAGTCTCATGCAATTACCATCATCACCCCACTCCTAACTGGTACAATTCTTGGTCTCCATTGCACCCAATTAAACTAACTAAGTCTAATTTCCATCATCTTATTACCTATCAGTGCTACTCCTAAGTTTCCTTGAATGCATTCATTTCTATTACTATCCTTCCTTGTATTTAGTGTTTAAAGTATTGATATCGCTACAAGTTTCGTTGGCTTAGGATATGGAAACAATATCGATATCGTCAGTAATATCGCCGATAACCAAAAATGTGGGGAAACATTGATGGGGAAACATGGGGAAACGGTGGAAATTTTCATTGAAACTTCAGGAGATGCTAAAATACACATATTTGAATATTTATGAATAAAAAATTATAAAAGGAATGCAAATATAATAAGTTTCCATTTAATGGGGGGCTTAAAAGCATGTGTTGTTGTAAGAAATTAGTCTAACTATCCCATCAATCCCATCTATCCATCCAAGCATTCTGCTTTCCATCCAAACATCCATCGGTATTTCAAAATATCGACAACATGTATTTCGTTGAGAAATCATCAACAATTGAAAAGGAGACGAAAGAATGTGGTCTTGACATCGCCCATAAAAATAAATTCAAAATGGATTTTTTTTAATACACAGATTTTTGGTGACATCGATACATTGGCGATATTATTGAAATATCACTGATACATTGGCGATACAAGAGACACCTAGAATATATAAAGTCAAAATATTGGTGATACATTGGAGATATTAATACATTGGCGATACAAGTCACACCTGGAATTTACATAGTCGAAATATTGATGATACATTGGCGATATCGATAGATTGGTGATACATTGCCGCTACCTGGAATTTTTTATATTACTAGTGTTATCGGTATCGCTACCAGTGTTATCGATGTTGTTGAGCTAGAGATAGAGATGATATTGGTAATTTTTCAATAATATCGAGGATAATTCGAACAATGCTTGTTTTACCACTCACATATCTCAACATCCTCATTTTAACAATGCTCATTCTATGAGCACATTATTCCTTAACTACCCAATATTTTGTACTACAAAGCATGGCTGGTCTTATAGCTATCCTCTTACCCATACAATTTTCCCTTCAGTTTGATTAGTACGCAATAATAACTTAAATTGCAGAGGCACATCTCCACTCTTACACTGAACTTGAATTCTATAAGAAACATCCTTCGCAATCTCTCCAATCTCATGAATTACTAAATCAAGATATCGAAAATGCTCATTCTAGGGTACTTTTTTTATGATGATGGCACCAACTACTCGAATCCTTGACTTAGAGGTTAAGAAACCATGTAGAACCAGCTTGGCAAAGGAGAGGAATAGCTCTGGGGTACTTCTTGGTCACCAATCTTAACTAATCCCTTGTTTCTAGTCCTAGAGTAACTAAAATCACATTCTAAATATTTTGATTTAGGACAACTAACTTTAAAACCTGTAGATTCTAAGGCATCCCATGTGGTTCTACTGTACTAGCTTTGCTTTGCACCCTCCTTCATCGCATCAATGAAAGCTATGCCATCTACACACAACACACTCCATGGGATCTCTTATTATTGCCCTGTTAACTCATCCATAATCAATTCAAAAAGATTTTGTCTTAGTGCCAACCCCTATTGTAAGCCTCCAGTAATTGGAAACTCACTTGTCTCTCTCAACAAACGAACTTTAAATGGAGAATTTTACTCCCAAACTCAAAACAATTGAAAGACTCGAAAGGCAATGTCACATTCAACAAAATTGTGGAAACCATGAACCTAAAAATCAGGCCGGCCCAAAACTCAGGTAGCCAAACCTTAGGGGAGAGTTGGGATGGGACACCCACCATTTGTTGAGCGAGAGGCCACCATGGTTTTAAATATTCCATCCAATCAGCTCATCTGATGCAAATCGCCAGGATGAAGGGATAGTCCAAAACTCACATTCTTTTGAAACTTTGTGCCACACCAGGTTTTAGGCATGATTTTGCATCGTTTCCTATGGTGAGACCCACCTGAGATTTGGATTGGTGTGATGTTTTGGGTGAAAGGCCAAACATTAGGTGGCACACCTAAGGGGCAGTGTCAATCTCAGGCACGTAAAGTTGTTTGCCCCATGGAAGCAGTAGGCACGCCCCTGTATTACATGGCCACCCAAGCATGGTCAAACCAGCATTTTCCTAGCTCAAAGTGAGCTCAACAAATTCAATAGAACCCATCAAAACCCAATTCTCATAAAATCATTCCATAATCACAAAGAGAGAGAGAGAGAGAGAGAGAGAGAGAGAGAGAATTGCACTCCTAACACCAAAGCAAACGAAAAACTCATTAGAACAGTGGCATCCAACAAAGCTATGTAGAACCAATCAAAAACCCAACTCTCAGACAACCACTAAGCAAAAAAGAAAGAACGAAAGAAAATGAAATCAAAGTGGGGATTGTCCTCCTAACATAAAATAAAAATTAAAAATTAAAAACAATAGAACCCATCACAACCCAAGTCTCATCACAATTACTGACATAGACTTTAAACTACCACAACCAACAAAAAAAAAAAAAAAAACCATTTTGTATACAAGAATTTTACTCCTGAAATAAACACAAGGAAAGGAGTCAATAAACAAAGTGGCATTCGACAAATTCAATAGTACCAAATGCAACCAGTGAAAACACAACACCCGTGTGTTGTCTATATATGTATGTGTGTGTGTATTTATGTGTGTAAATCCCCAACAATGTCGAACAGTTCCATCCAAAACCGGCCTGTGAATCTAGGGTCCTATAGCTCACAATGTCCTCAGGTATGCCCCAGTACTTGACTTCATTCTTGTCGAAGAGTCACGTCTATATATAAGTGTGTGTGTGTGAATATCAATAAATATGTATGTAAGCATACAACCACCCCCAACCCCAAGCAGAAAACCTTAGTTGTTACCTGCTGTTGATAACATCAATCTCATGCAGTGTAACGCAGTGCACGACCTCCTTCCTCTTCTGCAATTCCCCATCAGGGCACTGCACGAACTTTGTCTGTGGGCCCATAGCATCGTACTCCCTTGACCTAGCAAAGGACCGACCGAGCTTCGTGATCTTCCCTGACGCCTTGTCGATCACCACAACATCCCCGCTCTGGACCTTCTCCTTCCCCAGCGCCTCGATCATCTTGGCACCAAGGTCATAGACAGTCTCCATCTCGGTCGTCTTAAGGGTGAGCTTGCCGGTCTTGGACGCAGCACCGGAGACAGCGGGGCGGTCGATCTGGACCTCAACGACCTCCCCCTCGATGACCTCAGTCTCTTCCTTGATGCGGACGCCAATGGCACGGCGGAAGGCCTGGGTGAGAGCCTCAGTCTTGGAGATTTCGAGGGAGAAGAGCTCGGAGGCGGAGATGGAGGCGAAGGGAGTGTCAGGGCCGAGGGATTTGGCGAGGCCGGTGGCGATGGCGGTCTTGCCGGTGCCGGGCTGGCCAGCGAGGAGAACGGCGCGGCCAGCGATCTTGCCTTGCTGGATCATGTTGAGGATGAGACCGGCAGCCTTGCGAGCGGAGGGCTGACCGACCATGCCCTGGGAGACGGAGCGGGGGTTGAGGGAGGAGTCGAGGCCCAGGCCTCTGATGTGAGAGTGAGCCCCGATACGCTCGATCCGGGTCAGATCCCTGCTTTCGGAAAGCTTCAGCTCCGCCATTGAAGGCTGGATTGACTGATATTGAGAGAGACAGAGAGAGCGAGAGACGAGGGTTTAGGGTTTAAGGGGCCGTTTGGATGCCCGTAACTTGTGTAAAATGTAAGAAAGTTACAGGTGACTTTCTTACAGTTTGTGTTTGGGGGAGAAATGTTACAGGTAACAAAGTCTCAACCTGTAACTTTCTATCAGGTAAGATTGCAAGAAATGTAACAGAGGAATTAGGTGTTTTTCAAGTCACAGGTTACTTTGTTACAGGCAACGGCTGTCCATTTCGAATTTGGGAGAGGGTGGTGGAAACGCGGCTGCATTGAAAGGGCACCTACCTGCTCTGACCCAACGTCTCCTTCTCCCTCTCTCTCTCTCTCTCAACGTCTCCTTCCCTCTCTCTGCTCTGGCAAGGGAAGCCCTGACCCTTAATGTTTTTCTCTTGTATTTTTTGCCTCTCCTCTTTTTCTTTTGCGTTAGTGCGGAACGGGGCTGTTTGGCAGGGGCGGTTTCGGATGCCTAACTGTGGGGCCCACAGTGATGCACTTTCCTTACATCCACACCGTCCATCCGTATTGAAAGCTCATTTTAGGACGTGATCCAAAAAATGAAAGTGATCCAAATCTCAAGTGGGCCACACCACAAGAAACCATCTTAACCATATTCCTACCGCTAAAAACATCGTGGATCCACTAAAATATTTATTTTCCATCCAAGGGAAGCGGTTTGCCTGGTGAGCAACTCACTACGCTAGTAAACCCTACGAGGTCCACCATAATTCATGTATTTTATCTACTCCGTCCATCTATTTTCCCATATAATTTTAAGGCTTGAGCCCAAAAACAAAACATATACAATTTTCGAATGGACCACACCACATGGAATAATTGACTTGAACTTCTACCATTAAAATTTTCTTTGGGCCACAGAAGTTTTGGATCAAGTTTATATTTTTGTTTTCCGTTCATCCATGTTTGTATAATCTTATAAAAAGGTTGGATGACAAATAAACATTACAATAGAGCCTAGAAAGGTTTCATAGGTGGAAATCATTTTCCAAACTATCCCATAGTATGATCCACTTTATCTTTATATATGCTTCAATTTTAGGCCTAACCCATTAAATTAGATGGAAAAACGGATGGATGGCATGGATGGACCACATATGTTCAAGGTGGGCCTAACTGAGTTTACTCAATACGATGAGAGCATAATGAGTAACTCAGTATGCAATCATATTTACCATCCAACCTATTGATAAGGAAATCAGATTTCTTATAGTGCTAAGTAAACTCACTTGTATATGATTTATCTATGTTGTTCATCCACGGAAACTAAGTTACCTGTAAATTAGTTACAACTTACACCTAGACAAGATTATCTATAACTTTCTTTCACATATAAATAAGTTACATATAACTTACAACTTAAAAAATTTACAAGCATCCAAACGCAGCCTAAGGAGGAAAAATGCCCAAGCAAGTTCGTCCCGTGCAACTTAGCTAGGTCCAGGAACCAACTTAGCTAGGACCAGGAACCGGACAAGGAACCGTACAGGGATTGTGTAATAACCCCACCAAGACCCATCTAGAGCATGACGGTCCTCTTAGGGTTCCGTGAAGTGTACCGTGATATATGTATTTTATCCAAACCATCCTTTCATTTTGACAGACCATTTTAGGACATGAGCACAAAAAGGAGTTGGATCGCAGGCTCGAGTGAACCACGCCACATGAAGCAGTGGTGACAATGACCTTGCCGTTGAAACCTTCATATGGCCCACCATAATGTTTATTTTCCATCCAACCTGTTCACAATATCACGTAGACTTAGACTTAGATGAAGGGAAAACATGATATTCTGCTTAATCCAAAACTTCCATGGGGCTGAAAATGTTTTGGCCTGTAGTTATTTAATCCCCACTAATTCCTATAGCATGATCCATTCAAGCCTTAAGATTTGCATCCTTTTGGGTTTATACCCTTAAATGATATTTCAAAATAAATGGACGGCTTAGAAAAGAGACATGTATCACAGTGGGCCCCATAGAACCCCTGACAGGACTGTTCATCTCTAGATGGAGACCACGGATGTTGTGGTACCCTGACCGTCAGGCCCACCTCAATGTTTGCGTTGTATATCTGCACTGTCCATCCAATTTGCTAGCTCATTTTATTGTATGAGCTTAAAAATGAAGTAGATACAAATCTCATCTCATATGAGATATACTATATAAAACAATGATCATTGGATGTAAGAAATTAAAAACTTCCCAAGGCCCAATGTAATTAGGGCTATCAATGGGCTGGGCCTGGGTAGGTCCCGGCCCAAATCTTGAACTGGTTCGGACTGATCTGTCAGGTTGGCTATATTCAAAAATTAGATTTTTCAGGCCCAAGCTTGGCTCATTAACACCCCTCACAATAACAGTAATGTATATTCACTGGCCACATAAATAAAATGAAAACATAAATATCAACTTGATCCAACTTTTTTAGCCCATAAAAAGTTTTTAACCATCATTCACCACAATTTCTCAGTGTGGTCCACCTAAACTTTATGTGTGCTTCATTTTTTGAGTTCCATGCCACAAAATGAGTTGGCAAAATGGATGGAGGGTATAGGTACATAATGCACACATCAAGGTGGGCCCCACAATCAGAGTACCACCCACACCCTCGGTTTCCAGGGTGGTGATCCCAACACCTATTCTAGCTCATTTTAATGCACGCGTAAAAAAAATTAAGCAAATCCAAAGCTCAAGCGGACCACACCACATGAAACAATGGGGATAATGGCACTCATTATTGAAACCTTCCTAGGGTCCACCATAATGTTTATTTGCCATCTAACTGTTTAATAAGGTCATGTAGACTTAATGAAGGGAAAACATAAATATCAACTTGATCCAAAACTTTTGTGGCCCTCAGGAAGGTTCTAATGTGGGCATTCAACCACTATTGTTTCCTATGGCGTGGTCCACTTTAGCTTTTGATTTGCTTCATTCTTGGATTAATGCCTTAACATGAGTTGGCAAAACAGGTTGGTTGTGTAGATAAAATACATGCATCATGATGGACCCCACAGTGCCCAACACTGCCTGCCTAAGGGGTTGGGGTCACGCCTAATCTGTTTCTACCTGATGTCGGTTAGCGTCATTTCTTCGGTGGAATTTTTGCTTTCTTGTAGTGCTTTTTCATATGGATTGTTACTACCCGGGCACTTTGGCACGAACGGGGCTCATTGTAACTTGGAATGTCCTTGTGACTTTACTTTTATCAAAAGTTTCCTTGATGGAATAGTATTGATTTTAGTTAAGGGTGGCCATGGTAAAGCTAAGGTTAACTGATGTAGATCGTATCACAGATACGTTCCTTGCATGGTTGGGCCAAAAGAAGGTAGACTATAAATCGACCGTAACTTTTGATTCGGGCATAGTTACAGGGCGCACAACCTATCAACTTTTACTGAAACGGGTCATTTGAGATGAACCAACCCACAATGTATGTCACATTTGCCCGTTTCGTCAGAAAACGCACACTTTTAACTCAAAAACAAATTCTTAGAAGAAAAAAAAATTATTATTTTTAGTAAGTCTGAATTTATTTAATATTTTCCTATTTTTTTTAATTTTAGATTTTCTCACCTTTTTGAAATTACTTGTAGTTATGCTGGGACTCTTCTAGCAAAAGTTTATTTAGAATTTTTATTTTTATAAATTAGGCTTTAGAAGAGTTTTATTAGAATTATGATTTTTATTAGAGTCAGAATTTTGTTATTTTTAGTAATTATGAATTTTAGTTTATTTTTTCTTTATTAATGGTGTAAGGGGACACATTAGATAAATATTCATCAATCAATTTCGAATTTTATAGAATTTATTTTCTATTTTATTATTCCGTTCCTCTTGGATTCGAGAAGTCTCTGTGATGAGTCTAAAGAAGTTCTGCGGATTCAGAATAGTTATCCCCCTGAGGAAGATGATGCTCGACCTCATGTCCTTCCCAGCTTCATTAACCCTATTCCCTACTCCTTATCCTAACTCGCTCTAATAAGATTTGAAAATGTATTGTCAAGCTAGCCTGAGTTGGTCTATAAAAAGAGTTAAATGATTAAAGGTTTAAAATGTTTCCATTTGATAAATTTTTTAGGGGCATGATGCATTTGTAACAATTCGCATCATATAAGCTGTTTGGATCATCGAAACATTTGCCCATGTCCATGAATATCTCTCATTAGACATGGGCCCATGGGGTTCACTTGTAACCAATCACTTGTGAGTGGGTCTCACACAAGACTCCCTCTGAATCCTTCTTTCTACTTTCTCTCGATCATATGAGATAGGAGTCATTGCTTCATTCTTGTCATTCTCCTTGATCCTTTTCCTCATGGGAAAGATAAAGGCGGCCCCCGACGAGGCGAGGCTGAGCCACGGTGGATGGGCAAGAAAAGGGAGCGAGCCACAGCTGGCAATAGCTCCCAACGAGGCGGGGCCAAGCCGCGAGAGACGCTCGAAGCAAAGTCACAACGAAAGAGCAATAGTGGTTCCTCCCGTGCATCCCGAAGTGAACCTAGGGAGGTTTTGAAATCGGAAGGTCGTGTCTAAGGTCTCCATCGAAGATAAGCTTTTTGGCGAGTTCGTGTTGCTTGATCGCCTATTGCACAACGATTAGGCACACATGTTTGGGGGTACTTATCGCTTCGATGCGGGTTTGGTAAAGTCCTTCCATGCCCCGATTCGTAAGCCAAGTACCGACCCTTTAGGATTCAACATCCCTTCCGGCAGACAATCGGTCCGTAATGATATAGAAGTTATCTCAAAAATCCCCGGCACGGCCATAGGGAAGGTGCATATTGATGTGAATAACATAAAGAAGAAGCGGAGTTGGGGATGAGCGCGTCATGCACTTGTGTGGAAAACTCGTTGAGTGGAGATGCGACAGCAATATGTCTGCTTCGAACTTGATCAGCCCGTACTGGTTGCTCCATCACATTTGTACGTACAACGTATACCCAATGACGGGCAACCGTACAGAGTACAACCGCTACATAATTGAGTTCCTTTATCAAGTGAGCCAAGGAGAACAAATATGCCTCCCCACTATCATGCTTACCCAAATTGTGAAAGCAATGACATCAACTAGGGCGAATGCAGGACTTCCGTTTGGTCGTTTGATTTGTAGGATTAATCGTAAATATGAGATCAGAGGATCCAATGGGGACCCCGAACCGATGAAAGTCATCAATGAGAACACACTTAGCCACATGAAGGTGGGCCCAAAGCAAAAGCAAGTTAGGCTCGAAGAATTTGGGGATGAAGTTGATGAGGAAGAGGAAGAGGAGAGCGAGGAAAAAGACAGAAGTGAAGAGGAAACCGAGGCTGGGAAGGGAGGAACGAGCGAAGAACCCCTTGCCCCACAAGAGATGCCAAAGCACCTGGATGCACTTGAGGCCAGGCTTGACAGGCAGGAGAAATTGAGCAAGAAATTGTACCACACAATGAAAGCTATCTTGTGCTGCATACAAAAGGAGGGAGCATCCCCTCATTCGCCTGACTCCGAGGGCCAATAGGCCCCAACCCTAGTTATCATAGCATTATTAGGATTAAAGAAGTTATTGCTCTTTCCTTTCTTGTTTCTTACGTATGTTAGTTCGTCGTAGTTGCAGTTTTATTTCCTTCCTATGTTATGTATGCGGGAGGTCTTTGTTGCGTCAATTTTTTCGGTCGATGTAATGTAAAGCCTCGTATTATGAATGAAATGTTGTAGTTAACAAATTCTTATGAATGGATGATTGAGCATGCTATAACTTGCGGTGATTGCTTGCCTCATGAAAGTAAATCACATGTGTTGCCATGTGATATCATGTGATTCCTTAGCCATACCTAACGTGCCCTATGTTGAATATAGGGAATACCTCTTAAGAGTAATCGGACCATGGAACGTCTTGCACATGGTGGATTGGTCGACGGAGGCCCTCCCTCGAACGATAGCCAACAAGGCCCTAACTTGGGTCCAGATAGTGAGACAATGCCGGACTCACAACTGGCCACCGACACTACGGATGGGCCAATGCCGGATGTGCCACTGGTTCTAAGGTAGAACCACACCTTGTCTTCGACGCCGCCTGTGCCTCGAGAAACCCCACCCTCAGATATGATGGGGCAAATGTTACTTTTGATGCAACAGCAACAACAGGTCCTAGCAACGATAACAGGGGCCATTGCGCAAAACATGAACGTGGCCTCACCGGTGTAACATGTGCAGGCTTCCAGGATAACAGCCGCATGCAGGCTGTTTAAGCGTTTTCAACGCCTCCGTCCTCCCACATTTGCGGGTACCCATCGGCCTGAGGAGGCCAAGTATTGGCTCAACCGAATATCCAAGATGATAAGGCCACTACACTACTCTGAGGCATAATAAGTAGAACTCGTCACCTACGGGTTCGAAAAAGAGGCTGGCATATGGTGGGACAGTGTTCTAAGGACCGTTCCCGTGAGATTTGTGTGAACGTGGGACGAGTTCGAGACACGCTTCCATGAGAAATACTTCCCTCTCACTTGTCGCAATGAGAAAGAGGGTGAATTCCTCCGCCTCAAACAAGGAGGAATGACAGTGTTGGAGTACGAGAACTGCTTCACGGAGCTATCCAGATATGCTCCCTTAATCGTCGCAAATGAGCCGATGAGAATGCGATGATTTTCTAAAGGTTTGCTGGCTGACAGATGTGTTGTGTCAGTATTCACACGTATGTTGAGCTGGTAAACATGTCCCTGTAATCTGAGCAAGATAGTGAGTGGGTGTCCTGAGCACACTTACCAATGGGCTCGAGGCCTAGGGCCGAATTGCAGACTCAGTCGCTTCTCGGCAAGAGGCCATGTGTGAGCTCACCTCCAAGGCTAATGGCTCCGCCGGCCCAACAAAGGAGGTCCGATCACATGTGCACCTACTGCAATAAAGTGGGCCACACTGACCCATTCTGCTTCACCAAGATGAGGGATAATGACTATATGCCACCCTAAAGGATCAACCGCTAACCCCTGCACGCTATTTCAACCCCTCCTTTGCAAGTCATGACACCATCACAACAATTCAATCGGCCTCCTGCATTCCGAAATAGGCTGCCCCAACGGCCTATGACAACACTTTCTAACTGTCCGCAATAGGCTTGTGTACATGCACTGGCCGTTGAGGCAGCCGAATTGGTGGCTGCGAAGTCACTAGCATTCGAAGTCACGACCCACATCCAAGGTATACTTGTGTTTCTTTTAGCGGACATTGGGTCCACTGTTTCTTTGATATCATGCTCCACGGTCAAGTGCATAGGGTTGGGTACCACCCCTATAACTGGGGTGAGGGTCATCGTCGCAGTAGGGACCTTCTCGGATGCCACTGAACTCTGTACGAGTTGCCCTATAAACTTAGGGATCAGAGTGGTGCACATTGACCCGATTGTAACCAAAATCTACCATTACGACGTCATCATCGGCATGGATTGGCTCACCAGGATGAAGGTGGTGATTGATTGTTAGACTAGATTGGTGACCGCCCATGGGCCCGAGGGCACATCCTTCACCTTCCCAGTTCAAGTTAGTCATCCCTTTTGGATCCGTTGTTATGCTTCCCAGTTAGAGGATCATGATGGTCTATCACTTGGGGCCACGCCAGTAGTCCAGGATTTCATAGTTGTGTTCAGGACGATCCCTGGACTACCTCCTCAATGCGAGTCGACTTTACTATCGACCTCGTGTCGGGCGCAACACCCATCTCCTTTCTGACGTATTGCATGCCTCCGTGTGAGATGGAGGAATTGAGGAAGCAAATCGATGATTTGTTAGACTCAATTTTCATACAGCCAAGTGTATCTCCTTGAGGAGCTCCGGTATTATTCGTAAAAAAGAAAGATGGATCACTACGATTGTGCATCGATTATTGCAAGCTAAACCACATTACAGTGAAAAACAAGTATCCTCTGCAAAGGATAGATGACCTGTTTGACCAATTGAAGGGGGCCCAATACTTCTCCAAGATAGACTTGTAGTCCGAGTATCATCAATTGCGTATCAGGAAGGAAGATGTGCAGAAAACGGCGTTCATGACTAACTTCAGGCACTATGAATTTATCGTAATGCCGTTTGGACAAAAAAATGCACCAGCCATATTCATAGATCTCATGAACCGAGTGTTTCAGCCATATCTCTACCGATTTGTCATCGTGTTCATAGATGACATTCTAATATACTTGAAAAGTCGAGAAGATCACGAAGATCACCTAGAGCGGTCTTTGATACTCTACGGCAAACTCAGATGTTTGTGCAATTCTGAAAACGTGACTTTTGGAAAGAATAAGTCAAGTTTCTGGATCATGTAGTTTTGAAAAGAGTCGCCATGAACCTCAACAAGGTAACTGCGGTACATGACTGGGAACAGCCCGGTTCAATTACAAAAGTGAGGAGTTTTCTCAGACTTGACAGCTATTGTTGTTGATTTATTAAAGATTTCTCCAAGATAGCCCGACCATTGTCCCAACTTACTTGGAAGGACATTAAATTCACTTGGAATAAGAAAGCGGAGGCGGCCTTCCAAGAATTAAAGGACAAGCTGATATCCACGCTTGTACTAGTGTTGCCAAAACAAGGGGTCAAATACACCATCTACACCAACGCCTCTCGAGTCAGTTTGGGGTGTATGCTTATGCAGAATGATAGGGCGATCACCGATGCCTCTCGACAGTTGAGGAAATACGAAGAAAATTACCCACTCATGATCTAAAATTGGTGGCGGTCATCTTCGTATTGAAGCTTTTGAGGCACTACCTCTATAGAGAAGAGTTCGAGCTCTTTTGCAACCATAAGAGCCTCAAGTACATCTTCACACAGAGGAACCTGAATATGACGTAACACCATTGGATGGAAACATTGAAAGACTTCATGTTTGAAGTCTCCTACCATCCTGGCAAAGCCAACTTATAGTTGATGCGTTGACCCGCAAGAAAACCATGGAATTTGCAGCCCCACTGATGATAAGAGAGTGGAATATGGTAGAGTTCGTGTGAGATTTTGAATAGAGACTGACGGTGGAGGAGCCATTCGAGAGCATTACGCACCTTCATGCACAACCATTAATCAATGATCGAATCATTAAGCTAAAAAAGAAGATAAGTTATTGTTGAGGATGAAAGAGCGGGCGGGTGACGGCAAAGAATCCAAATGGAGGATTGGCTTGGAAGGAGGCTTGTGATATCATGGCCGTCTATACGTCCCGAACCTTCACGATCCGAGGAGAGAGGTTCTAGACGTCGCTCACAATTCCAAGTTAGCGTTGCACCTGGGTAATACGAAGATGTATCGGGACGTGAAGTGTTGATACTGGTGGGACAACATGAAGGCCCAAATAGCGGATTACGTGTCCCGATGCCTTACATGTCACCAAGTCAAGGCCGAGCACCGCCGACCCCCGGGCCTACTTTAATCCAGGCCCGTAGCCGAGTGGAAGTAGGATTTCATATATATATGGATTTCATTTTCGGATTACCAAGAACAAGAAAAGAGCATGACTCGATTTGGGTGGTTACGGACTGGCTGATGAAATCGGCCCATTTCCTTCTGATTCGAGTTTTTAATTTCGCAGATGAGCTAGCCAAGCTGTACATCAAATAAATAATACGATTACACGGAGTCCCTATAGAGATTGTGTCAGACCGAGACACACGGTTCACGTCTATTTTCTGGACCCGAATCCAATAAGCGATGGGGGTGAAGTTGAAGTTCAGTACTGCGTTCCACCCTTAGACCGAATTTACCTATAACAACAGCTTCCAAGCAAGCATTGACATGGCTCCTTATGAGGCTTTGTATGGACGCCATGTCAGGCCCCACATTGTTGGGCGAAAGTTCGCGAGAGGAACTTAGTTGGCCCAAACTTGGTTTAGGAGACCTCAAAAAAATAGATATTATCAGGCGTCGACTCCTGGCGGCCCAGAGTAGGCAAAAGAGTTACGAGACGGAGACATTTGGAATTCGAAGTTGGAGACCATGTATTCGTCAAAGTTTATCTAATGAAGGGAGTACTCCGTTTTGGCAAGAAAGGAAAACTCACACTGAGATTCATTGGGCCTTTCCAGATTTTGGACCAAGTGGGTGTCGAGGCATACCGTCTAGCCTTGCCCACGCCACTCACGAACGTGCACAACGTGTTTCATGTGTCAATAATTAAGAAATACGTTCCTGACCCTACTCATATCATCAAGTGGGAGCAAGTAGAAATAAGGGAAGACGCTACCTATGTACTGTGACCCACACATATTCTAGAATTAAGGAAAGACGCATCACATCGAGGAGGAAGTCACTCGGGAGACGGAAGCTGAGGTTCGCAAGAACTATCCACAAATTCTTAAAGAATATGAGAAGGTATAAATTTCGAGGATGAAATTTTCTTTTAAAGGGGGTAGATTGTAATGTCTTAGAAAAGTTTGTACTGAGACCTGAGTTCAACCACGAATAGGACCGCTCGAGGGCCATACTCGACTAGCTAATTACGACTAGGTGTGCGTTAATATATAACATTAGAGAGATTAAGTTCAGGCCACCATTCTTACCAACAAATATAGCCTGGGATCACAGGTGCACTAGTGTGCCACCATCCGAAAACCTGTTGAGGGTCAAATATTACACATTGGACCCCATTTATTACTTGGTTTTATGAACATTGTCACGCCCCAAATTTGGAAACCGGGCTCACAAAATTCTCGATCGCCGAATCCGGCCCTGATAGCCTCCATAGTACCCCATTATCAGCTTCCGACACCCATACACCAGGTTCCGATCCTAGAATTTTATAAAGAGGATTTCAAACATGATTTTGATTTGTAATAAGCATAAGCATAACCCACGAATAATAACTACAAGAACACCATCACACAATCCACTATGATAAAAGACTTTAAGATACAATGTGTATAAAGGAAGATACAAAATGATAACGAAAACTCCTGAAACTCGACTACACGCTCCTACTACGGCGAAGCTACGGCTGCGTCCTAACGTCACCTACACGCATCAATTGTGCAAAGCTTATAGAAAGCTTAGAGGGTGGTGTAAGTGTGTCCATAATATGAGCGTGCTCAAAATGCAATGTGAGAATCATGCGGAATCATGCCGATGAGTACGTGAATGCAATCAGCTGTACTAAGGCTATGCGGTGTAAGATATGAATGTTATTGGACATATCGAGGCCATGAGATGCGAGATGCAAATCAAGCATGCCACTCCTCATCCAAATCCACATATCAATGCGGCTCATCACTATAGCATCAAATATCAGTACAGTTCTCATTCTAGATAATCACCGGGGTTTAGTACACTCCAAATGGCACTGCCCCTTTCTCAGGCACGCAACCCAAATAAGCGTAATAAACCTCACTATCCGCTTAGCCAATAGTCTGCCAGTACATATCTAACACGTCGATAATGGACCCATTCACGAGCTGGTCAAAGTCAACCTAGTAATCCCCCCTACGCTTAGGCGGGTAAGGCCACACCCCTTTCCAACCGACCACGATATAGTGGGAGACGTGACCTCCTGGTATTCTACCCTCGTGCGCTCATGTATCCACTCGGTCTCGACGTTGGAGTCATCCTCTGGCACTATCGGGTTTAGGGATTTTTACCCAGGGACATCTATGGCGCCCCGATACTAGAAATAGTATTTTCGGTATCCAATCCGGCCACCCATGATGTGTCTGTTGAGGCCACAGCCCTGATGTCGCTAGGAGACACAATAATCACAATCACACAAATGCAATGTGTGTGAGTTACACAGTTCAATCATGCATCAAGCATGCGCATACCGTGCGCTCATATGGGGTAACTCCGCCTATTAGGGAGTCCCAAAAATCACGTACACTGTGGCATATGCAATGACCAATCACATCTCATAACAAACATATATGTGATGCGTATGGGCATGTATCATGATGTTATGCTGTCACAAACTCATAATCGGCAACAGTAGCCGGTATCGGCAATCGGCATCGATAATCACCATTGATGCAAGGCGGGGTCCATAGATGGACAGCCAATGATGGTCCAATTAAAATCAATGGGGCCCAAGCGTTTGGGTTAACCCACGAGAGAATGATGAGGAAGGGCCTAACAAGGCCTAAGGGAAGGTCACAATGTGGACGTCCAACCATCATTGCCCATCAATGTGGTCATTTAACCAACATTGCTCGCAGGGAATGGCACTCATAAGGCCAATCGGATAGGGGCCCATGACCTAGCACAAGGGTCTAATATACATCATCATGGGCCTCAATTACATCAAACGGGTTGAATCAAGTGGGCCTATGCAAATGGGTCGAATCAAATGGGCCGAATCAGATGGGCCGATCAAATGGGCCGAACCAAATGGGCTGAATCAGATGGGCTGATTCAGATGGGCTGATTCAGATGGGCTAATTCAAATGAGCCGAATCGAATGGGCTGATCAAAATGGGTCGAATCAAATGGGCCGAATCAATGGGCCGAATCAAACGGGCCGAGTCAAATGGGTCATTCATTCATTATTAGAGATCATTTTAAAGCATTATATATAAAAAAATGAATCATATGCAAAGGATCATCTGGACCATATTACACATAACAGTGGTGATAATAATTCCCACTGTTAGAATTTAGAGGACCCACCATAGCATTTATTTCTCATCCAGACTGTTCATAAGGTCATAAAGACCTGAATTGTGAGGAAAACAAATATCATGTTGGTTCAAAACTTCTGTAACCCAAAAGGAGTTTTAATGGTAGGCATTTAATTCCACTGTTTTGGCAATGTGGTCCACATGATATTAGATCTATCTTATTTTTAGTCTCAAGCCTTGAGACAAGCTCGCCAGAAGAATGGACGGTTGGGCTGGATCATATACATCAGGAGTGGGGTCAACGAACGTGGCCCACCAAACCGGCCAAGCCAAATGGATGGACGGTTGGATGAGATCCATCCATCAGCAGGAATCCCACCGTCCAGACCTCTCCTCATGTCAGCTACAGCTGATGTTAATATAGCTGGTAGATAGCTGCTGTAGGTACGGTGGGTCCCACAACAAATGGGCCCTTAAAAATCAAAATCAACGGTACATCACCCACATGTGGCCTCCCTCTTTAGATCCTTGGACTCCTATGCCCCTTGCCTTCAATTTTGATGAAGGTTAATGGAGATTGGAAGGTTGAGATGGGAGATGAGAGAGTGGGAAAGTGGGCCATACTTAGTTTTTGGGAAAGCTTGGGGCACTTGGACGTAGGATATTTCTCTTGGGAGTTGGGAGTGAAGATAAAAATGAGAGGGAGGGAGAGGAGCGATGGATGGAATGGGTGTTGTAAGGAATGGGGATGGGAAAGCATGGGTTTGTTTGAATTTTTGGTAAAAGAGGGATGGGTAGGGAGAGAGAGTTGACTTGTGGAAAGGAAGGAATGGATGCTTGTACTTGAGATAGGGTGAGGTGGCGTTGATGTATGGAGGATGTACTTGACTTGATGGATGTGACATGTTATAGAGATTCTTTGAAAATTCGCAACGCGGGGTGTTTCTTTGAATGAACGAGGGCCCACATCTCCCGGCCCAGGTATCGGATCGGTGCGGGAGTCACGGCGTTGGAACCGCGGCGACGGCGTGGTCGCTAGGGTACAAGATTTGAGTTGAGTCGGCTTCGGTATGCAGGACTCGGCTTAGGATTTGCGCAAATGTCGAATACAGGTCGAGGGTTGCCAGAATTCGACCGGGAGGACTACGGAAGCCTGCGGAACGGTACGGTCTAGGATATGGGTCTTACAAATATGATAATGTTTAATATTCTATTTTACATGTTTGTGTTGCAAGGTGAATTCAAGAGCTTGGATTGAAAATGATGTTAAAAACATGGATTTAACGCTCAAGAATCATCAAAGACAGGAGTGGATTTGATGAAACCAAGAATGAAGAATGCATATACTGAAGATCCAAGAAAACCAAGTCAAGAATGAAGAAAATCAAAATTTTGAAGTGAAATTCGGTGATTCTCGACTAGTCCTGGCTCTGGCCCGACCAGTCCTGGATTATGCTCGACCAGTTAAAGGTTGACCGGTTGAAGGTGCCTTGACTTGAACTCCAGTGACCAAAACTTCTAAAACTTCATCCTGCTCGACCGGTCGAGGATGACCCACGACCAATCGAGGGTTACGCAAAACTTGCGCGGATTGCGTAAAATTGCGACGGTTTCTAAAAATTTCCACTCGATGCGAAAGTTTGAGACCTAAAACTATAAATAGGGGTCCCTAAGGCACCCCTGGGCATCATCTAGGGTTTGAGGAGTAGAGCAAATGCGTGGAGAAGCAGTCACCAAGAGTTTTTCTTCCCTTTCCTTAGTTGTTTTTTATGCTTTTCTTAAGAGTTTTTAGTTCAATCATGTCTATGATCGTCTAAACCTCTTAGCTAGGGCTAAGCGGTGAAGATTATAGTGTGATTGGGATGTTTTCTTTGTTTTTATTCATGTTTTATTGAACTCTCTTAGATAATAGCTTGATTATGAAGGAATATTTTTAGTTTTTAATGGTTTGTTGTGACTCAAATTGCAATAAATCTGCGATAGCTTGACATATCTTCTTTTCATGTATTGAGATTGTGAAATTAGGAAATCCCTTTGTTAACCATCATCCCGTGGGCATGGTTGGGTGATGGAATCCTTCTTATCTTCATAATTCCCTTATGATTGGTTGTGTGATTAGTAGATCCTGTTGTTTGCCTTGTCTCATAGGCATGGTTAGGTGATGGAATCGCTTCCAAATCATCACAACTCTCATCCATTGATGATTAGATCCATAAGAAGTTTAAAGATCTAACAAATCTCTTCGTCCTTGAATCAAGCAAGGTAGCATCCCGATAATGTACAAGTGAATCCTTAGAAACTCTAGTTTCCCACCTTTGAATTTATTAAGTTTTTCATTAAATCTCTCACAATTACTCTTTATACTTCCATATTTAGATTTTCATCTTCTTCTAGTTCTAGTTCTATTTACTTTCAGAAGACACACAAGTTCAGTCCCTGTGGATTCGACCTCGGTCTCACTGAGATTATTACTACATCATGACCCAACACTTGGGGTTGTGAACAAGTTTTTTGCGCCATTGCCGGGGACCGACGACTGAGTTTTTCTGAGATTAGCTAGTTTTGGAATTAGTTTAAGATTAGGGTTTTTCCTGTTTCTATTTTTAGGAATAGGGTTTTCTAAACTATTTTAGAAGCTATTTTTTTTAGAAACTTTCGTAGATTTACCTTATAATTATAGGTTTAGAAACTTCCCTTCTCTCTTTTTAGAAACTTTTTATTTTCTGTTTTTAGAAATTTTCCTTTTTAGAAACTAGTTTACTTTCCTAACTTGTTTTTAGAAACTAACTCATCTTTTCAGACAACTTACTTTGGGAGAGGAGACTAACTCACATTGTTGACTTGACAGCGAGTTGGGCTTCCAAACCCAATCTGTTTTCAACAGCCCCACGTGACCACAACTCCTCTCGTGCTCCATCTTCTTTCTCCTCTACTTCCTTTCCTTCCTTTCTCCTTCCCTGCTTCATCGTGCAAGTCTAGTGCCAAATTGGACTTGGCCAAGACTCGGCCCCAACTGGCTAGTTCAGTGAGTCGCCTCAGCAAAGTCAACATGGTCATGACAAGTCAACAACATAGTCGCATTGCTCATCATTTTCTCTGCTTCCTCTCTTTCTTCTTCCATTTCCTATCTCATTCTTTCCTTTTCTTTTCTCTTCTTTTCCTTTCTTCTTCTTCTTCTTCTCCTTTTTGTACTAAGCCAGCATTGTGTTCACTCCCCAAGTATAGGGTTGTGATGTAGTAATAAACTCGGTGAGACCGAGGTCGAATCCCAAGGGATTGAAACCTGTACATTATCTGAAACTAGGTAGAATTAGAACTAGACTAAGATGAAATCTAAATTGATTACAGTTTGAGGAATAATGGTGAAGTATTAATGTAAAACTTAAGAAATTTAGAGGTAGGAAACTAGGGATTCAGATGATCCACTTGTAAAGATCGGAGAGATCTTATGCCTGTTTCAAGAACTCAACTAGACTCAGAGTCCCATCTTCATCCAGTTAAAGGGTGTAACCATGAAAATCAACTGAACTTCCTTTGATATAGTTTTCAAGAGATGAAAGGTATATGAATTAGAATGGATTCCATCACCAAACTATGCCCATGAGACAAAGTAAACAACAGAATTAAACTAATTACCAACCAATCAACAATGTATGAAGGTTAGGAAGGGTACTGTCATTCGACCATGCCCAGGAGACGATGGTGAACAATAGGTCTTCCTGACGTCATAAACATAAAAAGGAAAGGAACATGCTCAAAGCTATCACAGACCCATCGTAATTTTAGTCACAACAGACCATTAAAAACTAAAACCATTTCCTTAATTAAACTAAAATCAACATCAGTTCAGTCTAAACAAAAGGCACAAGTAAAAATCTCCCATCATGCTACAAGCTTCACCTCTTAGCCCTAGCTAAGAGGTTTAGCCTAGAATAGACATGATTAAGCTAATCCTCTTACTTAAACATAAACTAAAAACAAGGAAGAAAAGGAAGGAAGAACCAGCCGGCTTCCACCTTCACTCTCTCTCTCTATCCATGTTCAAACCCGAGCTCCTTGATCCCCTAGAAAGTTCTCCAGCTAGATCCTCTCTCTTATTCCTGTGTGTCAGCCCCCCCTTCTGTCTCACATTCTCTCTCTCACTTATAGGATGTTCCAATCGGTAACTGGAAGTGCATAAGAGGCTCTTACGCACTCCCTGTTTTAGCAGAAGACAAATTTACTTACGCTGATGTTCTCTGGGGGCCCTTTCTTGAGTCAAACAGGAGATCCACTCCGTTCACCAGCTTCTCCTCGAAATTTCAGTGGAGACAGCCGATTTTGGTTGTCTGTCGATCCTGCTTAGGGAAGAATTCATTCCGCCGTCCATCCTTCTTTTGATCATGATTAACACGTGCTCGTGTGCATGAAAATACAAGGACACCTGGGCTTGAACGAGAGGGTCCTTGGGCTCCTAATGGACGGTCCAGATCGGACCATTGATACCTGATGGTGGCCCACAAGAGTTGATCGCAAGTCCCTGTTGCGAAACAGAGTCGTGCAAGTCGACTCAATTTTGCGTTGGTCTGTTTCTTGAAGTTAAGTGGAAAATCCACTCCGTCCATTGGTTTCAGGATGAAAAACCATCCGGGAATGAGTGTTTTTAGAGTGAAATCGGTGTAGCCCACGAGATCTTCTACTTCGCCGTTCATTCTGCGTTTAACGGCTGGGAACGTGCGAACGCTTTCATGGGGCCAAAATTTCACCTTGGAGAGATTCGTGGCCACCTCCCAGGACGAATGAACGGTTAGGATTGACGAAATGTGAGCTGGGTGGGCCCCACTACACAAAACGGACAGACAGCATCCGTTCGCTGTCTTGGTGTAGGAGATGGATCGGGTCAGCCTAGTTTTGACCGGGCTGCCCGATCGGTGCACGTCCAGTGCATGTGTGTTATGCACATGCATCATGTAAAGTGGGTCCCTCCTTGATGTATATGAGAAATCCACACCATCCATCTTGTTCCCCATCTCATTTTAACCGTGGGGACCTAAGTTGGAGCATATCCAGACAGCAGGTGGGTCCCAAATCGCTGTTTTGTAGGCTGATCTGTCCATTGGGTCACTTCCACAGGGATCGAACGATTGAAATTTGACATGTACGGTTAATTCATGGTCATCAGGCCATGTATGAAGTTTTGAGCCAATCGGATGGCAGAAACCCTATGATCCTGCATTCTTGACCAATTTCGGGCCACTTGAGCTTCAGTTTCTCGATTTTCTCGGATCTCTGGCATGTAAATCCGTCGATCTCACTCCCCTGGGGTCCATCCCTTGCCTTGGTGATTCTGGAGCGTCAAATTCATGCATTTAACACCCTTTTTCAGTCCAAGCTCGTAAATACACCTTACATCACAAACACGATTAAATTGAGCCGTTAAACAGTACCATGTTTGTAAATCCATGTAATAAATGGGGTCTAATATGCAATATTTGACCCTCAATACATTGAACTTGGCTTGATCGAGTCCCATATGAGCTAGCGATTCGTCTAAGTCAGCGGGCCGACTCGACATCAGCCCCGTGAAGAGGATAGCGTCTCTCTCCTCTCTCTTTACGTCTTTCTTCCAAAACCAAATGCCCAGCAAGGCGGCTGGATTAAGCTAGGCCCACTTTACCCAACCCAGCTTGACTCGAAGAAAACAATCGAGTCAGCGAGCAACCCACACTCGACTCACCCTCGCTCCCTCTTTTCTCTCTCCCTTGATCTCTCTCTTCTTCTTCTTCTTCTTCTCCCCCTCTTTCTCTCTCTCTCTCTTTGAAGGCCAACAACACCACTAGACTCAACCTAGCCACGACCCAACCGAGTCGGGCAGCATCTTGGTGTAGCCGAGTAGCGTTATGGTGCAGCCGCACCACCCCTACTCTTTTCCTCTCTTATTTCCTTCCTTCCTAGAGTTTTGCAGAGCTCTAGAATTAGTCCAAACTCAAATAAACTCGCAATAATGACTCAATGTGGGTCACAACAGCGGTGGAGGAGAAGATGATCGTTAATGGCATCTTTGGCTTCCCGATTTCTTCCTCTGATCCAGTCCTTGGGGACAATCTGTATGGGGCCCTAGAAAGCTTGCAAACAAGCTTCATCGAAGTTTGGAGGAGACTGGACCGGTGGGTTTGACGTTGGGAGCTTGCGGTGGGTTCAAAGATGGAAGATGGCGATCATTTTCTAGGGTTTTTTTTTATAAAGGTAGGCGAAGAGCTGTTTTCTCTCCCTGTTTGTAGCAACCCTAGCTCCCTCACAACCCTCAGATGGATAATGGGTGGCCAGGATTTGATCCGACGTCTAGCTTCCAAGAACAACCAATGGAAAGGAAGCTTTGGCGTCAGTTTTTAACTAAAGACCCTAACATGTGAGCAGTGAATGGACGGTTAGGATTTGTCAGGGCGGAGGGATGGGATCTGAGGATTCCTCCTCACTCAGATCATCAGCCTGACAGTACCAAGGCACACCTCCCAATTTTGGGAAAATGGTTGCACATAGGCCAGGTGAGTCTGGATTTGTGCCCACAAGCGTGCACTCCAACATGCGAGATGGATTGGGTTTTGGTTGAGCCCGAGCCCCTGAACGTGATGGACGGTTTGGATTAGCTCAAGGTCGCCCACCTTGATCACAAATAGTTAGTTTTGAGAGGGTTGGAAACATAACTCTACTGCATGCCAGCTTTCTTGTGATTGATGCAGTGTGTACGCGCGGGCCCACCAGCATGTAAAAATCACTAGGGTTGGACCGAAATGGAGGGCCAAACCTAATGGACGGTTCAAATCTTTGAGACAAGCGATCTTGGTGGGCCACAAAGACAAACACACGGACGATGTGTTTCTTTTTAAAACAGTTGCTGGCGGGAAAGGAAGGAAGAATATTTCCTTCTTCGGAAATCATCGGGTCAAACTTGGTTTGACTCGATTTTATGTACAGTGCACAACAGGTGCACGCCCCCTTGGTGCACTCACAGTAGTAAAAGTGGGGTCCACATTGATGCATCACAAAATCAGATAAGTTCATCAAATTTCATGGGTCAAAGTAAGACCCTTGGCCATAGGTCAGGCAGGTCGAAAGCCTAAGTGGGCCATACATTTAGATTTATATCCTTTATGTGTAGTCTTGCCTCGATCTTATGACTAGATTACGTTCAATCTAATCATCAGCAGCTACATGGACCCTAGGGTCCGCCTATGTGAAATTAAAATGATGGATTAATGGATTGATCACTTAAATGTAGCACTTAGGTGGTAAACCATTAAATTGGATTTGTGGATCGATGAATGGTGTATTTGCTGAGTTAGGTCCCGAAACTAACGATGTATGATTCAATTGTTCTAATAAAGTATTAAGTGAAATTTCATCACGATCAAATTCTCATAATTAGGCTTTTGAGGTTTGACATCGATTCCACTAAGGTGCAATGGTCCATCTTTAAAACTAGCGGATGAATCATTTGATTTAAGGATGGAGATCTCTTCTAACAGTGCTAAGGGTCATAAGATCTGTCTAAATGAAGATCCATGGTTGAATTGGTGGTCCGATGGTTTGATTGTGATGGCCAGGTGGCAGACCTTTAAGTTGGACGTTGTAGATCCAACAAATGTGGATCTGATGATCTAAGGTCTACGATCAATAATGTATGGCTCAATCTGTCTAATAAGGTAGGGTTAGACTTCTATCACCATTTGGATCCTAGCAACACAGTGGGTCCCTAAAGATCAATGTCACTTTTGGGATGAGATGATTGTTTGTTCTTGAGAATCAACGGTTATATGACTCAATATATGAATGAAGATTGTATTAGATGGTCCAGATGGATAGATTGAAGACCACTGGATGATGATGCGTAAGGTGAGTCACGCGTGATCCCATGAACGCATAATTAATTTAGATCTTTAAGGTAACACCTGAGTACTGAAAAGTACGGGGTGTTACAGTAAGCGTAGCTCACTTGTTGTATTCGGGATCCAAAATGCTCACAAAACGGCTTTTTCGATCCATATACAAGGTGTAGTTCTATGTAACTATTGGACCGTCCTAGGTCAACTTTCTAGCCAATGGTTATCCAGCTTTTTACGTAAATGGCCCACCTAGGTTGTAGTTCACTTAGATTTTTGTATAAACTAGTTAGTTTTGACGAAGTTGGTGCATGGAGTGGATTTGACATTATAGAAGAGGGGGACCCACTTTGAGTGGCCAGCCAATCCCTTTGATGGTTGCGTCATCCCTCGTTTGGACTCAAGGCGGAACTCGATTCTGGTCTCGTTCATGTGGTATTTCCACCATCCAATGTGTTGTCTTACATAGTTTTGACGAACAATAGCTACGTATGCAATTTTCACGATGGATGGATACGTAGGGTGCGTTTTACACCATCTGCGATATGTACAATATGTCCTCGACGATTGAGTCGTAACATTTGTACAAACACGTAGTTGAATGATTGTAGCAATTACACGAATTTTCATTACGAACGAATGGTGAGAAATGGTCCGACTTGACGTCCTACTCCAAATTACTTAGGCCTTAAGCTAACTGGTTTTAAAAGGATTAGGAAACATAACTACCAGGTTGATCTAAATCTCCAGTGGCCTCAAGAAGTTTTTAACCCCAATCATTCAATTCACACTTTTCATGTGGTGTGGTCCACTTGAACTTTGGATACGCTTCAATTTTAAGATCATGTGCTAAAATTATCTATAAAATGGATGGATGGAGTAGATAAAATACATAAATCATGATGGCCCCATAAAGTTTATTCAATATGCCTACTCCACTTCTGCCGAGTCTACTCGAGTTCTACCCAGCCTGAGTCCAGCCCGGCCAACTCTTACTATTATCTATTTACCTCCACACATTTACATGTTGTCCTAACTGTAGTCTTCTCATAAAACCATGTGACCCACTTTAGCGATGGAGAGATGTCAGAACATGTTGGACTTGGATTGCTTAATGCAGAACAATAGGTCCAGGTTAGTATTGTGTACCACATAGTCTAGTCATCTTACAAGATAATCTAAATTTTAGTTAGAGCCCAAAAATGGACAGATCTAAAGTTGAAATGGATCACACCATAGTAGGGGTGCACATGGGTCGGTTCAGTCTAGTTATGGGGTGAAACTGGAACCGAACAGTTCCTAACGGTTGCAGGAGAATCGGAACCTAATAGCATGTATTTGTATAGCTTGTTAATAAATAGTGCTCTTGATGTAGAGAGAGAGAGAGAGAGAGAGAGAGAGAGAGAGAGAGAGAGAGAGAGAGAGAGAGAGAGAGAGAGAGGGAGAGAGAGAGGGAGAGGAATGGATGGGGATTGGGGGCAGTCGCAGCAGGGGCGGTGTGAAGAGCAAAGTGAAAGTGAACTTAGTTTATTATTATTATTATTATTTATTTATTTAATATATGGTTTGGTTCTATGGATCGGTTCACGGTCTGGATCGGTTCGGCATACCCTCAAACTGAGAACCGAGCCGAACTAATTGGTTTTTTGATTTTTGAAACCGGAATAGGAACCAATGCACTCTAGAACCAAACCAAACCGTACAATTTGGTCATTTTTGGTCTGGTTCCACAGTTCTATCAGTTCAATGTGCACCCTTACACCATAAGAAGCAGTGGGAATTGTATGCAATTAAATCTTATATATGTGTTTTCCCTTATAAACATGTTGAATGGCAAATAGATTTCATGGTGGGACTTATAAACAGGCTAGATGACAAATAAATATCATGGGAAGGTTTCAATGACGGTCTTTGTTGTCCCACTTTTGTGGGCAGGAAATCATTTCCTGTTAAGCATTCCTAGGAAGTTCCTATGCCGGAAACTTAGGTGGGGCCCACCATGATGTTTGTGATAAATTCACACCATCCATCCGTTCTGTGAGCTCATCTTAGGATACATCACCGAAATTGTGCCGTACTAAAAGAAAAGGTGTTTATGGAAATTTCTATGTTCAAACTTCTTGGAGTCGATACTGATGTTTACATGCCATCCATACCATTGGTAATATCACTCTTACTAGGATGAACTAAAAACACAAACATCAACATTATTCAGAACTTGCCCCACGAATATTTCAACACGGTTGTGAGGATTAATCCTCACGTTTTTGACCTACTTGAGTATTGGATCCGGCTCATTATTATCCTTGTGTCTTAATTTGAACTCACGAAATGGATGGACGGAGTGGATTTCTCACAAACTTCACAGTGTGCCCCACCTAGGTTCCCAAGGCAGGAACTTCCTGCATGTGGAAATGGATTGGCTACTCCCCTGCCTCTAGCCAATGGCCGGTGGTTGGTACTCTGTGGGCCCATCATCATACATGTGTTTCTTCCAATCCGACCTTTTGCTACATTTCGAGATCATTCTAGGAATTGAGACAAAAAATGAGGTATATACCAATCTCAAGTGGGCCACATTACAGGAAATATTGTTGAATGAATGTTGTTCATTAAAAACTTTTCGGAGCCCATAAAAGTTTTGTATCAAGATGATCTTTGTTTTTTCTCTTCATCTGAGTGTGTATTAATCAATCAACAGATTGAATGTCAAATAAATAGTACAGTGGGCCTTAGGAGGATTTTAATGGTGGATATCCAATCACTATTGTTTTCCTGCAGTGTGGTCCACGGGAGATTTATCGTCAGCTCAATTTTTAAGCTAAAACAAAAGAATATGTAAAAATGGATGAACGGCATGGATAAAACACGTACATCATAGGGGCTCACATAGCACCGACCACCAGCGACCGGCTACCGTCAGAGAAGTAGCCAACACATTTCCGAAATCCGCATCCGCTTCCCGTGGTGTTGCCAACATCAATCGGCCTTATTTTTGGAAGCGGATTGGCTGGTGTAACACCACCAGCAATATATCTGGTGTTGATGCGTATCATGCGAACGGAAGAGTTTGCTACTCCCCCTGCCATCATCCATGGGCTGATGGTTGGTGCTACGTGGCTCCCACCATGATTTATGTGTTTAATCCATTCTGTCCATCTATTTTTACAGATCATTTTATGGTATGAAAGAAAAAAATGAGGTATATATCAATCTCAAGTGGACCACATTACAGGAAATAATGTTTGATGAACGTTGACTATTAAAAACCTTTTGAGGCCATAAAAGTTTTGGATCAAGCTGATATTTATTGTTTCCCTTCATCTGGATCTTTATGACCTAATCAATAGAGTGGATGTCAAATAAACATTACAGTAGGCCTTAGAAGGATTTTAATGGTGGATATCCAATCATTATTTTTATCCAATGGTGTGGTTTACCTAAGATATGTACCCCTATCATTTTTTATATTAAGCACTAAAATGATATGTAAAAATGGATGAAACACATACACCATGATGGGCCCACAGAGCACCGACCACCAGCCATGGGGTTGGTATCAGGGGGAGTAGCCAATCTGTCTCCTGCGGACCCTGCTCGAGCTCAGAGTTGCACTAACGGCTCAAAGGAGATCAAAGTTACATGGGCTTAACAATGATGTATTTATTATATCCACACTTTTGATCCATTTTTATGGGCATTAGACAACAAATGAATCATCTCCAAAGTTTAAATGGACCACACCAAGAGTAGCGAGATAATGATTTTGGCAGTTAAAAAATTAGTAGGACCAATCATAATGTTTATTTACCATCTAATCTGTTAATAATGTCATAAATACACGAATGAAGAGGAAAACCAAATTTGTTATTGATCCGTTGCTTCTGTAACTCCCAGAAGGGTTTCAATGGTAGATGTTCAATCTCCCACTGCTTTTTGCAGTGTGGTCCACTTGATCTTTACATGTCTTAATTTTAGGCTCAAGCCTTAATAGGGGCTCTCCAAATGGAAGGACGGTTTGGATATAATAAATACCTCGTGATGGGACCCATAGAACTTCCTAACGTCAGTACACCAGCCAATCCGCTTCCTGGCTTCATGCACTAGAATTAGACGCGCATTGCATCCGCTCATATTTCAGTTTGCCCCGCTGTTTTTCTAGTTTGCCCCGCTCATATTTCAGTTTGCCACACTATTTTTCTAGTTTGCCCCTCTCATATTTTAGTTTGCCCCGCTGTTTTTCTAGTTTGCCCAGCTCATATTTCAATTTGCCCCGTTATTTTTCTAATTTGTCCCTCTCATATTTCAATTTGCCCCGCTGTTTTTCTAGTTTGCCCCGCTCATAATTAGTTTACCCCGCTCATATTTCAATTTGCCCCGCTATTTTTCTAGTTTACCCCGTTGTTTTTCTAATTTGCCCCGCTCATATTTCAGTTTGCCCCACTGTTTTTCTAGTTTGCCCCGCTCATATTTCAATTTGCCCCGCTGTTTTCATGGTTGCCTAACTCATTTTCATGTTTACCCCACTGAATTTCTAGTTTGCCCTGCTCAATTTCATGTACGGCTGAAAGTTGAGCGGGTTCAACCCGACCGACCTGACATTGGGTTGGGCTCGGGCAGAATATATCGGGCCCGATCTCCAGTTTGGGCTATACAAACACCAACCCGATAAAACTTAGGTTGGGTTGGGTTAGGCTTAAGCACCAACCCGAACCAACCCGCCCAACTTTCAGCCCTAATTTCATGTTTGCCCTGCTCAATTTCATGTTTGCCCCACTAAATTTCTAATTCGCCCCACCGAATTTTTAGTTTGACTGCGAAGTAATTGAAATTGACCACGAACTGAATTAAATGGATTTTCGACCATCGACCCGATGGAATCTTGGAAAATAAGTAGGTTGGTTGGCTAAATTTGCTTCTCCTACCCCAAAATCATGTGGTAAGTTAAGTAAATCATTCTAGTTTAGGAGATATGCTTGTTAAATAAATAGACAAAGAAATGAATTAAAAGATAGAAAAATATTTTTATATACCTATATATACATATTCACATAATTATGTACTATAGAAAAATGTAAGGGGGAAAATGTTCTCCATGTAAAAAATAAAAATAAAAAAATAAAAAGAGAAAAGAGGAAAACGTGCATAGCACTACAGCTATGGCTACGGTTATAATCCGTAGCGATAGGCCAAGCTCTGACCCGGTTGACCCCAACTCGTTGGTTTTATTTTTAAGTAAGCCGGCCTATTGCTACGGATTTAGTGGCCTCTATGGCTACGGATTATAACCGTAGCCATAGGTACTGCGAATCCGTAGCCATAGGTACCTTGGTCCAGGGACTTAATAAACTGGGTCAGCTAGTTGGGGTCGACCGGGTTGGGACCCGGTCAATCGGGTCAGTTGTCTTGCCCACTTGTGTTTTTTAGATTTGTTTCATTTTTTATCTTATATCATAATGAGAGTAGTCAATTCATTTTTTTTAGATTTATCTCATTTTTTGTCTTATATCATAACGAGAGTAGTCAAAATGAATTGACATGAGAGCCACATAGCTTTCAATAGTAAGGGATTCCTACCCTAAGTTGTCGTGGGCAATCTGCATCCCTTTGGATTATAGGGAATTCATCTAACCCTAGGTTACAGGCAAGTTGCATAACTTTTAGACAATTTAGTTTGCATATGGCTCAATTGAGTTTCAAAACTCAAGATAAACTCGACTCGACTCGAACCACTAGCTCGAGTCGAAAGCGAAAGCTTTGGCAAACAAGTCAAGCCTCAATGTTGAGCTCGAGGGCAAGCTCGAGCTCGAGCTCAAACTTGAGTATAGCATGGACGAGTCAAGCCGAGCTTGGCCCACCTCGACTCGGCTTGATGTACAATCCTATTTACAAATAATGTGCAATAGTTAGGCCTCAAGTCCAATTTAGACATGATTTTGATGACATGTGAGTGGTGTAATCATGCATCAGTGAGCTATGCCCTATTCTAGGCAATAAATACTCGAACATGTCTTATTTCACTCAGTATTGGATAGTGGCATATTTGCATGCATGCTTAGCGGGCTCATCTAGCACTACAAGCTCTAGATGTCCTGCTTGTGTAATTCAAATAAGGTATGGATACGAGGAACGAGACATGTAAACTCGACATGACCCATTCATGATGGTTTCCTTCATATCAATGACTTGGATAAATATACAACTGAGTTTGAATAGATGGTTCTTGTGAGCTATTTTGGATGCTTAGCTAAAAGCATAGACTTCTTTAACTTAGCCATAGAATGTTGTGGTTAGATTTCTTTCGTTCGTTGGAATTCCTGAAGAAGAGTTTTAATGGATAATTGAAGTTTAAGCATTGTAAACCCCATGAAATCAGATTTTTCAAGAAATCATTTTTAAAAAATCGGTTTTATTGAAAGATCGAAACATCACATTTCCCATTTCCCATTTTCCATGAAATATGAGCGAGGCAAACTAGAAAATCAGCGGCGCAAACTAAAAGATCAACGGGGCAAGCATGAAAATGAGCAGGTCAATCATGAAAATGAGTGGGTCAAGCATGAAAATGAGCGGACCAAACTAGAAAATCAGCGGGGCAAGCATGAAAATGAGCTGGTCAATCATGAAAATGAGCGGGTCAAGCATGAAAATGAATGGAGCAAAGTAGAAAATCAGCAGGGCAAACTGAAATATGAGCGAGGCAAACTGAATTATGAGCGGGGCAAACTAGAAAAACAGCGGGGCAAACTAGAAGATCAGCGGGGCAAGCATGAAAATGAATGGGGCAAACTAGAAAATCAGTGGGGCAAACATGAAAATCAGCGGGGCAAACATGAAATTGAGCGGGGCAAACATGGAATTGAGCTGGGCAAACTAGAAATTGAGCAAGGCAAACTATAAAATCAGTGGGGGAAACATGAAATTGAGTGGGGCAAGCATGAAATGCATGGAAATGACCATGAAGTGAAGCAAATTGACCATGAAATGCATGGAAATGTGGGTTAGCTTGCTAGTAAACACCCATGCCAGTACACACCCTCCATGTTAGCCACCCCCACTAGGGATCGATACTAAGGAAAATTACCTAAATAAGACTTTAATTTCACTACTAATGTCATGCCCCAAACCCTGAAATCGGATTCATAGGAATCCCGATTGCCGAATCCGGTGCTGATAGCCTCCGTAGTACCCCATTCTCGGCTCCCAGCGTCCATACGCCAGATTCCGATCCTAGGGTCCTACAAAGAGGTTTTTTTTTTATATATATATACATTTAACTCGTAATAAGCATAACCACAAGATTATCCAATTCACAAAGACAACATTATCATCACATATCCACTAATATAATCATTTGAGTACAATGCTGAAAGGAAATACATAATTAAAAACCAAGCTCCAGAAGACCGCCGCACGCTCCAAGCTCAACACTACTGCAACCTAACATCACCTGCACGCATCTATCGTGCATAAGCTTATAAAAAGCTCAGAGGTGGTGTAAGTGTGTACAAGGTAAGTGCCAAGTATTCAACATAATGACATCATCATATAAGACCAGAAATACTGGTAATCCATAAATTATACAATATCGAAATAAGCAGAAATATTGATAAGATCATGAATTATCAGAATAAGCAGGATTACTGACAAGATCATACGATAACAGAGTAAGCGAAAATACGGACAAGTCCATGAGTCAATCAATGTCAGAATATGCAATATAGAACTATTATGCAAATGAGGAATCATAGATCGCCAAATATTAGATGCAGAGGATACAATACAATATACATTCCTGACGGGTAACACAAATAGCGTCAGCCGTACTTAAACCATATAAATGCAGAGACACAATAGCCCAAAATGCTAAGTACTGCGGATGCAATGTAATATGCGATGCGAATGAAATGACCATACCGGAGTGTGAAGTCGGGATGATAGTACGTAGTATCGCAGGCTACGGGGTCCATCATAAGGGACTTCTATCCAAACCAGTCCCATACCTAAATTTGGATAGTCAGACTCAATGTGGTAAACTCCTTATCTCAGGTTAGTCACGCACCCCAACCGAAATCTTGGCCATTGCGAAGTCACACTTAATAAATAGTTGCGCACCACCAGCTCGAGTGGTTAGTGAATGAATGAATGAATGAGTATGCAACTCCTGCCCAATAAGTTCACATATCAGTACTGTCCATCTCTAGGATCATCACCGAGGTCTATTATACTCTACGCCAGCTTGCCACCCACTATCCGAACGCACAACGGGGTAAGTGAAAGAGACCTCACTATCCGCCTGCCAATATCGAGCCCGGCTCGTCGATAGTGGACCCAGTGGACCCATTCCTCAAGCTGGTCAAACTCAACCTAGATATTGCACCCTCACTCAGGCGAGTAAGGCCACACTCCCTCCCAATCGACCATGACATAGTGGGAGACGCGGCCTCCTGGTATTTGATACTCAGGCGCTCATGTATCCACTCGGCCTCGACGTTGGGGCGTCTCCTAACCCGGAAGTTTAGGAATTTTCACGCAGGGACATTTATGGCGCCCGTATGCTAAAACCAAACATTTTTGGTGTCCCATTTGGCCATCCACGATATGCTTGTGGAGGCTACGACCCTGATGTCGCCAGGGCGTACAGTAATCATAATACAAGATGCATAAGTCAAACAATCTATTCATGCATCAATCTTGCGCATACCATGCACTCATGTGAGATAACCTCCACCTATCAGGGAGTCTCATAACAACATGCTCAATGACATATGCAATGATCAACCATATCTCATAACAAACATGCAAATGATGCATATGGGCATGTATCATGATGCTATGCTGTCACATACTCATAACCGGTATCCACAACCAGCATCGATAATCGACCTCGACCATGTGGACATTTAACCAACATTGCCCCCCAAGGAATGGCCTACATAGAGTCAAATATATAATGGGCCCACAGCCTCACACAAGGGCCTAATATACAACACAATGGGCCTTACTGAAGGGACACATATACACAACAGGCGGGCCCTGCTCATGGGCCTCACATACATCACATCGAGCTCCATACAAGGGCCTCGAATGTATCACAATGGGCCACGCCCACGGAGCTCGAATACATTACAATGGGCCTTGCCCATATGCCACGAATACATCACAATGGGCGTTGCCCATGAACCTCAAATACATTACAATGGGCCTCAACCACTGGTCGCATATGCATCATGTAGGCATCAACAATAGGCCTTGGTAATCGAAATCGGCCTTAACAATCAGGTTCGACACTTGGAACCGGCCTCGACAATCAAAATCGGCCTATACAATTGGCCTCGACAAATCAGAATCGACAAATCAGTCACGTCAATCGGCAATCAGTCACAACAATCGGGGTTGATCGATAGTCAGAATCGGCAAATCGGTCATATCAATTGGCAATCAGTCACGACAATCGAAATCGATCGATAATCAGAATCGGCAAAATCGGTCATGACAATCGGATCGATCAATAATCAGAATCGGCAATCGGTCACGACAATCGGATCGATCGATAATCAAAATTGGCAAATCGGTCACGACAATCGGAATCGATCGATAATCAGAGTCGGCAAATCGGTTATGACAATCGGATCGATCGATAATCAAATCGAAAAATCGGTCACGACAATCGGAATCGATCGATAATCAGAGTTGGCAAATCAGTTACGACAATCGGATCGATCGATAATCAAATCGGAAAATCGGTCACGACAATCGGAATCGATCAATAATCAGAGTCGGCAAATCGGTTATGATAATCGGATCGATCGATAATCAAATCGAAAAATCGTTCACGACAATCGGAATCGATCGATAATCAGAGTCGGCAAATCGGTCACGACAATCGGATCGATCGATAATCAGAATCGCCAAATCGGTCACGACAATCGAAATCAATCGATAATCGGAATCGGAAAAATCGGTCATGACAATCGGATCGATCAATAATCAGAATCGTCAAATCGGTCACGTCAATCAGAATCGGCAATTGATCATTAATGAGAGTGGCCTGACAAGGCATAAGGGAAGGTTACAATGTGGACGTCCAACCATCATTGCCCATCAATGTGGACATTCAACCAACATTACTCCCAAGGAGTGGCCCACATAAGGCCGAGCATACAGTGGGCCCACGGCCTCATACGAGGGTCTAATATACATCACAATGGGCCGAATACACGGGCCTAATATACATCACCATGGGCCATGACCCATGGTCCTCAAATACTAGAATGGGTTATAACCCATGGGCTTTAATATACATTAAGTGGACCGCATTAATGGGTCTCATATACACGACATGTGGGCCTTGCACATGGGCCTCATATACACAGCATGCGGGCCCTACACATGGGTCTCATATACATCAAATGGGCCATGTACTTGGGCCTCGAATGAATCAAGTGGGCCACACATCATGGGCCTAATACATATCGCAATGGGCCTTGCCCTTAGGCTACGAATATATCACAATGGCCACGCCATATGGGCTGGAAATATTTCTCATTGGGCCTTACCAAATGGGCCAGAAACACATCATAGTGGGCCTTACCAAATGGGCTGGAAATATATCATAATGGGACGTGTAAAATGGACAGCTTGGATCAAACACGTACATCATGTGGGGGCCACATGAATGGACAATGTGAATATACAACATATATATCATGGTGGGTCCCATTATGATGTGGGTCGCGGAGGGTTTGCAGTTTACGGTGAGGGCTTGGATTACATCTAAAATCATTTCAATAGTTGTAGATGTAACATGTGTATCATTGTACACTATCATTCTATGGGACACATGGCTCTCTAATGAAGATCAGGATCGCCCAAACATTGCCCAAGTAAATCAGCACTGTACAAACATTGTCCAGCACCATCCAACACAATCTGGATGGTGTGGATGAAATAAATACATCATGGTGGTGTCCATGATCCAGATGGGACCCCTAGAACTCGCTGACGTCGATACATCAGCTATATGGCGGGTGTAAAGTACACCAGCCAATCAGCTTCCATCCTAAGGTGGGTCCACACGTGTGGCCCACCAGTCCAGGTGAATGGACGGACGGTGTGGCTGGAATACAAAAGGGGAGGTGGGTCCCACCGTCCAGCAGGCTGGACGGTGTGGAAAAATACATAAATCATGGTTGGCCCCAAAAAAAATGGACAGTTGGGATGAACATATACAGCAAGGCAAGCTCCACACGTGTGGACCAAGGTGATTCATGTGCTGGAGAGGCAGCGTGGTTATAAAATAAATACATAATGGTGGGGTCCACGTCCAGTGGACTGGACGGTGTGGACTGCCACACATGCATCAGACCCCACCTTCCATGATCCGACGGACGGTCTGGATCAAAACACCTGGTGGGTCCCATATATCAAGATAGGCCCTACCGTCCACACATCTGGACGGTGTGGCTGGACCGTTTGGTCTTGCCGACCTCAACTGGGTGGGCTGCTGGCCCACCGTACGAATGGTTTAGATATAACACGCACCTCCTGGTCAGACGCATAGAACTTATTGGCATTAAATACAGCACCTGTACGCTGCTCGTCTGGAAGATGGACGGTTGGGATAGATCACATAGATCACGGTGGTCCCCTGATCTAAACGGTTAGGATATAACACTTACATCTTGCAGGCCACACCGTCCTCAGCTGGACGGTGTGATTGAGATCCGTGAGTCTGGATCCTCTGTTGCCAAAACCACGACTTTCCTTCTTCTTTTTTTTTTCCTCCTTTGCTGTACAGTGGTTGGTCCGTATCAAGCAACGGTGCAAATTCAATAGTCCAAAATTAGATTGCAGTAATCACAATTTTTCCTGCTTGACCCAAACAGAGGATCCGTGTTCGAGATCCATACATCAGGTGGCTTCACCGTCAACTGGATGGACGGTTGGGATGAAACACTTGCACCAGGTGCGTCCACACAGATGGGCTTCACCGTCAACTGGATGGACGGTTGGGATGAAACACTTACACCAGGTGGGTCCACACGTGTGGACCCACAAGCTTTTGAAGAAAGCTGATATTTATGTTTTCTCTTCATTCATGGTCAGCAGCAACACGGCTGCTGTTACGGTGCATCCCACACTTGAAATGGATGAACGGTGTGGGTTTTACACACGTGCAGCGAGTGGGGCCCACAAGTGAATGGATGGATGGATAAAATACATATATCACAATGGGGTCCATGATCTGAACGATCCATCAAGGTAGGCCCCACACGGACAGTTGGATGAAACACATTCATCATGGGTCTCACTGTCCAGATTTGCTGGACGGTGTGGATTTCACATCAAGGTGGGCCATGTCCATGCCTTGGACGGCCTGACCCCCAATAGGCCATCAAGTGGGCCACAAACATCATCAACATAAAAAGAGAAAGAAAAAAAAAGGGAAAGAGAAGAGAAGAGAAGGATCGGATGGTGGAGGGGCCCCGCCACTATGGGCCCCTCAAAGATCTAAATCACATTCATCAAAACGGGTCCCACTATGATCCAAAAGTCAAGATCTACACAAAATGGTCACCCACCTTAGGATCTTCTTCTTCATTCTTCCACCAACACGTTGTAGAGCTTCAAGGGAACAAAATTCAACGGTTGAGATCGATTTTAGAGGTTGGGATTGGGTGATAGGAAGGTGGGCCACACATGGCTTCTCCATGGAAGCCATGGACGATTCTTCTCTTGGGATTGCTTGGGAGAGTGAGAGAGAGAATGAGAGAGAGATAGAGAGAGATGATGGGAGAGGAGTGATGGGAGAGAGGGATGGTGAGTGATGGGTAAGTGTACTTGGTTGTAAGAGAATATTGACTTTAGGGGAGGGGTGGTTGTACTTGGGGATGGGGTGAGAGGTGATGGGAGTACTTTGATTGATTGATGGATTAATGTGATATTTCATAGAGATTCTCTCGGTATTTGCAACGCGCGGCGTTTTCTCGAACCGAACGCGGGCCCACATTTCCTGGCCTGAGTATCGCCTCGGCGAGCGAGACGCGGCGTCGGAATCGCAGCGACTGCACGGTCGCAAGGGTATAGGTCTCGGGTCGAGCCGACTCTGGAATACGGGATACCACTCGAGGTCACGCGCAACTGCCAATAAAAGATCGCGGGTCGCCGAAATTCTACCGGGAGGACCACGGAAGCCTATGGGACGGTACGGGCAAGAATACGGGTCTTACAACTAAACTATGGAGGTGTCCCAAAAGAATACTTTATGGATCTTCTGAGGAATGCTTTGAATCATGCTCGAAATGTTCGTTTCAATAAGCACATTGCAGCTGTCTGGCTTCAATAAATGCCCAATGTGATGAATGTTGCTCTGGTTGCTTTGGTAGTTCACATGGTTGGAGTTGGTTATAAAGAGTGCTCCATGTAGAAACCTCTGCCATGTACTTCCTAAAAGCCAACCCAAATTCTTAGGAGAAGACTAACATAATAATGGTGATGATGATGTATTTGTAAATTCATACACATATACAAACATACATACTTATAGAAATATATAGATATGCATATGCTCATATAGATATAAATACAGGCATGCGGTTTTGATTGTATATGGCGATCACACGATGCAATTCTTGAGATTCCGAAGAAGTCCATCTTTTTCATAGCCAACAATCATGGCCACCTAAGACCTATCACTTGCCATGAAAGAGAAAAAGTCCTCAAATTATTTTCAAAATTACAAAAAACCCAAGACATCGTTTCAGTAGCAATAGTGTAGGATATGATGTAAAGTAAAAACCCACTACACCTCGTGAATCAATATAATTTCAAAATGAAATTACGCATGCATATAGGACTGATTTAGATAGTGGACTCAATCCAATTCCAAACAACACATTCCATCCAATTCCATTGCAATTTTTTTTTTTAAAATTCCGAATCAAGTTGAGAAGTATTAACAATATCCACTAATCAATGTAAAAATGATACCTATCAAGTTAAGATGTGACATGCCAAAGTATGCATATTACACCATAACTCTTTCAAGTTATTTTGAATTTTCAGTAACACTCCATATTATCATGCAACAAGAAAGGCTTGTTATTTGATTAGTTGCTCTTGAATTTAACAGGGACTCAACGTTTTAATCATTTTATGAACATGTTTGATCACAAACAAACATCACTGTTGGGCCTAATATGGTTTCAACGGTGGAAATCATTATGCCCACTGTTTCCCGTGGTATGATCTACTTGATCTCTTGATATGCTTCAATTTGGGGCTTAACCCTTTAAATTAGATGGAATAACGGATGGACGACGTGGATATACTGCATACATTCAATGTGGGCCCAACTGAGTTTACTCAGTACAATGGGAGCGTACTGACTAGCTCAGTACGCAATCCGATTACGCTTGCTATGCCCCACAATGGTGTTTTATTTGTAATACATCATGTTCATCGGATTATGTAATACTCATCTGTTTTCATCGCAATATGTATACACCAAAACCCCATATGTGGAAGGGAACCTAGACATTGACGGAGAGAACTTAGACATTCAACGGGACAAACATGAAATTCAGCGGGGAAAACATGAAATTCAGTGGGGAAAACATGGAATTCAGTAGGGCAAATCATTAAATTCAGCGGGGCAAACTGGAAAGTCAGCGGGGGAAACTAGAAGATTAGCGGGGCAAACTAGGAAATCAGTGGGACAAACTAAGAAATCAGTGAGGAAAACTAGAAAATCAGTGGGGGAAACTGAAAAATCAGCGGGGCAAACTAGAAAATCAACGGGGCAAACTAGAAAATCAGCGGGGCAAACTGAAAAATCAGCGGGGGAAACTAGAAAATCAGCGGGGCAAACTGAAAAATCAGCAGGGCAAACTAGGATATCAGCGGGGCAAACATAAAAATGAGCGGGACAAACATGAAAATCATTCTGCCTACTGTTTCTCATAGTATGATCCACTTGATCTTTTGATATGCTTTAATTTGGGGCTCAATCCCTTAAAATAGATGGAAAAATGGATGGCTTAGATATTAAACTTATCTGCCACATAGGCTCTTGTGGGGGTGTGTTGATGGGTGGCCAAAGTACTCATGGACCTAGGAATTAATAATACAATTGCCTCTACATACTCGATGGTTACTATGGTGTGGTGGTTAGGATTTGATCCAGCATGTAGTTTATTATACTTCACTCTCATGTACCCAAAAATGATGTAGATCCAGAGCTCAATGGGCCACATGATAGAAAACAGTGGAGAATGAATGCCCCATACTCATGAAATAAGGTTTTGGTAGGCCCCAGACTCAATGTACATGGTTTTGGGTAATATGTGTCTTTAGGTATGGGTTTAGAAGATGAGTAAGGTTTGGAATAATACACTCTAAATGAATATGCATTCTTACGGCATCTTTTAACATAAACATCCTGATGAACATCAAGTTGTTTCTGTATTTCAATAGAACATCGTTCCACAAATGAGAATCAAAGGAGACACATGAAATGTTGTTAGCAAAATCTCCTTCAAAGTAGTATCCTTGTGTCATGAGCTCGTATAAGTGGAGGCTATGGTCTTATGATCTAGAATGTTAGCCAGATGGGCTCCACTGTGGATGATCCATACCCGAAAAAATACAAATAGGATGATCACGAACCTTATGACCATTGTCGACCTGATGGAATCTTGAAAAATAACTAGGTTGGTTGGCTAAATTAGCTTCTCCTACCCCAAAATCATATGTGGTAAGTTAAGTAAATCATTCTAGTTTAGGAGATATGCTTGTTAAATAAATAGACAAATAAATGAATTAAAAGATAGAAAAATTTTTTTATATACTTATATATACATATTTACATAATTATGTATTATAGAAAAATGTAAGGGGGAAAATGCTCTCCATGTAAAAAATAAAAAAATAAAACGAGAAAAGAGAAAAAAGTGTATAGCACTACAGTTATGGCTACGGTTATAATCCGTAGCAATAGGCCAAGTTCTGACCCAGTCGACCCCAACTCGCTGGTTTTGTTTTTAAGTAAGGCAACCTATGGCTATGGTTTTAGTGGCCTCTATGGCTACGAATTATAACCATAGCCATAGGTACCATGAATCCGTAGCCATAGATACCTTGGTCCAGGGACCTGATAAACTGGGTCAGCTAAATGGGACCCAGTCGACCGGATCGGTTGTATTGCTCACTTGTTTTTTTAGATTTGTCTAATTTTTTATCTTATCTCATAATGAGAGTAGTCCATTCATTTTTTTAGATTTGTCTCATTTTTTGTCTTATATCGTAACGAAAGTAGTCAAAATGAATTAACACGAGACCTACATAGCTTTCAATAGTAAGGAATTCCTACCCTAAGTTGTTGTGGGCAATCTACATCCCTTTGGATTATAGAGAATTCATCTAACCCAACGTTACAGGCAAGTTACATAACTTTTAGACAATTTAGTTTGCATATGGCTCAATTGAGTTTCAAAACTCAAGATAAACTCGACTCGACTCGAACCACTAGCTTGAGTCGAACTCGACTCGAAAGCTTTGGCAAACAAGCCAAGCCTCAATGTTGAGCTCGAGCTTAAACTCGAGCATAGCATGGACGAATCAAGCCGAGCTTGACCACCTCGACTCGACTTGGCTCGATGTACAGCCCTATTTACAGATAATGTGCAATAGTTAGACCTCAAGTCCAGTTTAGGCATGATTTTGCTGACATGTGAGTGGTGTAATCATGCATCAGTGAGCTATGCCCTATTCTCGGCAATAAATACTCGAAAATGTCCTATTTCACTTGGTATTAGATAGTGCCATATTTGCATGCATGCTTAGCGGGCTCATCTAGCACTACAAGCTCTAGATGTCCTGCTTGTGTAATTCAGATAAGGTATGGATACGAGGAACAAGACATGTAAACTAGACATGACCCATTCATGATGGTTTCCTCCGTATCAATGACTTGGATAAATATACAACTGAGTTTGAATAAATGGTTCTTGTGAGCTATTTTGGATGCTTAGCTAAAAGCATAGACTTCTTTAACTTAGCCACAGAATATGGTGGTTAGACTTCTTTCGTTCGTTGGAATTCCTGAAGAAGAGTTTTAATGGATAATTGAAGTCTAAACATTGTAAACCCCATGAAATCAGATTTTTCAAGAAATCATTTTAAAAAAATCTGTTTTATTGAAAGATCAAAACATCTCATTTCCCATTTCCCATTTCCCATGAAATATGAGCGAGGCAAACTAGAAAATCGGTGGGGGAAACTAGAAAATGAGCGGGGCAAACTAGAAGATCAGCGGGGCAAGCATGAAAATGAGCGGGTCAATCATGAAAATGAGTGAGCCAAACTAAAAAATGAGCAGAGCAAGGATGAAAATGAGCGGGTCAATCATGAAAATGAGTGGGCCAAACTAAAAAATGAGCAGGGCAAGGATGAAAATGAGCGGGTCAACTATGCTTCAATTTGGGGGCTAAACCCCTTAAAATAAATGGAAAAACGGATGGACGGCGTGGATATACTACATACATTCAATGTGGGCCCATAATGGTGGAAGATCAGTGGGGTAAGTATGAAAATGAGCGGGCCAAACTGAAAAATCAAGGGGGCAAACATGAAAATGAGCGGGGCAAACTTAACAAATAATTTCGTGGCTTGAGCTAAAAAATCTAAACATATCTAATGTTCAAATGGACCACACCACATGAAATTTTGAATTGAACTTCTAATGTTGATCATTTCTTAGGGGCCACAGAAGTTTTGGATCAAGCTTATAATTGTGTTTTCTATTAATCCATATCTGTATGATCTTATGAATTGGTTTGATAACAAATAAACATCACTGTTAACATCACTATTGGGCCGACTATGGTTTCGGCGGTGGAAATAATTATTCCCACTGTTTCTCGTGGTATGATCCACTTGATCTTTTGATATGCTTCAATTTGGGGGCTAAACCCCTTAAAATAAATGGGAAAATGGATGGACGGCGTGGATATACTACATACATTCAATGTGGGCCGAACTGAGTTTACTTAGTACAATGGGAGCGTACTGACTAACTCAGCACGCAATCTGATTACGCTTGCTACGCCCCATAATGGTGCCTTGGTCTAGGGACTCGATAAACTGGGTCAGCTAGTTACCCGGTCGACTGGGTTGTGACTTGGTCGACCCCATTTAGATAAATTTCACCTAAATGGAGTCGACCGGGTAACTGTCCAGCGAGTTGGGGTCGATCGGGTCAGACCCGGTCAACCCCGTCTATTTTTCATTTTGTCAAATTTCAATCTGCACTATTTTCTATCACGTGACCCATTTGAGCTTCTTATTTTGAAGCGAATTTGGAGACATCATTTTCATCAATAGAGAAAGGGCCAGTTTCATCATCTGGTGGAGGATTTGAAGTGAAGGAGGTGGGCTGCCATCTTCCAATTAAGAATCTCTATTTACATGAAGGGGGGAGGGAGACGGTAGTGAGTTAGAGGACATGTTATTCCACCCATTACGAGTCTTGATTTTCTTGAAGGGGCAGAAGAAAATGGTAATGTATTGGGTGGTATGATCCACTTGATCTTTTGAGCGGGGCAAACTAGAAAATCAGCAGGGCAAACTAGAAAATCAGCGGGGCAAATAAGAAAATCAGTAGGGGAAACATGAAAATTAGCAGGGGAAACTAGAAAATGAGTAAGGGAAAATAAAAAATGAGTGGGGCAAACTAGAAAATGAGCGGGGCAAACTTGATGCGGCAATGGCAAATTCGATTTCTTGCGACATTGTATAGTATCCCAAACTACCCCAGGGATACATATAGAAATCATCTAACAAGTCCACCAGGTGAATATAATCCAAGTTGCACATGGTTTTCGGTTCGGTTCCCCTAAGAAAGCACTCTGCAACTAGAAGTAGGGCAACCTTCACGACGTCCTCATGCTTATTGGTGTCAACTAATCTCTCAAACACATCCATTAAGTGTTTCTTTAAGACTGGATATTCTTTGAAGTATTTGTCTCTTAGTGTACGCGTAGTGCAACGATTTTTCGGTACAGTAAGATCTCCAGTCTTAAAACCGGTAATGAGGGCGAAGTCCATCTCTGAAAACTGCACTCGCCTTCCCCCGATCTCAAATACTGAATCACCTTTGTATCTTAATAAAAGAACGTGAAATAGAGCCCCTATAAATCTAAAAGATGTAACATGCAATAGAAACGAGAAGGGGGGTTGCTTAAATAGATTTATGCGACTATTGTGCTTCTCCACTCCACCCTTTACCTTGTCAAACCACCATGTCAGTATACACCTAGATGTTGGGTTGGAGATAACGGCAGAATATTCGTTGCCTGCAGAGATGAATTGAAAAATATATCAAACATAAAATTCACAAAATAAACAGTGTATAAAATCAGACATAATTGAAAATAATGTAGCATTTCATTAATTTGAACAAGCTTCATATGAAATAGAAATAGAAATTGAGTGCGGAAATACCGAAAATTGTGCGAGACAAACTATCAACATAAGCTATAAATTGATCGGGGCAATCTACAAATTGTGCGAGGCAAAGTAGATATTGAACAGGGCAAGCTAGACATTGACTGCTGGAAGGGCTGTTTTCAGTTTCCTTTTATTGATTGCTGGAACGGCCGTTTTCTCTCAATTGGTTGAAGATCTCTCTTCTTAGATCTGTATCCATTCATTTTTTGAGGCAAAAACTCATTTAAGTTAATTAAATACCATCATTTGCCCTCCCTTTTTGTTGTATATCAATCCACATCTCAGTCAGCTCGTGAATAGTGTGATCTGCGCAATTTTTTCTTGATATAGATTTAGATCTTGTTAACTCGTGGATAGAGTCTCCTTTTTTACTAGATACTGATTTAGATTGTTTTGAACTCAGATCTGTATTACATTTTTCTTGAAGAGGTTGAATCTCTTAAATTATCTTCCTCCCAACACGTGAAAATCTTCTTTTCTCTGCTCCAACATTCGAGATTTTTTCTTTTAATGGCTGCTAGTGATTAGAGAGAATTTCTATTAAATTCTATGGCAAAAAATTCTATTCAATGGGCCTTCTGTTTTCGTCACTTTATTAAGGCTAAGGGGTTGGGTTTTTAGATGGTTCATTGGTTAAACTTTCTGATAAAAAAAGCCCAATTGAACAGAGCATTAACAATTCTAAGGTCATGACATGGATCATAAACTTTGTAGATTTAAATATTGGATTTACTCTTTATCCCTTTTCTAAGGCTGCTAAGACACGGGCCCATCTAAAAAAAATGGTATTAACAAACAAATAAGACCAGTAAATTTCATCTGGATTGTGAACTCTCTCAATATACTCAGAGAGAGAGAGAGAGAGAGAGAGAGAGAACTATCTGGATTTTTGGCCTTATGGGCTGGAAAAGATTCCATGTTGGTTGATTCTACCAGCAAACATCTTCTACAGATGTTATGGAAATGCAAGCAAAATTTCCACATTTTCTTCATGAAATGGTCACAATTTCTTCATCAACCTATTTCTGTATTTCAATGGAAGAGAGTTGCCCTCTTCATCCCTTTTCTGAGGCTGCTAAGACGTGGGCCTACTACAAATTGAGGAGGGCAAACTAAAAAATTAGCGGGGCAAACTACAAATTGAGCGGGGCAAACTAGAAAATCAGCGGGACAAACATAAAAATGAGCAGGGCAAACATGAAATTCAGTGGGGCAAACTTAACAGATAATTTCATGGCTTGAGTCGATAAATATAAACATATCCAATGTTCAAATGGACCACACCAAATGAAAATTTGAATTGAACTTCTAATGTTGATCATTTCTTAGGGGCCACAGAAGTTTTGGATCAAGCTTATAGTTGTTTTTTCTATTGATCCATATCTGTATGATCTTATGAATAGGTTTGATAACAAACAAACATCACTGTTGGGCCCACTATGGTTTCAACAGTGGAAATCATTATGCCCCGTTACTTCCCGTGGTATGATCCACTTGATCTTTTGATATGCTTCAATTTGGGGCTAAACCGCTAAAATTAGATGGAAAAACGGATGGACAGCGTGGATATACTACATACATTCAATGTGGGCCCAACTGAGTTTAAAATATACATGTGATGCGTGCTTTCTTCACTAGACCGACCATTTTCAGAAAAAGACCAAATACTGATGTATAGGAGGATGCAATCCAATGCTGATAAGGAAGGGGGTCCCAGAAAATGGGTTATACTAGAAAATTAGCGGGGCAAGCATGAAATTGAGCGGGGCAAACTAGATAATCAACGGGGCAAACTAGAAATTCAGTGGGGCAAATTGAAAAATCATTATGATTACTGTTTCCCGTGGTATGGTCCACTTGATCTTTTGATATGCTTCAATTTGGGGCTCAACGCCTTATATATATATACACACGCGGGCATACATGTACATGTGTCGTGTGTATATAAACGTCTGTGTGGGAAAAGGTTTTATATGGTCGAGCTCATGTGAACTACCCATGAGGTTGAGCTGTGTGGGCCCTATCATGAAGTATGTCAAACATCTACCCCATCAGTCAGATGCACCATTCCATGGTGGGCCTAGAGCTTAAAAATAAAGTTAATTCGTGACTTTGGTAGGCCACACCACGTACAAAACTTGAGAGGGGTTACTTTCCATTAAAACATTCATATTTATTTTTTGGGCCCATCGAGATCTGTTTCACAAATCCAGCCCATCCATAATGTGTGTCCCACTTGGATGAGGGGTCAGGCCAAGTTTCAGACACATCCAAATTTTAGGTGGGCCCCACCAAATAAATTTATATGTTTTAGGCATGTCTTCACATGATTTTAGATGGTATGGCCCACCTGAGTTCCGTATACGGCTGATTTTTCTGCTATCCCATAATTTAAAGGGGACCCATCAAGTTCACGGTGTTGATGTTGGACATACATCATGGTGGGGCCCACACAGCTCGACCCCATGGGGAGTTCCCATGAGCTCGACCGTATAGAACCTTTTCCTCTAGTGCAAAAATAAAAATGGAACTACATACATTAAATGTGGGCCCAACTGAGTTTATACATGTACTGCGTGCTTTCTTCACTCTACCAACCATTTTCAGAAGAAGACAAAATGTGATTGAGGGGGGCCCACAAAAAGAGTTTTTTGGGGTCTTTCTACAAGAAACGCAATGAGGAAAGGGGTTGAAAGCAACGACAGTGAAAGCAACGGTGGAAAGGGAGAGGAAAAGCAAGCAGTGGAAATAGGAGAGGAAAAGCCACAACCGTGAAAGGAGGGGTATTTTCGTCCTGAAATTCTGACTCCGTACAAGGAGGTCCAAGTGCGTATTCTAAGTTTGCATTGCTTCATAAAATCCGCTGGAAAAAAGGTGGGGTCCACAGTCGTAAATTTCTCCATCCTACTCCCGCCCGTCTCTAGCCTCGAACGGCTAGGTATGTGGGTGGCCCCACCGTGATGTATCAATTTATCCCACCCGTCCATCACAAAAATAAGGCAGATAAAACGTTCAAGTGGACCACACCAAATAATAAGCTCGGTTGCATTAAATGCACAAGGCATTAATGTCGGTTGCATTAAATGCAAGAGTAATATGTGGTGTGGTCCATTTGGGCCCCGGATCTACCGTATTACGTTCTCAATGCCTTAAAATGATCTGAAAAAGGGATGGACGGCTTGGATGAACAGATACATTACAGTGGGCCCGCCCAAGGAGCTGCCCGTTCGGGGCGTGTGACGTAGTTAGGGCGCAATCTGCGTTTCATAGGATTATTTGAAAAATGAACATACGGCCTGGATAAAACGGGAACGGATTGGCTCCTCCCCTGCCACCGGCCCAGGCCTGGTAGCCGGTGCTCTGTGAGCCCCAACATGATTTATGTGTTTCATCCGTTCCATCCATCCATTTTTACAGATCATTTTAGGGTGTCATACCAAAAATGAGAGATATAAATCTCATTTGGACAGGCCCACTTTATTATTTATTTGACATCTAATCTGTTGATTAGGTCATACAGAACCATATGAAGGGAAACAAAGATCATCTTGATCGAAAACTTTCATGGCACTTAAAAATTATTTAATGTTTTACGTTCATTCAACCCTGTTTCCTGTAACGTAGTCCACTTGAGATTGAGATATATCTTATTTTTTTACTCATTCTATAAAATGATCTGGAAAAATAGATGGATGGCATGGATGAAATACATATATCATGGTGGGGCCCACAGAGCACTGACCACCAGCCATTGGCTGGTGGCAGGGGGAGTGGCCAATCCATTTCCGATAAAAACATACATCATGGTGGGCCAACGGAGCTTTGCCACGTATACACAGTATCGAGGTCGGTGCTGCTGTGTTCTACACTACGCAATCTGAGTCCAGACATGCTCTCCGTTGGATCCAGATGCTTCAATTCTAGTTCTTGAATTCCCGCCATTTCCCTTTCCTCTCTCCTTACTTAAAACCCTAATCTGCTGAAAATATAGGGTTTAAACTCTCTCTCTCTCTCTCTCTCTCTGAACACCAAACTGCAGAAAATCTAGGGTTGTGTTTCTTTCCCTCTTTCAGCCCTTCCACAAAACCCTAATGGAAGATTCCATCAACGGGACGGAAGCTGTGAGAGCGGCGGAGAATGAAGAAGAAGAGCCGATGATTGGACCGGGCCCCGCCGTCCGCTCTCGCCCCAAGCGGCCTCTGCAATTCGAGCAGGCCTTCCTCGATTCCCTTCCCTCCGCCAACATGTAAGCCTCTTTTTTTTCTTATAAGAAATCGATTTTTTTTTCCTCCACTTCTTATTTTTTGCAGCTTGGAATCGATATCCGCACTGGCTTTGGGAATTTGGCTTGGTTGCTTTAATTTTGTGGGAAATTACAGTATTTTTGATGGAGCGGCGAAGTGATTCAGTGCTCTTTGTGCACTGTAAGTTTTAATGATCTGTATTTGGATGGGGACACGTAGAGGGTTCAATCAATTGATCTGGACCCTCGCTTGGTCTAGCTCACTCTTCGTTTGCCAATGGGCAAAAGTCACGTGGGACAGTTCTAACCGTCCAATTAACAGCCTTTAAAATGGGGAGTCAAGAAAAATAGGTTTCAATCAGCAATTTGAACCTCCCATTCTATGGGGCCCATCATGATTTGCTTATGGTTCTAAATAATCACTTCGATCATCCCATGGAAAATGGATTGATATAAGAAGATGGGTGGGATCATCTATTGGTGTTTTTTGTTTGGCATGATGGCCCGTGCAGTATGGGCCATAGTCCTGTAACTTGGTGATTCGACTCGAAACTCTCCCAAGTCAACTCAGCCAGATTTCAAGCCTAGTCATAGGAAACTTGCCACTGAGCTTGACTTGACAAAACTTGTTGACTCAACCAGCTGACTCAGCTGACTCGACACAACTCGATTAGAGTCAGACGGTTAATGGATATTGAATAGTTAAAGTAAAAAAGGCTGAAGATGAGATTTGAACTCAAGACCTCTAACCAGCTGCCCAAACACAATGTTTTTGCTGTTTTTGCCTATTTTATGTCTTATGATTTTTACATGCATCATTATTATTCCCACCTCCATTTAATTTAATTACATATCTAGTTGAATCAATATAGTCTTGATTGGATCCTTGAGTCAATTCAAACTTACTACACATCCATTCGAGGCTATTTTTTGAACTATGGTACGGGCGGGGCCTAATGGACCCTCCAGATCAATTGATTCGACTGGTGGTGTTGCATGCGACATGGAGAGGAGTGCTATCAACTTATTATGCTCCCCAATCAACCAGTGACTACTTGGATCCTAGTCGTATATGATAAGTTGCTAATTCCAATCAATAAATCTCAACTATCCATTTGGGTCCAGCCTAATCTTCATCGGTCACCAAGGAAAGATCATAATTTCCAAGGAAAGATCATAATTTGAACCATTCATTTTCTTATTACGGAATGTAAGATATGCATTTATACACAAGGAGAAGAGTTACTTGAGATGTGGGCGGAGATGAGTAATTATTCATCTGTAGTCTCCCTTCTGCAAATGCCATACGTGTGTATCCATCTGCAAATGTCAAATGCAAGCTCCCTGAAAATGTTAAATGCAAGCGTGGTGCATATGCCGGTGTAGGGTTGTCAAAGAGCTAGGCATGGGGGTGTACATCGAGTTGAACCGAGTCGAGCTGGCCTCAGCTCGACTCGGCTCGGCCACTAGCTGACCCTAGCTCGAACTCGGCTCGGCTTGGTCCTTAAGCCTGACTGGCCAGCTCGGCTCGGTTCGGTTAGTAGCTCGGGCCAGTTCGAGCTGTTGAGATGTGGAGTCACATCTGGATAGGGCTACTCGACCAGTTGAGGGCTGGCTCGACTCAAAGTCCAGCGAGCTATGGTTTTCTCGGTCCGAGGTGCTTGACCGGTTGAGGCCCCTGCTCGACCAGTCGAGGTTACGCAGATTCGTTTCCGGATTTTGCACGGACTACGGATTTTTGAGGTGGTTTTTGTAAAGGTGTGAAAATGAACTTGCCTAAACTATAAATAGAGGTCCCTAGGGCTTTTCTAGGGTTATGAGAGTTATTTTAAAGTGTGGGTAAAGAGTTTTCTCTATACATCCAAGAGAAAAGGTTAGTATATTGCTTGTAATCTCGTTTTCTTCATAGTGGAAGTTTTGTACCCGTTGTTTTTTACCCTTGTTTGGGGTTTTTTCACATATATCTTGTCTTGTAGTTTGTTTGTTATGCTTTGATTCTACTTCTAGATTATATTTCTTTCTGTTTATCGTTTGTAGGTGAGACCAGAGATTGGATCTCGGTTCACTGCGTTGTTGGCGTGCTGCGCAACAACTGGTATTAGAGCCATTGGTTTAGTTCTATTGGGAGCGATGACGGAAGAAGGGAAGACTAGAATTGAGAAGTTTGATGGTTCAAACTTTGCCTTCTGGAAGATGCAGATGGAGGATTATCTATACTAGAAGGACCTCTATATTCCTTTAGGAGGAAAAGAGAAAAAACCAGAAAAGATGACAGATGATGAATGGTTTTTAATAGATCTGAAGGCTTTAGGAACGATTCGACTCTCTTTGTTTAAGAGCGTTGCCTTCAATATATCCAAGGTGAAAAATACATAAGAATTAATGGAAGCCCTAGCTACAATGTATGAAAAACCTTCAGCATCCAATAAGGTTCATCTTATGAAACAGTTATTCAACATAAAGATGTCAGATGGTGGGAGCGTGGCTAAACATCTAAATGAGTTCAATACAGTCACGAGCTAGTTGGAATCCGTTGGCATTGTTTTTGAGGACGAGGTTAGGGTGTTATTGATCTTGTCCAGTTTGCCAGACAGTTGGGAATGTTTGGTGATTGCTGTGAGCAATTCTTCAAGGTTGACAAAGCTGAAATTTGATGATGTGGCTGGTCTAATTCTCAGTGAAGAATCTAGAAGAAAGGCATTAGGAGTTTCAAGGAATTCAGAGAATGCTCTAAACGTTGAAGGAAGAGAAAGATCGCTGAACAAAGGAGGCAATAAATACGGACGTTTTAAGTTAAGGAAGAAGTCCAAGGGACCGAAAGACAAAGACAAGTGTTGGCATTGCGGCAAGAAGGGACACAAGAAACGTAATTGCAGGACGCTTATGAAACAAGAAGGAAACTCTTAAGGCGGGAAGGATTTAGTGAATTTATCTGAGGAGAGTGACATAGAGGTGTTGATCTTGTCTCTTAATGCGATGAATGATTCTTGGGTCATATACTCGGGTGCTTTGTTTCATGCCACTTCGTGTAAGGAAGTTCTGCGTGATTATGTGTTAGGTGACTTTGGGAGAGTCTACTTGGGTGATGATGAGCCGTGCAGTATTGTTGGAAAGGGAGACGTTCATATAAATCAGAAAGACGGAACGACTTTGAAATTGAAGGATGTCAGACATGTATCGAGTTTGAAATGAAACTTGATCTCAGTGGGACAGTTGACCGATACCGGATATGTGACGACATTCACTAGTGATTCTTGGAAGATCACAGAAGGTGCCTTGGTAATATCTCGAGGCAAGAAGGAAGCTATTTTGTACGTGACTTCAGGATTGTATAATTCACTCGTAGTCGCATCACCTGGAGTGAATGGGCAGTTATGGCATCAGAGGTTGGGACATATGAGTGAGAAATGGATGAAAGTGCTATTGTCAAAAGGGAAGCTACTAGGGCTGAAGTCTATTGACTTAGAATTCTGCGAGGACTGCGTGTATGACAAGCAGAAGAGGGTAAGTTTCAAGAAGACAGGACGTGCTCCAAAGACACATCTGTTGGAGCTTGTACACTGATGTGTGGGGACCGGCACAGGTATTATATCTTGGTGGCTCACATTATTTTGTTTCTTTTATTGATGATGCTAGTAGAAAACTGTGGGTCTATTTCTTAAAGCATAAATCTGATGTATTTGATGTATTTAAGAAGTGGAAAATAATGGTAGAAAATGAGACAGGTAAAACAGTAAAATGCCTCAGATCAGATAATGGGAGAGAATACTGTGATAGGAGGTTTGAGGAGTATTGTGTAACAAATGGAATCAAACATCAGAAAATGATTCAAGGGACACTGCAGTAAAACGGTGTGGCTGAACGCATTAAGAGGACCATCCTTGAGCGCGCTAGGAGTATGAGGTTACATGGAGGGTTGTCCAAGACCTTTTGGGCAGATGCTGTGAATACTGCCGCATATTTCATCAATAGAAGTCCCTCATCACTATTGGATGGTGGGCTACCAGAAGAAACGTGGATTAGGAAAGAAGTGAACCTTGCACATCTCAGAGTGTTCGGTTGCACTTCATATGTTCACATTGATGTAGAGCACAGAAACAAGCTGGATGCGAAGTCCAGGAGGTGCACGTTTATAGGCTACGGGCAGCATGATTTTGGCTACAGGTTTTGGGATACAGAAAACAGGAAAATCATCAGAAGCAAAGATGTAGTCTTCAATGAAAAAGTGATGCATAAGGACTGTGCAGGAAAATAAGGCCGAGGAGAAAGAATTCGTAGAGTTGGAAGAGTTACCGGATAAGGGTGTTACAGCGCCACAGGATGATCATGCACAGGAGCATTATGAGGTAGAGCCACAGACACCGGTTGTAAGGAGGTCTACTCGGGAGAGGAGACCCACGGTCCGATACTCACCCTCCTTACATTATCTACTGCTGACAGATAATGGTGAACCAGAATATTTTGAAGAGGCATTATAGTCAGATACACGGGTTAAGTGGGAGCAGGCCATGGATGATGAGATAGATTCTCCTGAGTCAAATCGTACATGGGAGCTAGTCACTCTACCTAAGGGTAAGAAAGCTCTTCATCACAAGTGAGTTTATAGACTGAAGGAGGAGTATGATGGTTCGAAACGGTACAAGGCTAGATTGGTTGTGAAAGGGTTTCAACAAAAGGCAGGTATCGATTTCATTGAAATATTTTTACCAGTGGTGAAAATGTCTACGATTCGCATGATCTTGAGTATAGTGGCTGCAGAGGACTTACATCTAGAGCAGCTAGATGTTACGACAACCTTTTTTCATGGGGACCTTGAAGAAAAGATATATATGCATCAGCCGACAGGATACGTGGCACCAGGAAAGGAGAACAAGGTGTGTAGATTGAAAAAGAGTCTATATGGCCTGAAGCAGGCCCCGAGGTAGTGGTACAAGAAGTTCGACAGTTTCATGTTGGGAAATAGTTTTAGGAGATGTCATGCAGACCACTGTTGCTATTTGAAGAAGTTTGATACGTCGTACATCATCCTTCTTCTGTACGTTGATGATATGCTTGTGGCCAGTTCAAGCATGAAGGACATCTCAGATCTCAAAAGACAACTGTCTAGAGAATTTGCCATGAAGAATTTATGAGCTGCAAAACAAATTCTAGGCATGAGGATAAAGTGTGACAGGGAAAACAAAAAACCGATTTTGTCACAGGGAGAGTACATAGCTAAGGTACTTGATCGATTCAATATGGGAGGTGCTAAGCCGGTTAGCACTCCATTAGCCAACCACTTCAAGCTTTCTAAGGAGCAAGGTGCAAAGACGCAGGAGGAACGAGACTACATAGCTAAGGTCCCATACGCGTCAGCTATTGGGAGTCTCATGTATGCTATGGTGAGCATGAGGCCAGACATTGCTCAAGCAGTGAGAGTTGTTAGTAGGTTCATGAACAACCTCGGGAAAGAACATTGGGAAGCTGTGAAATGGATCCTTCAATACCTGGAAGGTATTGTGGATATAGGGCTATGCTATGGTGGATTGGAAATCAAGCTACAAGGCTACGTAGATTCAGATTTGGCAGGAGATATCGATAGCAGAAGAAGCACTACAGGTTATGTCTTTACTCTGGGTAGTGCTGCAGTCAGTTGGGTCTCTCAATTACAGAAGATAGTATCTATCAGTACAACGAAAACAGAATATGTTGCAGCTACAGAAGCATGCAAGGAGATGGTGTAGATGCAAGGTTTCATGGAAGAGTTGGGTAAGAAGCAAGCAGATTGTAAGCTGTACAGTGACAGTCAGAGTGCAATACACTTAGCTAAGAATTCAACCCTTCATTCAAGAACCAAGTATATTGACATCAGATATCACTTCATAAGTTCGTTACTGGAAGATGGATCGATTGCTCTAGAGAAGATTCATACAAGTGAGAATCTGCGGATATGCTGACGAAGGCGGTCACATGGGAGAAGCTGAAGCTCTGTTCAACTTTGATTGGTCTTCAGGCTTGAAGATAGGGATGTGGTGCACTCCGGATGTAGAAGACGAAGGTTTATGGTAATGTGTCTCCAAGTGGGAGATTGTTGAGATGTGGAGTCACATCTGGACAGGGCTACTCGACCGGTCGAGTGCCCTGCTCGACCGGGCGAGTGGCCCACTTGACCAGTCGAGGGTTGGCTCGACTCAAAGTCTAGCGAGCTATGGTTTTCTGGGTCCGATGTGCTCGACTGGTCAAGGCCCCTGCTCGATCGGTCGAGGGTCCGCTCAACCAGTTGAGGTTACGCAGATTCGTTTCCGGATTTTGCACGGACTGCGGATTTTTGAGTCAATTTTCGCAGAGGTGCGAAAGGGAAGTTGCCTAAACTATAAATAGGGGTCCCTAGGGCTTTTCTAGGGTTATGACAGTTATTCTAAAGTGTGGGCAAAGGGTTTTCTCTATACATCCAAGGGAAAAGGTTAACATATTGCTTGTAATCTCGTTTTCTTCATAGTGGAAGTTTTGCACCCATGGTTTTTTACCATTGTTTGGGGTTTTTCCACGTATATCTTGTCTTGTAGTTTGTTTGTTATGCTTTGATTCTACTTCTAGATTATATTTCTTTCTGTTTATCGTTTGTGGGTGAGACTGGATATTGGATCTCGGTTCACTGCGTTGTTGGCGTGCTGCGCAATACGAGCCGAGTTTGCCTGTGCAACATTTTCACAAACACATGGACTGCACCTTCAAAATCTCATTGTATGTAAAACAACAACAGTGGTTTTACAAGTATTTTATCAAACACCTTCTAAGCAACATAAAAATCAAGAAAAAAATGGTATTTGTTTCATATACATACCTTCCTTGCCACCAGCCACACTTCGTTGAGTCATTTCATCAAACACTTGGTGAGCAACATCAATATCAAAGTAACCGAGTCACCAAATTGGTTCGATCCGAGTTCGTTTCGAGTTGGGTTTGATCCAAGTCAAGTCGAGCTGGGGCCAGCTCGAACTCATTTTCAAGCTCAAACGGTCGAGCTGAGCTTCGAACCGAGTCGAATCGAGCTTTTTCGAGTTGAGTCGAGCAAGCTAACCGAGATAGCTCGGTTCGTGTACACCCCTAGCTGGGCATAGTGTTGTTTTGGGCCCAGATTTTGAACTGTTTGGGCCAGGCCGTCGAGTTGGGCCTATTCAAAATTTTTATTTTTCTGCACAGGCCTGACCTATTGAAAAACCTATGCCAACATGGCATTGCAGCACATGTGGGAAAGTTCTGGTTGTTCATCAGGCAGGCCTGCAATGAATGTGCCCCACCCGAAAATATTGGTCAGCTCACTCATGCACATTGAATGTGGACTGTTATATATTGACTATAGAGGAATTGTATATGGTCCTGCTCATCAGCAAACTTACAGTGTGCTGGTCATGGTTTGGTGATCAAGACCGTCTATCTGATGACATACAATTGATGGGGGCTGCCTTGAAAATCTTCAAGGTTGGAAGATCCTAACCCTTCAATCAACAGCCTGCAAAAAGATGGTTTAGGTGGCAATCCATATTCAAAATAAATGGTTCAATAATCAAAGGTTTGAAATTTAACAATTTGGGAGAACTTTTTGAGCAATCCATCCATGGTGAGGTCCAATGTAAAAGGTTTGGATATTCGAAACATGTCCCCACTACCCACATGTATGAAGTCCTGCACATCAGCAAGCACTGCATTTGCTGATGAACAGGATTCTATTTAACTGCTTGACTTTGACCACCATTTTTTTGTACATGAACGGCCCACATGAAGAGTGCAATGTATCCCCGGTTGGCATGGTGGGGACTCTTGCGTTGTTTTTGCACTTGTGCTTGTGATAAACAATATGCTTTTGGACGGTTTTGGGTCTAATGATGACTGATTGCAAGTAACTTATACATGGTGACACACTAATGCTGTAATTGTTTTTTATGGGAAGATTTGATTATTGAATACATACTGAATTGGCAATGAAATATATGCTGAATGCTTGCTGAATTGTTGATAAAGGGTGATTGAATTTTTTCATAGGTACGAGAAAAGTTACATGCATCGTGATGTGGTCACACATGTTGCCGTGTCAGCAGCGGATTTTTTCATAACAGGAAGCATCGATGGTATGGCAATGTTTCTTTCCTTCTTCCCTGGGAAATTTCCCTTCTTCTTCTTCTTTTTTCATCTTTCTTTCTTTCGATAGGAATGCTTGATTTTTATCAGCAACCTCTCTCTCTCTCTCTCTAGAAAATTTACATTTTTGTTGAAAAGTGTTTTATATTGCCAGGTGTAATTGTTGATAAAAAAGCCCCACGTAGTTTTGCTTATATCAGTTGACGCTTGCAACTTGACAGGCAAAGATGTATGAGATTATGCAACTTTGAATCATGAGAAGGCCTTTTTTCTATTATCTCATGCCTAAAGAAAGTCATCGTTTTGTTGGAATTCTTGCTAGTTTGTCCAGTCGATCTAAAACTTGGATAATCCCTAGTTGGACTAATGGATACAGCAAAAACTGCTCTATTGTCATGTGGTGTTGCATAGATACTTTTACTTCTTTTTATGGATGTGTGGCCAACTGTCTGATACAGAACACGCTGAGCAACAGCTGGGAACTTGGCTGACAATGCAAACCTCCTATTAAAGTGTCAATTAAATAGCATTCTCACTGAAAGATGCATGGATGGGCCCCAACCTTCCCTCTTGGCAGCATTTTTTCAAAAAATCTGAACATAATGTTGTTATTTATTTATGTTGTTTCAGGGACTTGAGCTGTCCAATGATATCTACACCCTTCTAGACGACTAGGATGACAACGATGCTGATGATTTATGTCTTTGTAGACATGAAGGCCCATCCTTAGTAAATAGAAGAATAACACATGTTGAAGTGTCGTAGGAAAAGATAACTGTGTCCGCGTTGACGAACAGGCAACTCTACGGGAAAGTAGAGGCTTGATTTGGAGTCACCATTAGCCTATTTGAAGGTTTGTAGAAACCTTCCTCTTGATTCAACGTTTCTGAAAGTCGAAAAGAAAAAAATTCTTCCTCAATTTGCAGGAATTGATGTCACAACTAGCCATGAACTAGAGATTTCGGGTAAGGGATTCAGTTATGGAGGAAGGGGTGAAGCGCCCTTCTCCAATTGCACGATTTGCTATCTCTACCTTGGGGGACGTGAAATTCTGAGAAGGAATTACTGCACAATGCTGAAGTTGGCTTAAAAGAAAAAATAAGATAAAATTTGAAGAGCGGGAAGAAGATAGTAGAGAGATTGAGTGAGATGTGTAAGATTCTCCTAGGTATTGTCTTGTGCTTGATCGTGAAGACAATTGAGGGGAGAGCAAGAGCAAGAGAATGCTTACTGGAGCTGATGCTGAGCACTCCAAAGAGTAGAGCTGTGCTCCTTAGGGACTAGAGGGAAGAGTTTCCCAAGCTCTTAGTCTCCACACCCTTGATCTATTTCTTCTTCATTATTCTAGTTTTCTCTTTTCTGATTTTATTTTATTTTTGCATAAAATTGCCAAAGTGTTGAAGAAGGTTGGTTCTCATGTTGTTGGCCCTAGAATTCTCAAGAGTCAATAACCTTCTTTTGGAGAGAGAGAGAGAGAGAGAGAGAGAGAGAGAGAGAGAGAGAGAGAGAGAGAGAGAGAGAGTTGTAATTTGGAACAAAAGAAGGGGGTGCTCCAAGTGTCAACTTATGGGTTGATTGGGAGATCCTATGACTTAGGGGGGATAGTTTTGGGTTTTCCAATTCAAGGTAGTTAGGGGGATAGCTTTACTAATGGGTTATAACAAAGAGTTGTTAGGGTGTTTTAGTAAAAATAGGGTTGAAGGGTCAATGGAATGTTTTTGTTTTTTGGTCAAATGTTATTTCTGTGCAAGGGAAGGAAATTATGCTAATTTCTCACGCTGTATCCTACATGAAATTCAACCTATTCTTCACCTCTCAAATTTTCCATTGGATCTCGGCATTGGGTGTTTGATTACATGTTGGGAAGCTAAGTTAATGCGTTTGCTAATGGTTTGGTTTGGGTAAAACTCCCAAGGATTAGAGGGATATGGGTTGAATCAACTTCCTACATTGTCATAGTCAATTGGTTTTTGCGCATATTTCAGTTTAGCACTAATTTGCAGCGAAGGGCGATGACTCTTAGTCTCGTAGCTACATATGCTGTGCATTGATAACACAAAATCGACAAACCACCTCTTTATCCATTGCCCTTTCAACCATGGAGTGTGGTTTTGCATCCTTTCTCTCTTTAAAACCCATTGGGGTATGCTTAGTACCGTCGAGGATCTCCTTTTTGCTTGGCATGGGGGAGATGTTAGGAAGGATTTCAAAGCTATTTGGTGGCTGGTCATTATGGAAACCCTTTGGGCTATTTGGAAAGTGAGGAATAATCGTTGCTTCTGGAGTTTTTCCTCTCCTATCTTTTGGGTCGTCTGCTCAATCAAAAGGGAGGTGACAAATTGGTTGTCCTACCTCCTTGATGATCGATCCCTGTATTTTATTTAGTCCTTTTGGGTTATAGTAGGTTCCGCTTGTCTTCTTTTCTGCCTCTGGTGGTTTTCTACTAAATTGATGTTAATCTTAAATAAAAAACTTTTTCCATGCCCTAGGGAAATCTCCAAAAAAATATAGGAGTATGGGCTGCATACCTAGATTGGGATGGGTCTTGCACCTCTAACTGATCTTGGGTCTTGTGAAAATCTAACAGTAGGAAGAGAATTAGCTTGTGTGTGGATGGACGAAAATGAGATAAATTTTTTTTTTTTGGGGGGGGGGGGTTGAGGTTGTTCTAGGGTTTAGATGTCTCTCCTTTCTTTATTATTAATAGCCAAGAAATTAAACATAATGCCATTAGGCCTAGATAGGCCCAAATACAACCAGCCTAGATACAATCTAGTATAAAGAACATGCCCTTAACACTACCCCTCAAGCTAAAGCATAAATGTTGATCATGCTGAGCTTGCCACTAAGAAATGAGAATTGTGTGTGAGGTAAGGATTTTGTGAAAATATTTGCCAGAGCTTTAGATTGCACGTGCTTTGTGATGATGTCCTTAGAAGCTACTTTCTTCCTAATGAAGTGGTAATCAACCTTTGTGTTTCCTTCTCTCGTGGAAAACTTGGATGCTACTTGCTAGCACTATGGGCTGCTGCTTGGTTATCAGAGTAAAGAGTCCTAGTTCTTCCATTGAATAGTTGAAGTTCCTGAAGTAGAGACTAGATCCACGATAGCTCGTAGACAACATAGCCCATGGCCCTGTACTCGGCCTCAACACTAGATCGAGCGACGATGTTCTGCTTCTTGCTTTTCTAGAACTAAGTTTCCTTCAACAAAGGTGCAATACCCCACAGTAGATTTCTTGTCTGTCGTGGAACCAACTTAATCTGCATCTGCATAGGACTTGACTAGAGATGCCCATGTGATCAGCAAATCAACACCTATCATGGAGCTCTTTTTAGGTAGCGAAGTATATGCAAAACTATGTCCCAATATTTTACCCTTAGTTAATGCATAAATCGGCTCACTACACTAACTGCGAAAGAGGTGTCTAGTTGAGTAATGGTAAGATAAATGAGCTTTCCCACAACCTTTGTGTACCTCTTTGGATGCTTGAACAATTCCCGCTTATTTTAGAGAGTGTTAGCGTATAGTGTGTGTGGTTAGTAGCTCTTTGAATGTAAGTGCATGTGCACACTTTCCTCCTCCTATAGTGTACTATATGCTCTATTCTAATAAAATATTGTTAGGGTATGTTGGCTTATACACAACATTTCCCCAAACTCTTTCCTTTCATCTTCTTCTCTCTTACTCTTCTCCTCTTTTGTCCACACCATAATCATCAAATCATCTTCTACTTGGTATCGGAGTATAGATCAGGGCATTCTGCATCTAACAGGTTGAGAGGCGACACGTCAACTTGTTGACGTCAACAGCCGCACGAATGGTGTCAGAATTGCACGGACGCATGGACCCCATTTGAGCTAAAAGTTTAGGGGTTTGATAGATCTTGATTTTAGAAGATTTTTCATGCTTCTTCTTCTTCTCTTTTTTCTTTTTCTTTTTTTTGAGATTTTTTTGAGAAATTTTGAGACTTTTCATGGTGTTTTGGCCGAAATAGAGAAATTCGAAAACCGGGCCCCTACTAAGATTTTCTTTGATCTATCTCAAATCGGTAAGTTTTTCCTTGGTTTCTTTGCTTAAGATGGATCGAAATCTTCCTCTCAAGATAATCATGAAGTATTTTTTTAACTATGATTCATGTTTGAGTGGGATTTAACCCAAAATAGACGTGAGGCCAAGCTGTTTTTCACTCATTTAAGTCAGATTTGACTGAATTTGTTGTTATTTTGGAGGATTACTGATTGTTTGGAGTTTATCTCTCATTCCCTTGAAGGATTGAGTGAGAAAGAGTTGTTTGAATCAGTCTTTCTTACTTGGAGTCTCCTATGGACGACAAAGGGCCATCATCTCTTGGCATGTGCTCTTTTGAATCCAATCTCCTGCAGATTACCTCCATTAAGTTGAATGGTGACAACTATCTTCAATGGGCGCAATCTGTAAAAGTGTTCCTGGGAGCCCGTGAGAAGCTGTCATATGTTTTGGATGATCCCCTAAGCTCTACAGATGCTAGCTACAAGTCTTGGACAAAGGAGAATTATCAAGTTATTGCATGGTTGTTGAATAGTCTAGATTCTTCGGTTAGCCACTCAGTGATGTTTTTATCCTCGGCTAAAGGCATTTGGGATATGCTTTATGATATATTCTCCCACTCTTTAAGAAATTGATAGGTTCCAACAAAACTCAAGATTATTAAAAGATTACTATTCAACACTTCGGGGCATGTGGGATGAGCTGGACCTGTATTAGCCTCTTCCTTCCAAATGTAAAGACGATTGTGAACATGCCTATAAGCAGTGGGATGATACTCGTATCATGCAGTTCCTAGCTGAGTTGAACTCCGATTATCTTAATGTTTGGGATTAGGTTGTTGTGAAGGATCATCTTCCCCCCTTGACAACAGACGATAATCTATGCCATGTGCAAGCTCGCTACTGTCTTTTCTTTTCCTTCCCATTCATTTATGCCACCAGAGCATTCGATACATCTTGCTGGCGATCAATTTATTCTTATTCCTAGCCTTCGGGCACCATCCTTGAGTTATGGGCACACTTTTGGTTATAATGGTCGTGATAGAGGCCGCGAGGGAGACCATAGTTGTGGCGATCGTAATCTTTGTTGTCGTGGTAGACGTGGACGGGGATATGATGGTTTCCACATTTGTTCACATTGCGGTGGAACCAATCAAATCATTGATTATTGTTGGCAGCTCCATGGTCGTCCTACGTGTGCCACTGCTTCTGTTACTTCCACAATTGCTCTTGAGGGACAATCTTCCACCCCAACAGTTGAGCAATCTTCTTCAGAGGAGTCTCTCATCATTTCTTGGGCTGTATATGATGCCTTGATCCGGCTTCATGTTCATGATGTTCCTGAACCTTCTCACGCAACTTCAGCCCAGTCAGGTGTCGCTCTCCTTATGTCATCCTCTCCTATCTCTTGGGTCATAGACTCTAAAGCATCCTCCCATATGATTGGTAAGTCATTATTCTTTTCTTCTTCTTCTCATTCTCCCCACTCTCAGTATGTCATAGTCGTAGATGGAACCCAAACTATCATATTTAGGATTGGTTTCATCCTTATTTCTCCTTCTTTGCCTTTGTCATCAATCTTGCATGTGCCTTATTTTCTATTAAACTTATTATCTGATAGCTCTCTTACTAAATCATTGAATTGCTCCATTACCTTCTTCCGTTCTCATTGTTTGTTCCGGGGCTTACATACGAAGAGAGTTGTTGGTGGGGGGCATGAGCGAGGAGGCGTTTATCTTCTCAATAATACACCCATTGCCACTTATAGTACCCTTTCTTTGGATCGCGTCTATGACATGGTGACATTGCTGCATAGGCCACCCATCATTAGTTAGATCGAGACTTTTATTTCTCCCATTATTTGTCACTAAACCTTTATGTTGTGATATTTGTGAATTTTCTAAACATCATTGTGCTATGTTTCCTTTTTGCTTTTCTGGGAGGAAACCTCAACCTTTTGGACTAGTTCACTCGGATGTCTGGAGACCAGCCCCAGTTACCTCCACTTTTGGATTTAGATATTTTGTTACCTTTAGTGATATGATTATATTCACGCATGACTTGGGTTTATCTTTTGAAATGTAAAAGTGAAGCGTTTAATGTGCACTCAGTTTCAATGTTCAATCAAAACCCTCTATTTTGATTATTATTATTATTATTATTTTTTCCTTTGAGGGGGAGTTCCTTGCAAGAGCATGGTATTTTGTCTCGGATGTCGTGACAAAATGGTATCATAGAATGAAAGAATCGTCATCTTCTTAAAGTTGCCCGCACCCTTATCCTTGGTATGCATCTAACTAAATATTTTTGGGGTGATGCCCTTCTAACAACTACTTTTCTTATTAATTGTACTCTCATATATCTTGTCTTATAAATCTTCATTTACCATACTGTATCCTCATAACAATGCCTTCTCTCTACCACCTAAAGTTTTTAGTTGCACATGCTTTGTTCAAATTTTGAATGGAAGTAATGATAAAATTAGCCCAGGGCAATTAAATGTGTCTTCTTAGGATACACTCAGAGCCAGAAATGGTATAAATGTTCTGACCCTTCGACTTGCAAGAAATGTCTTTGTCGATGTGACTTTCTTTGAGGATGTTCATTTTTTCTCAGCTCCTGGTCGATCCCTTTGTGATCCTCTTGCGAGTCAGGCGGAGCATGACTCTTATCCTCTTCCTCTTTCCACTAGTGATCATGGGGAAACTCCTCTCCCATCCATTTAACATCATGTGGTGATTTGGGTGACCTTAAGCCTCTGCGAGTGTATCATTGTCGAGATAAATCTTCACAAGCTAAGCCATCTACCCTTCCACTCACCTTGGATGTTGGCTCAAGTGACTCTCTTATCTCGAGTCTGGATTTTCCCATTGCCTTGTGCAAAGGGTCACGATCTTGTACTTAGCACCCCATTAGTAATTTTATTTCATATGATCATCTTTCACCGTCCTGTCAGTCGTTTGCAGCTTCCCTTTCGTCACAGACCATTCCTCGATCTCTCTCACATGTTATTCAAAGTTGTGACTGGACAAAGGCAATGATAGAAGAAATGTCTGCTCTTGAGAAGAATCATACTTGGGAGCTTGTGCCTCTTTTTTCAGGTCATAAAGCTATTGGATGTTGATGGGTTTACACGATCAAGTTCTTTCTAGATGGCTCCATTGATTGCTATAAAGCTTGTCTTGTTGCTAGGGGCTACATGCAAACTCATGGTGTGGATTACTTCGAGACATTATCTTCAATGGCTAAGCTTAATTTTATTCGTGTTGTGATCTCCTTGGCTGTCAATTTATTCTGACCCTTGTTTCAACTTGATGTTAAGAATGCATTTATCCATGGGGACCTTGCAGAGGAAGTCTACATGCATCAACCTTGCAGAGAAGGCCTTTTTTTTTTTTCTACCATAGTTTTGGAGAAAAGAAAAAAAGAAAGAGGAACTCTTTCATGGCTTTGTGAGAAAGCCTCCTTGCATCTCCAAAGATTGGAGAGGGTGTGAGACCCACGTGGAGTGAGTCTACAAGTATTTTTCTTTTGTTTTCTTCGATTCAAGGTAGATATCTCTTCTCTCTCTCATCCCTCTTTTCTCGTCATCATCTTCTTTTCTTTTCCTTCTTTCTTCTTCCATCAACAACCAAACCCATTCCATCCCTCTTTCCCCACGCACATCCGCACGCACGTGCGTCCGTATGGTTAGCCACGTGTGGGCTCCCTTTTCCCTTAAATCTTTTCTCATTTCCTTCTCCATACCTCGCACATTAAACCCATACAACCCCTTCTTTAAAACCCCTAAACCTAGAATTCCAATTTGCCCCAATCTGTCAAATCCCCAAATTTCCCAAATCCCAAATTTCTCATCTTTCAAATTCATCACCCTTAGCCATCCAAAACCCTAATTCCTCCATCCTACATCAACACCCCTAAATTTCCCACTCCCAATTTCAAACCCTATCCCTAAAAGCCTAATTCCCCAATTCTATCCTCCTTAAACCTAGCCATCCACACTCTAATTCCCTCCAATCCGAACCCCATCCATTCAAAACCACCCTACAATAACCAGACAACCTTATACCTTTAAATCTCTTAATTTGGTGCATGTCTTTTATATGAACGTGGGATTGTAATAAACCCATCATTATGCTAGATGGGGAGTTTTACTTCCCATTGGGCTTTTCCTAACAATATTTTATAGCCACGTGCATTGTGGGATGCTTATGGTTTGAACTTATGCCTTAGTGTAAATCTAAAAATTTTAATTGGTGAAGGAAAAGCTTGAAATTTGTATTTTGGTTACTTAAATTGAACTGTTTTATGATCTTGCTATTGCATATTAATCTAGGCCATTCGTCCTACATCAAAGAAACTGAGGTGTCTAGGGAGGAGAGTAATGAAAGTGTATTTGTCATGTGATCGGTGGCCCTGGAATCAACCATCAAAGGTGACATACTTGAGTTGGTGAGAGAAGTCGAGGTGGAAGAAGGGTCAATCGTCATAGTTTCCCCAAGAAGTTTCTAGTAGTCGCCTTGGAAGAATGGAATCATCTTGGAGTCATTAGTGCTAGAAGAGCCGCCACCAGCAGAAGGACCATCACCGGTGTATAGTGTGGGATATGCTCAGTGAGGTTGGGGTACCCTAGCCTTGCCAAGAAGTTCCCAACCCTTGTTATTGTATGATTCATATTCTTGCAGTAGATACAAACTGCTGGCATGCCAGTTGTCCAGCTGAGTCACCAGGGAAACCATGTCCGTGTCCTCTTCCTCCTGAACGGCCACCATGGCTAGCAGCCCGTCCATTACCTCGTCCTCCTTTGGCAGTGATTAAGGATGCATTTTCACTTGATGATGGTGGCGTTGATGAGGATGAAGGCGCTGAGACATGTAGCACTCCAACAAAGACATGGACAAGGGAGTTACACACTCACTCACCTGGAGATGGGCCTATGGGTGGAATGATAGTGAGGAAAAGAGAAACTCCAATTTCCTCCCGCTGATGCTGTTGCTGGGCGATGCCTTGAGTGAGTGGATGGTGCAATTTCCACTCATCAAATAATCCACAGAATCGTGCACAGTGCTTGTGAAGATTTCCCCCCTATCTCATGGTCTGAAATTCTCTGAATATGTCATATAGCCATTGGATGTTCTTCTCATTGGAATACAACTGTTGAAGAGTATCTCATTCAGCAGTTTCCGCACACATGATATTGCGGTACACATTCTCCCCCATGCTATGAAATAGCCAGGTCATGACTTGGCAATCATCTTCCTTCCATAGCAAGTATGCGTTATCATCGTCTGTGGGCCCAACATCTGTTAGATGTTTTAGTTTTTTCTTGGATTGGAGGAAAATCTTCATGGAGCGGGCCTAGGCGAGATTTTCAGCACCTCTCAGTTTGACAGAAGGCATTGTTGGTTGTTGATTTTGAATTCCGGTTTTGAATAACTCACATGAGCAGCCATGATTGCAGATACTTTAGTAATATGTAATTTCCTGATTAACCACAATAGCACACAAATCCAGCAAGAATTCTCTTCCACAATCAACAATCAATTCTAAAAAGAAAAATCTTGTGCAAATCTGGAAAAATCATAGCCTTAACTAGTCTTCAAACCATACATCATTCTCATACAGTTTTGGTTCCAACGGCCAGATATTCTGCATCAGATGATGGACCCAACCGATTCAATCACCAACGAAATCTGGTTTCCACTACCAGATCTCGACTCAACTGGTCGAGAAGGAAAGAGGATCACAAAGGATCAATTTCACAGCCACATGCGACAATCAGGGGAGAACCCAACTGGTTCTCTATCTGTAAAAATATGAGCAGGTTTACCCCACTCAGAACAACCAAATTTTGATTCCCTTCAGCCCAGCAAGGTTTGAATGCTTTGAGTTATGCAAGAGTATGAATCAATGCTTTGATACCATGCGAAAATCCAGCACTAGGAAGAGAATTAGCATGAATGCGGATTGGATGAAAATGAGGGAGACAAGAAGGAGAGATGTTCTAGGGTCCAGACGTCCCTCCTCTCTTTATTCTCATAGCCAAGAAATTAAATATAATGCCATTGGGCCTGCCTAGGCCCAAATACAATCCAGCCCACATAATTTAGCCCAAAGAACAAACCTTTAGCATTTCCAGTGGTTGGGTGGTGTAGTTTGGGGTTAGGTATGGGACTAGTCTGGGTTCAATTGAGTAAAGGAACCTAGCCAAAATTGTGCAAATGTCAGAAAATTACCACAAGACAATTTCTTGGGTGTTGACTGGGTTAATTACCCTAGCAACCTGAATTAGGTGGGGGTGTCTTAAGTCAGGCATTCCCAATGTGTTTCTAATACTAATGCTCATCTCCCTTCTATGCAACACTGTTGCCATATGCTGACATGCACTCCTGCTTCCATCTCCATTGAGGTTTATTTTGTCCGGTAACATTATACTACTAGGGGACATGAAACATTCTAACTTCATCTCACTTAAGTACTGTTCCAAAATGGTACACTCTCCATCTCCTCAGCCGCTTATTATTATTATTATTGAGAGATAACAGTAAATTTTATTGAGAAACACACTAGAAGATGCGAAAGAAAATACAAAGCAAAAAGAAAAGAAACCCCCCAGAAAGTCTAGGTTGTTTTTACATAGGCTGCCCATCTTGAAGCAAGGCCTTTGATTCTGCAAATGGCCTCCTCTACTGATAAAGATTCATTGCGAAAGCAACATGCTTTTCTAGCTCCCCAAACCACCCACATGATGGCCATAATATGGAGTCTCCATTTGAATCTTCTAGATTTCCCCAATTCTCCCTCATGCCACCCCCAGAGGAGATCCTCCACAGCTATTGGCATAACCCACATAGCGCCGAGAGAAAGGAAGTAGTAGTCCCAAATCTTTCTCACAAATGGACAATGAATAAAGAGATGGTCAATCGACTCCGCTTCTCGCATGCACATCAAATAAATGTTTGGCAGGATAAGGGATCGTCTTTGAAGATTGTCAATGGTGAGAATCCTCCTACCCACCAACCAAATGAACACAACAATAGGAGGGGCACCATAATATTAATGGTGGAAAGGGTGAGGGGGTTCGCAAGAGTTGTTAGGCGTAGTTATTAGATCATAATGCGTTCTCACCGAAAATTTACCCGAACTATGAGCAGTCCATTACATGGAGTTGGAAATTGGAATATTGACTTGAAGGCATAATTTTTTTAGATATTCGATCAGGTCCAGTAGATCTTCAGTTTCTAAATCCGTCAAATTCCTGCGATAGGGAGGATTCCAAACAATGGAGTCGTCGCACAAGGAGAAACAATCGGCTATAGACACAAATCGGTCAAGAGCAATACGGGCCAGTCTAGGAAAGAGATCTTGTAATGCTCTAACCCCACACCAAATATCGACCCAAAACTTGATGTGATGACCATTGCCAAGAGAAAAAGTAATTCCTTTTTGCACCAAATGCTCAGTTGTTGCAATTGCCTTCCAAATGGATGAAGCTCTATAAAGTGAGGATGTTCTAACGAAACACCCGCCATGCGGCACACCATACTTGCAATGAGCTCCCTCCACACCACCCCAGAGAAAAAAAGAAAAAGAAAAAGAAATCTCTTCTTAACTTTTCTAACCTTTTGAGGGCCAATTGAGGGCATTTAAAAGGCGACAAGCAGTAGATTGGCATGTTAGCGAAGGTTATCTTGAGGGTTAGATGACTGCCATATGAAAGATAGTGAGTTCTCCATCTAGCAAGCTTCCTCTCGATTCTTTCAATAACCTTGGTTCATGATGTATAGGAGCCTTACCAATGCACAACGGGAAACCTAAGTATGTTGATGGGGAGTCTCCTATCTTACATCCAAAGGATCTGACAAAAGGAAGGAGATCTCAACTATTCACATGAATTCCTAACATTTCCGACTTTGCATCATTAATCTTCAAACTCGAAACCGCCTCAAAACAAACAATAATTCTTTGAAGATTATCTATTGAAACCAAGTCTGCATCACAAAATAGGAGGGTATCATCTGCATACTGTAGATGAGAAAAAGAAAAACTATTATTAGCAACCTTGAATCGACTAATGACTTTGTTCTCCTCACCCTTGATGAGCATCTTGTTAAGAACTTCCCCAACAACAACAAATAAGTACGAAGATAAAGGATTCGCTTGTCTTAGGCCCCTAGAAGTTTATGAGACCCATTAATCAAAATAGAGAAAGATGCGGAATGTACACAAGCCCGCATCCACCCTCTCCATCTTTGGTGGGATCCTAGCCATCCAACATGTAATCCAAGAACCTCCTGTCGATATGATCATACATCTTTTCGATCTCCAACTTGCATACAATACCAATCTTTCTCTCCATATACCTTGCACGAATGCACTCATGGGCGATAAGAACGCAATCTAAGATTTGTCTTCCCCCAACAAATGCTCCCTGGTTCTGAGAAATAACCTTGCCAAGCACATTTATAGATCTCAAAGCCAAAACTTTGGCCAAAATCTTGTGCAATGCCCCCATCAAGCTAATAGGTCTGAAGTCTTTAAGTTGTTATGCCCTTGCAACTTTGGGAATAAGGGCAACAAAGGTCGCTCCGAGCTCAATAGAAAGCCGGCCTCGCTCATAGAATTCAAAGATAAATTCCATGACATCCTTTTTTAACTACTAAAACTTTTTAAAGAAAAGCATAGGGAATCCGTAAGGCCCTGGCGCCTTATCTCGCCACATCGAATCTAAGGATGCTTTTATTTACTATTTCGCTATCCGCTTCGAGCATCAAGGAATCATTAAATGAAAGAGTTTGGAATTGAAGATTGTCCAAATGTGGCCTTTCCCACTGATCTCCTAATAGAAGGTTCTCATAAAACCAAACCATAGGATCACAAATTCTACTCTTATATGTCGTCCGTTTCCCATTTATAAAGATATTGGAGACTTTGTGAGTAGTCTTGTCTCCTTCCTTGATCCATATCTCTCTAGATCTCCGACGCCACCTAATTTCCTCTTCTCTTACCCGCTTTGCATAACGAGTAGAAAGGGCTTCTCTTTTTTGCCCCTTTGATCCGTGGATAAGCCACCACCCTCTTCTATTACTTCAAGCTCATGGATTTCTTCTAAGATCCTGTTGAACTCCGCCTCTTGGTTTCCAAGGACCTCCTTCTTCCAAGTAATAATCTTGCTTTTCAATAGTTGGGAGTTTCTTGGCGATCTTGAATCTCGCATATCCCTCCACCACAAAATAATTCCACCAGCTAGCTACCAGGTACTTGAAGCCTTTAATTTCCAGCCAAGCGGCCTCAAACCTAAAAGGTCTTGGCCCCCAATCGTCCTCCCCCAAATCGAGAATTATGGGACGATGATCGGAAATGATCCTAGGCAAGCTGTGCTGAGATACCAGCGGGGATTTTTCAATCCATGCAGCCGAAACCAAAAACCTGTCCATTCTCGCAAAATTGCTTTTTGGTGGCCGTTGGACTAAGGCCCCGTTTGTTAAATCTAAAGTTTAAAGACCGAATTTGAAATCTGAAACCAGAATCTGAAATCTAAAACCTGAATCTGAAATCTGAAGTAAAAAAACTTGTTTGATAATTATGGTTGAAGTCTAAAAATTAAGTACTGAATCTGAAACAAACTGTTTGTTAACAAACATCTTAAATGTCTGAAATATGTTAATTTGACACATTTGCCCCTATTTCTCGTTTGGAAATGTTTTACATTATAAAGAAATTATTTTTTATTAAATGAAAATAAAATCATTATATTTAATTCAAATAAACTAAAATACTTAATAAAAAACTAAAATATCATCATAAGGCCCTCAATTCCTCTTAGTGGGAAGATTGTCACTATGTGTTGTATAGGATTGAACACCAGTAGCAACAAAACCTTCAAATAAGGCCCACCTTATATTTATATGCTATCCAAACCGTTTATAAGGTCATTCCCAATTGGATGAAGTGAAAACATATTGATCCAAAACTTCCGTGGCCTATTTAAGTTTATTTTCCATCCAATATGTTCACAAGGTCACAAATACCTATATGAAGAGGAAAAAAAAAATCATATTGATCCAAAACTTCCGTGACCCCAAAAAGGGTTTCAATGTTAGACGTTCAATCCCCCGCTACTTTTTGTAGCTTATTTTTCGTCTCAAGCTTTAATACGATCTCGCCAAATAGATGGATGTTTTGGATATAACACATACCTCATGAAGGGACCCACAGAACTTGCTGATGTCAATACAGCAGCTATACAGTTGGTGTGAGGTATACCAACCAATCCGCATCCTACTTGGACGCGGATTAGCTATTGACAGGTTGAATAGCGAGATTCACTACCGAAGTGACGTCCATGGGCCCACTATGATGTATGTGGGCCCACTATGATGTATGTGCTTTATCTACACCGTCCATCTATTTGGAGATTTAATTTTAGAGCATGAGTTAAAGAATGAGGTAGATCCAAATATGTAGTTGACCCCACCACAAAAAAACAGTGGCAAGATTGATGCCTACTGTTGAAACCTTCCTAAGGCTCACTGTGATTTTTATTTGAAATCCAACCTGTTCATAAGTTAACACAGACATGAAAGAAGGGAAAAAACAAATATTAGCTTGAACAAAAACTTTTGTGGCCTATTTAAGTTTTTAATGGTGGGCGTCACTCTCCCCACTGTTTTCTGTAGTGAGGTCCAATGGAGCTTTGGATTTGATTCATTCTTTGGATCTTTACCTAAAATTATATTTCCAAATGGATGAACGATATAGATACAACACATACATGATCGGGTCCACAAAACTTGATGACATCACTTCAATAGCGAGTCTCGCTACGCAACTTGTCAGTATCCAATCTGCGTCCGAAGCGGATTGGCTACTCCCCCTACCACCAGCCAGTGGATGATGGTGGTTGCTCTATGGGCCCCACCAAGATGTATGTGTTTCATCCATGCCGTCCATCTATGTTTCCAGATCATTTTATGGTATGAGACCAACAATGAGGTATATCCCAATCTCAAGTGGACCACATTACATGAAAACAGTATTGAATGAACGTTGACCATTAAAAGTTTTGGATCAAGCTGATCTTTGTTTTTTCCATTCATCCAGGTCTATATGACCAAATCAACAGATTGGATGTCAAATAAACGGTACATTGGGTCTTAGGAGAATTTTAATGGTGGATATCCAATCACTATTGTTTTCCTGTGGTATGGTCCACCTGAGATTTGTATTCCTCTCATTTTTGGTATGAAGCCCTAAAATGATCTTTAAAAATGGATGAAACACATACATCATGGTGGGGCATAAAGAAGTTTCACAGGTTAAAAGTTGATTTTGTATTGTGCAAACAATTTAAAGAGAAAAAATTGCCTTAGTAACTTGAAAGGGGTAATTTTGGGAGCAAAATTTTTTGTTTAATGAAAAATTCGCTGAGCGCATTCCGCATTCACCATTAAGCAAGATTCCTAGAAATAATTCAGTGAAAAACCACTTAGCGCTTTCCTTCTTCCGCATTAACGACGCATTAACAAACACCACTAAACACAGAACATTTTCCCAATTCCGCATTAAGTGCATTCAGCGTTAACAAACAGGCCCTAAGTATATTTAGCCCCTTCCAAAGGAAGATCCACTAGGTCATTATGGGTCACCCAATCTGCGAAATTAGACAGACCACAGGTGATTCTGCTTCCATTTGATTTCTCAGGACTGAATCTGATGACATTGTAATCCCCCCCAATGCACCAAGGATCAGTCCATCTCTGACTAACGCTGTCCAGCTCAGGCCAGAAACTATCCCTCAGACTAGGAGTGCAAGGACCATACTATGCTGTGAAAACCCATTGGAATCCAAAAGAAATCTCACGGAACTGAATAGAAATGGAAAAAGTACCAGTATAAACATCCACCTTCTTCCAAAGATCAGCATTCCACGCAACAATGATGCCTCCCGCAGACCCAATTGCATCCACTGTGACCCATTCCTTGTTCCCGACACCCCAGATAGAATCTATCAAGCTCCTGTCCACTGTCTGAAACTCGGACTCATAATTTCCGCCTTAGATTTCTTACAAACTTTCCTTACCTGAGCCCTTTTGTCTTTGTTCCCCAGCTCTCTGACATTCCATGATAGCCCCTGGGAGGAATCCTGTTGGAAAGTTAAAAGGGATATCATAGAATGGGCTTCTAGTTGCTGTAATGTTGATATTTCAGTTGCATGCTCCATTCTAGGTTGTAATTAGTCCATTTTTTTTGTCTTTGTGGCTTGTTTTTCAAGTTTCTTTGAATAAAATTTATACTTTACCCTTCAATAAAGAAAAAAAAAAAATCATTGAGAATGTGCCTTCCTCGATCTAGCCCTCTTTCCTCTACTCGCTTTACCAATTGTGTCGTAATTGATGAAGCATTCAAGACTGAGCACTTCCCTCCAGCCCTTGGGCAACTTTTTTCATCTCGAAAAACTAATAGGGAGCTAGAATGCATTACTCTGTGCAATAAATGAAATGTTTTCATGAAGGTTTCATCTTGAAGTGCTGATTCGGTTGGGTTAATGTTGATTGGTAATCTGCTCTGAGAAACTGTACTCATGATTTTGTTTGCCTGAAGTGATGATCTTTAAGGATGTACGGTTGCCAAAATCCTATGATTTTCAATTCGCGATTGGAGATTTGAGTTGAATCTTAGGCAAGACGATTTGAATCCCATCTTGAATCCCTTTTTAGATGAATCCTACGATTCTATGATTTGCAATTCAAACACCGATTTACAATTCAAATTATACTTGTTCTCTCTCCTTCTCTCTCTAAATTGGCTTTCGTTTTGTATCTTTAAATTGGTAGGGGCATTAAGAATCGTTTGGAACATGTCAATTATTTTATTTTGTTCTTTATAAGAGATTAAATTATTGATCTTTTCTTCAACGTTAATTCATGGAGCTTTTTCTCAAATTGATCTATGAGTTATCTGAAATGATTTTATGGATGGTTGTGAACATGTTTACCTATATGTATTATGGTAATGATAATTAGAAATCAACATGTAGTTTTTCATTGGTCCACTAAATCAAATCCCACTTTTTCCAACACGATTTTTCACTCAAGAAAGGTAAAAAGAAGATAAATTATTAAAATGATTCTTGTATGTTTTTAAGGTAAAAAAGGAAAGACTAGAAGTCTTTAACACTATCATGATATGTATTACTTGGTGTATATTGATGCGAAATAGATGATTGATGAGTTTTTAAGTTTTGCTGACCTATCTGTATTTTTTTGATTTTTTAAGAAAATCAGAAAAAATCTTAAAATTTATGATAAGATCTGTGATTTAATACTATTACGATTTGTGATACGATAATGATTTTGACAACATTGATATCTTACTCTCTCTCTCCCTCCAAAATTTTAAAAAACCTTGAGGAACTATTACAAGATTGAGTCAAATCATGAGCACATGATATGGGATTCTAATACTCTGCAGTTATTAGTATCGACAAAGAGAGGGGTGGCATGCTTCATATGAATAAAAAATAAGATTTGCATGTTTAAATTGGCAACTTATTTATTTATTTTTGGATAAATGCAGCTATTGTCACTGATTTTGATGGAATCACGAGGCTTCCTGAAAGTAGAAGTAATTTACAAAAAATAATTTTAACCAGGAAATTCTATTTTATGCATTTTCGTTCATGTATCTGTTGCCAGAAGCCCTTAAAAAAAATAAAAATAAAAATGTATCTGTTGCCAGACTGTTTCTTGTTAGCGTACTTATTTTTAACTCTTTGTTTCTTAGGTCATTTGAAGTTCTGGAAGAAAAAGTCTATTGGCATAGAGTTTGCTAAACATTTCAGATCTCACCTTGGTGCCATTGAAGGCTTGGCTGTGAGTGATCATCCTGTTCATACTTGTGATTTGTCATATATTTTGTTTTTTTACCCTGTATTTCTGAATGGATTGTTTATTCCTCCATGGAGTTCAGGAAATCTTACATATTTTGGACCCTTACCTTCTGGCATTACTTTATCTTACTGAGCCTGTTTTCCATTAGAATTTGAATATGCTTGAAATAAATGATGACAGTGTGATAATCCTCTTGTTATTTGTTAAATATGTTGTTTCATTATTGTACTCATATTTTACGGTTAGCTTTGTCATTGTACGACTCTGCATTGGGGTATTTATATCATATTAAGTGTTTATATTTAATTTTTATAGTCATATTTTACTCATTCTGCCTCGGTATTTCTTAACAACACAATTTTCTGTTGAGTGCTTAATATCTTATTCCTTTATGGGAGTGTTTATGTTCCACTGTGTAAATATATTTACCCACTCTTTCTGGGTATCTTTGTCATAATTGTGTTTTATTCATATCATAAATTGTTATTTAAGTTTCACATATGTTGCTCATCATCGGAGTGGCATGGGTACCTTTTGAAGTCCCAAAATGTGTGCCACAATCCATTTTGGGCTGCTTGGGAAGCGTCAAAGCATAATGCAAGATTCTATTTCCCGCCTTCTCTGCTCCAAAGAGCACTCGGATGCCATTTTCCATTTTAATGGTATAAATCCTACCTGCCACGTATAGAAGACAATTTTTTTTTTTTGGATCGGCAATAAGGACTTTTCTTAGCAAGAAAAGGCCCAAAGGAAGAAACTTACAAACTTGCAGACCAATCAAGAGAGGGGGCCTTCCTCAAGACGATATGGAGGAGGCAAAACCACTGCTTCTGCCAATGGGAAAACAAGATGTTTAACTCTACAGATCATGAATGTAACTGAAGAACAGAGACCCTTGAAGGTGCAATTGTTTTGCTCCTTGCATATCACCCATAGGACTGCAATGAAGTACATTTGCCACCTTTGCGCCCTTTACACGAATGCTGAATTATCCAAGTGTCGAACAGTTGTTGGATTGTGCTTGGCATGATCCAAACCTCCTGGAACTGCCGCAACAGCCACGTCCACACTGATTGTGAGAAACAGCAATGGATGAGATGGTTCACATTTTCAGCATTCCTCAAACATAAGCTGTACCCGTTGACTATTGTCATGTTATGGCATTGAAGGCGATCCACCATTAAGATGTGATCATGACCAGCTAGCCACAGGAACACTATATCCCTGGGAGGGGCCGTAGATTTCCAAACCCAGCCCATCGGAGCTGGACTCTTTCTCAGGGATCAATCTTTGGGCCAACAACTTAACCGAGAAGGTTTTAGACAGGTCCCATCTCCAAAGAAGAAAATCATCCTTCTCCATAATTGATGACAGGCGATTCATCAGCTCCAAAACTTCTGGTTCTTCCTCTTCCGTGACATCTCTGACCACTGGGTTCCAGTTAATCATACCCAATGCTGTCAAATGCGATCGCATATGCGAATATGTGATTGCATATGCTCATATTCCCAAGGAAATCGCATATGCCATGATGGCATATGCGACCACTGTGCATATGCGTTCGCATATCAAATATGTGATCACATATGCGATGTATGCAGTTGCATACAACATATGTGATCGCATACATGCCAACGGTTAAAAATCTGACCATTGGAACTTTTTTTTTTTGCAAAAAATTGACTTCTTGCCTATGAAATGGCATTCAAATCCCTCCCATTTGCAACTTACATTCACTCTAATATTCTTTAATTCATACTTTCAAATCCCTCATTCTCTCTTACATTCTCCATCTTTCAACTCTCAAGTTCCAACTTCCAAGTCTCCAAGCTCCAACTTTCCTATTTTCAATTTAAACTTCCAATCAAGAATCAAGATTCCAAAGCAAGAATACATTGAAGATTCTACAAGAAGACTACATTTCTCTCTCATTCAAGTTTCAACTTTCTCATTCTACGTCCATCTCTTTCTAGTTTTAAGTTTCTAGTTTCTACATTTCTCTCTCATACATTTATTCTCTAGATAGTTACATTCATTCATTATATATAGTTAATTAGTCGCATAGTTACATACTCTCTCTCTCTCTCTCTCTACACTCTCCAATCTAATCTCTATAATCTACATTCATCATTCTTATTCTATTGTACATTTCTATCCCTCTTTCTACATTTCTCTCTCTCTCTACATTTTACATTCTCTAATATAATCTATACATTCATTCTATTGGAGCTATTCTACATTTCTCTCTCTTTCTAGTTTCTACATTTCTCTCTCTTTCTCTACGTTCTAATTTCTAATCTTCATTAATCATTCTATACATTTCTATCTCTCTTTCTCTACATTCTACATTCTCTAGTCTACATTCATTCATTAAATTAGGAAAGTTCCCCCTAATTTCTTTTATATATATATATATATATATATTACATTTTTATTTTTCTCACACTTATATTTTTACATTTGCTCCCTATAGGTGAGGGTTCGACTCCCCTCCTTGGCTTTACCCGATACACGTGGTTGTGGGTGATTGCGTGTATCCGCAGGGATTAGTCTCACTTCAAAAAAAAAGGGATGGGGACACCCTGTGTCTTAAATATATATATTTTTTTTCCGAAAAAAAATGCAGTTGCATATGTGATTGTGCGATTGCACATGATCGCATATGCGATTTAACAACATCGATCGTACCACTCATTTCTTCGAAGTAGTCTGCTTCTTTTGCATCCTTGTGAACCGCTTGTGAGTAGAGAGAGACAAGGAAAAGCAATCTGCAATTGAGCTTTTGTGTACCACCCGTCACACCAAAAGCTAGTATCTCTGACGTTGCCTATCTGCACCACTGTCCCTTGTAAGACTGCATATTTCGTAGCCATAATGCTTTTCCAGCAACCAGAGGATCTGTATCTACTGGATTGAGGGGTGCATTTACCTTCGGCGTGACACCCATATTTTTCCACAATCACCCGTCTCTAAAAATCTTCCTTTTCTATTGCAAATCTCCATATCCACTTGCTTAAGAGAGCATCATTTGTTGCTTTTAACGGTCTAATACCAGCCCTTCCTTGCGTTATTGGCTCGCATACTTCTTTCCCATCGAGAATATGAAACCTGTGCTTAGACTATGTTGCTTGCCATAAAAAATCTCACTAGGTTTCTTCAATGCGCCCAATCACCAATGTTGGACATTTGAATAGAGATAAGAAGACACTGAAATGTAATCCAATGTTGGACATTCAACTAGAGATAAGAAGACGTTGAAATGTAACCCACATTAATTGAGACTCAGGTATAGTTTCAAAACTCCACATGCGATCTAAACCAGCAACCACTGGACAATAGGATTGATGTCTATATCAGAGCATGCAAAGGAAATATCATTTCTCCTTATTTGTTTCTCAAGTCTTACCAGCTGTTTCACACATCTATTTTCTTTTCCATATAAAAGTAGCTTCCCTCTCCCTTTTTATTCTTTTTCCAAACCGGAACCAACACTTCATCTCTCCCTTATTTGCTGTTTGGTTACTTGTCTTATTCTCCTTATATTTATTTCATGCTCATTTTTCCTTGACCATCCTCCTCTCATGTATTATGAGAGAATGTGTGTTTCAATGTGAGCCGGTGTTGTAAATAATAATATTCAATTATTCCGTTGACAAATTATTCTTATTTCATGAGCAGCTGTCAACCTTGATGTGGTTCAGTAATGCAGGTTAGTGTTGATGGCTTACTTTGTTGTACAATTTCAAACGACCATTCTGTGAAGATATACGATGTTGTCAACTATGATATGATGTTCATGATGCGTCTACCATTTGTTCCTGGCACAATTGAATGGGTTTACAAGCCTGGAGATGTCAAAGCTAAGCTTGCCATTAGTGACCGGAACTCGGCCTATGTTCACATATATGATGCACGTGCTGGTTCGAATGAACCTATTATTTCAAAAGAGGTATATCCGTTGATTTTTTTATTAAGTTCTTAAAAATGTTTAGAGCCATGCTAAGGATATTGGTACAAAGAGGATTGAGAATCCTCTTTGAGGCACATCCATCAGGTAGGCGCCACTGTGAACATTACTTGGTAAAAAAATGCCTGCCTGCTCTGTAGTGGGCTGCAACTGTTCAATGAAAAATGGATGGTTAATATAAATCGACTGAAGTTTAGCATTTGTCTTACAAATGTTCTCCAATGAGCAGACCAACCTGATCTTTTGGCCTTGGCATGTTCAAAGTGGGTTTGCCTGATGAAACAGCCTGGATGCATATGTAAATGTGTCACAAATGGGATTTACGATCTTCATCACACGAATATTCTTCTCATTCCTCAAAAGTTTTAAAATAAAAAGTTCGCCTTTTTTCCAACTTCATTATCCTTTGCGTGCAGATTCATATGGGCCCGATAAAAGTTATGAAGTTCAACCATATATCTGACATTGTGATATCTGCAGATGGCAAGGGGGTCATAGAGTATTGGTGTCCTACCACTCTTCAGTTCCCAGAAAATGGGTATTTTCTTATGATAGTAAATATTGTTTGATTTCAGGTTTGACTATATTTTATGCTAACTGTGTTAGCCAAGTTTGCAAGCATGAGAACAAGAATTGGTTGGTTCTCCTTAAGACTGCTTAACTCTGTTCGGTATATTTATTTCTCGCATACAGCTTTGGTAGTCGAGCAATGAATAGAAGAGCTTGCTCATGCATTTGCATACATGTAGTCTAAAAGTTTTTGAGCCACTGACTCTAAAATTAGCCACGTCCTTGTGCCGGCAGGCCAATTGACATGTTTTATTCCCCATTAAGCAGGCTTGGACTGGAATACTGCCCAGAAATTTCTTCTTTGTTGAAACTTTGTGATATATATGGCCATATGGTGGTCATTTTTTCCATATTCTTTTCAGATTTTTAAAATTTTTTTATTAATTATTAATATTATTATTATTATTATTAATAATTTTAATTCTATATTCTGCTCCTTAACTATAGGTCTGGGTGCATAGAGCTTTTGATTAATTGAATAGTTAGTGATCACTGTTATCCTGTGGAAAATCGTTGAGAATTGGATATTGTCAGTACTTCTATAATTATAGGCTTGCCTTTAGGGATCTTGATATGTTTGTGTGCATATGGAAAATACCCTCATGTATTATTGAACATCTGTCCTTTGTATTATAAATTTAAGCATATGTTTTTGCTGTTGGTGTTTATTGCAAATGGTGTTGTTATGTCATACTTTGTTTCTTCTTATACATCTTGCAGGGTGAGTTTCAGACTGAAAACTGATACAAATCTCTTTGAGATTGCAAAGTGCAAGACATCCGTGTCTGCAATTGAGGTATATCGTGTACAAATTTCTTGAATTTTACTCTTTTGTTTTATATAGGAATTTAAATTCACTTCTTCTCATCTCCAGTTCTGCTTCTGTTTATTTGATCTGGCCAAGTCTGAATAAAAAAAGGAAAAGAAAAAAAAAAGGAGGAGGAGAGAGAACGAAGTGGAGAAGTGTGCCCCAATAAGTTTGTTATTTGGATCAAGTGGCAGTGATGAACTTTTTCTATAGTGTTAGTTTTCTGATGATCTTTAGTTGTTGGATTCCCAGGTAAGACTGTTTTCCTTTTTCACCTTGGGATAAAAAAGGATTCTTTGAAGAATTCACTTCAATTAAATTGGATGACATATCATATAAGAGGATACCTTTGCTAGAATCAATTCTCATGGTGATTATTATTATTATTGTTATCAGTTACTTGGTTATGTACGAGTTAATGAGGCATTTACAAGAAGAGGTCCTGTGGTGTATGTTGTTTGCAGGTGACATAGTTTCGATTATGAGACAAGGGAGGGTATAAACAAAAAGCTAGAACAAAGTGAAAAAGAAAAAGGAAAAAAAGATTACTAATTCCCCATCCATCCCTTACTCACCGCCCACTCAACAACGGTAAGCCATACATTGCTAGCAGCCCAATCTACCCTCCTGCTTTCATTTCCAAAACATCTTCCGTTCCTTTCACCCCAAATTGACCATAAACTGGCGAGAAGACAGTTTCCACGTGGCCTGATTATTTTTGTGTGGAGCTAACCTGTGCCATGCCATAAGGAGGTCTTCCATGTCAAAGGGCATAGACCCAATTCAAATTGAACTTAGCGAGAATAGATGCCCATATATGGCTTGCAAAGGGACAGTGAATATATAGGTGGTTAACTGACATGGCGTTGGAATTGCACATACATGTACACACAAAACAGTGTATTCTACAGTATGGTGCTCTGTACATACACGCAGAGCTGTGTACTCTTAACAATCAAACTGAAGGCGAATTTTTATAAGATAGCTCTAAGATAAACCATGCTTTATGGGACATAATGTTGCGCAGTTAAAGAACATGTTCATAGAATGTTGGGCAATCAGTTGGGATAAGGCTTTGGTTATGATGATTGATTCACTTGCTATCTTTTACAAGTAGAGTGATCATTTTACTTTTACATACCAGTCAAGGTTTTGAATAGCACTATTAGTTGGTGTATTGGCTGGGCCCAAACATATGGTACTGTTGGCATCAGACTGTATCGGCTGGGCCCACAAAATATATGGGGCCATTATGGCCGTACTAGTCGCATCCCCTCCCTCTTTTTTAGCGGACTGGTTCACCCCAATATTGTGTATTGAGTTGGCCGATATGGCCGAATCATAGCAGATTTAAAACCATGATGGTAGTGTTGCAATTGGGCTGGCTGAAGCGTGTCCAAACCCAACCCATGAACTAAGGTCACTAATCCCTGCCCATCGTAGCCCGCAAGCCAACAATCAGGCTTGGGATGGGTGGGGCCAGGCTCCTTGGGCAAATGCTTATCCCAACAATGTCAAAAAAGTCAGGCCAGGCCAACCTATTGGGCCTAGAGGCAAACTCAAGCCCAGGCTCAGCCATATTAGGTACCAGTCATGGAAATTCAGTCTGATCACAACCCGAGGGGCTTTAGGCTCAGCCAGACCTAGAGCAAAGCGGGTTGTACTCCATATGAAACGATGCCATTACCCACTTCGTGTCAACTTGAAATGATGCCCTTAACAAGCATGAAGCGATGTGCGTTCCCATGTTATATCATATTGGACTCAGATACCTTGAGGAATTTGATAGATCTTGGTATCATACCTATGCTGGAAATTAATATTTCCAATCCTTACAAAGGATAATAGCGTGGTTGATCTTGGTACCATATCAGTGCTGGTATAGTTAGGATTGCGTTTTTCTATAAAGAGTGCATGCTGCAGGTCTTTTCTTTCTTTTTTTTTGGTTGCTTTATTTCCAGTCTTTAACTTTTGCGAGGTATTACTCAACCCCTCAAGGATCTCAGAGGGGCAGGACTTCCAACAGGTCCACAAAATCACCTGTCAAAGCGAAAAGGAAATAGAATCAAAGAAGCTCGTTGAATCGGAAGAGAAATTGAGAGACGGTGTTCTCCGAGTCAATCAGGACCTCTTGGATCGATTAAGAAGGGATCTGCAAGACGCGCTAGTGGTGTCTACTAGAGAAGGAGCATCCATCTCACAAGTGCAATCATGGATCGATGAATGCTGTGGAATTCGGCTCGAGAAATGCATTATAAAACCCATAGGTTATAATGATCTATGGATTAAGCTGTCCTGGTCTTCAACCGGACATCCTGCTTATAGCAGGAGTCTTACATCTGGATGGCCCGGTCATTAAAGTCTAGAAATGGGAGGAGTTCTCCATTTTCGGCATGGAAAATGTCTGGATTCTCATATGGGGAATCCCTCTGGAATTGTGGTACGACAAGTTCTTCATCGATGCGACATCAGTGTTAGGCTTACTCGTAGAACTCGACTCCAAGATGAAGATCGGAGAAGAAATGGCCGTGATTAGAGCTCGGGTAAGAAGAAAAAAAGGAGACCCTCTGCCATCCCAGATCAATGTCTCCGTGGATAATAGAACGATCTCTCTACCAGTCCAGCTAGAAGTAAATGGTGAACCTTACCCCAGATGGGGTGACCTTTGGAGAACAAAGGAACCCCGAATCTCCTCTCAGGCCTCTATTCCGTTGCCATCAGAGCATGAAGGTATACAAATTCCATGCTCCTGGGGAGTGCAGACCAATAGTCTGCGTTAGCCTGTTGCCCACAGTAATAACGATGTCAGTCTTCAGTCTTTTCGCGAGACGCGTGTCGACGCTTTAGGAGCCCTGCCTGCTGCGCTTGATCCCCGCGCTAACCGTGGTAGCAAAGCTCCGACGTGGATGGATGAGATCGAGCCACGTCATCAGGGCCTATTATCGATAGCGAGAAATACATTCAGTACCGATTGCGGTTAGTCGCAGAAGTCACGTGGCAGCCTCGGCAGTGCAGTTGATGGCTCGGGAGAGCCTTCTATTAGCCTCGGAAAATACTATGATGGCTCAGGAGCGCGCCCATTTTCAATAAAGTGGGAGCTGACCGTTCTGGCTCGGATGTTTCGGAAAACGCACCCCTTTCCGACCCAAGATCCGATCGTTACCTAATTCCAGCTCTAAACCTAGCAGATGGAAAACTTCCCTCTTCTCCTTTCTCCTCATCGATTCCTCAGAAGATCCCTGCTCATCCAGGGGATCAGGAGCAGAGGGGTCAAGCTGATCAGAGAATTCTTAGCCTCTTGACCGTCCCTGCTGTGGGAGCTGAAGCCATGGAATTTGACGATCAGTCCTAGATGTCTGAAAATCCGGTCACTCCCATTTCTCCAATCTCTTCCCATTTTCTTAACCAGGATTGGCCAGATCTTGCGCTTATTTCCCTCTTTCAGGATGACGATGGAGATGGGATTATGGAAGCAGAGCCATTGCAGGTGCAGATCGGAAAAGCTTCGTACCAGGAGGAAGCTCACGCAAAAATTGCAGAAAATGCTCTGTTCAGGGCTAAACTGATAGACGCAATCCAGAAGAAGAAGTGGATTAGAGATGCTATTGGTCACATTGGAAGATCCATTGACCTATCTTTTGGAGACTGTCTTGACGACTATATTGCCTTATTCCAATGTGTGGAATCTCGCGGTAGACCTCTTCATGTCGTGAGATCCCCCAGAAATCGTCTTGTTAGATCAGCAAGCAACAGAGAGCTTCAATGCAAAGAGCTGAATTCTGTTATGTTCCAAGATAGTAATTTACTAGTCGACACTCAGGGAAGACGGGGCAGGTCGGTTTCCTGATGAAGGTCTTTTCCTGAAACGTTAGGGGAGTGGGGTCCAAACATAAAAGGAGGCTTATCAAATACTCCTGTGGGAGAAGCAACCTGGATGTCGTCTGTTTGCAGGAGACAAAGGTTCGTTAGTTCAATGATACTTTGTTGGGTTCTATCTGGAAGTCCAGAGATACAATTGGGTGGCATTAGATGCTATTGGCAGTGTTGGTGAGGTCCTGCTTGCCTGGAATTCGTCTAGATGGTCCCTTATATCTAGTCGGGTTGGGACTTTTTCGGTGACAATCATCTTGCGAGATGTTTCATCAGATTTTCGGTGTCTTATTGCATCAGTCTATGGCCCCAATCTTGAAGCTATCAGAAAAGATTTTTGGGAAGAACTTAGTGCTATTAGACAGCGTTTCTCTGGCCCTGTTTGTCTAGCGGGGGATTTCAACATGATCAGATCCACTGAAGAAAAATCCCATGGCAATAAGTCCTCTTAAGCAATGAGGGCCTTCTTGTCTTGGATCGACAATCAAGACCTTGTAGATCTCTCCCTTCTTGGTTCCCGATTCACATGGACCAACGGGAGAGCTTCTCCTGTTATGTCTAGATTGGACAGATTCTTGTTGTCTTTGGAGTGGTTAGATGCGTTCCCCTCTGTCTCTCAGAGTGTTTCGCCGCGAACAACTTCAGACCATTGTCCGATTCAGCTCTCAGCTGAGGTGCCCAATTGGGGCCCGAAACCCTTTCGGTTTGACTCTTCCTGGCTTAAAATCGAAGGTTTTAGTTTCTTGATAGCTGAATGGTGGGGTAGCTTTAAAGTGGAAGGTTTTGCCGGCTTCAGGATATGCTCAAAACTTAAGACTTTTAAAAGAAAAAATAAAACAGTGGAAGTAAAAGGAGTTGTTCAAAAGGCAATTGGAATTGGACCTGTTAACGTCTCAGATCTCAAAGATTGATGAGGGCATTGAAGATGGGGTGGTGTCTTTGGATATCTTATCCAAGAGAATCTAGTTGATCCAATCTCTATCATCTAGGGTTCTTGAAGACGAGATTTCATGGAAACAAAAATCCCGGGCAAAATGGATAAAGGAGGGAGACAAAAACACAAAATTCTTTCACAGCATCGCCAATATGCATGCCAGAATCAACAAAATCAGTGACATTGTTGTCAATGGGGTCCGCATTGAAGACAAAGATCTAATAGCGGAAGCGGCAGTAGCTCATTTCAGTTCCCTTCTCAAGAACGATGGGTGGGACAGGCCTCGTTTGGACAATCTTCAGATTGACTCAATTTCAAGTGAAGAAGCCTCCTCTCTTGAGTCCCCCTTCATTATGGAAGAAGTGAGATCGGCAATTGATGCGTTAGGAGGCGATAAAGCCCCAGGACTAGACGGGTTTCCTATTTTATTTTTTCAATCGTTCTGAGAAGTATTACAAGGTGACGTTATGGCTTTTTCAACGAATTTCACGACAGAGGCAAACTCTCCAAAGACCTCGGGGCCTCATTTATCGCTCTTATTCCTAAATTTTCGGGTGCAGCGACCTTTAAAGACCTCAGGCCGATTAGTCTTCTTGGGGGCCCCTACAAAATCTTGGCAAAAGTTCTGACTACCCGGCTGTTAAAGGTGATTGGTAAGATCATATCAGGCAATCAATGTGCATTCATCCCAAGTAGGTAGATAACTGACTGTGCTACCATAGCAAATGAATGCTTGCATTCCAGCCATAGGTCCGGTGCGAAATATATCATTTGCAAACTTGATATTGAAAAGGCCTACACTCACGTGGACTAGGGGGTTTTTGGAATATATGATGAAGCGTATGGGTTTTGGCGACAAATGGAGGAGATGGACAGGCGAATGTATTGGTTCAGCTCGATTCTCCATTCTTCTAAACGGTTCTCCGAAAGGCTTCTTTAAAAGCTCGAGAGGCCTATGACAAGGGGATCCCCTTTCCCCGTTCCTATTTCTCATGGTGGGGGAGGCCCTCTCCATAAGGGACAAGATTCAAGTATCCTCAGAGGCATCGGTATCAAAGGTATGCCCTCCCCTATATCACATATTCAGTTCGCTGACGATATGCTGGTCTTTAGCGAAGCTTCTCAGGATAAGGTAGACAACTTGCGCACTGCCTTACGGTGTTTCGAGGCAGTCTCGGGTTTGACTGTTAGTTAGGCGAAATCAAAGCTCTTCGGGGTGAATATGGAGGAAGGTGAGATTATTAAATGGGCGAGTTCTCTAGACTATGTGGCGGCATCCCTTCCCTCCTCTTTTGTTGGTCTTCCGCTGTGTATAGGTGTGCCCTCAAAGTCCTCTTGGGAAAAGGTTATAAACAGGTTTGACAAATACTTGGCAAAATGGAAATGTCGCTTTTTATCTTTGGGTGGCTGCCTTGCCCTCATCAAGGCGGCCCTTTCCAATCTTCCCTTGTACTTCATGTCCCTATTCAGATGCCCCACCTTTGTTTTGGATTCCATAGATAAACTGAGACGGGATTTTCTTTGGCATGGCAAGGCGGAGAAAAATAGGTTCCATCTCGTGGATTGGAATTCAGTTTGCAAGTATTTTCAGCATGGCGGTGCGAGGGTGAAAAATTTAAAGCTTATGAACCGGGCTCTCCTAGGAAAATGGATCTGGAGACTAGGTTCTGAAGACAGGAGTCTTTGGAATATGATCATCAAAAGCAAATATGGAAAATCCGAGGGTGGCTGGTGGACCAAAGACACATCTCGTTATAGGGCCTCAGCCCTGTGGAGAGGTATACTTACAATGAAAAAGGAAGTTCTAAAAGGTATCAGTTTTGAGCTTGGAAAGGGTGATAACATTCTATTTTGGGAAGATAGATGGGTGGATGATGTCCCTTTGAAAGAAAAATTCCCGAATATTTTCTTTCTTGCTCCTAATCAAGCTAATCCGTGTAGCTGATTGTTACTCTATCTCTGCCGGAACAGTAGAATGGAACGTCGAATGTAGGCGGAACCTTCAAGATTGGGAGATACAAGAATATGTGGACCTTCTCGCTTGCATTTCTAAATATTCGCCGAACCCATTACTTGAAGACAGCCTATTGTGGAGACTGGATAAGTCAAGTTCTCTATAAAAACTCTATACATCGACCTGGAGAGGTCTGCTCCTATCGATGTGCTTCAGTTTAAGCAAATCTGGAAGTATTCGGTCCCTCCCAAGATCTGTGTTTTTGGTTGGTTGGTAGGAAAGAAAAGGATTTTGATGGTGGACAATTTGAGAAAAAGGGGATGCCTCTGGTTAATGTTTGTCTTTGCTGCATGAAGAATGAAGAAACGGTTTATCACCTCCTGATTCATTGCCCCTTCATCTCTCCAATCTGGTCTGATTTTTGCAGCTGCTTCAATTTCAGCTGGTGTTTTCCTGATTCGGCGGATCGTCTTCTCAAGGTGTGGCATGAGGTTTGCTTCGACAAGCCCAGCACTCAGCTATGGAGAACGGCCATTCTCGCCATGTGTTGGTCAGTCTGAGAAGAAAGGAATGGCGGTTGTTTTACGGATACTGCAAACTGTAGTTTCGTGGTCGCCTCCAAGGCAAAACGTCTAATTGTAGAATGGGCTGCTCATGTTGATGTTCTGAAGGGCTATGACCTTCTTTTTCTTGGAGTTTAGTTTTGTCTGCTCTCTCAGCAATCGTTCTAGGCTCTTCCTTGTATCTTTGTTTTTGTTTTAATACAATTTTCGTGACTTCTCAAAAAAATAAAATAAAAAAATAAAATCCATGTCTGTAACTAAGAATATTAAGATGAGGCAGCTTTATTAGCATTATTCGTATTCCACTTCAAACCGGAGCTTCTTTTATGCGATTACAAGATATTCATCATGCTCATTCAATGACAAGTATATTAAATGCTAAAACCTCTGGCTTGTCTATCTTAGTAATAAATTAATGAGCTTTGCTAGGTCCACACATGTGCAGTAAAGCCTTGTACATGCCACATGTGCCAGCATAGCATGATAGGTCCAAGATCCAATCCACCTGTCAGAATGGCACCTATATTGATGCCCTGGCTGAATAATCAGGTTAATCCACCGGTCAGGTGAGACACAGTTAGCAAAGCAAATATATGGCTCTGAAAAACTTGGCTGAAGTTTTCTAATCCATTCACCTGTTTCCAATATTGGGGCCACATGCTGAATGGACCAAATATATTTTTGGGTAAACGTGTATACGGTGGGACTAAGCTGATGGGTGGATTGGATCTTGCACCTATGTGCCATGCTGGCACATGGATGGGGTGTACATGAGCTTTATTGCACATGTGTTGGCGCTTAGCGAAACTCTAAATTAAGAACACAACATACTGGTTTTGGACCATCACTTCCAGGACTTGCATACCACGGGTTATGTTACATTTCCTTTGAAATTACTGTCAGAGACGTACAGCAGACAAGTGGTCCTTCTGTAGCAATCATGAAGAGAATATTTTTCTTCTTTTGTCACTTATTTTTCAAGAAAATATAATTTTAAAAATAAAGTTTCTGCATGTGTTATTATACTAAACCACAGTTTTATGTTCTTATATAATATGTCATTATGGATGCTTGACCATATCTGGTTCTTCGAGATGTGTGTGCCAGTCTGCCAGACACCTCCTTCCATGTCCAATGCAACACATGTGCATTAGGTTCTTGCAGTGCTTTTTATGTCTTTTGGCAGTTCATGATCTTGTATATAAACATTTTTTTTTTTTTTCCTTCTACAATTGCAAGTTTGCAACTATATTTCGCTGTTGTTTCAGGTGAGTCCCAATGGCCAGCAATTTGCTATTTCATCTCCTGATCGTAGGATGCGTGTATTTTGGTTCAAAACAGGCAAATTAAGGCGAGTGTATGATGAATCCCTCGAGGTAAGGCTTATGGATAACTCATCCTTTTAGAACTATTTGTTTCATGCATGTCTCTGCAATAACTGCTGCCCTGTGCTCATTAGGTGGCCCAGGATCTGCAAAGAAGTGATGCTCCACTCTATCGGCTGGAAGCAATTGATTTTGGGCGAAGAATGGCTGTTGAGAGGGAGATAGAGAAAACAGAAAATGTGCCCCAACCAAATGCAATTTTTGATGAGAGCTCTAATTTCCTAATATATGCAACTCTCTTGGGTATAAAGGTAAAATCCCCCATTTCTCTTTTCTCATGTTAAGATGTTTGTTGCAGGCTTGGCTTATCTGTCCTTTAGGGCCTGTTTGGATATCACCAAATAAGTTACTTTTTCTACTTACAACAGTAGATAAGTAACTTATTTGAGATAAGTAAGTTTGGTTTATTATCAATAATAAGTAACTTTTTTTACTTAAAGGTACTTAATCACTTCAGCTTAATAAGTAGAAACCAAGATAAGCTACTTGAGGCATAAGCAGTGTTTCAATTGTCGTTATCGCTATAAGTTTCGCTGGCCAGAGATAAAGAAATAATATCGTTATTGTCGATAATATCGCTGATAATCGGAAATCAGGAGAAAACATGGAAAAGTGATGAATTTTTTTTTTGTGAAACTTTAAGACATGCCTAAATACACATAATTTACATATTTAGGGATAAAAAATTGTAAAAAGTATACATGGCATCAGGACCCACATCGTTCCATCAATGGTTAAATACTGGCAAAGTGTTTGTGAGTGTGTGACACGGACAATACACATATACTGAGAAGTTGCACACATGGCATACAATTAATCAAATTAAACCGTCCTATTTATAGTACTCACTGTAGTTATTTGAGTAGACCCAAACTTCATCATATCTTATTATTTCCGTATGAGATTGGTGGACATTTATTGGACGGTTAATAAATCTAATGGTTGTATAATTATAAACAAGCGTTAATTACTCATTCAATTCAATTTATTTTTTAATGAATATATGTCATGTGTACAATTTCGAGTGCTTTTGTGTGAAGGGTTAACTGCAGGTGGAGTATAATAAAACTCCTATTTTAAATTTTTGGGTGTGTAAATATGTCTTCTTACCCTTACATCCTCTCAGTGGGGCCCACCATGAAGTTTGTGAGAAATCCACTCCGTCCATCCATTTATCTAGACCATGATAGGGCCCGAGCCTAAAAACATGCATATCCAAAACTCAAGTGGACCACATGATAAGGAAAAGTGTGTAAGAAAATGCATACCGTTGAAACCTCCCTGGTCCACCATGATGTTTATATCACATTCACACCGTTCATGTCCCATTCCTGCTGGGATGAATTGAATATATATATAAAATAGCACCAACCTACTGACTCCCACCTAGTGGTGCAAGGGGAGTAGAGTGGATTATGTGCGGCACTAGCCTGACGTAAGACAGTACAACACTTATGGTGGGGCCCACCTTGATATATTTATTGTATATCCATCCTGTCCATCTATCTTTAAAAATCAATTTAGGGTATAATCTAAAAAATGAAGCAGATTCAAATCTTTGGTGGACCATTACATAAGAAACAGTGATGATTGACCATTAAAACCTGCTCATGGGTTACAAAAGTTTTGGATCAACCTAATATTTGTTCGTTTCCATTCATAAAGGTTTACGTGATCTTATCAACGGGTTGGATGACAAATAAACATTATAAAAACATTAATGTGGGCTTGAAGAAGTTTTTAATGGGAGGTTCAACCACCACTCTTTCTTAAAATATGGTCCAGCTTAGATTTCGATCTGCTTCATTTTTGGGCTAGTGTCCTATAATGATCTGGAAAAACCTATAGTCGGCATGGATAAAAAATAAATACATCAAGGTGGGCCCCGCCGTGAGGGCCGCACCATCGTTTGTAAAGCCATAGTTGCACTGAGTTCACTCTCTCAAAAGAGAGCTTGTCTGGAAACGGATTGGTGTACTAGATAGTTGGTGTATTGACGTTAGCAAGTTCTGTGGGTCCCATCATTAGGTATGTGTTATATCCAAACTGTCCATTCATTTTATGAGCTCGTAGTAAGGCTTGAGCCGAAAAAAAACAAGACAGATCTAATGATCAAGTGGACCACACTGCAAAAAGCAGTGGGGGATTGAACATATACCATTGAAACCCTTTTGGGGGTCACTGAAGTTTTGGATCAATATGATATTTGTTTTTCCTCTTAATCCAGGTATTTTTGACCTTATGAACAGATTGGATTGGAAATAAACTTTATGGTGGGCCCTACGAATGTTTTAACGGTGAAAATCATTACCCACTACTATTTCTGGTGTGGTCCATTTGAGCTTTGGATATGATTTATTTTTTGGCTCATGCTCTAAAATGATCTTGAAAAATAGATGAACTGTATGGATGTAATAAATACATCATTTTGGGGCCCATTTAACTTTGATCTCCTTTGAATTGTTCGTACAACTCGGAACTCGAGGAGCGTCAGTGCTCGTCTTCGCATGACTTCTACCCACACAACTACGCTGGTGTATACACTAGTCAATCTGCTTCCCGTCTCATCTTCTCTGGAAAACCTCAAACGATGATAAAAAATCCTGAATATCTCTTCCCAAAATTTCTCTTTTTTTCAAATCCCAACCCAAATCCCCTTTAACCTCACCGAAATTGGGTTTCTTTCAAATCTATTCTTTTCAAAGAAAAAAGAAAAGAAAAAAAGGAGATTTCTTATCTCTGAAAATCCAGCGCTATCGACCGTGATTGGCCCACCAAATCCATCCAAAAGCCACTCTTGCAGGCAGATTTTGAGAAAAAAAAAAGGTAAGAGATTATATATATATATATATCTATCTATCTATCTATCTATTTTGTTTTTTTTGAAATAATAGTGAGAGTTGTCGTTGGTAACTATTTTTTTCCAATAAAATCGAAAATATCGCCGATATTTCGTTGACATTAGGAAGAGAAACGAATTTTTGGTGTTCGGTATTGCTGGTCCAGCGACACCGATAATATCGGCGATATTATCGAATTTTCATCGACAATGGAAACACTGGGCATAAGCAGTTTATCCTTAGTAACTAACGATCCAAACGCCCCCTTAGACTCAATATGTAGTATAGTATCTTCTGAAGACATCTGACATTGTTTCCTAAACTAGTTTTTTTTTTTTTTTGGGGGCGGGGGGGGGAGCTCCCCCACTTCCTATAGTTCTATTATTATTGCATGTGACTGTGTGAGTTCAGAGTGAGCTTGCTTCTGTGGGATTGAAAAGGGCTTTGCAGATCACTTACCACACATTTCGAGATTTGTGCCACACATCAGGTTGGGTGCACTTTGAGCACGCATGGCCAAAAAATCAGTATGATCCACTCATCACGTGTGGCACACTGGTGTGAGCAAATGGATTGTTGGTAAAAGATGAATGGCTCATATCCAATTTACATGAGTGGCTTTCATGATGAGCGGACTCTTCCTAATTTTTGGACAAGGGCATACTCACAGTGCACCCTAACAGTTGAATGGCCCAGATCTTGGACACTTGTCTGATGTTGGCATGTGTGTTGCTCGTCCATCACATGGGAGCAAGTGCAAGACAAACTCCTCTCACTAAACCAAAAGCGAACACTAGGGAGACTGGCATCAAGCATTGGTTGTGCCTTCGGCTATTAACATGGCTCTGACCAATCTCCGATTACTTGGCATGATGATTGCCAGAATTTTCCATTAGTTGCACTTGTATACTTCAATAAATGTTCTTTGTATCATTTTGCCACAGATTGTAAATCTGCATACGAATAAAGTTGCCCGGATACTAGGAAAGGTGGAGAACAATGATAGATTCTTGAGAATTGCCCTATACCAAGGTGACAGAAGCAGTAAAAAAGTAAGAAAAATTCCTTCTGCTTCAGCAAATGCCAATGAGAGCAAAGAGCCCTTGACAGATCCTACTCTCCTATGTTGTGCTTTCAAGAAGCATAGAATTTATTTGTTCAGGTAATGGATCTTTTCTATGTTATCCTGATTCCTGGGTATACATGACAAGACTGAGCACTGCATTCTTAGAAATTTATACTTGCTTGTTCTTACCTGGCTATCAGTTGTTGTAACCCTTGAATCTTCAAAATGGCACTATAGTGATTAAGAAGACAGCCAATCAATGAAGAAATTTTCTTTGGAATCATGAACATAAGTGATGATTTTTAAATTCTCACTAGTGAAAAGGGCTAGACTATTGCATGCATTTTCATCCGTTTCTTAAACAATAGTGCTTCATCCACACCAAGGTATGCAAAAACGGTCACGTAATGTTTGTTATGGCGGTTACGTGATGGTAATGGCATGGGCCATTTTGCAATACTGGGTCTTAACGCCTATTTCCACCATTTCTGTCTTTTTGACACTTTTGCTTCGCGAGACTAACTTATTTTTTTATCAGATTTGTGCAAATTTTGAAGATCGAAACATAAGATTTAAGCCATTTTGAACTGAACATCTGGGGTTGAATTTAGGAAAAAAAGAAGAAGGCAAAATCTCGCTGCAAATGTATTGATTCAACATTATATTATCAAATCTTACTAGATTTGTATTCAGTTTGGTCACGTTTGTATAATTTTCTTTTTTTGTTGTGTGTGTGTATTTTTGCTGGTTTTATATGATTTTCAGCAAATTTCACTTTTTTTTTTTTAAAATTTTAAATTTTGTAAAATATTTGGTGTAGATTGTTCAAATACATGTATGGAGTTTAGACACAATTTCGGGTCTTTTTGCAACGAATAGTGACTTCTTTTTTTTTAAAAAAAAATTCTCAAATTTCTTGAGGGGAATAATGTCAAATGCTTAGGGATATGCATTAGTGGGATGAATCCCACAAATTGCATAAACTTCGGCCCATTTTTGGGGCATTCGAGTGTTCCTAAATCGGCCCGATACTATTTATCTCAATTTAAATTTAATAGTTTCCTCAAATTTCTTGAGAGAAGTGGTCTCAAACGGTTGGTGATATGCATTAGTGGGATGCAAGGTGTGTTGAAACGGTCCCCCCCACATGAATCATAACAGGGCCATATTGCCCATTATAGACCTGTAACGGTTCGTTATGGCCAAGCGTAAGGCCGTTACGTACAGTAACCGGAGGAGAAAATGAAAAAAAGAAGAAGAAAAAAGCATACCTATTGCTTCTTCTCCTTCCATTTCCCGTCCTCGATTTCTATAAGCGGTAAGCCATCAACGCTCTTCTCTGAAATGGAAGAAAGTTCTCTCTCTCTCTCTCTCTCTCTCTCTCTCTCTCTCTTCCTTTATTCTTCTTGGATACGTCTCTCTACAAGTGCGTTTCTCTCTCTCTCTCTCTGCCTTTTCAAAACCATGCCATAATGTGGCTTCTTTATATATAAGCGATAACATTTAAAAAAGGTCCAACTAGTTGACCTAGAAGTTATAGTCCAGCAGTGGAAAACTTCCAACCTTTTTTGTGTGAGGCATCCAATAGGTTGTCCCCATCACGAGGATCACCTTTTACAAAACTCAGGCATATACACTCATCGAGTGGGCCACACTTGTATTTTTTTGCTATTTATCAATGGTTAGAATTTTATTTTTTCTATGGTGTGGCCCACCACCCACTTGACGAGTAGATATGGATGATTTTTACACTAGGTGACCCTCATTTTGGGGGCAATCTATTGGAAATCACATGCACTTTAGTTGGAAATTATTTAGCGTGTGGACCATAGCTCTGGGTCCAACTTGTTTGACTTAAGACCTCTTTTCTAGTTATACGACACTCTGGTGGTGTATGAAGTTTGATACAATTGCACTTGGAAATTTGTACACATGGCATGTATTAAATCAAACTAAAGCCATTAAAATGTGGGGGCCTATTGTTGCTAAATCACAATCCCAAAATAAGATTGTTTGAATGATCATAACCGTTGAGAAGATGGTGGACTAGGGATTCTTCATTGTGTGGAGCTTCAACTATTTGGAGAAGGATCTCTAGTGATAAGGGTTAAGGCCAAATTTAAAGAAGGGATTGGCTTCTCTTTAGGGAAAGGTGAGAAGATCCACTTTTGGGAGGATGCTTGGAGGGGTGATTTACCCTTACAAGTTAGATTTCCGAAAATGGTCCACCTTGGCCCGGATCACAATAGTGGTTGCCAAGTGCTTCTCAATATGTGGAGAGTCTGTCGTGTGGTCCCTGCCTTGTCACAAGAACTTGTATGATGAAGAAGCGAATAAGTTTGTATCACTAATGGACTGTTTGCATCTTTTGTGCCTGGTGAACGATGACCACAATAAGTTGATTTAGATGAAAGATAAGTCATGCTGCTTCTTGGTCCAATCCTTCTATTTCATGCTCATGAAGATGGGTAAGGAGCTTACGTAGAAGTGTTGCGTGGCATTATGGAGATCCTTGGAAGATTGCGACCTTTGTGTGGCTCGTGGGAAGAGAAAGAGTTTTGATTGTTGATAATCTCCAAAAGTGATAATTGATGATTCATAATATTTGCCTTATGTGCATGTCTACTGCCGAGTCAATCAATCATCTGGTCATCCATTGCCCCTTCATGTGCCAAGTGTGGAATGAAATTCTAAGAGGGTTCAATGTAGCCTGGTCTATGCAGCTCTCAATTGGGGATCTTTTCACAGCATGGCATGGTGTGGATCTCCGAAAGGAAGTGGTCTTGCGGAGGCTTTTCTTATTGGTCATTTTGTGGGGGATTTGGGGAGAAAGAAATGGAAGGTGCTTGCGAAGTGAAAGCAAGAGGGAGGAGCCGAATGTCGGTATCGGTTAGCATATCTTCCCGGCAGGAAAATGATACAATACGGTGTCGTGTATTGGTATCAGGCCTGTATCGGCCCGTATCAGTTAAAAAATTTTAAAAGCAAAATATATGGAAAACTATTAGAAAAATAAGAAAAAAAATGAGATATCCAGGAATCTATCCTTTTTTTGTGTGTTTTGACCATGTATTCAATGGTGTATCAGACCATTCCTTGATGGGAATGTTGTTTGTTAGTTTGACTTGTTGAAGTCAACTAAATGGGCTTAATTGAACACAAATCAAGCATGATTTGGTGAACTAGGGCCCATTGCATTGAAATACAACAAAAAGAGGATGAAAATATAAAAAAAGAAAGTGAAAGTTTACATTCTTTTTGATTTCTTCATAATAGTCCACTTCGCTTCGCTATGTCGAATCCCATTCAAATAATTTGTTTTGATCCCAAAATAGGTTTAGATCTAGCCTAAAATGAGTTTTTAACATTCGTCCATGATTTGAATGAAAAAAGAAGAGGAGAAATGAGTGAAATTTTGAAAAAAAATAATAATAATATAAAAAAAAAAAAATCAAAATTGGGCTTTTATATGCGTATCAGCTTGTATCGGCCATATCGGTGCCATGCGCCTCATATCTGCCAATACGAGTCGATATGGGTCACTTTTTTCGTCTCAGGCCGATATGACCTCGTATCGCGTATCGTCTCGTGCAGATACGGATACAATACGATACCGATATTTATATCTATAGGGAGGAGTGAGCTGCGAGTAGGGTAATTTTTCATGTTGCTAAATGGGCTTCTTGTCTTAAATGCTCTGAAAAAGTGTATTTTATTTATTTTTTCTATTTTTTCTTTCTGTGTTTTAGTCTGCACCATCTCTGCACTTATTCTTTTCAATAAAAGTTTCGTTTCCTTTTGAAAGAATTTTTTTATGAAGCTAGTCTAAGCTTGTCAGATAAATAATATCATTAGTTAGCTCGAGACATCATTCTTACTGAAGAATGGCCCATTCCACCGTCATAATCATGTTCAAAACCAGAAAAGAATACAAGTTTGGAATCCTCTCATTTTTATTTTTTTTTCCTCGTATTTTTCACCTTTCTTTTCTTCTCGTAATTTTTCTACTGTTACAGGCCATTAACATGACGGTCCAACAGCTGCCCGTTACTGTTTGAATACCTTGATCCACATGGATGTGAACATGTATGTCTATCTAGACGATCCAAATTATGGGGCCCGTCATGGATGGTTCATATCCCAATTTGGATGATCATAGCTATCTAGTTCATGGCCATCAAATGGAAGCTTGAAAAGAAAATTATCAGCTGTTTAAATTCAATCACCAATATTAGATGATTAAGATTTCCCGATGAATGTGATTTTTGGTCTATGGCCATCCACAAAAGCCCCATGTTTTGGATGGTCTGGATCGATGTCACCTAAAACGCGAAACCCCTTTGCATTTTCCGTTCCGGATTATGGGCCATTTGCTATCCAGATTGCTATTTTCAGTGACCCGAATTTTCCCTCTTTCTTCTTACTGTTGATCAAGTTAATGCAAATTTATGTTTACAATGTAGAGATTTATACCTTTATTTATTTAGTCATAATATAACACTAGTTATGCAGGGTATGAAACAATAACATTCCTCCACATATAAATAGCAATATGAGTTGGTATATAAAACTATACTACATACGCAATGTATGTATGGAGTGATGCACATGATCCTACCCCTAGGCACACCACATATTGGAGAACGTAGTGTCACAGCGTACCGCATACCCGTTCCTGTACCACGTACCGAAGCGACTCACAACACAATCCAGGTAACCTTGGTCTGGATTGAGGTGCATATATATGAACTTTATGTTAGATGAGAGATGGTAAAAAATGCAGAGTCCGGCCAACGTAGAAATGATGAAACCATAGTACCAAACTGCTATAGTTTTCTTTGTTTTCCCGATTCATCACTAATCATGAATGTCTCTGGATTCCAAGTTATGACCATTGTGGTATGGTATAAACAGCCGGAGAGAACCAGAGGAGCCTGAAGATGCAACCAAGGGAAGAGACGTGTTCAATGAAAAACCACCTCCTGATGAACTTTTGGCTGTTTCGGATATTGGAAATGCTGTCACCACATCTCTTCCTGACAATGTGGTAATGTTTCCTTTTCCCTGTATCAATCTCATTGCTTGTAAGTAATCTTATTGGTGTCCCTGAGATTAAACTCGGGAAAAAAGGTTAATATTAACGTTTTGCATGGTGTATGAGTAATCCACATCTGTTACCATTTTTGTCAGTGGCACTGCCAGAGTGATTCAAAATTTCAAATAATCATTAAATAGAGGAATTATAGAATCTTGATGTCCTAGGATTTTAAGTGTCCTGTTGCTGCCACCCTGTAGAAGTGGAACTGTGGTAGTGTGGTTCAGTGATGCAGACCATCGGTGTGATGGAATGTGGCTAGGTGATGCCCCAAAAATGGCCTACATTGGAAGTTCCTAACCCATTAATCAGTGATCAACAGATAGATGGGTAAGAAAAAAAATAAAGCAACGATAAGAAGTCCAGAAATTGGATGACTAGGAACCTCCAAACTGGATGGTTTTTTTGGCACTCCAACATTGGCCTTTAACGCAAATCAAGAAAAGAAAAACATTGGCCTTTATAAGATCAGTAGTTGAGAAAAGAAAAACATTGGCCTTTCTCAGATCAGTAGTTGGGACCAAACCTGTGCCCACTTATACGAAATCGACACATAAGGATGCAGCTGGACATTATTTGTATGCTTTTGTAATTCCTCCATTACATAAATGTTTATGATTTTCTACCTGATCTGGGAGTATTACTTGAATTATAGTAGTGTCTAGGTTTTGTGGTACTTTATTTTTGGCTGGCTGGATGCATGCACAACTTAAGCATAACCTTGAATTATATATGCTTCCTTTTCAAATAACATGCCTTGGGCTATCTTTTATATTTATCAGATCTTGCACACTACACTGGGAGACATTCACATGAGGCTGTACCCAGAAGAGTGCCCTAAAACTGTGGAGAACTTCACAACCCACTGCAGAAACGGCTATTATGACAATCTGATTTTTCATCGGGTTATCAAAGGCTTCATGATACAGACGGGGGATCCTTTGGGAGATGGCACTGGTGGGCAGTCCATTTGGGGAAGGGAGTTTGAGGATGAGTTTCACAAAAGGTAACTCTGCAAATCCACACTTTTCCATCGTAGTGCATTTTTGTATATGAGCCTCAGTTTCAAGTCATCTCTACAATTAGATATCAATGTTTCCCCGAGTTTTTGCTGATCCCACTGGCACCTCTACAGGCAGCCACACATGCTGATGTGGCATCATGCGGACCCCACTGTGTAGATAACCTGGTTTAGTATCAGGCAGGTCAACCCATCATGTGGGTGCACATGTACAAAAACAATGCATAGTTTAGAAAAGCTTACCAACAGTTCATTCTCAATTTACATGTGGCTTGTCTTATTAGCGGGAGGGCCTGAATTATGGGCCAGAACATCTATATAGTTGGACCACCTGTTTCATGACTCGGATGAGCCCAAACATGTGCTGGCCACAAGCAGGTTGGTACATGTGGCTGCATACAGGGATGCATGTGGATATGTGCGCATGGGCTTTACCAACTTTCTTAGTTTTATTTACTTACCTCTGGCTCACTGCAAGTCCCATGTTTTATGTCTTCTCTACCAAGAGGCATCATGCTTTGTTTCCTAGATATGGCTGCATATTTATTAGAGTTTTAAGCAATGCTCAGTATTCAAGCTAGTTCTGTATCTTCTGGGTTTTGGGTTCAGTAATCCAAACAGTTGATGTTATGGCACTTGGTGGCTCATGCACCAAAGTTCTGCAAATTAAAATGGTGGGTGGTCAACCAATACATAGTGGCGTAGAAAGAAAATATTGCTATGGCTCACATCCAGGCCAAATATATATAGCTAGGATCTTGCAGTCAGGGCTTCTTTTGTGCATCCTCCATCCACAATGAGGTCCATCATATCAATGGTTTGAATCATTAAACCATAGGCTGCACTTGCACAAACTCAACGCGAATGGTACTGTACAACCTTTTTGACTAGTGCATTGTATAACACTTCTATTTATTAAAAACTCTCTTTTTGTGAGCTCGTACTGATCATATTGCTGTAAATTTTACATGGGGTGTGCTATGGTGTTTGTTTGCAACCATTTGTATGTGTAAGTGAATCGAGACAATGTGCATTGTGGGTCCCATCGTGTGTGCAACGTAGTTGAAAAAATCTGACTTTAATTGTTAATGGAAAACAGTTCACCCGTTGAATTTGGGCCCCTGATCTCATCCTTTTCTACTGTCCTTTAGATGGAAACGATTTTCCAGTCAATTGGTTTTCAGGTTATGCTATGTCCATAGTGGGGCCCACTATTTGGATGTTCTAGATTTAGGTACATTGCATCCCATATTTTTGGTGGATGGTTTCCATACTTCAGCAAACGGTGGCCAACCTGCACCAAGCTCAATTTGCATTCTCTCTCGGGAAGAAAAATTCAGTGGAAAAGAAAATATTTGATAATCAAGTGGTGTATAATTGCATGATACGGACATATTAAGCTATGTAAGCATGCCTAACATTTAGGTGCATTTTCCGCCGCAGCTTAAGGCACGACAGACCGTTCACTCTATCAATGGCAAATGCTGGGCCCAATACCAATGGCTCTCAGTTCTTCATCACCACCGTGGCAACGCCATGGCTAGATAATAAGCACACTGTCTTTGGTAGAGTCGTAAAGGGTATGGATGTTGTACAGGTATGTGATCTCATTCAACCCTGCCTTGCCTTTTTCTGCCTCTTTCTACTGAGCCATGCTAGTGGGACTTGCATACATGTGATAGAATCTTTTCAGTACATTTACCTACATGGCACATGCATGAGATCTGGGCATTCATATGGTTTGGCCCACCCTGAACATGCCCTGGTGCAGAAATTGGGAGGCCCGCACCATTCATTAGATGGCCCACAGCTATATGATAAAAATGGACAGTTATAAAGGAAAAAAGATGAGTGGGCCATATTCAATGCGCAGCTAGTTGGCTGGCCTGGTTTTGGGCTAGGGCATTTTCCCGTGGGCGCACCTGATGAATGGCACAGATCTTGTACACGTGCACAAAGAGTACCTCACATCCATGGGTCCTGTTCATGTTTCTGATTTCTAGTAAGCTGAATCCGATGACCCTGTTTCTGTTTGGCAGGGAATAGAGAAGGTGAAGACAGACAAGGGGGACAAGCCGTACCAAGATGTGAAGATCTTGAATGTGACAGTTCCAAAGTCCTAAATTTCACCTTCTTTGGATGGTTGTTGCATTCACTAGTTGGCAATGGTCAGCCCTCATGTTGGAATGATCAAAAGCTCTGGTATTTTATTGCCCTGTTCTTCCAGGTAAACTACAATCCTCCCCTCGGAGTACTCTTGGTGATGGATTGACTGTTATCCACATGATAAAACTGGATGCTGTCCTTTAAATAATATTTATGTTTGCATTTCAAGCTTTATATGAAGAGTTAGGATCTCTACCACCTGTTCTTTTTCAGAGAAAAACACTGATGTGCTGCCTGAGTGGTGATCCATACTCATGCGCATGCAGCTATTGTATGCATGGTAGATATGTACCAAAACTGAAACCATCCAAGTCATTGGTCCACTTTAGATGGGGCATGGCCTTTAAATTAGATTTGATTCGCTGATCTGAACTGCCTGATTGGTGGCATTATCATGGCAGTTACAATGAAAGAAGTCATTGGTCCAAATTCAGTGAGCAATTGTCTACTAATCAGAAAATTAAGAACCTTGTATTGTCCTACCGTAGGTTTGCTAAGCACACACACAAGTGCAATAAAGCTGGTGTACACACCATATGCGTGCCAGCATGGCACAGTCATTTGAGATTTAATCCACCATCAGGTTGGTCCAACCTTGTACATGTTTTCCCAAAAAATAAGATCTGGTTCAATCAGCACGTGGGCCCCAATTTTGGAAACAATTGCTAGAAAACTTCAGCCAAGTTTTTTCAGAGCCGTACATTTGTTTTGCAAACTGTTGATCCACCTGACCAGTCGGTCAGCCTGATTCTTGCGCTGGGCATCAATATAGCGGTGCTGTTCCAATGGATGGATAGGGGTCCAATTCAAGGGGTCCAGTGCCCAACAATCTCCCAGATGGAAGTTGACTACGAAACAATTAAGTAAATGATAGAAACGGTTCCAAATTGGCCAATAGAAGGCCTAAAACCCTATGGCTATAATCTTCTAATATGGGTATTTTCATTGCGTGACTGTGATTCCCTTCACATCAAGATTCATGGGCCCCATTCATACCAGGTACATCTGAGAGCTCAAACCTACTGCACAATCTCTTCCTGAGCATTTTCTAATACATCTTCTCATTGGATTGTAGAGTGTGTGGACAGTGGAGGAATGGAGAGGATTTTGGGAATTGAAGTGTCATTTAGGGGTCTGCAATATGGGGTTTGCTAAATGCTTTCCCAACCTATTGCAATGGGAAGTAGGACTTTAGCTGAGATCCTTTCCAATGTTTCTGACCTTTAAAAAAAAAAAAAAAAAAAAAAAAAAACTCTGTTTTTCTTTATTGCCTTGTTGTTTATTTATAGGTCTTATACATAGCAATCTTAATCACACTCAACTTCGCATAGAATGCCTTGCCAACCTATTGCAGTGGGAAGCCTTGTTGTTTATTTATAGAGACTATACCTAGGACTTCAATAAGCTCTGTAACAAGTCAACTAAATTAAGACTTCCAATAAGTTGTGTAGCAATCAAACCAAACTAGAACATCCATATAATTGAGGAAACTTGCTAATGTAGAATGCTAGTGTAAGCTCATTGCATTAATGGTGCTATGAATCATATACTTCAACCGTTTAATTATTCAGACGAAAAGAATAAAACAATCAAAGGATTAAACATTCCGATCTAAAGAGTTTTATTTTATTTTATTTATTTTTAAACATCCCAATTAACGGTTAAGATAGATGGGCATGTGAGCTTATTGGATGCTAGAGATGGTGTGTAAAACACATGCTCAATGCCAGTCAGCCTGGATAAGGGCCGAGTTTGGATGCAATAACTGCAAAAGGGTTTTCCTTGTAAGGTGCTTCCCACTTGCTCAGTCGGCTTACTCAGAAGTGGGTTTGCATAAGTGCATCCAAACGCACAACACATTGGTTTTTTTTTTTTTTTTTTTGACTTAAAACAGCCCTTTCGACGGTGCATCCAAACGGTAAAGGAGAATTGCATTAGGTCTGTAGCTGTTATCAAACTCCAGCCTCAACTTTTTATCATGAATCCTAACAATCTTACAAAGGATTTGGTCTTTGATAGAGTAAAATACTATATAACATGTTTGGTATAGCTGGCCCCAGTTAGATAGGATAAGGCTTAGATGATGGTCATCTATGATTTATTTTATGTTTTTGGGGTAGGCTTCATTCATTTAAGGTGAGGCCTATATGGTTTGGACCATTGAAAGATGACATCAGATCCAAAGGCTACTTCAACATTTTGACTTTGATTTCAGAAGCAGAACCTTCTAGAAGAGCAATCAAATTTGACTTTGTTTCCACACCGAAAATCTTCTATAATAGCAATCGTTTTGACTTTGATTTCAGACGGTGGAATGATCAAAGTCAGATTCTTTTATAAGAAGTAGCACAAGTCATGTATTCCCATTGTTACACAAGAGATGCTATAACAAGATATCCCACCGTCCATTGGTGGGAAGCAGGAATCCTATGCCCATTTGAAATGGGACTTTTGCCCGGCTTTCTCAAAACTTGAACTGGGAATCTAATGCACAACCAATGAACGGTGGAGATTTTTCCCCTTCTGGTGTGCCAATTGATAGGAGAGGATGTACGTTGCGGACACAGTAGCTTATCTCTAGGTGTGGTGATGGACCGGGCTGGTCTAGGCCTGGCCTGGGCTGGACAGATGATGAATGGTCCACTCTAACCCGCTGGCCTGGTCCAGTGATCAAGTGGGCCACAGTTATACAAAATAATTTCACAGTTTAAAGATACTTGGGACAAGTTCTCATTCAATGTACACCTTGGGATTTCAGGTCCTGTTTGGATGACTCTGTGGTGGATGGAGAGGTACTTGTAAGAAAAATCTTTGTTTGGAATGTTTCAAACCGTCGATCATTTCACTCCCTTTTTTGAGTAGGGCCGGTCCTGCCCTGGACCGGCTATCTCCAGGGCTTTAGGGACTTGGAGCCAGTCTAGGACCCAATCACCCAACCCCCGTCCGGTCCTAGCCGGAATGGATGATTAAGCATGCACTTGGAAATTGTATACACGTAGGCGTACACATCATTAAAATTAGGCTGTCCAAATTATGGGTTTCAGTTTAGATGAATCTTGAATATTTGATTAGTCAACTATTAGGTTGGTTACAAATGAAAAAATATGTAATGTTCCTATTTCAATGAACAAAGTCCACAATTCTATCGGTGCAATTACTAAGTGCCTGAGTATCAAGCTTCAAGCTCTGTTAAGAGTATTAAATAATTCCGCATGTCAAGCGCCATGTCTCCAGGAATTAATTACACTAATAACTAAGCTGTCAACTGGTAAATGTTGTCTGCTACTAGCTTCTTCGTGAAGTCTCTTGACTCAGATGACTTGGTTCCTTTTCTACTTTTAAAGTCCTTTTGACTCGGATGAGTGATTGGGTTCAAGTCACATTGAATCAACCAAGTAGGCCAGTTGAGTCGATGACTCAAGCTAAGTTTGAGTCGAGTCAAACACCTCACCAAGTTTCACAGTGACTTGGGTTGATTTCTAATTGAATTGAATTTACTCAACTAAGTTATGAGTTGAGTCACCAAGTTGATTTCTAATTGAGTTGAGTTTACTCAACTAAGTTATGAGTTGAGTCACCAAGTTTTAGAACTCTGGGCTTGAGTCAGAGTCCTCACTATAAGTTTCATGATGACTTGGATTTATTTCTGAAAATTAGCAATTTATCATATTTGTCTTTATTGTCTCAATTTCTATCCTTTGTTGAATATGAGTAACAACGTGTTATTACCTTACCCCATCCTAATACATACACCTCAATTGATAGACCATGTGCTATACTCTTCAATATTGTTTTCAGTTCATCCTAGTAGGAATGACCTTATGAGCAGTATGGATGGCAAAACACCACGGTTCCCTGCTTATTGTTTTGTGTCATGTGGCTCACTTGAGTTTTGGATCTACCTCATTTTTTATCCCATGATCCAACGTTATCTGTTTTACGGATGGATGAGGTGCATTTCACACAAAAATTACAGTGGGCCCCATCTAATTTCAGTCCAGATAGGAAGGCTTCCCCAGGCAACCCGTGCCTGTACACAACAGTTGGAACCGGATGGGACTTGGCCGTGACCCAAAACAAGCGTGTGTGGGGGCATACCTCAGTGTTTGCATCTTATATCTACGCTGTCCATCTTTTTTGCCAGCTTATTTTAGGAAATGAATTCAAAGATGAAGCAGATACAAATCTCGGGTGGACCACACCACAGGAAACAGTGGTCAATGACCATTAAAAAAATTTTGTGGGCCATGAAAGTTTTGGATCACATTGATACAAATCTCACGACGTTCTGAATGTTTTTGTAAGTTCATTTTAGGGTATGATCTAAATATGGGTATGGATTGGGTACTACTCCCACCCGACTTAGCTAGGAATGGACAGTCCTGGCAGGTGCTCTGTGAGGCCCACTGTGATGTATATGTTTAATCTAGTTTGACAAATCATTTCGAAGCATGATACAAAAAATGAGACAGATTAAAGGATCAAGTGCACCATATGACAGAAAGTAGTAGGATTGAATTCCTATCCTATCGTATTCATCTAATTATGGATATTTATGTTTTCCCTTTATACATGTTTATGTGACCTTATGAATAGGTTGGATGGCAAATAAACATCACAAAGTTTTCAAAAATAGGAATTGAATCTCTTCTACTTGTGATGTCATCCACTTTTTTTTTTTTTTTCTTTCTGTTAGCTTGTTAGTACACCCCACTATCAGGTCACACTTCACTATTAGCCACCCCCACTAGGGAATCGATACCAAGACCTCAATGTTGAAACGAGGTATCTTCACTCAATCGCTTCAATAGTCTACTTGAGCCCCTTCAATAACCTATACGTGCCATCCCCTCATGATTAGAGTTGAGCATCGAGTCGGACCGGATTGGGTCCAACTCAACTCGGTCCGAAATTTTCAATGAACTAACCTGAATTCGATTCGATCTGGGACTGAGTTCGGGTTATTTGACTCGATCCGATCCATTGCACTGCTGGCCTGGCACGAACTGAGTCTGTCTCAGTTAGGGAAACTGAGTTTGATCGGGTTGGGTATGGTTCGAATTGAGTCTTCTGTTAAGGGTTTTTTTTTTTTTTTTTTTTTTTGAATTTTTTTTAAAAATAAATATGATTTTCACTGTTAAAAAATTCGTAGGGCCCACCATAACATTTGTTTTCCATCCAATCTATTAATAAGGTCACAACTACATGGATGAAGAGGAAAAACAAATTTCATATTGATTCGAAACTTCTATGACCTCTAAAAGAGTTTCAATGGTAGACGTTTAACCTCAATGCTTTTTGCAGTGTGGTCCACTTGATGTTTAAATCTGTCTTATTTTTCGGCTCAAGCCTTAAGATGAGCCCGCCAAATGGATGGATGGTTTGGATATAACACATACCTCATGATAAGACCCACAAAACTTGCTGACGTCAATACAGTAGCTGATACACCTACCAGTCCGCTTTCTTTTCTTGTGTCAGAGCTCGGTGCTCAATGCACCTTGAGCCATGAGTTGAGAGGATGGATTGGCTACTCCCCTTGCTCCCAGCCATTCGGTGCTATGTGGACTCCACCATGATGTATTTATTTCATCCATGTCGTCCATCTATTTTTCTAGAGCATTTTATGGTATTAAACAAAAAATGAGGTATATCCCAATCTCAAGTGGACAACATTATAAGAAATAGTGTTCAATGAACGTTGACCGGATCGGATTGGTCTGAATTGGTCCGGATTGGCCATTGATCCTAACTTGACTTGATGTATGGTTGGATCTGAGTGGACAACATTACAAAAATGAGGTATATCCCAATCTCAAGTGGACAACATTACAAGAAACAGTGTTGAATGAACTTTGACCGGATCGAATTGGTCTAGATTAGCCACTGATCCTAACTCGAATTGATGTACGGTTGGATTTGAGTGGGCCTACTCAATCCGACCCGATACTGGCCTTCGGATCGGGTCGGATTCTGCCCAGCTCTACTTGTGATGATGCAATCCGCCCAAGGATTGTATATACATCTTGGCCATCATAAAAAAATGAGATGGCCCACCTTAATGCCTATGAGAAATCCATGTTGTCTCTCTAATTTTCCATTGTATATCAGGGGATGAGCCAAAAAATGAAACAGAGCCAAATCTCATGGGACCACACCAGACGAAAATGTGGTTATTGAACTCTCACCATTAAAAACTCCTTTGGTGTTACAAAAGTTTTGGATGAAGCTGATATTTGTGTTTTCCCTCCATCCAGGTCCGTGTGACCTAATCAAAGGGTTGGATGACAAATAAACATTACAGTGGGCCTAGAAAGATTTTAATGGTAGTTGTTCAATTACTATTGTTTTCCTGTTGTGTGGTCTACTTTAGCTTTGGACTCATGCCCTAGAATAATTATCTAAAATGGATAGATGGCATGGATAAAACACATACATCATGGTGGGGCTATGTATAATCATACACTAACCACCTTCCTAATGGCATCGTTAACTGTCAATCAAACGACAATCTGCATCCGCAATCTCCGTTGCAATCCCTGTCATGTATCATGGTCTACCTCAGATTTGGATCTGCTTTAGTTTTGGGATCAGGAGAAAATGATTTTTCAAAATGAATGGACAGCGTGGATATAATGTACATACATCAAGGTGGGCCTCACCCACCTTGGCCAACGTCAATGGGATCCCTCTATCTTGATGTGTGTGCTTTAAAATCCAAGCCGTTCATCTGTTTTGAAAGATTATTTTAGGGCATAATAAAAAAATGAAGTGGATCCAAATCTTTGGTGGACCACACCACAAGAAACAATGGTGATTGAATACACCCACCGTTAACGACTTCTTGGAAGCCTTCAGAATGTTTATTTTCCATCCAACCTATTGATCGGGTAATGAAAACCCTTGCGAATGGACCACACAAATATCAACTTAATCCAAAACTTTTGTAGATTGCTTTTAAAACTGCCTGTGCTTATGGGAATTATTCATTTTGTTTTCATAGATTTTGTTTTTAATAAGTTCAAACGATTCTAAAAATAATCCAGATTATAAAAATCCAAAATACATTAATGTTGAGTACTATTTTCTCCCAAACTTTAGCACTTTATAAATGTCATAATTAAATTCAAAGCATTAATCCTATAATTAAAAAATTTCTAAACAATGAGTTTCATGGGTACATAGTGAAGTCCAGACTTATCACAACAAAAGGTTTAGTTCTCTACTTTCATGATAACATTAATGATCCAAAGAACATTCAAAATTACTTGCCTTATAGGTCAACCTTCTACTCATACAACTTTTGATTTTTCCATTGACGACTTTCACACTATTTTCACTTTTCTACTCTACCATTGTGATCCAGATCGTCGGACCTTAGATCAGGCATATCTCACAGTCCAGAATAAGTTATCTGACGTAAAATATATGATTTTGGGGTAGAACGAGCTACTTTAGCCAACCAACCCCACTACGCCGGGTTACGCAGCCCGGAATTGCAAAAAACCCCTGGATCGATGGTCGTTTCCTTGTTTTAATTTCGTTTTTACTATAAATAGTAAGTTTTAATTTGATTATAACTCTTCATCCGTCGGGCTTTAGAAGTTGCGCCCAACATGAAAAGAGCTTAGAATAATTAGGAGAACGGTTTGGTGAAGCTAGATAGGACACTTACTATTTTTGGCTGAAAACCTTGCGCACTAGTAGACATTCCGACCGTCTATAAATAGTAAGTTTACTATTTATAGTAAGTCGCGAATTCTAGGAGTTTTAGTTGTAGTTTGATTCTGATTTCTTTTCCATTGCTTGGTACTCCTATTTAAAGGGTTGTGAAGTCGTTTTTATTCATTCATTAATCAAATTCGAATTTATTAGAATTTATTTCTATTTCCTACTTTCTTTCCTTGTGGATTCGAGAAGTCTCTGTGAAGAGTCCAGAGAATGATCCAAAGAACATTCAAAATTACTTGCCTTATAGGTCAACCTTCTACTCATACAACTTTTGATTTTTCCATCGACGACTTTCACACTATTTTCACTTTTCTTTTCTCTTATTCTTTACAGTAATATAACTTTAATAGGTAGCCTCTTTTCGATGCCAATTGTTTTTTAGCTAGGTATTACTTCTCTTTTATTTTTTGCTTTTTAATTCTTTTCGTTGAGCATGATGGATAAATTCTTCAGGTTTGGTTCTTTTCATTCTTAATAATCATTAAGTTAATAATTCAATATTAAACTTAAACTTTAATATGTAAGATAAATGTGATATATAAATTACATTACTCAGTCAATATTTAAAACTCTCGATTCAAATATTAAAAACTTCAAACTTAATTTTAAAATCTATTAAATAGCTAAAATCCAGATTTCAAAAATCCTTAACATTATGCATCTTATCATTCTAATATTTGTATTATCTTCAAAATTATTTAAATTTATAGAAAATTTTAAAATTTTTGAAAAAAAAATTATAGTTAAAAAATTCGAAGAATTTCTAAAATAAACCTACCCCCAAACCTAAATTCTACATTGTCCTCAACGCATAAACATATGTAATAAGAGCAACTTGAGAGCAACGAAAATAAAGATAAGTAGATGAAAAGTAATTGAAAGGTGACATACAGATAAGCGAGTGCGAACTTCCTATCAAATTGGTGATTTATCAATAAAACAAAACAAGTTAAAACAACTTAATCTTAAGAAAGAAAATAAATTTCTAATCCTAACTGTCAATCATCTATAAGCATCGGTTCTTCCTTTGGCCAATATCTCAGTAATTTTCTTAATAAACTTTTCAACAAGATCATCCAGAGATCTATTATGTAGTAGACTTGGATGTCTTGCACCATGATCATTCAGAGAATTTTATGAACTTCAGCATAAAATCTTATTTTAATCCCTTGAGGTATCCAAAGTGGTTAATATTCATATGTGGCAGAAAATTTTTTAATGTTAGTACACCACGGTGAATCAGAGACCACAATTAATTATAAATTAGAAAAATTTTCTTTAGCTAGTGCAGTCTCAACAAATTTTAAAGTTTCATACTTTGGTTCAAATTCTAGTTCCTCCACCTTTAATGGTAAATATTCAGGATCTGTACAAATGAGTTATTCAAAATAATGATTCTCTTGGTCAGTGTCAACTACCGAGGTACATTCTTGTAAAGCATCCATTATGTCTTTAATCATATTATCATTAAAATCCTCAAACTGCGCCAAACAAACTTCTATAGAGTCGGGATATTCAGTTGAAAGGGACTCACTTTCTATGTTGAAATCAAACATGTAATGTAGGTGGAGCGGATCAACATCACTATGTTTGAAAATTTCATGTGCTTCTCGATCATTAACTGGTACCTTAATTGAGATTGACTCTTGGGAAAACTAAATCGTAAGCTCTTGAGCATATTTCAACTCATCATTCTCAAATTCAGTATACTCAACAAGCGATGTGGGATCACTTTCCTTGTATTGTATTTCTAGATTGGGCGGAGGTTGGGTTAGGCAAGCTTCTTCCTAATCAATGAGGCATGACTGAACTCTTTGAATGGAGGATTCAAACGTTTCCAACGATACTCTAATGTTTGTAAATGTTTGTATAGTGTTTTTGTTGAATTGTTCTTGAACATCCATAAATTTCTAAGGTGAATCCTCTTGGGTTGTTTCTGATGGAATCTTATAAGTAGGGGATCCAAGGGGATATTCATTAGAATCCATGGTTGGTTCACCTCTCCAATTTAAATTTTGATATTTTCACCAATTGAAGTCATACGGGTCATATGTGGTAATATTTAATGGTTGTTGGTAAGCGTTATCACCCATAATATAATCACGTATTATCTTTTTAACTGATGGATGATGGTTGTTCTTCCTCCTATAATTACGTAGTGACTTTTTAATTGGTGAATTATCATATCCTGGTCGATTCCCGATCATAGATTTAATTAATTTACAAGCCATAGGGCGTTTCGTAACATAATGATATGACAACCCTTCAACCAATCTCTCGTCTCTTAGAAGTTGATTGGAGTATTCACGTGTCCACTCTAAAATGAACATGATGAAATCCTAATAATAAAAAAATAAAAAAACTAAAAAAAAAAATCTATAGAAAATTCCTACAGCAATAAGAAAAGCAAGTAGATGGAATAAGGGGGAATGTTACCAGAAGAGAGGAACTAGAGTGAAAATCGTATAAAATAGAAACAATAAACAATGTTAGTAATGTTAGAAAAAAAATTAAATAAATCCTAAAAACCCAATGTTAGAAAAATTAAGAAAAATAAAAAAATCTGACTTAATAAACCTAAACTTAATTGTGTTCGCGACACTCCCCGACAACGACCCTAAAAACTTGTTCACGAATCCCAAGTGCAGGGTTGCAAAGTAGTAATAACTCGATAAGATCAATGTTGAATCCTCATGGAATAGGAAAAACGGTTTAGAACTAATCTAAATATAATGTGTTGGTCTGGGTTTTTAATTTAGCAATTTAGGAAAGAGTTTTAAAATAAATAAATAAAAGACTAGGGATCTAGGAATCCACTTATAGCAATCACAATATTCGATTTACCAATTCAATGTATATCTCAATTGAAATTGAAGTCCTATCATATATAATCAGAGGATAATTTAGTTAAATAATTCATAAACATTAATAAGAATATGATTTCAATTGATTGGTTCTCTCATGAAGTATTCAAATCTCAATCATAGAGAATTGAAAGCATTTAAAGTACCCATAGATGATAATAGATCAATCAATTATATAGATTAAATCATTCTCTAATTCAGACTAAATAATTATTAAATGAAAGCATTCATTGTACTCGAAGTGTATAACAAATCCAGACATGAACAATTTAAAGACTTAAAGTAAATCCAAATAAAATTAATCTAATATCATCATTCAAAATAATGTTATTGAATCCAATAAACTAAATACTGAAATTAACTACAAAATTCATCCCTAAGTCTTAGCTAAAATATTAGCTAGTCATAACTAAGAGATTAACTAACTCAAAAACAAAAGAAAAACTAAAACATCTATTAGAACCCATGAAAAAATTGAAGCGGAAGAATGTTATCGACGCTCTACCTAAGCCTTCTCTCTCTTTCCAAACTCTATAAAATGGTTTGGAACGTCTCAGGAACCTAAATTTATAGTTTTGGAACTCCATCTTTCGCATTGTTTTGAAAAAATTACAAATTGACTTTGAATTTACGCAGTCACGTGCACCTTTGATGGCATCGAATGGTTGTTTTTGCAGTTTTTCAGAATTTTGTCTTTCTGGTCCTGAAATTTCATAATGTGATTTTTCTAATCTTAAATTTTAAGGATTATTTTTCCTAGGTTTCTTTATTTCAAATCTTTAATTTCATTTCTTACTCACTTGGTTTACTTGGATCTTTAGTACTTGAATTCTTTAACATTGTTATCCATAGATTCAAATCTTGATTATTTTCTTTTGATCTCAATGTTGTTCTTTATATATCCAAATTATCATTATGTTCTTTTGATCTCTAAATTCATTCTTTTAGGCATATATTCATCTTAGGCTTCTGAATCACCTTGCATGATAAAAATGTATATAATTAAATCGAATTAACACTTAAATGTCAAGAAAACTAATGTGATTGAAGGGTTAAAAATGCAATATTTGAGTCTCAACAATCTCCAAAGGCTATTAGTACTGAAACGATTACAATAATTGTCAAAACATGAGAAGCATCCAGATGGTCAGTGTAAGACTATAAATAACAAAAGAATTGAATAGAAGAAGACGTCTCATACCAAATCAAATCAAATCAAATCTATTTTTTAATTACTTTGTGCTCCTTATCAGCCGTTTACATTCCTTAGTGTAATCGGTAACAGTAATTAAGTAGTTATCAATTTTAGTTGTAATCTGAGTTTACGCACACACGCTAGACTTAGTTCAAATATCAAGCAAGTTCTCTATTTAGAAATGTACTTTGCGGTTACTCTTTGCGGCTAATTGTAAGAGTTTTCTTTTTATTTTATGTATATTGAAAAAGTCTTTTCATTTGGAAGACAAGAGTATAATTCATTTTCAGCGAATGAACCCCACCCTCTAATAATCGCCTAATCATCTTAAACAATATTGTGCAAGTGGTTGAATAGGTGACCGTCCTTATTCGATCTTTGTTATATACGGTTGATTTGGATATATTTACCTATCTTGACGCTTGGGGTCTTAGATGTTAGATTTGATTTGAATTATCCGATTCTGGCACACATGCACAAACCAGGTGATCGAAATTGAAATTGAGAGGCAACACCAGCATAGGCATCACCTATCACAGAAATCAGGCCAGGTAGGCCATACCTATCTCTTGAGTCAGATTTCTGGTTGTCGATTGATTCCAAATATGTGGTCCACCTGATTAGTGGACATACGATTTCCTTATCAGGTAGGGTATAAAATTTGCATGGTACATATTCCTACACAAGTGGCTTCTTCATGGAAAGTTGTAGCTGGGTGACGCAGCTACAGTACCATATGTATATGATCAGTTCTCGAAGTTAGGTGGGCCCACCGTGATGTTTATGAGAAATTCGATCATGTCACTGCATAGACTGAAAAATGAGGCAAATTCAAAACTTAAGTAGGCCACGGGAAAGGATATTGGGAGGACTGAACTTCCACCGTTGAAACATTTGTGTGACCGCAAAAGTTATAGATCACGCTGATATTTTTTGTTTTCAATTCATCTCAGTACGAATGACCTGATGAACGGTATGAATGGCATATAAACATCAAGGTGGACCTTAGGGAGGTTTCAACGGTAGACATTTCCTTACCCACTTTTCCTGTCGTGTGGTCCACTTAAGTTTTGGATCTGCCTTATTTTTTGGGCCATGCCCTAACATGATCTAGAAAAACGGATGGACGGTGTGGATTCTCACACACATCACTGTGGCCCCACCTACCTTCCTGTCGCAGGCAATCAGTGTCCAACCAAAAGTCAGCTACTTGGCTTAGTATCCATGGTCCAACTAGTTTGTAACTCTCAAGGTATCTAAGTTATGCGTGTATGACATTGTATCCGTCCAAAAGGATGGGCCCACCAGGAAGATCACTCAGTCAAACATGAGGTTTGATCCAGCCATGGGGCTGGTAAAACATGTGTATGAGGAACAGACCAGTGTAGCCACACCTGATGAACGGATAAGCATCGTTAAAATGCGGCTACTGATTATACATTAATTTTAATGGTGAGGATTGTCCATCATTGAGATTTTTGGTCTATGGTCCATTTCTGTAGTCTCAAAATGAATGAACGGTGCGGATTACTGTATTCTTAGGATCTAATCCCATAATTAAATGATAGGAAGTATTTTTATTTTTTTGCTTTTTAAAATAATAATGACCTTTCAATCAGTAGGCAACCAATGGTCAGATTCATCGTAGAGGTGTGGCCAACGTAATGAATGGACCAGCTTGATTTTCGAGAAAAGTACAATTCACCAGGGTCTGTAAATGGGCCCGGCCCGGGTCTATCAAAATCAAAAATTTGAAACAGTTCAAAAACCGCCAACCCCACGCCCGGCCCGTTGACGGCAATCCTACCTTTCGCATGGAACGGATTCACGTGTACGGCTTCAGTGGATCACGGATCCTCCAAGGTCGGCGGATCCCTGATTGTGGGGGCCACCTTTATTTATATTACTTACATCCATTCCATCCATCCAGTTTGAAACCTCATTTTAGGGCATGATAAAAAAAATGAAGCAAATCTAAATCTTAGGTAGACCACACCACATAAACAAAAGTGATTAAATACTCACCATACCTCAATGTTTATTTACCATCCAACCCGTAGATAAGGTCACAAAGACATGGATGAAAGGATCATATAAATATTAAGTTTTTGGCCCACAACGAGTTTTTAATTGTCAATCACCACCGTTTCTTGTGGTGTGGTCCACCCGAGATTTTTATCTACTTATTTTTTGTGATCATACCATAAAATAATCTGTCGAAACGGATGGACGGAGTGGATATAAGTTAAATACATCAATATGGGCCCCACATTCAGGCATCCACCGATCCACGGTTCAGGACCACTTAAGCATGCAGACTACGGTAAGTGATTAGATATTACATTAATTAGGTACAAAAACATAATCTAATTGCAATTTGCAGGCGCATCCAAAATTGACCATCACTGGATTCTTTCTTTCTAGAGAAAAACTTTGATGCTCTGGCAGAGCATGATAGATGATACGCAGGCACTTAAAAATTACTTATAAACTGTATACGTGGAATACAATTGGTTAAATAAGACGGTCCACATTATATTAATTATTGTAGACGTATCACGAAACAAAAATTAAGGTTATTTAATCATCTGATATTCAGATTGGTGGAAATTTTGGACGGTTAAAATCAAGATATCTAACGGTCCTGTTCGCACAAACAACTGTCCACGAATCACAGGTTAGGATTGTTCAAAGAGTCTCGTAGTGGAATTGTGAGTTGGAGACAGTGGACTTCACAGTCTCAACGGTTTTATTTGATTTAATATATGCAGAGTGTACAATTTCTGAGTGCCTGCCTATCAAGCGTCGAACGCAGCCCGAGTATCATAAACTCCTCTTTCTATATTCCAATTTCCTACTCCCTCGAGTCTTCACTCGGAGAAGCTAACGTGCGCCTATAGTGCACGGAGACGTAGCCAGCCAACCTGGCCCATCCAAAGTGGGCCCCACTTTTGAGTTTTTAACACTGTAATGCGAACAGAATATGTGTCTCCGGGTAATTAGTTGAATATCTGGTCTGGAATTCATTTCGTTCTCGAAATTTCTCGGGAGATTTTCATTTTTTTAATGATATTATCAGGAAAATCTAGTAGAAATAACTATTAAAAAGTATTTATTATAAATTATTTAATAAATTTTAAAATATAATTTGTATTGATAAAATGAATTATTTTTAATTCTGGTGTGATACACTTGAGATTAGGCTCTGCTCCATTTTTAATCCATGCTCTAAAATGAATCAGTAAAATGATGGACGATGGACCCTATTGTCAAGGGATCACCCACTAAGTTGTTACCTAGGATTCACCTAATCCACACCATGTTTAAAAAGTAATATTCTAAGTAGAAATACTCTGGAAAAACTTCATATTCTGGCTATTTAGATATATCATGAGAGAGAAAAAAAAAAACTTATTTCATCATCTAACTATTAGATCAACTGAACAATTACAATGAAAAATATCCAATAATTTTATTTCCACAAACAAGTGTATATAAATCAAAGGTCAACATTGTTTTATCAAATATTAATCCGGAGCCACACCATTTTGTTAGTTTTATTTGAGTCAACATATATGTCATGTGTATAATTTCCTGAGTGCCTACCTGCCAAGTTGATTCTATTCACACTACATTACAAGAGGGAAAGGATTAGGTGAGACCATGGACACACACAAGATTGTGCACCCTTTAACATGGGGCCCACTTTGATGTATGTATTATGTATCCATGTTGTCCATCCATTTTTCAGATCATTTTAGGGCATTACGTCAAAAATCAATTAGAACCAATTATTAGGTGGATCATACCATAAGAAACCGTGGTGATTGACCATTAATAGGCTACAAAAGTTTTGGATCAAGCTGATATTTGTTTTTCCTTTCATCTAGCCTTATGTAACCGTATCAAAGGATTGGATGGCAAATAAACATTAAAGAAACGCTAAGCTGATCCCTAAGAAATTTTTTATCGTAGGGTGTTAATCACTCATGTTTCCTGCAAGATGGTCCACCTGATAATTGGATTTTTTTTTTTGACAATGCTCTAAAATGATTTGAAAAAACAAATGGACAATATATCTTCAAATACAAAATACACACATCAAGGTGGGCCTCACAGTAAGGACCGCACCATCTTAGGTGAATCCCGGCTCTCACTTAATCCGCTCCGTTAGAGCAGCCCTTGTTAAAATCTGGAAATTTTGTTAATTTAGTGAGGTATGTGTGTAAATGCGTTATAAAGAGGATTCGGTAGTGACCCTTCACTACCCACAGGTCTACATGTTGGTGCTGGAAAGGCTATGTGGGCCCGTATTTGTTTTATCAATTCTGCCCATCCATTTTCCCAACTCTTCTTAAAGACATGACACTACAAAAAAAGATGTATCCAAATCTTAAGTGGATCACGTCATAGGAAACAATGGTGACCGTTAAAAATTTCTTTGGCTACAAAAGTTTTGGACCAAGCTGATATTTGTGTTCTTCCTTTGTTTATGTCTGTGTGCAAAGTTGTACACAAGTTGAACCGAGTCAAGCTTGGCACACTTCAACTTGGCTCGGCCGGTTGCTAACCCCAACTCCGTTCAGTTAGGTGCTCAGGCCACTTCGAGCCTGTGCGCATTTTCTGAAACACATAAAGTCTATTTTCAGTTTCTCACATGATGCAAAATAATAATAGTATTTTATAGGTATTTCATCCAACACCTGATGAGTAGCATCAAAATCAAGATAAGGATTGTCTTATAGAGTTTTTTTTTTTTTTGTTGTAATGATTTGTTTCATATCCATTCCTTCATCGCCATTAGTCGATCCCGTGGAAAAAGTACGCACCTAAAACAATACTTTGTTGAGTTATTTCTTCAAACACTCCGCGAGCAACGCCAATACCAAAATAACTAAGTCACCAAGTCGAGCTCGGGAAAGCTCAAACTCGACTTGAAATTTTTTTGAGCTTAGAAAGTTAGCTCAACTTGGTCCAAATCTAATTTTAAGCTGAAGCGAGTTGAGTTGAGTGAGCTGGCGAGCTAACTCAACTCATATATAACTCTATCTATGTGGCCTTGCCAATGGGTTAAATGGCAAATAAAAATTACACTGAGCCTTTAGAAGCTCTTAATGGTGGGTGTTCATTCACCACCGTTTCTTAGAGGTTAGTCCATTTAAAAGTTGGATTTGCCTATTCCTTGGGCTCGTGCCCTTAAAATGAGTTTGCAAAACGGATGAACAGCGTCCGTAAAGCACATCCATAGTCATGGACCTACGAAAGCTCTTGCAGCACCTCCCAGTACCGGCCCCTTAAAGCCTGTTTGGCCGGGTGGATTGGAAGGAATTGAATGGTATTAGGGTGGATGGCATGGATTTCAGGGTAACGGCGGTGTTGTTAGTGGATTGTTGGCATGGATTTCAGGGTAACGGCGGTGTTGTTAGTGGATTGTCTTAAGATCCATGGGATTGCTATATCGAGTCTGCTTGGTACCTGGCCAATCCCGGATTTAAACCTGAGATGATGGGACAGGTCTGGGCGCATCGTAGTTGAGAGAGGAAAACTTTGATGCTCTAACAGAGTATGATAGATTGGCAGAGTATGATAGATGATGGGTACACTACCGAATCTGGGGATGATGGGACAGGTCTGAGTGCATGGAAATAGCAAGATAGAGAAAAACTTTGATACTCTAGCAGAGTATGATAGATGATACGCAGGCACTTAAAAATTACTTATAAATTGTACACAGGGAATACAATTTGGTAAAACAAGACCGTCCACATCATATTACTTATTGTAGACGTGTCACGGACCAAAAATCAAGGTTATTTAATCATCTGATATTCAGATTGTTGGAAATTTTAGATGGTTAAAATCAAGATATCCAACGGTCCTATTCGCACAAACAAGTGTCCACAAATCACAGGTTAGGATTGTTCGAACAGTCTCGTAGTGGGATTGTGAGTTGGAGACAGTGGACTTCACAGTCTCAACGGTTTTATTTGATTTAACATATGCAACGTATACAATTTCTGAGTGCCTGCGTATCAAGAGCAAAACGCAGCCTGAGTATCGTGAACTCCGCTTTCTATATTCCAATTTCCTACTCTCTCGAGTCTTCACTCGGAAAAGCTAACGTGCGCCATGGTGCACGGAGACGCAACCAGTCAACTTGGCCCATCCAAAGTAGGCCCCACTTTTGAGTTTTTAACACCAACAGAATTTGTCTCCGGATGGTTAGTTGATTCGTTTCGTTCTAGTAGAAATAAATATTAAAAAGTATTATTATGAATTATTAAATAAATTTTAAAATATAATATGTACTGAAAAAAATGAATTATTTTCACTTATAGATGGTTTTTCAGGTTAAAATATAATAATATTATGATAAATTAAAGCTCCCTACTTAGGGATGATGGCTTACCGGGTGAGTCCATGACCATGGGACCTACTTGGATGTATATGTTTTTCCGGTTCAATTTAAGACACGTTCTAAAAAATGAAGCAGAGACAAATCTCGGGTAGAACACAACGAGGGATACAATGGTCATTGAATGTATAATATTAAAAACTTCTTAGGATACACTGTAATGTTTATTTATCATCCAATATGTTGATAATGTAATGCAAACTTGAATGAAGTAAAAACTCAAATATCAGCTTGATTTAAGACTTTTATAGCTCATAAGAAGTTTTTAATGATCAACCACCACTGTTTAATGAGGCGTGATTCACTTGAGATTCAGATCTGCTAATGGACCGGCAAAATGATGGAGGGAATCGTTATACAACACATAGATTAAGGTGAGTCACATGGTCAAGGGCTCACCCACTGAGTTGTTATACAAGACTCACCTAATCCACGCCGTGTGCAAAAAATAGTAGTCTAAATAAAAATACTCCAGGAAGAACTTCATTCTCTGGCAATTTCGATGTATCATGGGTAAAAAAATTAAACTTATTTCATCATCTAACTATTGGATCGACTGAATAATTACAGTGAAAAATATCCAACAATTTTATTTCCACAAACAAGTCTCTAAATCAAAGGTCAGGATTGTTTGATCAAAATTTGATCTGGAGCCGCACCATTTTGTTGGTTTTATTTGAGTTATTATATACGCTACGTGTATAATTTTCTGAGTGCCTGAAAGTTTCATCTCCAATGTGATTAACATGGTGGTCCTCGTAAAATACAGACCTTCCTCAGCAACACTCACGTGTGTGTAAGGATTCGGTGCAGTCTACGTTAGAACATGGAGAGGATTAGGTGAGACCCTGGACTAACACGAGATTGTGCGGCTCTTAACATGAGGCCCACTTTGATGTATGTATTTTGTATCCACATTGTCTGTCCATTTTTTTTAGATTATTTTAGAGCATTATTCCAAAAATCAATAACCAATTATTAGGTGGACCATAACATAGGAAACAGTGGTGATTAAGCATTAATGGGCTACAAAAGTTTTGGATCAAGCTGATTTTTGTTTTTCCTCCATGCTTATGTGACCCAATCAAGATATTCAATGGCAAATATACCCAGAAGAAACATTAAGGTGATCCCTAGGAAATTTTTAATTGTAAGCTGTTAATCACCACTATTTTCCCCAATATGGTCTACTTGATAATTGGATCTCTATTTTTTTTTTAAATAATCCTCTAAAATTATCATGGGTGAGTCCCGGCTCTCCACTCCCTATAGGACGCGGATTGCGTCCTACACCCTCCGTCTCCAACTGGAATGGGCAGCCGTAATGTATGGGTATTATCCACACTATCCATCCAATTTTTTCATATCATTTTAAGTATAATTTAAAAAATGAAGCAGATCTAAAGCTCAAGTGGACTACACGATGGGTATTAAATTATTACCGTTGAAAACTTATCGGGGCACAAAAGTTAAGATGGAGTTGATATTTATATTTTCTCTTCATACGGGGTTATATAACTTTATTAATAGGTTGGATGGAAAATAAACATCATAATAGGCCCTAGAAAAGTTTCATCAGTGAGAATAATAGACACTGTGACTAACACCCGTACATCATGGTGGCCACTCAAAGCCACTGACCGCTCCCAGTTGGAGCCGGGCAGGGTAGGACGCAACCCCGCGGCCCTCCCGATGAAAATTTAGTGAATGATACCTGGAAATGCGTTAGAAAGGGGATTCGGTAGTGACCCTTTAGTGCCAACGGGAGTATAGGTTGGTGCTGGAAAACTTATTTATATGCTTGCATTTGTTTTATCCTTGCCATCTATCCATTTTGCCAGCTTATTTTAAGGACATGACCTCTAAAAGAGACATATTCAAATCTTAAGTGAACCACATCACAGGAAACAAAGGTGATTGAAGCCCATTATTAAAAACTCTTGATGATTTTATCAACATGTTAGATGGCAAATATAATCCTAAAAAGTTTTTAATGGTGGGTGTTTAATTACCACTGTTTTCCACCGCATAGTACACCTGAGGGTTCAATCTGCCTCTATTATGGGCTTATGCCCTAAAATTAGGGGGTAAAACGAATGAACATTGTGGGTAAAAGTACCGACCCGGTAGTGGAGGGGTCACTACCGAATCTAGCGGATGATGGGACATGTCTGATTGCATGGAAATAACGGAAGCGGATTGGCTGGTGTACCACACACCACCGATGTAGCTGATGTGTCATCAAGTTCTGTGGTCCCATCATGAGGTATAAGTTATATCCAAACCGTCCGTCCACTTTGTGAGCTAGTCGAAAGGCTTGAGTCTAAAAATAAGACAGATCCAAAAATCAAGTGGACCACACTGTAAACAGTAGTGGAGGATTGAACGCCTGCCATTGAAACCCTTTTGGGAGACACAGACATTTTGGATCAATACAATATTTATTTTTTTCTCTTCATCTAGGCTTGTGTAACCTTATGAACAGATTGGATGGAAAGTAAACGTTACGGTGGGCCCTACAAATGTTTTAAGGGTGAAAATCATTGTCACCACTGCTGTTTTTGGTGTGGTCCACTTGAGGTTTGGAAATTACTCGTTTTTTGGATCAAGATCTAAAATGATCTTGCTAAATGGATTGACAGTGTAGATATGATAAATACATCGTTGTGGGCCCATGTAACTTTGATCTCCTTTGAACAGTTCGTACAACTTCGAGCGCGAGTAGCTCAGCGCTCGTCTTCGCGCGACACGTACCCACACCAGCTAGTTGCTTGTGTATGGTACACCAGCCAATCCGCTTCCGGAAATAACCATGCGTGCTAGCTGTGTGGGCCCCACCGTGACATATGAGTTCCATTCAACCTGTCTATTAGATTCTCCGCCCGCTCTAAGGTCCCGATCCCAAAATTCGTCCCGACTCACAACTCAACAGAGCTACATCAAAGAGGAATATGAGGTCCCACGTGCTGTGTTTATGCCATCTAACCCATTCATCAGGTGAGCTTCACTACGATAAAGGCAAACAAAAAAATGCAGGACATTCCAAAGCTCAGGTGGGCAACGCCACGTAAATATATAATTTTGGTTGTGATTGCTCGTTGTTTCTTGTGGTGTGTTCCGCCGGAGTTTTGGACGGGGTACCTCTTTGCATGTACTCTGAACACTCTAAATTCATGGTCTGGATTTCACATGCACACTACGGGCGGATGTTACATAACTTGTGTTTGCACCGACTTAGACCATTAAGAAGTTGCCATGTGTTAATACTATGGGTTTGATGTTAGTAAAATCGTACTCTCTATTATGGATATAATTCAGTGTCTTTTCTACGACGCAATACATTTATTGTTAATAATGTATGTTAATAATGTATTGGCACAAAACCGTATGCATGACTTTATGATTGAATGACAGGTGGTTGTGATTCGCGTGGCATTTAAACGAGGCAGCATACTCATCATGTCTATAGAAAACCTACCATGGCAAAAATTCTATTATGGATCTGAATATGATACACTTATAAATGTTGTCTCTTACAAACCTTCTAAAATGAAAGATTTTTCCAAAGACGTTCAAAGTTCTCATTATGATCACAAAGATTCAAAATATTTGAAGATCGGATCAATACCCAAACAGATTGATATCAATGGTAGGCCCCTATTAGAATGAATAGGAATAAAAAGAATGGGAGATCTTAATATAATGGATTTATGAAAAGGAGTGCTGAAGTAGTCCTAGAGGGGGTGAATAGGATTATGCCAAATAATTAAATAAAGTGCTAATAAATAAACAAATCAGAAATCTCAATTGCACTAGTATTGAAAAGTTAATTCAAACTGATTTGTAAGACAACCTTCACCCAAACAAGTTTAAGTAGGACAACCTTATTTCACGAATGTAATAAGAATCAAAACTCCAAACTGAGTAAGAGTAAATAAAACCAACTATTACAAACATTCACTACTTGTACTACAATGAAATTACAACCATTCACTACAAAAGTAATAAAAGCATTCACTACAACACTAAGAATTACTAACCACGTAATCTTGGCTTTCACTATGAATAAGGTTTTCATATGGTCACCTTAAAACTTGATACAGTTGTGATTTTATCGGGCAATCACAAACAAAGAAACCCTTCACTGAGATTTTTTGGCTTATCTCAGAAAAATCAACATTGAGATTTTCTAGCTATCTTAGAAAAACTAAATACAAAATGTAAATGTATACTTATCTTCACCGTAGAAGAAGTTGTAGTCGAAGAACCGCTTTTTTTGAATGTTGAATGTTGAATGTTGAATGTTCAGTCCGATAGAAAATGTTAAGGGTTCTATTGATTTTAATTAAATTTAAACCAATGGCTATTTATATTATTTCATTTAAATCTCAAAAAAAGAAGAGTATTCTCTCTCTTTTTGAAATCAAAATGATAGAATTAGAGATTAATGACTTAAATAAAAGAAGCCATAAAATAATTTATAAATACCGTTCAATAGCTTGACAATAACTGAGGCTTTTCTCTTTCTTACAGAAGGATTTTGATAGACTTGAATTGCATTTTTGGATTGAGAAAGAACTTCAATTTATAGGCAAAGAACTTGTTGCTTTGACTCGTTTACGATAGTATTCGATTGGCTCAATCACCAGATTCTGTTCTAATGGATTTTCAAATTTGAGTGGGATAAGATTTAACAGATCTTTGACTGGTCGAGGGCTATGCTCGACAGGTCAAAGGCCCTGCTCGACTGGTTGAGGATGCTAAATTTTGAATGGTTTTAGTTGCTGGACTTCGAGCCAAGAAATGTTTGATTGGTGGAAGGTGTAACAGAAATTTCTGTTTCACTCGGGTTGTATTAGGACTGCTCGAGAAAATCTTAGGCTGGTCGAGCCAAAACTTAGGCTGGTTGAAACTCAACCAAATATAAGCATAAAAATTCAATTTTAAATATATTTTGAAAGCATCTATATTTAAGGTCTTTCTAGGGTTTATAATACCTGTATGGATTGAACTTCATTGTCTTGAAGTAGATTAGAATCTTGAACTTTTTTAAGGAGCTTGATCTTTTACTAGAACATTAATAGAACTTGACTTCATGTTGTCTTTTGAGCTTGAACTTCAACTTTATCTTGAGCTTGATCTTCTACTAAATCTTGAACTAGGCTTGAACCTTGATCTTCAATCATACTTGAAGATCACTTGATAAGATGCTTTGACCACATGAAATTTGACAAATAAGGTGTGAAGTATGCGTTAAGCATTATAGTACTTACAATCTCCCCCTTTATCAATTTCATGACAAAACACTTACAATTACAATTATCAGAATGAAGCTTTGTACTCTTTGTAACGCCCTGGATTTCGAGGATCGAGCAAAGCTCTACTCCCAAGATCCAGCACATCACTTATGCAACATGGATAATGATGTTCAGATTTCGTCCATATTAATGAGTTAAACATGAGTGAGATTTTACCAAAACAACACATCATACTCCAGATATAATTAAATTAAGCAAGTGGAAGACTGAAACATATATATTTAAGTATGTAAGTGTTTTACAACCTCTGGAGTATGATTTTGTAACCGAGCTGAATATATACATATAATGTTTGCAGATAGACAAAATATCAAAATGTAAAGTGTCCAACTAATCCATATGTCCCTGTAGACCCGCCTGAGAGCTAAATGTAGGAGAATTCTTCCTCCCCGTCTATGAAGTCCAACTCCGCTGCATAGACATCATCAATACCTACATGTAAACCAGAGTTTGGTTGGTGTTTTAAAACACCGTCCCAGGGTGGGAGTAAGTGATCAACTCAGTGGTACTATAAGGCAAAGGTTAACATGTTATCAAGTCAATTAAGCAGTAATGATAAAGTAATACAACAATCATTTCCTAACTACTCTTGTTAATGCAGGGATGGTATACAGTAATGATGTATGGCCTCGTATAAAGCTCCCTCACAAGTGACTCTGACAACCAAGTTCGCGCATGACAACCTCCTTGAAGTGTAACATCCTCGCCAAAGCACATGCAATGTGGTGCATGGTCGTGTTAGCCGAGTACTTAATTAAGCTTATTCATACTGTAGATTTGGGAAGCTGAGGTACCTCCCTTATCATGAACCCAAACGAAGGATCCATCTAGGGTGATCAATCCTAGTTAACCATATATGATAGGCAAGTTGTAGGGCATCACCACTAATAGAAAAGCAGTCGATAGGCAATTTCAAGAGTTTATACTCGCAGTCACTATGGAGAGGCTCATCACCTCAGCGTAGGCCGACAGCTCGAATACGGTTTCCCATACCACCATACCCAGCTCACGATTCTGGGTTACTCACTGGTCATTATGGGGAGGCTCGTCACCCCAGCGTAAGCCGACAGCTCGACCACGGTGTCCCATACTACTATGCCTAACTCATGAGTCTTAGCGGATCGTGGTACCATGGTTGAAACAGGCTTTTACATTGGTAAGTGGTACCTAGATTTAAGCAGTGATGTCTATACATGGTAAACACACAATAGGCCAATCGGTTTGTTTGGTAAGTTCGATTGGTACAAGCACATGTAGACTTGATCGATATGGAGCGCATAAGCACCCCTTGTGGCCTAACCATTATCGACAATCGTCGTGCGACTCGGATTTGTCGAGTTACCCGATGTGGCGAGACTAATTCAGCCACCCAGACAGGAATTGTTACCGATTGCCTGGGCTAGGTCGTAGCCCCAATCTTACTCAGATGCAGCAATTAAGTACATGGGATAACCAATTCAGCATTCAGCAAACAATCCAAGTGAAAATTCTCATTTGAGCATTTCATCAAACACATCGAACATGTTACCAAACACTTGCATTTTATCCATAAATCGCGTAGCGGCAATTATGGTTATGAGAAAGAAACTATGTACATGATTAAGGTAATTGAGAATCCTATCTTAATACACTTAATAAATACAATTCATCAACATTTTCTCATTCAGACATTTCATCAAACACCTAAGTTACACTTCACCAAATACAATGACTAGATTAGTTACAACATATGTTATGGCAATTCCTTGTACAAAGAGATCATCATGCATACGACAAACATGAATCCTAGATGAACAACCATGGCAAGCACAAATCATATTTTCATGTTCATTCAAACATTTCAACAAACACATCGGATGCATCTTGTATCCAACATAGTTCACACATGTATAGTATATCGAAAACGTCGTATCTAAGGCAATATGGAAGCAATCAAGTTAGACATAAATCATTAGCTGACATTGAAAGCATTGAAAACCATAACTTAAATGTTTATAATTCGTACCTTTCGTCGAAATACTCGATTTTGACGCGGTTCGAATTCTACGTTCCCGAAAACGGAACGTCGGGCACCTAAACAACGAAATAGGTTAGCTGGTTCGTCGATTACGCTATATGGATTTCTGAATCAAGATTAGGGTTGGGTTTTCTTACCCAAATCATAGTTAAAACGGATTATGAAGTGAAAATGAGAGGTGATTCAGTACGTGGAGTAGTGGGAAAGAATCACAGCAATGATCTCTCAAACTTTCTCTTCTCTCCTCACTCCTTTCTCTTCTTTTCTCTCTTCTCTCTCCTAGGGTTAGAGAAATTAGTATGGAATAGAAATGGGGTGTTTTAAGGGCTATATATAGGCCCAAAAGTGATGTAAAGGGCCATAGGGCCATAGTATACTTAGTTCATAACCGAAGCGTGCATGTTTCGGGAAAATGGGGCTCATATGGAGGTCTACTGCTCACTTACGTCATAGTGTAAGTTCCCTGATAATGGATCTATGCCAGGATGTGATTTCGGTGCGATCGGATAAGCAGATCGACCATGAAGGACCTGTGATCAATGGTCGAACTTGCTCGATCGGGGCCACAAGTATACGGACATGTGCAGGGGAATTTCCTTTTCCCATGGGTGAAGTTTAGTCAGAAACTGACAGTCCAAAATCTTCAATTTCACGCGTGAGCGAATGACCCAATTCACTTAAGTTTTATTACATTTTCTAAAGATATTCGCGTTTCTCATACAGTTCACTCAGGGCTCAAGTTATACATCTCTGGACATAATCTGGGCTCGATTCCCATAATGGTTGTCAAGCCCAGTAGGACGGATATAACCCTTTAGTTTCGCGGTCATCGGACTTTTTGACGTGCAGTCCAGGTCTGATATGGAGTTTCAATGTACTCCAAGAGCGACGGGCTCACGAAATTTCTCCTAGGTTTTTAAGTAGTGTTGAGTTAGCGATATTGATGGTTTTGGGTCTTGTCATTTGTGTAAATGGTGGTTAAAGCTAAATCCACCGATTAATTTAGTTTAGCATTGAAAAGGCCGGGCTAAGAGTCCTGGGGGGGGGGGGATAGGACTATGCCAAATTAAAATAAACTGCGGAATTTAAACAAATATAAATAAAGATAGCGTTAAACAATCCCACAATGCAGAAATGTAAAACAACCTCAAGTGTACAAGTATTAAGAGGTTGATATAGATGTTATTCTAAGGATAACCTTACACTAAAAACCAATGACTTATGGTAGGACAACCTGATTCCTAAAACGGTCTGTGTATCAAAAACTCAAACTGATACAGAGGAATAAAGAAATAAATAGTAAAGAAAGAAACTAAACTATTACAACATTTCCACGCTTGCATAAAAGAAATTACAATATTCTCCACAAATGCATAAAGGGAAATTACAACATCCATAAAATAAAATAATCAACCAATCACCACAAGACCAGAAATTATAGTGGTTTGCTTGTGTGTACATCAACTGTTTAGAAAAACAGCCACACGACTACTCCACTCCTAATATCCTCACACAGTGGATATTATCGTTCACTATGAAATAGGTTTTTCAAGGTTCACCTAAAACCCTCACAATTGTGTCTTTCAAGTGGGCTTACACAATTAAAAAACTCCACAATTTGAATTTTCTGGATCACCTCAGACAAACTCAAAGAAAGAGACTTTTCTGGCACAATCTCAAAGAAACCAAAAGAATGAATTTACAAAAACTGTAAAATACTTATCTGGATATTCTCCTTTTGATGCATCCCGGTAGAACCAATTCGGAGTAGAAGTTCAACGTAGATGTTCAATGTTCACACTCTCTTATGAAATGGTTCTAGGTTCTAAATAGATTTTAAATTAAATCACCTTGTGCTAGCTTGATTTGATTTTAATTCCAAGAAATGGGAAAACTTCAATCCCTCTTTCAAATAAAATTGGAATGCAAAATATAAAATCAAATGCAGAAAGTTAATTAAAGAGAATATTAAATGAGCACTAAATAGCTTAAGAATATCACTAACTTATCTCTCAAAGTGGTGTCTTGATCTTACTTGAATTGAATATCAAACTCTAAAATTCGTGCTCTATTTATAAGTGCAAAAATCGCTCATTCGACTGGTCCAGAGGTCGGCTCGACTGGTCGAAGGACCAACAAACTTTTGAAAATTTAGGCGTGATAAGATAAGACCGTTCCACGACTGGTTGAAGGGCCTGCTCGACCGGTCGAGTGGCCTTCATGACCGGTCGAGTCCTGTCCACGATTGGTCGTGTGGAACCATTTTTAGTTGATGGACTTTGAGTTGAGCCTGTAGGACTGGTCGAGTATTGTTCACACGACTGGTTGAGCAGTCTCCAAGACTGATCAAGGCAATAACAAAAAATTCTAAAAATAAGTAACAAACTTAGGACTGGTCGAGGATTTCATGGACTGGTCGACCCAGTACTAGGACTAGTCGAACATAGTCTAAGACTAGTCAAAAAACAGTTTATGCACTGATAAAGTGACCCAATTAAATTATGTATTCAAAATGACCTATTCTATAGTCAATATAGGGTCATTCATATCTTGTAAGCAATATATGAATATTAAATCTTCTTTTGCTTCAGTTGATAGTTGTTCTTTGAAGTTCACAAAGCTTGAGATCTTGACATATGATGAAGCTTGAACTTGAGACTTTTGAAGCTTGAATTTAACTAACATTGAAGCGTGAGCTTGAGGTTCAAAGTAAAGAACTTTGTCTTAACTTGGACGAAGTTTTGAAAACTTGAACTATTGAAGCTTGAAAGATTGAATTAACATTTGGTGTTGTACTTGAACACGAACATGTAATCTTGCATTTGAAGTTCTTGAGGTAAAGACCTTTGTTCTTGTACATGAGATATACAGTCTTGAATATGTAGATGCGCTACACAAGACACAGATTCCAAGAGGTTTTGGCACTACAAAATTTGACAACCATAGGAGCTAGAAGCCATAGCACTTACAAGCATTTAATTAATTTTCATTTAAATTACTACCGAATACGGTCCTTAGGTCTTTCTACCTGAGGTGGTACTTGGCCTTTGTACAGATTTTTTCGAGGCGTTACAATCTACCCCCCTTAAAGAAAAATTTTGTCCCTGAAATTACTACCTTTTCATACTCTTCGATGATCTGAGGGTAGTTCTTACGGACCTCGACTTCCATTTTCCAAGTAGCCTCTTCTTCAGTGTGATGTGTCCATAACACTTTCACGAGCGGGATCACTTTGCTGTGTAGCACTTGTTCCTTCCTATCCAGAACACGTGTTGGTCACAGTACATAGGTAGCATCTTCACTTAACTGTATTTGCTCGCATTTGATAATGTGGATAGGGTCAGGAACATATTTCTTCAACATCGATACGTAAAATATGTTGTACACACCTGCGAGTGGTGTGGGCAAGGCAAGACGGTATGCCCCCACACCTACTCAGTCTAGAATCTGGAATGGGCTAATGAATCGTGGTGTAAGTTTTCCCTTCTTACCAAAACAAAAAACTCCCTTCATTGGGGAAACCTTAAGGAATATATGATCCCCAACATCGAATTTCAGCTGTCTCTGTCTCGTATCAATGTAATTCATCTGTCTACTTTGGGCTGCAAGAAGCTGACACCTGATAATACGATCTTCTCTGGGTTGCCTGTAACGGCCGGGCTGCTCCCAGTCCTGTACCGTGGTCACCTTGGCAAGGTCCATGGTGATTCCTTCCTTGGAAACCATGTGTCCCAGAAACTTGACTCTTCCTTCCAGAAGTCGCATTTTCGGTATTGTGCAAATAACTGATTCTTCCTGAGGGTATCAAGAATGCTCGCAAGTATTTTTCGTGATCTTTCTGACTCTTGGAGTATATTAAAATGTCATCTATAAATACGATGATAAATCGATACAAATCCGGCCAAAACACCCAGTTCATGAGATCCATGAATACGGCCAATGCGTTCGTAAGTCCAAACGACATCACAAGGAATTCGTATTGCCCAAAACTGGTCATGAATGTTGTTTTCTACATGTCTTTATTCCTGACGTGCAACTGATGATACCCGGTTTGCAAGTTTATCTTAGAGAAATACTGCGCCCCCTTCAATTGGTCAAACAGGTCATCTATCTTAGGCAGAGGATACTTGTTCTTAACCGTAACGTGATTCAGTCTGCGATAATCAATACACAACCGCAACGATCCGTCTTTCTTTTTCACAAACAACACTGGTGCCTCCCAAGGAGATACGCTCGGCCGTATAAAGCCCGAATCTAACAAATCATCAATCTACTTTCTTTGTTCCTCCATTTCACACGGAGGCAAAAGGGACGTCGGCAAAGAGATAGGTGTTGCGCTAGGCACAAGGTCGATGGTAAAATTGATCTTGCGCTGAGGAGGTAGTCCAGGTATCGTTCTGAACACGTCTATAAAATCTTGGACTACAGGCATGTCCCCAAGTGTCGGACCATCAACATTTTCCAATAAGGAAGCGTAACAACTAATGCGGTAGGGCCAATTGGCCTGAACTGGGAAAGTGAAGGTCGTGTTTTCGGGCCTATGTGTTGTCACTAATCTGGTTTCACAATCGATCTCTGCCTTCATTTCAGTGAGCCAATCCATGTCGAGTATGATGTCGTAATGATATATCATGGTGACAATCGGGTCAATGCACGCCACCCTGCTTCCTAAATCTATCGGGCACTCCTTACAGAGCTTAGTCGTGTCAGTAAAAGTTCCTACTGCTGCGATGACTCTCACCCCAACCATAAGGGTAGTGTTCAGCCCTAATCGCTTGACTATAGAGTATGCTATCATGGAAATAGTGGACCCGGTGTCCACCAACAGAAATATAAGTGTACCTTGGATGTGGGCAGTGACTTCAAAAGATAGTGGTACTGCAACTACAAATTTAGACGCTTCGACTGCGAGGCATGTACTCGAGCTTGTTGAGGGCAATTTGGTTGCGCTCCTATAGGTCATTGAGGTGGCCTATATCGAGGTACGGGAGGTCAGTTGAATGGCTGTGCCGGTGGCGCAGATCGCAGGGGTGGAGCTGAAATAACTTGTGGCGGCTGGCAGTTGATCTTCTGAGGCGACGTAAAGCCGTTGTCCCTCATCTTGGTAAAACAACAGGATTCTGTATGGCCCGCCTTGTTACAATAGACACACCAAAGATCAGATCGCCTCTGCTGGACTGGGGGAGCCAGTAGCCTGGGAGGCGAATTCACTCACGGCCTCTTACCGAGAAACGGACAGTTTGATAATTCAGGCCGAGGCCTCGGGCCTATTGGCACACGTGTCTGAGACACTCTTTCACCATCCTGCTTAGCTCGTAGGGACATATTTACTAGCTCAACATAGTTAGGAATGTTAGTGTAACACATCTTAGTGCGGATATCAGGCCGCAGACCCTCTGAAAACTGTCGTATTCTCATCGACTCATTTGCTAGGATTAATGGAGTGTATCTGGCCAGTTCCGTGAACTGGTTCTCGTATTCTGCTACGGTCATTCCTCCTTGTCAGAGGCCAAGAAATTTACCTTCCTTTTTATTTCGGTAAGTGAGGGGAAAATACTTTTTATGGAAATGAGTCTCAAACGCGTCCCACATCCACACATATCCCGCGGGGACGGTTCGTAGGATGTTATCCCACCAAAGACTAGCCTCCTTCTCCAACATATAGGTAACAAGCTCAACTTGCTCTACTTCAGTACAGTGCAGCGGCTTTAACATCTTGAATATACGATCCAACCAATACTCAGCCTCCTCGGATCGGTGAGTACCCGCAAGAGTAGGAGAGCGGAAGCGCTAAAAGTGCTCAAATAAGCCACTTGTGTTCATAGCCCCAGCAGGCTACACAAGTGGCATAGGCGGGATCACGTTCATGTTTTGGGCAATGGTCCCGCAATAATAGCCAAAAATTGTTGTTGTTGCTCCACTAAGAGCATCATTTGCTCCAACCTATCAGGGGGAGAGGCCGCCTAAGGCATGTGTGGCATCGATGTAGACACATGGTTGTCCCAGAACCGGTGGTGCACTAGGTGTTGGCTCATTTGTGGGGCCAGTGGCCGGTTGTGAATCCGGCATTGTCTTAATATTCGGGCCCAAACTGGGGTCTGTATGACTATCGCTCGAGGGAGGTGCCCCGTTAATCAATCCGCTGAGTGGGAGACGTGCCATATTCCAAGTGATTTTATGAGGCATTCCCTATTTATAACATAGGGTGCAACATGTGTAAGATTAGGATAATATTACCCACTTTTTTCAAACATTCTACACATTTCAAGTCAAAAGAAGCTTCATGCATTTCATTTAATTAAAATTTGCCACAATACATATGTTGTAGTATCACATGAATTATGATAGAGAATGCATGTGAGCTAACTTAACAAAAGCTTTAATACTGACTATCCTAACATCCAACTAAGCTTACTAAGGCTATTACAAAGAAAACAAGAAACAACTACAACACATAACTAGTCCTCTGATTTTTCGCGAAGGCGGAGGCGCACCCTTATCCTGCATACAACACAGGAGGGCCTTCAAGGTGCGAGACATTCTCTTGAACTTTTGTTTCAGATAGGCTTGGTTCTCCTTGAACTCCTACTTTAGGGCGGCCTGATTTTCTTCAATACTGGCTATGTGAGCTTCTAAGGTGGCCGAATCATTGCGGTCTTCATATGTAGTAGGAGGTCCCCCATCTGAGTCTTGAGCCTCCTCTTCTTCTCCCTGCTCTTCATCCTCACTGCCTTTCTCTTCTCCACTGCCATCCTCTTCTTCATTGTTATCCTCTTCTTCATTGCCAACCTCCTCATCACTTCCTTCCTCTTCTTCAGTTTCTTCTTCTATCTCATCCCCATACTCATCAAGCCTTGCTTGGCGTTTCCTGGGGCCAATTCCCATATTGTTGAGTGTAGTCTCACTGATGAAGTGGATCGGTGCAAGATTATCCATATGAAGTCTGAAACTGAAGTTGCGGGCAATCTTGTAAATAAGTCGGCCGAATGGGAGGGATACGTCCCCCCGAGTAGATCGCGCGGTCCTAATTATCTAAGATAAGGCGAGAGTAGGCGAGCATAATGTTTCCCCTTGTCCAACTCTGTACGAGAAGTCCACCATGAACCTGGTACATTCTGTGCGGTTACTCCACCTAGGATACATGTTATACGTGCATATGTGGTGGAGTAGGTGGAAGTCTGCCGTCATGCGAGTCGATGCGAGGCTATTGTCTCACCTCCAATGAGCCAGTCGGCCGCAAAGGAAACATGTACGGCAATCTTTCTCTTGTCCACTAGTGAGATGAGTTTCATTAGCATGTACCATGCCACGTTCAATTCCCATAATACAGGCCATCATATCCACATCAACTACGGCTTCCTGCCTCCCCAAATGGATAGTAAACTGAAGAGGCTCCAGAATTGGTTCCGTATGTGGGCATAGAAGGCTCGTATGGTGCCTTCACTTTCATGAGCCTTCCCTTCAAACATGGGACCCCACCAGGTCTCCAACAGAAGGTCAATAACTAGATACAACCCAAATAGGTTCTCATCAACATGAGCTTTAAATACAACTTTGTGGTCACGGAACTTACCAAGTTCAGCACCCGCCGGTAGAGACCTTACTAATAGGATTCAAGCATTGAGGTCCCGTTTTGATCTTTGCTCGACACTTGTACTTGTCTCGGCATCCGTCTTCTTCTTAGAACGGCTTGGACGGCTATGCCCGGCCTCATCCAGGGCCGCTCTCTTCTTTCCTATAAGGGAAATGAGCGTTGAGATTAAGAAAATGGCAGTGACAAGCTCAAAGAGTACCATGGAAGTGGAAAAGCTTAGAGAATGGGGTGGACTTAAAGGTTTGAGGGTTATGAGACACAAAATTTGAGTTTTGTGCCCAAATGAGTGGAAACAATAAAGATGGAGAGTTGTAAGAGATAGTTTTAGGGGAATGGTGGTGGATGGGTGTAAGATGTGGAAGAAACAGAAGGTTTGAGTGTATGGGAAAAGAAATTTGAGAGGGAAAGAGAGTGGTTAATGGGTTTGGGGGTGTTTTTGGGGTAGGAATAGGGTGAAATGAGCATGAGAGGGCTTTTAGGGAGTTAAAAGGGGTTAGAAAAGGGGTCTCACATGTGGGAGGGCCTCACATGGACTGCCGGTCGGCGGTGCACCGCCGCGCCTCGCTGTGGAGGCGGGTGGTGCATCGCCGCCCGGGCGGTGTCGTCGCACCCTCCTAGGGTCTCCGGCATGGCTCCGCCCTGGGGCGGTGGCCACCCCCTCTCGGGGTGTCGTATGGCTACGTGGGACCCCCTGGGCCCTACCGAATCTTATGCATTGGGGTTTTAGGCCTGCACGGTATGTTTTCGTAATTTATTGCATACATATTCGCGCCCTTTAGATCTGTTCTAGGTTCTAAATTTGTCGACTCATGGTTCTAACCCATCGATTGACGGCCCAAAAGTGACCGAGATTAATTCACCTGATCAAAGACGCGTACGGGCTACACTACAATGGTCAATCTCACCTGTCGGTGAAACTTTGGGATCCTGCGATCGTTTCTAAATTCTATTGCACCCTTCCTAAGTCAGAGTGTGTCAGATTGCGTTGTGTTACCTATAACCCAAGTCCAGTTTAATCCAAATCATTCTCTGATACCAACTTGTAATGCTTCGAATTTCAAGGGTCGAGCAAAGCTCTACTCCCGAGATCCAGCACATCACTTATGCAACATGGATAATGATGTTCATATTTCGTCCATATTAATTAGTTAAACATGATGTGTTGTTTTGGTAAAATTTCACTCGTGTTTAACTCATTAATATGGACGAAATCTGAACATCATTATCCTTGTTGCATAAATGATGTGCTGGATCTCGGGAGTAGAGCTTTGCTTGACCCTCGAAATCCGGGGCGTCACACTCTTGTACTCAAGTTGTAAAAGATTGTTGAAGATTTGTTGATGAAAATTTACTACTCCCCCTCAATTTGTACTTCCCCTGTATATTATGACACAAAACATTTCATTTCAAAGCATTCCATGGCCATTCATTAATCTCAGAGCATTATGTATAATTCATCATTCATATATCCATATATTCAAAGTCATTCTTTAAGTAATAATAAGTAACCCTCTTCCCCTTTTTGTCACAAGTTGACAAGGGAAGGAACAGTTTATCTATCAAGTAAATGAGATATTCAATGAATTAATAACCATAAAACTTAATAGAAGAAGAAATAAACATGTGAATATAGCAAGGAGATAATTAGCATATGAAATTGTCAAGATAAGGGAAATAATATACAAAGAGTTTAAGAGAGTGTGAAGAAATCATCCAAGCAAATAAGTAAAGTTTAAGTTTTACAGTTCCATAGATATAAGAACTAAAATGAAATGATCTTAATTAGATCCAGAGGCTGAAGGAGCAAGCTGATGCAAACTCTTGGTAATACGATGGAAGTACTTTTTCATATACTTCATTGAAGATTTTTTAGTTTGAACTAGGTTATCCTGAGAGACCTACAAAGCATTAACCCTCTCCTCCAAAGATTTAATACAATCATCAATTTGATAAGGTTGATAGTTTGGATTTTCTGGATCATTTGACTCATCAAGTTTAGCAAAAATATCGTCCATAGAAGTGTCTTCAGGTGTAGGTGTGTAACACCCTGATTCTCACAACCTGAGGATTGTCACTCGAGTACAAGAACCTGAGGGTTACATCATAAAGTGGATGTAACGCCTTGAAAATTGGGGGTCGTGTATACACTCGACTCCCAAGTTCCCAGGTATCACTTATAACTAATTTTACTATTTTGTGTTTAATTCGATTTAATGAACAGTATAGAATTACTTGAAATATGAATCATAATCACAACTAGTCTACTGAAATAGAAGTGGCTAAGTGTATAAAAGTTCAAAGAATATAGATATGGGTTGCACTAGGTGTCGTCTAACAAAAATATAAAAAATGATATGTCCAAAAAGAATAGTGTGCTGAATCCACTACTCAGCGATCCCAAAATCGTCTGCTAAATCTATGATGAGCCGCCCATCAGCTGGAAGTAGGACAACTCATCCTCCTCGTCAATGCTTGCACCGCACGGCTCCTCGAACTCAGCATCACCTGCAGCTATTGAAGAGTCTGGTTGGTATTTTAAAACACCATCCCAGAGAGAGAGTGAGTGATCAACTCAGTGAGTATTATTAGCCTTAAGTTACAACAAGTATCAATTCTATGATGAATTTAATGAAAGACAGACATTCATAAATTTCCTAACTAATCTTGTTAATGTGTATGCATGATATATGATATGATGCATGACCTCTCAACAATACTCCCTCGAGCGACTTCCTCTAACGATCGCGTATGACCAACACTCCCTCATTGCGACCTCAGCCACCGAGTCGCCAACCTAACCAGTGCGATGCGATTGTGATCGTGTTAGCCGAGTTTTTAATTAGTTCCATTTAACCTGTAGATTAGGAAAACTAGTACACCCTATGATATCAATGCCCTCAACTGGTTGCGAGGCCAAGGCCTCTCAACGTGCGAGGCCAGGACCCCATGATCCATGATCCCATCGGGTTCCCCATCCCTGATTTCAAGCACATGGGGAGTGTTGAGAAGTGGGATCGCTCGCAGTCACTATGGGGAGGCTCGTAACCCCAGCGTAAGCCGATAGATCAGACATGGTGTCCCATTCCACCATGCCCGGCTCTCAAGAGAGTGGATCAGTTTCAAATGGTTATCGATGGGCTTCAGTGGGTGAAGGGTGTTCCAGGTTCCATACAGACATGAGCAGGCATGGTTAACAAACATGGTTGGTTAGTAATAGGACTAGACCGTGTGAATTCAGGCGAGTACGTGACTGACGACATCGGGTACAAGCAACCCATGTAGTCCAACTACTGTCGTCCATTCGTATCCACCCAAATCTGCTGGTCTAGCCTCAGGATAGCCCTACCAACGGGACCACCTTCTCTCACTTCAATTTTCTAACCAACCTTGGGATTCGATGGTATTCAATAACACTTCAATAAATTAGGATTTATCATCTAACACAAATGATGTCATGCACTCATACATCAAACATATAAATTCATATTTTTCTATAAATGCAATACTAACAATATTATGAATTGAATGTGTATATGTGCAGTGTAGGGTTAACGAAGAGTTTAAGAGCTATACATGATTCATGGCACAAACATACAACAAGGATGAATGCTAGCACAAACATACAATAAGGATTTATGCAATCATGAGTGCCACAAGGAAGGTTATACTAGAATCATATATGAGATGAACATGCCACACCAAAATTAAGCCCAATCATGTTGAAGAATAAATAAACAACACTCAATCATTTCATGGAATCTGGGAGGACCTATCATGTAGGGTCTTGGCTAGGTTCTCCCTAGATTACTCAAGCATATCATCTTAACATTCATAATCATAAATTCATAGTAAAATTGGTGCTAGGTCACCTAAGAGTAATAATCCACACCTATGGATCATTGAAGGCTTGGAAAACGACCTAGAAGTGTCGAACTCACAGGTCAATTGGCCAGAATCCTAAGTCAATGCATTTGTATGTTAGGATTTCATGCAAATCCTAGCTCAATCCAAGGGATTACAAAAAGGATGGGTGCTTACCTCCCCAATTGGATGGAAATCGCTTGTAGTTGTGGATGTGGGGTTCCTTGAGGAAAGGGAAGAGGGGTTTCTAGATTTCACCTCCCTTGGGCACCACTTGTCTCTCCCTTCTTGCTTTCACACTCTCCTTCTTTCTCTTCTCCCTCTCTCTTTTCTCACTTTTCTCTCTTTTATTGTTGGAGTAGTGGTGGGTGTGTGTGAGAGAGAGCCTTAGGGCTTTATTTCCTAGGTATGGGCCAAATGGCCTTAAGTTCAAACAATTTCCTTCATTGGCCCTATGGGGGGCCTTTTTAGCTTTGGGGCAGCCCTATCACCCCCCTGGCCACTAAATTTGGTGTGTAGGTGTCTCATGGCCCGATGAGGGGCTGTGAAAAATTTGAAGACAAACAGACGCAGAGTTTTATCCTACGGTTCCGATCTTTAAATGGCCTTGTGGGGTCCATTCTGGCGATTGGGGTGGTTCTGATGCCCCCTAGCTATGAAATTTATAGGATAGGTGCTCCAGGGCCCGTATGATAAAACTCCATATTCGTTTGCCCTCAAATTTTACACGGCCCTTCATCGGGCCATGGAACACCTATCTTATAAATTTCATAGCTAGGGGTTATAAGAACCACCTCAATCACTAGAATGGACCTCACAGGGCCATTTAAAGATCGGAACCATACGATAAAATTCCGCATCCGTTTGTTTTCAAAATTTTGCACAACCCCTCATCGGGCCATGAGACACCTACACACCAAATTTAGTGGCCGGGGGGGGTGACAGGGCTGTCCTAAAGCCAAAAAGGGCCCCCACAGGGCCATCGAAGAAAATTATTAGAACTTAAGGCTATTTGGCCCAAACCTAGGAAATAAAGCCCTAAGGCTCTCTCTCACACACACCCACCATTACTCCAACAATAAGAGAGAGAAAAGTGAGAAAAGAGAGAGGAAGATGAGAAAGAAGGAGAGTGTGGAAGGAAGAAGGGAGAGACAAGTGGTGCCCAAGAGAGGTGAAATCTAGAAACCCCTCTTCCCTTTCCTTAAGGAACCCTACATCCATAATTACAAGGGATTTCCATCCGATTGGGGAGGTAAGTACCCATCCTTTTTGTAATCCCTTGGATTGAGCCAGGATTTGCATGAAATCCTAACATGCAAATGCATTGACTCAAGATTCCGGCCAATCGACCCGTGAGTTTGATACTTCTAGGTCGTTTTCCAAGCCTTCAACGATCCATAGGTGTGGACTATTACTCTTAGGTGGCCTAGCACCAATTTTACTATGAATTTATGATTATAAATGTTAGGATGATATGCTCGAGTAATTTAGAGAGAACCTAGCCAAGACTCTACATGATAGGTCATACTAAATTCCATGAAATGATTGAGTGTTGTTTATTTGTTTTTCAACATGATTAGGCTTGATTTTGGTGTGGTATGTTCATCTCATATATGATTCTAGTATAACCTTTCTTGTGGCATGCATGATTGCATAAATCCTTGTTGTATGTTTGTGCTAGCATTCATCCTTGTTGTATGTTTGTGCCATGAATCATGTATAGCTCTTAAACTCTTCGCTAACCCCACACAACACACATACACATTCAATTCATAATATTGTTAGTATTGCATTTATAGAAAAATCTGAATTTATATATTTGATGTATGAGTGCATGACAACACTTGTGTTAGATGATAAATCCTAATTTGTTGAAGTGTTATTGAATACCATCGAATTCCAATTTGGTTGGGAAACTGAGGTGAGAGAAGGTAGTCCCGTTGGTAGGGATATCCTGAGGCTAGACCAGCGGATTTGGGCGGATGTGAATGGACGACAGTAGTTGGACTATATGGGTCGCTTGTACCCGATGTCGTCAGTCACGTACTCTTATGAACTCGCACGGTTTAGTCCTATTACTAACCAACCATGTTTGTTAACCATGCTTCCTCACGTCTGTATGGAACCTTGAACACCCTTCGCCCACTGAAGCACATTGATAATCATTTGAAACTGATCCACTGTCTCGAGAGCCGGGCATGGTGGAATGGGACACTGTTTCTGAGTTGTCGGCCTACGCTGGGATGACGAGCCTCCTCGTAGTGACCACGAGCGATCCCACTTCTCAGCACTCCCCATGTGCTTGAAATCAGGGATGGAGAACTCGATGGGATCAAGGATCGTGGGGTCTTGGCCTCGCATGCTGAGGGGCCTTAGCCTCGCAACCAGTTGAGGGCATTAATATCATGGGATGTATTAGTTTTCCCAATCTACTGGTTGAATGGAACTAATTAAAAACTCGGCTAACACGATCACGATTGCATCGCACTAGTTAGGTTGGCGACTCGGTAGTTGTGGTCACAATGAGGGAGTGTTAGTCATGCGTGATCGTTATACGAAGTCGCTCGAGGCAGTGTTGTTGAGAGGTCATGCATCATATCATATATCATGCATATGCATTAACAAGATTAGTTAAGAAATTTATGAATGTCTACTTTTCATTAAATTCATCATAAAATTGATGCTTGTTATAACTTAAGTCTAATAGTACTCACTAAGTTGATCATTCACTCCCTATTTGGGATGGTGTTTTAAAACATCAATCAGACTCTTCAGTAGCTGCAGGTGATGCTGAGTTCGAGGAGCCGTGCGCGCAAGCATTGATGAGGAGGATGAGCTGTCCTACTTCCAGTTGATGGGCGGCTCAACATAAATTTAGTAGACGATTTTAGGTCACTGAGTAGTAGATTCAGCGCACTATTCTTTTTGGACATATCATTTTTTATATTTTTGCTGGGCGACGCCTGGTGCGACCCATATATATATATTCTTTGGACTTTTATACACTTAGCCACTTCCATTTCAGTAGACTAGTTGTAATTGTGATTCATGTTTCAAGTAATTCCATACTGCTCATTAAATCGGATTAAACGCAAAATAGTAAAATTGGTTATAAGTGATACCCGAGAACTTGGGAGTTGAGTGTATGCACAACCCCCAGGGCGTTACAGTGGAGTAACCTATATCTAATTAGTGACAATTCTCATAACACTAATTAAGAGAACTATTGCATAAACTAAGGATATCAAGAGTAATGACAATGAAGTTTACTACAAGTAATTGGAAGCATATATGTGAAAGTGAAATCCCTCAGCAAAGGATTTTTAATTACAATCCTCAAAATGTAAGCAAAATATAGAGTCCGAAATATGAAAGCAAGTAATCCTACGATATTAGTTGAGCTCCAACGGCTCAACTACATCAGCATATAGGTCATCCTCGCTGTACTCCTCCTTAGCTATCCTCGGAGTCCCGTCATAAGAGTCACCCTTTGTCATCAAACCTGTGTCTATTCAGTGCAACCGCACAGTTGAATGAGTGAAAACTCTGTGGGAATTTCCCTCAAGGGTATATACATATCAAATCATTCTAACATAAATTAAACAAGAATATTCATTCCATAAGACAGTAATATCAAATATATGCATGTGCATGATGTATGAATATATACTCAAGTCACGGATCTAGGGATGCACATCCAGCTGTCAAAAGAAAAGGTCGCTCACGGTATATTGACTACCTAGAAAAGACCATATAGATGAGTGCGCCCAAGGATGTCTAACCTCCTGGAAAAATATTCAGGATACGCCCGAGGAGTTTCTAACTAGGAAAAGCCTCATGTAAAGGGTGAGTGGCCCATAGTGGTGCAAATGCACATATCCTAATGGTCAAACTTAGGTAATAGAACCTTTAGCAAACTCAACAGGATGTGACTTATATTGAACACTCGGTAAAGCTCACATGACATGCGTGGATGTTATGCACCATGGCATCTATGTACATTTCAAGAATGCTTTTCAAATTATAGATGTGATCATGTCATAAGATTCTTAACAAGGTTTAAGCATTCATCTATGAGTTCAATATGGTCTTCTAAAATTTCTTTAAACTTAAAGGCGGGCTAACCAATGGGACTTGTCAATCTCAAGTAGGGTTATATCATTTAAATTAATTAAGAGTCCCTTCTAAGTTCCTTATAAGGAGACGTCCCATACATGTTCTTCATTATACAACTCATAATATAAAATGAGATTTGAAAGGCTCATGTCATGGCATTAGAAATATACTCATAATGTAGAGATGACAAGAATAATTTTAGCCCCATGGTTAATCAATATGGAATGTGAATAATATAATTCCAAGCATTACTTCATTCAATATTTAGAAACTATTTCTTGTTTACCACATTCTAAGATCCATCCATGTATTAGAGTCAACTAAACTGGAAATTAAAGAAGATAGGAACAATGAGGGCAAATCTTCACTATACAATTTATAAATGAATTAATATGAAGATTTCTAGTTCATATCATGACTAGTAGAAGTATAACCATGGTCAAGCAATCATAAATGTGGCATGGAATTTATGAGACAAAGTTCTACACACATGGTTAATAAGTGTAGAATTAGAGCAATAGGGATTTAAAAAGTTATTTCACAACTAGGAATAAGAGGAAAGACATCAATAATTATGATACTCTAAAATTTTCTATATTAGAGGTTTAAGCTAACATGGAAATTAGTGAATGGAAGAAACAATGGAGGATATTCCACACCTCGAATGAATGTTCCTCTTGATTTGAATCTTCCTATAAGGTGAGTTTATGAATCCCTAAATCAAAGTAATGAGAATCAAATTCTATTCTAGTTCATGTATGGACTATGGGTGATTTGAGATTGTCTTCACTTACTTGATTGGAAATTGATTGAAGGGAAGTATCCTTCAAGGATAACAGTTGCAGACAACACCTGAATAAGACATTACAGGATCCCAGTGAGTCACTACTGAGTTGACTTGATGGGGATTCTCAACCAACAATCTATTTGAGTGTAGGGGTTTAGGGAAACCACCTATCGTAGTAGCAGTAGTTGGGGTCCCACGATTGGTGAGGCTTCTTAAGCTCTCTTGAGGTGGCATCTGTCATCAATTTGAGGATTATTTTAGATTCGACTCAGTTGAGGAAAAACTAGCCGGTCTACTCTCATTATCGAGTTGATAGAGATTTAAACTACAGGTTGTAGAGTTTTACCTGATCAATGATCATTCTGATTTGCTGAGAGAGTTTGGACGAGGTGCTCTGCTCCGAGTTCTTCGAAATTAGGGGACGCACTACCCTAACCCAAACCCAGTCTCCTAGTTGTGTTCAGATGTGACTTAGCAGAACATCGGGTTTAGTCACTAACGAGTTTGGGGTAAAACTGTGACGAGAATGAATTTTTTTATCATACCTGCACTGGAGTTGGGCCTATTTGCCGGCACCAAGAGGGTCTGATTTTGACTGGCTCGAGTTGGGTCCAAGAGCTATGACTCGGGGTTTGTTTGAGTCATGTGAACGAAGCTAATCCCGGACTCATTTTCGAGCACTACTGAGTTGAGGATCTGGTATAGGGTCAGCGTTAATGGGGATGAGATGAGAGAGGGTAGGGGAGGTCGAGTCAGGGTTTTGATAGCTCACCTGAGTTGACTCATTGAGCCCGTCTGCTCACTCTACTGCTTCTGAGTGAATTTGGTGATGGGTTTGAGACAATAGCTCGGATTAAGAGGGTTGTTCCTTCCTTCCATACCCTTCTCCAGAGCTTCTCCTTCATCCAGCGATTTGGGTCAGGCCGTTCAGGGAAGACAGACCTGACACAGTAGGTTCGGTCGTGGAGCTGCTTCAGCTGACCCCTGATAGGAAGGCGTTTGGTGGACAGACTGGCTAATTTGAACCAAGCTGACCACGGTTATGAGGGAGACTCCTTCTCTTTCTCTCGACGAGGGAACGAGTCAGATTTGCTTGCAACTCAACCTTGCAATGAATGAGTCGAGATGCAGCAGCAGTCCGCAACTCGCTCCTGCGGCTGCTCTTTCTTGCGCTCTCTCTCTCTCTCTCTATCTTTCCCTCTTTCTATTCTTTTCTTATCCTTCCTTGAAAAATGCCCTAATATCCGGCTATTTATAGCCTTTCCATTTCTAGATATTTCTATGGCTAATTGTAGGGATTAGTGTACTCTTAATACAATGATGTCGAGAAAACCCATCATCAGGGTTCTCCCATTCATCTGATCGTACGCATGGGCCTTTGAAATTGTCCCCTGATGGACCTTAGATGGGGTGGGCCACACCATGGACTTCTTGGATTAGGGAGAGGATCACTTCTTCTGGATGCGATTTTTCTGGCAGATCGGGGAAGATGGATCCTTGGCCATGGAATTTTCATGCTGGCCAGATGATCTAACGATTTGGGATGTTCAGATGGTCCAGATGGTGTCCATCAGGCTTGTGGGTCCCTCTCAACGGTGAGTAAGGACTGGTGATGATAATATCTTTCCTAAAGTGAAGCTGGTTCGAGTCATAGCGGCAACTCATCAAAATCTCGGTTTCCTTACGAGATTTTCAGGCAGCCCTAATCTCAATGTCCTAGATGGCTTAAAGGAGGTTTCTAGAAGCCGAGGAAGGGTCGAGATTACACCATTGCTCGAAATAGAAATATTCTTTCCGCCTTTCCCAAGGCGGAGTTATTTTCAAAAACCGGACGATGACTTGGATTCCACGTCTCCGTGTAGGTGTGTTTCTTCAGAGCCGTTGGGTGAATGGATTTTCCAACAAGGAGTTGTGGGTGACATGGATTTGTTTCCAGCGGGAGCTTTTGTGCCATGCTGCTTGGGGTGGATTATCGTGCATGAGAGCATGTATCACCATGTGTAAACTGAACGTGGTTATGGTCGGTGGGCCCCACTGATCACGATGGATGGTCTTGATCATGGAGACGACACTTGGAGGCAGGCCGTTTTGGATTGACGAACGAACATGGTTAGTTTGAAATCGCAAATGGTGGGAGAAACGGATTGGAATTTTGTATTCCTTGGTCTTTATCGGGTCAAACCTGATTTGACCACTTCTACAGTCCCATGTGCAGTGGGTGTATATCATCCATGCACACGCATAGGTTTAAAAGTGGTGTGTACATGGTGTTTAGGGCGATCTGTATTGTTCATTTATCTTAGTGATTTAACTAACTTAACCGGTGTGACACGTTTTAAATCCTTGAGCTTCGGCAAAGAGGACAATATCACAATGGTGGGCGGGTTGTTACACTTAAGTTAACAAAACTTGCGATGTATCTGATTATCCATTTAACAACAATTAGATGTGATTCCTTAGGATTAGATTGATATCTAACACATATTCCAACACTAAAAGCAATATCAAGTCTGCTAGCAGTTAAGTATAAGAGACAACCAATCATGCTTCGATATAGACAAGAGTCTATACTTTTACTTGATTTATCCTTTGAGAGTTTAAGTATTCATTAGAATTTCAAAATTCTTTCCATTCTCAAACCTAAACCTTTTTACAAGGTTCAAGTCGTACTTGGTTTGTGAGATCAATATATTATTTTCAAGTTGCTTAACTTGTAATCCAAGAAAGTAGTTTGGTTCACCAACCATACTCATTTCAAACTTAGATTTCATCAGATCTACAAACTCAATTGATAAGTTAATGCATGTAGATCCATAAATAATATCATCAACATAAATCTGAACTATATATCAGTATATGATTGTTATATTTTTTTATGAATAAAGTTTTATCAACATTGCCCATAATAAAGTTATGACTAAGTAAAATCTTAGTCAATTTTTCATACCATGCTCTGGGAGCTTGTTTCAAACCATAAAGTGCCTTTTTAAGATGGTACACATGATTTAGAAGTTCAGGGTCCTCAAAACCCTTAAGTTGTTCAACATATATTTCCTCATGTAAGTCACCATTTAGAAACGCACTTTTGACATCTATTTGATATATTTCGACTTTCTTATGACATGCAATTGAAATAAATAATCTTATAGATTCAAGGAGCACAACTGGTGCAAAGGTTTCATCGTAATCAATACCTTTTATTTGAGTGTACCTTTGTACAACTAATCGAGCCTTATTTGTAATAATATTACCTAATTCATCAGTTTTATTCTTGAAAATTCATTTGGTTCCAATTATATGTTTATCAGAAGATCTAAGAACCAAGTACTATACATCATTTCTAACAAATTAATTTAATTCTTCTTGTATGGTGATTATCCAACTTTCATTAGTAAGTGCTTCATTTACATTTGTCGGTTCAAGTTGGGAAGTGAAGTAGATATAATTACAGATGCTTTCTAATTATCTTCTTGTCCGAACAGTAGTACTAGAGTTACTAAGTATCTGATCAGTCGGATGGTTTTTGACTAATCTTAATTCAGTATCAACTGATTTGGATAAAGAGTCAGGTATATCAATTATATTGACTTCATTATCATCTTGACTTAGAGTGGGTGTGATTTATTGATCATCAATCATTACATTTATTGATTCTTGAATCACCCCAGTTCTTTTATTAAGAACCCGATAAGCACGGCTATTTAGTGCGTAGCCTAGAAATATTCCTTCATCACTTTTAGCTTCAAATTTTTTCAAATTTTCTCGGTCGTGTAAAATAAAACATTTATTTCCAAAAGTCTAAAAATATTTGACAGTGAGCTTTTTATTAAACTATAGTTCATAAGTTATTTTATTTTTTTACTTTTCTAATGTAAACACGATTTATAATATAGCAAGCAGTATTAACTGCCTATTGTGATTTGTTGATCATCAATTACTACATTTATTGATTCCTGAATCACCCTAGGTCTTTTATTAAGAACCCGATAAACACGGTTATTTAGTGCATAGCTTAGAAATATTCCTTCATCACTCTTAGCTTCAAATTTTTCCAAATTTTCTTGGTCGCGTAAAATAAAACATATACTTCCAAAAGTTTAAAAATATTTGACAGTGGACTTTTTATTAAACCATACTTCATAACTTATTTTATTTTTTTACTTTTCTAATGTAAACACGATTTATAATATAGCAACCTCAAGCCATAAAATTGTTGGTAGTTTCATGCTATTTAGCATTACACTAGCCATATCCTGTAAAACTCTATTTTTCTTTCAATAATTCCATTTTGTTGAGGTGTTTTAGGAGTAGAGAATTCATGTGATATATTATAATCATTGTAGTACTTCTCAAAATTTTTATTCTCAAATTATGTGTCATGATCACTTCTAATTTTGACCACAGACATCTCTTTTTGAGTCTAAATACGTTTTAAAAATTTTCTGACTTCATCATGAGTATCTGATTTTTCTCTTAAAAAGGCTACCCATTTGTAGAGCTGGGCATTTCTAACCCGATCCGACGGATCCGACCCGATTCGACCCAATCCGACCCGATCCGAACAGAACCGAAGGCCTGGATCAATTCGATTCGAGTAGAGTCAGGTAGATCCATTTGTTTATTGGATCGGGTTCAGATCCATGTTAATCCGGACCGATTCGATTGGATCTAATCTGTGATTTGATCCAGACCGAATATCTTAATAAGTATATATATTTATTATTTTACCGTTTGACGTTTTGTGCAACTGCTCCTACCACCTATGAGGGTTATCAAGCCTCGAATCTCGACTGCCTCTGCAACCACTTCCACAACCCACTTACAATATCAGCCTGACTCAAGCCCTTCAACTCCCCAAGCACTGTGGCATCACCGCCGATGACACATTCTGCCAAGGTTTCTTTTATTTATCCCTGTTTCTTTATATATATATATATATATATATATATATATTATTTGACAATGCTGACCGTTCATCTTCATGGTCAAGCGTCGTAAGGGCCACATGTCAACGATCTCGGTTATCATAGATCTTTTCATCACAACCTTATGTAGGAAGGTTATGAATCTCTGATCACTGAGATGTTTGCCATTTGGCTATCTAAGGTGGGAACTTCTAGATGAAGGGTTTAAATGATTGCGTGGTGAGACAGGGATGAGCGTCCTTGCCGTTTCAGTTTGCTATTTTCTCGTTCCTTGAATGGTAGGCGACGCATCATCCCTGTTCGTTGCTAAATGTAAGTTGATCCATGCCGTTCAATTTCGTGCCCTATTGTGGATGGTGCATAGTCCAGAAATCTACCGATTTTAGCCTTCTGATATGGCTATCGATTTCGTCTGCTGGCCACTTTCTTCAATGGCCTCATCTTAGACTATGCAGAAAGTGGGCCCACGATTTAGACAGTTTGGATTGACCTACGGTCTGGTGATTTTTTTTTTTTGGAACAGCCCCTGCTCCCACTCTCGATGCTCCCGATGTACTTGCAGTTGCAGGTATGACCCCTCCCTCATTTAACTAGTGTGTCAATTTTCGGATCCCATTGCCATCGTATCATTTGATCGGAGATCTCAGGACGTCTTACGGCAAGGATTCGAGCTTCTCGCACGGATTGTGAGTTTTTTCGTTCTTTTTTTAATCGGGTACTTAGTTGTACTCCGGCTGTGTAGGACGCTTGATACTCAGGCACTTATAAATGCTACACGCCGCATATACTAACTCAAATTAAACCGGTCACATTGTGGAGCCCGCTATTTCTAAGTTGCAATACAAAAATAAAACTAGTCGAATAATCCTAACCTTTGATTTGTAGTCACTTCATTTTTAACCGTCCAATAAATGTACGCCAATCTGATCTTAAGGTGATAGGTAAAAATAATTTTTTCTTGGTAGATCTAAGGGTGGTACACATCAGTTGGACGGTTTAGTTTTAACTCATTGCATCCACGTGTGCAAGTTCTCTTTGTATTTATTTTTTATTATTATGTTTAAAAAAAAGCATTTTAAAAAGGCTTTTTTGACAACACATCATGACAACGTCCGAAGTGAGAGATTTTTTTTTTCCAGGATTTATTGATTGTAAGATTTTTTGATCGGGACTCAAAAATTTCCATTCTTTTCTTTCATTTCTTTCGGCTACTCTACCTGCCTATCAACCGTCATACTCAGCCGCTTTCATACTGTACACGTGGATTGTTTTTTAACTCTAGAAAAACCGGTTAATTTGTGTTCCACTCAACCCAAAAGTCAGATTGGTTAAACGAATCCTAACCTCTGACTCATGGACACTTATTTGTGGAAACAAGACCGTTGGTTTTTTTTTTTTCATCTTTAAACGTCCAACAAATAAATGCCAATAGGATGATCAGATACTAAAATAGGTGTAGTACTTGATTCATGGCAGATCTAAGTTGTTAACCCTGATTTGGACGGTTTAATTTGAATTAGATTTATTCATTATCTAAAAGTGATTTAAAAGTGCCTGTGTATCAACTATTTAGTTACATTGCCAGATATTTTTTTTTAAAGAGTACCGATCCGAAACTCACCCAATCCGATCTGACTCGGTTTTCTTGACCGAGTCAGACTCGGATCAGCTCAGGCCAACAATGGTTCGGATCAGTTCGAGTCAGGTGATCTGGACTTGGTATCGGATCGGATCGGGTTCGGATCAAGCCACACAGATTTTGGACTAAGTCGGGTTGGACCGAATCCGATCCGACTCGATCTGATGCCTAGCTCTACCCATGTACATCTGGTGAAATTAACAACAATGACCAAAAAATACTTCTTTCCATCTCTACTCTTCGTTCTAGTTGGTCCTACTAGATTTATGTGGAATAGTTCTAGAAGTTTGGTCGTGGCTAAGGAATTCACTTTCTTGTGACAACGTTTGATTTGTTTGCCAATTTGACATGCACTACAGATTTTTTCTATCTTTTTGAGCTTAGGTAAGCCACTTAAGTGATCTCTTTTACTCAACTTATATAGTTCTCTATAGTTAACATGTGCAAGATGTTTATGCCATAGCTCAGTTTTGTCTGTTTGGACCATGTAACATGAATGGTTAAAAGAGCAAGAGTTATCAATTACATAGCAATTTTCAGAGCTCTTGCGACCATTTAATATTACATTACCCTTTTCCTTTATCATCTCATATCCATGATCAGAAAATTTCACAATGTGTTTGCTATCACATATTTGAGATATGCTTAAGAGTTTATGTTTTAAACCTTAAACATAAAGCACATTTTCAAAGAGAGGTAAGTTAGGAAGTTGTACAGTACCTTGGCCTATTATTTTGCAGTTACTTCCATCACAAAAAATAACTAAGTCGCCATTTACTTCTCTAATATTCGTGAATATCGTCTTGTCACCTGTCATATGTCTTGAGTATTCACTATCTATGTAACGCCCTGAAATTCGGGGGTCGAGCATAACTCAGCTCCCGAGTTCCAAAACATCACTTATGCAACATATTTAATGATGGATGTATGTTGATTGTATTAGTGCATAAAATATGGAATAGATTAAGCCAAAGTGCAAATATAATTCAGGGATAAGTGAAGAAAGCAAGCGAAAGGCTTAAAGAAATATATGTGTATACATGTGCAAATTCCTGAAGTACATACACATACCAGGTCGTAATGTAAGTGTTACTATCAAAATTACAAGTATCAAAATTACATTATTTAATTCCCAAAGAAATCCCAGCATCCCGCGCATCAGAACAAGGCTCACTAGAACCCGTCTGAAAACTGCATAAAAGAGAAAACAGCCTCATCATCATCCATCTCCCACTCTGCCTCAGAAGTCGCCTCAACATCTGCAACTAAGACAGAGTTTGGTGGGTGTTTAACACCGCCCCAGAACGTGGGAGTGAGTGATCAACTCAGTGGAACAATAAGGCACTGGTTAACATGTTATCAGTTCAATCAAGCAGTAATGATAAAGCAGAACAATTAAATATATCCTAAGTACTCTTGTTAATGCAAGGATGTATGCAAAATGATGCGTGCCCTCACGCGTACACCCTCAGCGTCTTCATCTTACGTTACGCATGACACCACCTTAAAGTGCGCCACGTCTACAAAGCACATACAAATGCGGTGCATGAATATGATTACCAAGTTGTTATTAGTCCTTTTCATACAGCAGGATTGGGAAGCTAAGATACCTTCCTCATATCACCATCCAAACAGTGATCCATTCTAGGGTCGTCAGTCCTAGATATCTCATACGATCATATGGTTGCAAGTCGTTACAAAGGGCTCATCACCAATCAATGCACGCTTATCATACCTTCGTTACTACACTAAGGCTCGTCACCTCAATGCGGTATCCAGGCATGCTCGAGGTCACTACAAAGGGCTCGTCACCAATCAATGTAGGCTGACAGCACGAATATAGTGTCCCATACCACCATAATCGGCTCACGAGTTTAGTTGCTCACTGGTCACTACGGGGAGGCTCGTCACCCCAGCGTAGGCCGACAGCTCGACCACGGTGTCCCATACCATCATGTCCGGCTCATGAGTCTTTGTGGATCAAGGTACCATGGTTAATAGGATTTCATCGGTAAGTTTGGTACCCTAGATTCAAACAGTAGCGTCCATGCATTATGAACATACATCGGACAATCAGGTTACTTGACGAACTTGACTAGCATGATCGCACGTTGGGTTGAACGACATAGAGTGCGCAAACACTCCACGTGGCTAAACCACTGCCGACAACTCTAATACGACTCGGGTTCGTCTAATGCGTCTTACGTGGCGAAAGCAACCTCAACCACGAACTTAAGGCCGATTACCGATTTTCTGGACTAATGCATAGTCCCACACACATTACACTACAACAGATATTCGTATTGAATGTAGAACAGTAATGGAGCAACAGGCTAAGATCATCGCTATCGGATTTTCGACGCGCGGTCCAGGTCCGATACAGAACTTCCAAAAATTCCCCAGAACAACTGGATTTAGCGATGGATCCCAGATTTCAGAGTAACATAGCGCTAACTAATCTACAAGTTTAGAGTCATGCAGATCTAATTTAAAGTGATTGATGCAGATTTCACAAGCAATCGAGTATAGCGCTAATTACCCCAAAAACAACTACTAAGGAACGACAAGCACAAAATTTTCAGGGTCATTACAATCTAAGTACCATCTTGAGTGACTAATGGCTTTGAAAGTTGTATGGACAACAAGACACTTAACGTTTGGAACCCATTTTATTACTGTTCTAGGTTTAGGAGTTGATTTTTGCCGCATTTGAGAGTTAGGATTTCTCCTTCTTCTATAAACTTCATTTTCAATTGAGTTGGATTTTAGAAGCTCTTTAAGCAAGTCCACAATTTTTTTAGCTAAGGGAGATTTATTATTCCTTTGATGTTTATAGCTAATGGCATTATTATTTTTAGGAACTTGAAAGGGTTTTGAGTTTTTGAAATCATTATGATTAAAATCTCTTAAGGTCTTACCTTTAGAGTTCAGGGATTCTCCTATTTACAAATATAGGAGCAGAATCCTTGGATTTCAAAGAATTACCTTTAATATAATCTAGACCAGACTTGTCACCACATTTTCTAGATGAAGTTAACAATTTTTCAAGCTTTTGGTCACTATGGGTATATTTTCAAGTGTCCTTAAAACTCAAAAAGGAAGAAATTTCAAGTTTTAGTTTCTCATTTTCTAGTTGAAACATTGACTGTCCTTAGTTTTAGATATCCAATAATTAGATTTTCCTTTTCTTTTATTAGTTGATTTTTGAAAATCTGATCTTTTCTTATTTTTGAAAATTCTATAAAATTTCTTAACTAACATTGTCATATCATCTTCATTTTCTTCAAAACCAGAATGAGAACTATTTTCTTTTGAAATAGATTTAGAAGATTTAAGAGCAATAGACTTAGCTTAGGATCTTTAAAATTTAACTCATATATTTGAAGAGAACCAACTAACTTCTCAACCTTTTTAAGATCAATATCCCTCAGTTCCTGAATGGTGATAACTTTGGAATCGAATCTCTCAGGACAATATTGTAGTATTTTTGCACAAAGTTTGCTTTTTGGGATTCCATCTCCTAGACCCCACGTGAAATTTATTATGTCATTCAGTTTCTTTTAAAAGTCCATGAAAGTTTCATTTTCTTCCTTACGAATTTTCTCAAATCTAGTAGTGAAGATTTGAACTTTTGATTTCTTAACTATAGAAGTTCCTTCATGTGTCATTTCGAGAATATTCCATGCTTGCTTAGTTGTATCGCATGAAATAATTCTTTTCAATTCATCAGGTGATAGAGCACAAGTTATGATATTTAAAGCTTTAACATTAGCACTACTTTCACTTTTTTAAAGCTACAGTCGATAAATAGAATGCAATTTCGCTCATAGATTTAGTTTCATAACTGCCTAATAAAAGTCATAGGAGGTTTCCATTTAGTCACAGGTTTGCCACACACTTTCATCTAAGGATTTTAGAAAAATTCTCATTATGTCCTTCCAGTATGAATAGTTAGAGCCATCAAAAGGAGGTGTCTTAGTAATAGATAAACTGTCGAAATTTGACATAATACAGCTCTAGAACTTAACTCAAGGAAGTTAATCCAAAATAAATAAGCAACTCGCTCTGATACCACTTGAAAAGGAGAGCTGAAGTAGTCCTAAAAGGGGGTGAATAGGATTATGCCAAATAATCGAATAAAGTGCTGAATAAATAAATAAATCAGAAATCTCAATTGTACTAGTATTGAAATGTTGATTCAAACTGATTCGTAGGACAACCTTCACCTAAACAAGTTTAGGTAGGACAACCTTATTTCACGAATGTGATAATAATCAAAATTCCAAACTGAGCAAGAGTAAATAAAACTAACTATTACAAACATTCACCACTTATACTAAAATAAAATTATAATAATTCACCACAAAAGTAATAAAAGCATTCACCACAACACCAAGAATTATAGTGGTTCAGTGTGTCAACAACTATTCTCAAATAGCCACATCTACTCCAATCCCAAAATTACTAACCACGTAATTTTGACTTTCACTATGCATAAGGTTTTCACAGGGTGACCTTAAAACCTGATACAGTTGTGATTTTATCGGGCTATCACAAACAAAGAAACCCTTCACTGAGATTTTTTGGTTTATCTCAGAAAAACCAAATACAAAATGTAAATGTATACTTATCTTCACCGTAGAAGAGGTTGTAACCGAAGAACCGCTTTTCTTGAATGTTGAATGTTCAATATTTAATTCGATAGAAAAGGTTTAGGGTTCTATTAATTTTAATTAAATTTAAACCAATAACTACTTGTATTAATTCCTTTAAATCTAAAAAAAAAGTATTTTCTCTCTTTTTAGAATCAGAATGATAGAATTAGATATTAAGAAATTAAACAAAAGAAGCTATAAAATGATTTATAAATACCGTTCAATAGCTTAACAATAACTAAGGCTTCTCTCTCTCTTGCAGAAGGATTTTGATAGACTTGAATTGCACTTTCGAATTGAGAAAAAATCTCAATTTATAAGTAAAAAAGTTGTTGCTTCAACTCGTTTAAGATAGTCTTCGACTGGCCCAAGCACTGGATTCTGTTCTAACATATTTTCAGATTTGAGCGGGATAAGATTTAACAGATCTTCGACTGGTCAAGGGCCATGCTTGATTGGTCGAAGGCCCCGCTCGACTGGTCGAGGATGCAAAATATGAACAATTTTAGTTGTTAGACTTCGAGCCGAGAAATGTTCAACTGGTCGAAGGTGTAACAGAAATTTCTATTTCACTCGAGTCATACCAGGACTGGTCGAGAAAATCTTAAGCTGGTTAAGCCAAAACTTATGCTGGTCGAAACTCAACCAAATATAAGCATAAAAACTCAATTTTAAATATATTTTGAAAGCACCTAAACCTAAGGTCTTTCTAGGGTTTATAATAATTGTATGGACTAAACTTCATTATCTTGAAGTAGATTAGAGTCTTGAACTTCTCTAAGGAGCTTAATCTTCTACTAGAACATTAATAGAACTTGACTTCATATTGTGTACTTTATGTTATCTTTCAAGCTTGATCTTCAACTTTATCTTGAGCTTGATCTTCTACTAGATCTTGAACTAGGCTTGAACCTTAATCTTGAATCATACAGAATATCACTTGATAAGATGTTTTGACTACACAAAATTTGACAAACACGGTGTGAAGTGTGCTTTAAACATTATATCACTTACAATTTGATACTAGTAGTTCTACAATCAAAAGGGATAAAGGGTGGAGATGGCTCTTATCGAGCCATTTTTAGATGCATTATCTTTTGAAAGATCCTATATGAGAGCATATATGTAAAAGTAGGGCGATTATCAGATTTATGCATTCAGAGTACTATAAACTGTATGTGCGAAGGATCCTGGACTATCAAGAAAACCTAATGGGGGTTTTGTCGCCTTGACAGCCTATAAAAGGAGCACGCGATGAAGAGCTCAAGGCCCATGTATGTCAAACACAAGCTATCTTCTTTTTACATTTATATTTACATTTATTTTAGCATAGCCTAGTCATAGTATAGATTGTTACTATTCAATATCATCGTTAATGTATTGTAGGATTAAATTAAATATTCACAACTCTAAGTTGTTGGGTCCTGATCAACCAAGTCCTTACTTGGGTGATCAATCATCCTAGTCACATCTTATTGACCATTCGCCAAAATTGTCTATTCACACCAATAGATTAGGTATTTATTTTTGTTTCTAGTTGATTTTTTATTCTGTTGATTGTAATTGGCCACATATAGGTATTAATAAAATCAATATTGTTTTAGCCTTTTTAGTTTATCTGTTCATCTTCGTTCTTTTGAGAAATACATTAGTTGTAAGTAGTAGTGAAAGAAAAGTCCCTAAGTAAGGTAAAAAGAATTCATCAGGAAGAACTCACCCCTACCCTTTTTGCAAATTGCCTAATCGCTGCTACAACCAGTGGTTGAAACTACAATTAGATTTCAAATTTGGGTCTTACTCAATCATCTTGATGCGATGTTCACCAACATTTAATCAAACATTGAGTTGGGTACGACTCTAGCACGTCCGCACTTTCTAATCGCACATGTAAACTAAATACAAGCCCTCAATCACATGTGTGGTCTTGTGTTTGATTGAATTGCGCAAACAACTCAGATGTATGGAAATTGCTATTTACAGTGAACATGGTCAGGATCACGTCATGGACAAATTGGATTGCACAAAAACTTCAACGTGGGCTCGACATGGCTTGGGAATTATACAACCCAATGCATGTATCTGCACGCATGGCATGACTCTCTATAGTGTGGGTTTGTACAACATGTTTCATTTATCGGGGTTTTTACTTACATACAAAGGTTTTGTGTGAGTGTCGATATAACATCACTTTTCAAAACATTATTTTTCTACATGTCTGTACATTGTTGTCATTTTTCTTAAACGAAAATGTTATAAACATCTTTTTCAATCTTACACATATTTTCTTATCATTACACTTTGGCAAACTCTTCTATCGATATACATTTTTTAATTTTTTATACATCTCAGAAAAAAGAGTAAATTATGTCTTGCATTGGCCTTACTGAAGACGTTGTGACCCTTACTATGGGGCTCACTTATATTCATGAATTTTATATTCATGTTGTTCATCTATTTTTTCATGTCATTTTAGGCCATGAGCCCAAAAAAATGAAGTAGATCCAAGCCTCAGGTGGCCTATGCCACATAATATCATGGCGATTGACCATTAATAACTTATAATGAGCTATAAAAGTTTTGGATGAAGCTAATATTTATTTTTTTCCTTTCATCTAGGTTCATGTGATCTTATCAACATGGTTGGATGGCAAATAAACATTATGATGGGCCCTAAGAAGTTTTTAATAATGGGACATTCAATCACTACAGTTTCCTATACTATGGTCCACCTAAGATTTGGATTTGCTTCATTTTTTGGCTCGTAACCTAAAATGATATGGCAAAATGGATGGCTGGTATGGATACAAAACAAATACATCAAGGTGGACCCCACGGTAAGGGTCACATCATTTAGGATGAAGTGGACGTCGCACTTAATATGCTCGTCCTAGAAAATGGGTTTTTCTTCTTCTTTCTTTAAAAAATTCTACTTCAATATGTATTTTGCCAATAAATATATAAAAAGAAAAAGAAATAAGAAATAACAAAAACTCAACTTTAAGAAAATGTTTTTTTTTTTTTCTAAAGAAATCTACTTCGGAAGAAAGTAATACAAAGAGAGAAGAGATATCAAAAACTTTACTTTTAAAAGATGAGTCATTCTTCTTTATTCTAAAAATTAAGCTTAAATTGATATTTTGCTAAGACGTATCCAAATAAGATGATTCAAAAATCACTTTAAAGTTTCATGAAATAACTTTCCAAATATCTAAAAATCACATTGATCAGACCTATAATAAGAGAGTTATGACCGTTTTTCTAAAATCGCATGATGTTGGAAATGAGAGTAAATATAACATGAGGTCATTATGGACTTTGGACTACTTTTGGATAGTCAAATGATGTCTAAATATGATAATTCCAAACTCATTTGAAAGTCTATCGAATTATCTTTTTAACAAACATAAGATCATTTCGATCAAACCTGTAAGAAATGAGTTATGACCATTTTAGTATGATTATACAAAGCTGAAAATGAGAAGGAATGCAACATACATAATAAATTTTAGGTCCACTTTTGAACAATGAAATGGTGTCTAAATGAAATGATTCTAAATTTATCTCAAATTTCATCAAATTATCTTTTTACCAAGTACAAAGTCATTCTAATCCAACCTCCAACAAGAGAGTTATGATCATTTTTATGCAATTGTACGATACTGCAAACAAGAGTGAACGCGACTTAACTCCATCATATAATTTAGATACACTTCTCAGCAGTCAAATGAAGTCTAAATGAGATGATTCTAAAATCACGTTAAAGTTCATCGAAATATCTTTCCAATAAGCATAAGATCACTCCAATTAAATTTATAACAAGTGAAGTATAACCATTTTCATGCAATCACACGTAGCTAGAAATAAGAATAAAAGTTACATAGCCTTATCCAAATTTATGTGGCTCCAAAGTAGTCTTTATTGGTTGGCAGGTGTTCAATCCCTGCTATGTGGTCCACTTGAGCTTTGGGTCTCCTCTTTTTTCGAGCTTGTGACTTAAAATGATATGGAACCACCTGATAAAGCACAGATAACACGGTGACCCACGTATCCCCCACCAGGATTGAGCCCATTTATGGACGCAATCCCGTCCCTCTTCATCTCTGCAGGAATATATGGAAAAGTTGTGTAAAGACTGGCGCGTCTGAAAGGGAGTGGATTAGGTGTTACCCGGGTAACACCACCCCTTACCATGCGGTGCTACCTTGATGACTATATTCTATATTCATGCTGTCTGTCCCTTTTTAAGGCTCATTTTAGCCCGTGTTTCCAAAACTTTAGTAGATCCAAACCTCAGGTGGACCACACCACTGGAAATTTTGGTGAATAACCATTAAAATGGTTTTGTATGTACAAAAGTTTTGCATGAAGTAGATCTTCATACTTTCCCTCAATACAGATCAGGTTGATCTTATCAACGAGTTGGATGGCAAAAATACATCACGATAGGTCTTAAGAATTTTTAATGGTATGTATTCAATCACTACTGCTTCCTTTGATGTGGTTCACTTAAGATTTAGATCCGCCTAACTTTTGATAGCAGTTCTTCAAATAATTTGAAAAATGGATAGACGAAGTGGATATACAAAAGATTATCAAAGTATAGTAAGGGTAACATCCACTAAGGTAATGGCAGGGGGAAGGAAAAACACAAATGTCAACTTAATCAGCCAAAGTGTTCAATTGCCACTATTTCTCGTGGTGTGGTTCACTTGATCTTTGGATATACTTCAATTTTAGCTTCGTGCCATAAAATTAATGATCCGAGAAAGCAGATGGACGATGCAGGTAACAAACATACATCAAAGTAGGCCTACATAGACTTTATCTATGCAATCGACATTCTTAGAAAATGGTGGTGACACTTCAAAATTACACATGGCATGGTTATATGATAATCCAGACCATTTGAATATCTGAATTACTATAGATGGACAGTATGAGAAAATATTCTCTGCGAAGATAATTTTAGCCATCTTTTTCTTCGATTTATACCATTCCCTATTTTACTTTTAACCATTCATTTGATAATTGGATGATTGGATGGCTAGATTTATCGATCCGTGTTATTTTAGATATATAATTCATCCATGATGGGACCACCATTTTGATTACCCATACAGCTCTTCAGCAGTGCCACGTGAGGAGGATGAGTCACCTCCATTTTTAAACGGTGGAGAACTAACATAGGAGCTTTCGCCTTCGTCTCGTATCCTTGCCTACAGATTCCCGATGCCGGGAAGGTGTTTTCTTTGGAAGGTATGGTTTTTTGGTAGCCCAATACCGATTTCACGTGAATACTTAATACTCCGCGTGATGGATATGGATGATACGCAGGCAGTTAAAATTACTAAAATAAAATGCTTACGTGGCTTATAAATAATTCAAACTAAACCGTTCAAATTATAAGCACCAGCAATGAACCAAAAATTGCTCTTATTTAATCTTATTTAATCGATTTAAATATTAGATTGGTGGACAATTACTGGACGGTTTGAAATAAAAAATATCTAATGTGTCTTATCTCAAAAAAGTGTCCACGTATGGTTAGTATTGATCAACCCACCTCATTCTTATATGCTAAATCAACGACCGTGGATTCCACAATTTAATCAGTTTAATTTAGGCTAATGTATGCCACGTGTACCATTTCAAATGCCTGCGTATCAAGCGTCATGGGCGGCCGAATCGGCAGCTACTATTCTGTAACCCGGATGCGAGAATTCAAAAAACGAGGCTGATCGAAAAGATAGGTGCGCCACACCCAACAAAATAGAAGAGATTGAAGGCCAAGTATTAGTGTACGAGGATGATATTTTTGTATCTACAATTTTTGTGAGTTAGAATAACCTTATTAATAGTTTAGATGGCATATAAACACTATCGTTGGCTGTAGAAAAGTTTCAAATGATGGATATTTCCGTTCTAACTTGTATCATGTGGTGTGACCCACCTAACCACTAGAACTTCCTGTGGCCCCACTAAGAGTGGCATCCTTGTAACCCCATGCTCTACAAGGCCATTACTTGCCGCTGGGCTTAGAATATCTTTGTTTTTTTGTTTCTCTCTACACAATTCACACACATGACACATGCACTTACACGACATTGGTTTTTCACCGTAATGGTTACTTCTTTTTCTTTTTATTTATTTATTATTTATTTATTTTTCTTTTAATTTTATTTTATTTATTATTTATTTATTTTTCTTTTAATTTTATTTTAAAATCACACGCACTTTAATACCTATGGATGATCAAACCTTTGTGTAGTCTACCACCAACTGCAATAGATACTTGAGAACCCATGACCTTGGGTTGAGACATTACACCAATAGCAGCAATAGATACTTGAACCCATGACCTTGGGTTGAAACTGCACACACACCCCCACGTCATAGTTGCTGAACCCTTATATAGTATACCACCAACGGCAATAATAGATATTTGAACCATTGCCCTAGTTTTGAAACTCACGTGAGTCTACTGTCTGGGCATGAGTAAGGACTTCAGCAGGAGATTGGGTCTCTATGAGGCCCATCATTATATATACGTGTCTTATCTGCACCATCCATCCAGCTCAATGGATCTATCTCTTGGTATGAGCCTCAAAAAAAGGTAGATCCAAGGCTTAGGTGCACGACGTAGTGAATTTCAGACTGCCATTAAAAACTTCTTGCAAGAATTTTGAAATGCTGATATATCTTCCATTTAGTCTTTAGATCTGATTCTTTTTTTCTTTTTTTTTTTTGGTTTTTTTTTGGCTTATGTATCAAAATGGATAAACGACGTGGATAAAACAACCACGCATCGGTGAACCAGAGAGCATTTGCCTGGACCGAGTCCGTGCGGGCAGGAGTACGAAGCAATCCGTGTCCGGCAAGATCGTCTCACTGTCGTGGCGAATCCATAGTCAGCAGTGAAGTACAGTCGGCACACCTCCACGTCGAAGTCCACTCTGCCCGTATATCCACGGTCAGCCAATCCCGGGCAGGCCTCTATAAGTACTACCAGTCGTCTCCCAGCTTTCCGCATCTTTCTCTCTCTCATCCTTTCACACAAGAAATTCTCGAACTCTCTCTTCTTTTTGCTGATTTCTCTTCTCGAATCTTCGAACCGATCCATGGCGGAGAAGCATTTCAAGTACGTGATCGTCGGGGGCGGCGTTTCTGGTGTGAGTTTTGGAACCTCCTCGCCTTCTTCATCTGATTAAATCAGATATGATGAGATTATATTTGATTGGATTCTTGTTTGTTTTGATTCTTGATATCTTGTAATCGGTATAATTTCTGATTTTTTAAAATCCAATTTTCTTCATAGATTTCGATTCCTTGAAGAATTTAGCTTTTGACCTGTGCGATTGATCGGATTTGACTTCTCAGTATGCGTAGATCTGGTTTTTGTTGTAGTAGCGATTAGAACTGATTTTAGTCCCATCCGTCGCAGATTTGAGTTCGAACTGGTTTTGATGAGAACTGATGAATCTTGAGTCAGATTCATGTGAGTTTTTGTCGTTGATTAGTTTGTTTTGCGGAGATTTTAATTTGGGTATGTAGGTTATATGGCAAGCTCGTCCAGTCCACCGTCCCTTTATCAGTCATATATGTTGATCCAGAGCATCCAATCATTGGCCACACTAGCTTGTGCCGGCTTCACAATGTAAATAAGGAACGTGGTGTCGTCGAACCGCTGATCAGTGGATCCCGTTCGGTAGATGCCATGTCTCAGAAATCATGCTGTTCTGTTCATCGGGTGGGAGCATGTGCACAAGATTAATGGATGGTTAGTTGAAATTTGATTAAATTATCCAAATTTGTGTACATGTGTGGCTCACTTGACGATTGGAATGAAATGATTGTGAGACATGGGTTTTAGACACTGGTGATTGTCTGCTCAGTAGCTCTGGTCTTGCACTCGTTCCATTTTCCAATATGAGAGGAGAATCAACCCAACGGAGTGTTGTTGCCTTTAGCGTTCCTAGTGGCATTAGATTGTTTAGTGGATATCACTTTGATTACAGTTGCCAATATTCTGCACTGGCCCATCTGACTTCTGGCCTGATTTTTGCTCCAGCCAAATAAAGGCATTTTTTGAGTGAGGCCCACCCACTCTTTGTAGCTGTCAAAGATGAGTCTGTGCCTGAATACATGACGTGCCTGGGCCAATAAATAAACGAGTCCAGGTTGCTGTAAGCCTGGCTTGGGCCAATAAATAAACGAGTCCAGGTTGCTGTAAGCCTGGCCTGGCACAGACCCAGTCCATTGCCTCCCTTACATTTGGTTCAGTTCTATCTTTGAACGGAAACATGATCTTTGGATTTCTAATTTGGGAGGTTATGCTGCATATTTTTGGAACTTTTGTATTATTTTGTATTATTGTCACTTATTCCTAACTTTTAATAATCCCTTGACTGGTCAAGATTTTGCTTCAGCTATCGAATTATCTCCAAAAAGTGCATAGCGGAAGGACCAATTACATTTTTGGATATTGTTAATCTTTAGGTTGTGTTAGCATACACCTTCACTTGTTTCTAGGAAGCTTGACTCCTTTAATATATGTTCCTAGGGTTATGCTGCTAGGGAGTTTGCTAGACATGGCCTTAAGCCAGGCGAGCTGGCGATTATATCCAAAGAGGCGGTATGCTCTCATTTCTTTTCTTAACCTTCTCTAGTTGTTTTGGAAATACTTAATTATTTGAGGATTTGTGGCCTTGGATTTTATTTTGTTAATGATTTAATTTCTGCAAGTTACACGTTGCTTGACAGTTCATCCATGGTTATGTTCGATGAGTGGTTTTAGAGCATATGATTGGGAATTGTTCTTACTTATTAGAGCTTAGGATATTGGCTCGATTATTTCATCAATTTCTAATTCTATGTTTATTATTATATTGGTCAATAGAATTGATGCAATCGTCCCACATCCCACACGTGATCTCTAGTTTAAGACTAGAGGACTATTGAGCTTGCTCATAGTCTTGCATTCACAGTCTCTAGCATTCAGCTAGAGGATTGTCTGGTCCTTTCCCACAATCTCTTTCTTCTTTTCTTTGATCTATTTGCTACCCCTTTTAGGGTTTACATTAAAGAATGTTTGGACGTCCAGGTACAAATATTCTCAAAGTTATTTTGGAAATACTTAACTATTGGAGGGTTTGTGGCCTTGGAATTTTTTTTTTTTTTTTTTATAAATGATTTAACTTCTGCAAGTTACATGTTGCTTGACAGTTCATCCATGGTTATGTTAGATGAGTGGTTTTAGAGCATGTAATTGGGAATTGTTCTCACTTCTTAGAGCTTGGGATATTGGCTCGATTATTTCATCAATTTCTATGTCTGTGTTTATCATTATATAGGTCAATAGAATTGATCCAATCGTCCCACATCCCGAATGTGATCTCTAGTTTAAGACTAGAGGACTATTGAGCTTGCTCATAGTCTTGCATTCGCAGTCTCTAGCATTCAGCTAGAGGATTGTTGGGTGCTTTCCCACAATCTCTTTCTTCTTTTCTTTGATCTATTTGCTACCCCTTTTGGGGTTTGCATTAAGAATGTTTGGACGTCCAAGTACAAATATTCTGGAAGAGTCTACTTGAGTGGTGCAACCAGGTTATCAAGCGAATGAGATCTTAATACCCGAATCACAAAGAAATGAACGTAAATATGCTCACAAGGAATATTAGAGAGGAAGAAATAACTTTATTGATATTCAAATATCTTCTATTACTAAAGAAAACTCATAACTCAAAGAAATGTGGAATGCCCCCCCTCTAAAGAGAATCCCTATGATTCTTTAATTGAAAATTTTCCAACTATTAGATTGATTTGAAACCAATCTTAATTTATTTCAAATAAATCAATAATTTATTTAAGATAATAAAATCCCACAAACAAAGATTTGGCATAAAATAGTAAAAACAAATCCACTAAATACCCCTAAAATCTTTAGGGCCTGTTTGGTAGCGTGGATTCCGAACCCCTTTGGATTTGGAACCCCCTGGATTTGAAATCCTCCTGTCGTGTTTGGTACCCTGAATTCAGAATCCCATGTAATCCAAAAGTAGCTATGCATAGTATATTTACAAGGGTTTGAATTTAATTACTAAATCAACTTTAATATCTCTAATTAGTGTAAGTATGTAATGTTTGACACAATGGTTGTAATAAGCTCGTTGAAATATATATTTTGGCCGAAAATGATGAAATTCCAAGTCTTAGATGGGCCACAAGCATAAGATCACATCTGAGTGACTAACCAATGATTTTTAACCATTGATTTACATGGACAATGTATGGACGGCGCAAATCATCATATTAAAGTAATTGTAGTGATGTAATTGATAATCTGATTGTTTTGGGATATCATCAATGGGCCATGTGCCCAATAGATTAATAGCCTAGTGACACACATGTTACACATGCAACTCTTGGTAGGATTTTAGATGTAATCCAAGCTTGCACCTTGGATTTCAAACCCCCTGGATTTGAAACGCCTGATTACTTTATGGTGCCAAACATACCAAGGGATTTGGAATCCCCTCAAACCCTCCCAAATCCATGGTACCAAACGACCCCTTAATCATATATTCCACATCAAACCCCTATCATTCATAAATGACAAATGTGATCTCTGAAATTTAGGGCCCAAAAATAAACACCCAAAATCATGGTGCAATGTAGTTATCGAGTTAATGAGATTTTGATACCTAAATCACAAAAAACAATAATAATTATAATTATAATAATAAATAAAAAGTATACCTAGGGGTGTACACGCGTCGAACCGAGTTGAGCTTGGCATAGCTCGACCACTAGCTGACCCCAGCTTGAACTCAGCTTGGCTTGGTCCTCGAGCCTAACTGGCCAGCTTGGCTCGGTTCGGTCAACAGCTCGGGCCAATTCGAGCCAAGTTCGAGCCAAGATCGAGCCTTTGCAGCAAACACATGGAGTGCACCTTCAATTTCTCATAGAATGTAAAACAACATCATCGGTTTACTTATATTTCATCAAACCCTCAGCAGGAAACATAAAAATCAATATACAGGGGTATTTGTTTCATTTCCATACCTTCCTCGCCACCAGCCAACACTTCGTTTAGTCATTTCATCAAACACTTGCTGAGCAACATCAATATCAAAATAACTGAGTCACTGAACTGGTTCGATTCAGAGTTGGGGTTCGATTCGAGTTGAGTCGAGCTCAGCTCAAAATTTTTTGGAGCTAAAAAAATCAGCTCGACTCGGCTCGAACTCAGTTTCGAACCGAGTTGAATCAAGCTTTTTCAAGTCGAGTCAAGTGAGCTAACCAAGCTAACTCGATTCGTGTACACCCCTAAGTATACCCATATGAACAATGGAGCAAAGAGGGAGAGAACTTTATTGATATTAACTTTCTTCTTCTCTTACAAAAACTTTAAGAAAACTCACATTTAAAAAATTTAGAATGGCTAACTCTGACACTACCTCCCCTTTTATATACCCTAAATAAATCTTTAATGAAAATTTCTTTAATTAAGAGATTGATTTCAAACCAATCTAATCTACCTAAGATGGTAAAAGCCTAATAATAGTAAAAGCAAAGATAGAAAGTAATCTTAATTGCATCTCTAAATCAGCCTCACATCTTCAATCACATTTTAAAATCAGCCCCCAATAACTCCCAAAAACAGTAAATTGCAATAATTGATTTAGGTTCCCATTATAAATAAACAGTCCAAAATTAGTACATGTTGGGCCTTACAGTGGGCTAATGAGCCTGCGTCTTGTTGGGCCCTACAATGGACCTAAATGAGCCTAAGTGGGCCGTGAGCCTGCATCAAATCAACACATGCTGGGCCTACTGTGGTCGTGGGCTTACATCATTCCTTCTGGGTTGGAAAGAACTCAATTTCGGTAAGTCGGACGTTTCATACAACTAGTGGAGGTTCAGATTTAATCTTTTCAATTAGTTGTTTATGATCCATGTGCATTCAGAATAGGGCTAGTTCTTCCATTTTACTAAGTATTGCTTGTATTGGCCCCCGTGGAATGTTACTTGTTTTCATATGCAATATTTATTTAACTTCTTCATTCTTTAACTTCGGGAGTTGTTTATCCATATCAATAATGACTTCATCTGACATGTCAGACACCTTGTCATGATATTCGAACAAATTCGCTACATTGAAAGTCGGCGAGATATCTAAATCATTTGGCAACTTGTTTTCTAGACATTGTCACTCAACGTCCTCTTATCTCGGTAGACTTGAGCTTGTTGTAACCTTTCCTTAGAAACCTTTCTTTCCAGAGATAAACCATAACCAATTAGCTTTCTTTATATATCTTCCCCCCTTGATGTTTGTTCGTAACTTCCCAGCATATGGTGTTGCTCTCTTCAACTTTTTTCTTCATCTGAGCTTGCAAGTCTTAGATGTGCTTAGCAAAAGCATTAACATCTTTGTTCACTTGATCTTTTATTGGTAATAGTACTAAATCAAGTACATACATGACGTGGATTTTTCCCATGTACGATCTCAAATAATGATTTTCTGATGGTATGATTTACTAAGCAATTGTAGGCAAACTCGGCTTGGGGAAGAGCCAAGTTCCACCATAAGATACATATATCCCTTACAATACTCCTCAAGATGTTATCGAGGTTCCTGTTGACCACATTGGTTTAACCGTCTGTTTGAGAATGATGTGTACTAGAGGATTGAAGTTTAGTCCCCAACTATTTGCATAAAATGCTAGAAATGCCCCCACAAACTTCTAATCACAGTACAAAGTTCTTGCTTCGGTACCTCACGAAGTCGCACAATGTCCGTGAAGTTGCACAATCTTCCATCATCCTTTTGCATGAAATGAAGTGGGCCATCTTTGAAAAACGGTCAATTACAACGAAAATCAAATCCCCTTGAATCCTAAGAGGACCCGAAATGAAGTCCATAGAAATGCTCACCTATGGTGCTACAAGAATGGGAAATGGCATATAAAGGCTAGTGTTTTGCAGATGACCTTTGGAGACTTGGCATCGGCGACATAATGCTACAAACCATTCAATGTTATAACGCATATGCGGGTAGTAGTATTTTTCCTCCATGGCTAATGTTTTATCTTTTCAAAGTTCCCACCTAGTCTTCTGTGTAGCTCAGAGTGGATCTTCTCTCACAACGGTCCTTTAAGAATGCATAAGCTAAAACCCTTGAATAAATATCTATTATGTAAAATAAATTCACACATTGGATCTCGGCCATCTACACATCTTTCAGGCACCTTGCCAAAATGGGGTCCTCATATTGTTCTTTTATGCTTCGAATTTCACAACATTCACGACAAGTGCTCATAATAGAACCACCCTACTACTCAAAGTGTCCACTACTTTGTTCTGATTTCTAGCTTTATGACGTAAAAGCTAAGTATATTCTTGTGGAAAAGGCCATCAATTTCACATGACGAACACTCGGCTTTTTCTGAGGGTTGACATATCTCAACGTCTCATGTTCCGAGTATAGAATAAATTCCCGATGAACCAGCTTAGTAAGGTATTCAATAGCAGTAATGGTGGCCATAACAGCCGTTGTAATTATTTCTATGATACGAGCTATAACTGTTGTTATGCACCTCGCATAAAATTCGAGATCGTACACGGAGTAGTTCTTCTATGCATTATTAAGCTTCTTGCTAAAGAAAGCATCGACTTTCCTTATTCATTCAGCTTTATGCCAATGCAAACATTCAAAGCATCACTTTTCACTTGAAAGACTTATTGAAGTCTAGAAGTGCAAGAATTGGAGTCCTTGTCATCTTTGTTTTTTATTAATGGTACCAAAGTTTCGATCCGCTACTTTAGTCAATTTGAATTTGCCTCCACGCGTGGAATTGGTGACAAGTGTGATAATTGTACCAAAGTTCAAGATAAATCTCTAATAAATGTTGTAAAGTCGTTGAAAGAACGGACTTCCGAAAGGGTTTGTGGGGTGGACCACTTCGTAATGCTTTGACTTTCTCCTAGTCAACCTTAATCCCTTTTGCAAACACATTATACCACCAAAAACACAATTCTATCGGCCAGGAAAGAGCATTTTCTTAAGTTAACATATACTGACTCCGTCTGTAGGACTCCATTTGTAATACATCAAATATTTGCCTTAAATTGTTAAGGTGAATAGATAAATCAATACTAAAAACAAGAATATCATCGAAATAACAACTAAGAATTTTCCCATGAAGCAACGGAGTACCTCTTTTATCATCTTCATGAAAGTACTCGCCGCATTGACAAGTTGAATGGCATTACAAGCCACTTGTACAACCCATCTCGGGTCTTAAACGCGTTCTTCACTCGTCCCCAAGGTGGATATGAATCTATGATATTTGCTCTAAAGGTTGGTTTTTGTTTCGTGGAACATGTCCAATATATTGTTTAATCGTGGAATAGGAAACCGATACTTGATAATAGTTCGGTTGGTCACATAATTGTCCATGCACATGTTCCAAGATCCATCTTTCTTAGGGGTTAGTTAGGGGTTAATAATGCATGAATAACACATGGTGACATGCTTTCTTGAATTAAACCCTTCTGTAGCAACTTAGTAATCTATCAGTGGAGCTCAACATGTTCAACTAAACTCATTAGATAGTGCACAAGATTTAGTAGGCTCGAACCTGACACTAAATCTATACCGTGCCGAATGTTCCTCATTGGAGGAAGTCCAGCTGGGAGTTCTTCAGACACCAAGTCTTCATATTCATGAAGGAGCTCATGTATTGGAGGCAGAACATCTTGAATGTTTTGTATCTTCTTTAGCAACCAAGACATAATTGATGCTAGTCTCCTTGCTTTCTTCTTCAAACCTTCTTACACTGAGATTTTTAACCATTGTCTTTATCAAATTTGGGTGTTAGAAGATGTCTGATTGGGTGCAATGTGATTTTAACACCGTCCTTCATGAATGAATAGGTGTTAGCCTGAGTCAAATGCACCATATCTCAGTCTTACAACCATAGACTCCCTAACGAAAGGTGGCATGCATCCATGAGACCACGTTACACCAGGTCTCATCCTTGTACTTAGATCCAATAGAGAATGAAACTAAGCACGCGGTTGCTTATGTTTTTAATTTATCTACAAGTTCTTGCGAGACAATATTCTTACTGCCTCCCCCATATACCAGAATCATGCATATCTTCCCACCAAAAGTGCAAGTGGCGTGAAAGATATTTTGTTGCTACCACCACCCCTCATTAATCACCCGATGCATTGATAGCATAATCTTCTAGGTAACCAACTATTTTCCCCGATCACCATTACATCTTCTATATCTTCCCCAATATGCACCCCATCCTTGTATGCCTGTTCTTGATGTCTATATAATCTTCAATTTTCATTTGTATGCGATCGGGAATGTCTTCAACATGTTCTCCTTCTTCGGCCAATTTCACTTTAATTGTGGATTGATCTTTAAGACACTGAAAAGAACGATGTCCTGATTGTCTACACTTAAAGCATATGGAATAAGTGTTGTTTTATCCTGTCGTAGGTAGACTGGCCCCTCATCCATAACCATCTCCCATTGGGTTAGGGTTTGGCTTCATTATTGGACGTTGGCCCGTCACCCTTTGACTTATTGGAGGTCATATGGTCTCCCTACTTGAGAGTTATGTTGTCCCAAATCGTCTCCCAGGTCCCCAGTTAATATTCTCATCGACTTTTAATGCAAGTGTGCATGCATCAAACAACTTAACTTTTTTTTTTTTTTAAAAGCCAATTCATTTATGATGTCCAGGTTAAAATCATTAAGATATCTTGAAATCCTTTGGTCTTCATTCTCATGAAATCCTAGCTAAGATGTCAGTCTATAGAACTCGATGTGTTCACTTACCAATCTATTCCATTGATGTAGATTGTGACATCTTTGATAGAGGTCACGGAGATAAAGTTATGGGTAACTTTTTTAACATCTTTTTTCGACTTTTTCTAAAAATTTACATTGTCCTTACCCAGACGGATTTGTTCGGCTTGGGGATTGTCTCAACTTGCTAACACGTGAACATAAAACTTCATAGCTACTAACTTAACCTTCTAATTGTCCACGATTTCCTTGTACCCGAACACCTTTTCCACCTTGCTTAGCCAATCAATGGAGAGAGAGAGAGAGAGAGATCCGTCCATGCACTCCCTTTGACAATCTTGATGACCAAATGTACTAGTGAATTTTAGGGGTGATCTGCTCGTCTCCTTGTGGTCAGATAGTGGAATGCTAGATCTAATCCCAATCTTGGCATCACTTTTGTGCCCCACTTCTGACATAGGACAACTAACCACTTGCTTTAAAAGCTTGAATTGACAGAGCATGGCGAATCAATCACTTTATGTCATAGCCTAGGTCTACATATAGGCCCTCGACCGAATCCTCCTCGTGGGCACCACTTTGCATGGGTCTCGCCTCACACAAGCTGCCCATCCTGAGTATGCCCCCGCTTCACACAGGCCACCCCACTCGAGCCCAGTGTGAAAATGCCCCTGCATTAATCATCCCTGGTGAGAAGTCTCGAACACGAGACCTCCGCTTTGATACCACTTTTGACGCTGGACAACTAATCACTCGCTCTAAAAGCTCGAACTGATAGAGCGTGACGAATCAAACCCTTTATCTCATAGCTTAGGTCTACATAAGCCCTTAGCCAAACCCCCCCTTGTGTGCCTCACTTCACATAGGTCTCGCCTCACACAAGCCACCCACCTCACACAAGCCACCCACCCCGAATGTGCCCCTGCTTCACACATGCCACCCCACTCGAGCCACCTACCCCAAATGTGCCCCCGCTTCACACATGCCACCCCACTCGAGCTTGGTGTGAAAATGCCCTTGCATTAACTTCACTTTGATCATTTTGTAACCACATGCCTATCAAGAATAATCCACTCATGAGATGCCCAACCAACTGTGGTATCTGGCTCTTACTTAGATTTGACATGATAAAGGAACATGTTGAAATGTTACCCTGCCTTTTGCTAGTCAAAAAAATAACTTTGTTAAAGCAAACTAAAGGGAAAACAAGCTCTGTAATAGGTTAGCATATGAACCAATTATGAGTGACCCATCTTATTACTCCCTCTTCTGCTATCGGGTGTGCTGTTATTATCCATCAAAACAATAGCAACTGTGAAATTCGAAGACAGCTTACTTCCGAGCCTTTTCTTCATACACGATGTATAAATTGTGTCAGTGTACATGCGAAAGGCCTTTTGAATAACAAGTCAATTGACTTTCTTTTTTTTTTTTTTCGTAAATTGAAAGAAGTTTGAGATAAAAGTAACGGTCAATGATCAAATAGAGTTATGTTGATGTTACTTTGTTCGCAGATCAAAAAAACAGGATTTCAGTGCTAGAATTCTATATATCTTTTATAAAGATTGTGTTAAGAGAAACGGAAATCAGATGCAGAGGCAAATTGTAGGTTTCTAGTCATATCAGTGAAAAAAAGCTTGTGGGTTAACGGTTAACACATATATTCACACCTCTCACCTAGGAGAAGAATATTGTGATAATGCATCGTATGGTGATAATGAGATTCCTTTGCAAATGGCTTTAAATCAAGGAAATTTTGTTTCGAGCTTCATATGAGGTTTTCCTTTTAATCTCAATAGCATTTGATGTCTTGGTACTGTTGTCGCATGACTGACATCTAATCTTGGGTGTCAATAGAATCCAACACTTCCACTTCTAAATGCAGAGAAGTTGTAATCACAGATTTTTTTATTTTTTATTTTTCATTTTGTTGGACTAACACTGGAATCTTATTAGAATACTTCAACTGCTATTTTGATGTAGGCCCACGGCCCATCTTAAGGCCCAACATGTACTAATTTTGGGCTGTTTGTTGCAAGATTTGTGGCCTAAATGTCAGAGATCACATTTACCATTTTTGGAAAAGGGAGGCTGATGTGAAAGATATGATTAAAGATTTTAGGGGTATTTAGTAGATTTGTTTTTGCTATGTAAGGCCAAATCTTATGTAGGATTGATATTATCTTATATCAATAAGGATTGATTTGAAATCAATCTACTAGTTGAGGGAAAGATTAAAGATTCATGGTGATTGTCTTTAGGGTGTACAAAAGGGGAGGTGGTGTAGGAGGTAGGACATTCCATATTTTCTAAGCATGTGAGTTTTCTTAAGTATCGGTAAGAGAAGATGTTTGAATATTAATAAAGTTATTTCTCCCTCTCTACTCAAACATTCTCGTTTGTGTACTCGTCCATTTCTTTGGGATTCGGGTATCAAGATCTCATTGATTTGATAGCCAGGGTTTCACCATATGCTTAGACATTATATTTTGAAGATTGCATTTCTTTATGCTTCCTGTTTGATTGTTTGGCTATGTTTTTGTCATTACTGTAGGAGTTACAACTGCAGCTGAGGGATACACTTTCTAGTCATAGTAGTGAATAAAAAACTTATGGGTTAACACATGCATTCAGAGACCTATCATGTATGTGAAGAATATTGTGCTAATGCATTGTATGGTGATAATGAGATTCTCTTGCAAATGACTTTAGATCAAAGAAATTTTCTTTTTCTGCTTCATACGAAGTTTTCCTTTACATCTCAATAGCATTTGATATCTTGGGAGCTGTTATTACATCTAATTAAGGGCGCCAATACAATCAACATTTCCACTTCTAAATGGGGAAAAGTTGTGGTCAACGATTTTTTTTCTTTTTGGATTTCTATTGGAACCTTACTAGAATAATTCCATTGCTATTCTTAGACAAGACATTTTGAAGATTTGCATTTTTTATTGCTTTTGTTACTATTTACTGTAGGAGTTGCAGTTGTGGCTGAGGGATACTATTTTTCTTCTATTTTTTCATCATATCTCAGACCCAAACTGACATACACCTTATCTTTCAGGTGGCTCCTTATGAGCGTCCTGCACTTAGCAAGGCATACCTTTTCCCCGAGGGTAAGGGATTCGTGTTTGCTTCTGTTTATTTTATTTTATTTTATTATTTTTTTTGTCATAGCCTATGTTGTGCACTAGTGTGCTCTTACGTTTCACATAGATATCCTATTTAAATAAAGCTTGTAGTCAAATTCAGACAGCAGGGCACTACTGTTTTCCATAGACTGTGGGCTTCTTTTTTTCGCTTCCTTTCTATAAGTGTAATTTCTATTTAGCTACTGATGCAATAATAAAAATGAAATGCCACCTCCGGTCCTCCCTAAGGATAGAAAATGCCGCTTACAATGAAAGCTACTGATGCAATAATAAAAACGAAGTGCCACCTCCAGTCCTCCCTAAGGATAGAAAATGCCACTTACAATGATTGCATCATTGCACACAATAGCATTAGCTTCCCTGTAGCTTGTTAATTCAAAATTTATCCAAAATCACTTCCCTAATCCTCTATGGTCAAATATTATTGTTCATCATCAACAAAGCTTTGGAGTAAGCATCAAAGCCCGATAATATTTTTTTCCCATGCTTCGGAGGGAAGCAAATGAAATCGGTAACACGTTTGCGAAGGAAAGATGTCCAAAATTTCACTTCATATTTTCTTCTTCTTCTTCTTCTTCTTCTTTTCCATTTAGGGCCTGTTTGGATCGTTGACCGCCACCATAATGTGATGGAAAACTCACATCGTAACAATTTACCATCAATTGGATAGAGCCTAGCTGTCAAATCTTGGTTATCCTTTCGACTCCATGAGAGAGGCGGATTGCGGAGGTGTGTTGACATGGCAAAGTTCTGTGGGGCCCAACATGATGCATGTGTTATTTCCACACCATCCATCCATCTTGCAAGATCCTTTTAGGGAATGAGCCCAAAATTGAGCTAGATCCAAAGCTCAAGTGGACCACACCACGTAAAGCAGTAGGAATTGAACACTTGCTATTGAAAACTTTTTGGGGGCCATAGAAGTTTTGGATCAGGCTGATATTTGTGTTTTCCCTTCATCCAGGTCTGTGTGACCTTATGAACAGGTTGGATGGCAAATAAACACCCTGGTGGGCCCTAGGAAATGTCCCCACTACTTTTTGTGGTGTGATCCACTTGAGCTTTGGATTTGCCTCATTTTTGGGCTCAAGCCCTAAAATGATATTGCAAAATGGATGGATGGTGTGGATATAACACATGGATGAATTTGCATCCACGTGTATCCAACCGCGGTAGTGGTGTAACATACGGCGAACACCCCATTTTACTTCCAACCAGTGTTCGAATTATCTACAATATTATCGAAATATCTCTGATATTATCTTTCTCCAGCTCAACGATACCGATAACACTAGTAGCGATACCGATAACGCTGGTAGTATCAAAAATTTCAGGTATTAGCAATGTATCGCCAATGTATTAATATCGCTAATGTAATCATCAATATTTCCAACTATGTAAATTCTAGGTTTTGCTTGTATTACCAATGCATCAATATTGCCAATATTTTCGAGTATGTAAATTCTAGGTAATGCTCTAGGTAATGCTTGTATCATAAGTGTATTGACGATATTTCAATAATATCGCCAATGCATTGATATCATTAAAATTTTATTTATTAGAAAAAAAATTAATTCAAATATTTTTTCATGGGCACATGGTTGTATGTGGTGTTCAATCTCTCATTGATAATATTGATAATATCTCGATATTATCGATATTGCAACATGCACAATATTGAGAACACAAATTTTCATTTCCTTTCGAATTGTTGATGATTCCTTGGTGAAATATCATGTGTTGATATTTTGCAATATCGATAGATGTTTGGATGGAAGGTTGGATGGTTGGATTGATTTCTTACAACAACACATGCTTTTAAGGCCTTATTAAATGGAAAACTTGTTATGTATGCATTTAAATTTTTTTTTTTTTTTTTTAATTTCTAAATATGCAAATATGTACATTTTAACATCTCCTGAAGTTTTGATTTAAATTCCACAAATTTTCCTATGTTTCCCCACATTTCCGGTTATCAGCGATATTATTGGCGATATCGATATTATTTCCATATCCTTGGCCAGCGAAACTTGTAGCAATACCGATACTTAGAACACTGCTTCCAACTACGGTGGTAACAATAACCATTACTCATTCACAACACATTATGGCTGTAATGGCTAATCCAAAGAGGCCCTAAAAGTTTTCATCTTAACCGTTAAGGCCATGTTTGGACGCTAGGTATTCCATGCCAAGCAATGGAAAAGGAAACGGTTTCTCCTTTAATGCGACAATTTGTCTTGTTTGGATACCAAAGAAAAGGATGGATTTCATGAAGCAATCAATACACTTTTCCATGATTTGGATTCTTGGCACAAGAAACTAGGTGCTTTTTGTGAGAGGAATATGAGATTTCCACATGCTATCCAAACAATAACTCTAAAATTGGAATCCATGTTTCAATAGTGCTCATGGAAATCATCATCGGATAATTATTTTATTTTCCTTTCTTTTCCCTTGGATTTCATGTATCCAAACATCCCCTAAAAAGATAACTTCTAGAATCCATGTTAATGACTCAGCAATCTTGCATTGGATATTCAGTCCCTCGTATTTCAAGACAGAAGCAACCTAAGCCTTATAACATTGCTTGGGTGCATGATACTCCATCTAGTTACCAATCGATGCTTAATAAATTTCTCTTTAGGCCATTATGAAGAGACCATATGGTTTGGCATCATTCCTTTGAAAGTCATAAGTCTATATTAGGTCAACCATGGTTGTAGGACAGGATGACGATTGTGGTCACAAGAATATGTATACCTTTGTGTACAAAAAGGGTAAGCACATTACTCTTAAGGTGGGGAAGCTTGATGAGCCCCAAGAAGAAGTTGCAGTTATTATAGTGCTTGGGATTTCACAATTCGCTGTGCATATCCAAGATAAAGAGGTCATGTATGCATCAGTGTTGCAAGAATATGATCCCAAGACAAATTAATGAGAACTTTACAATAGATGAAATGGTCTCCTCGTAGTCAATGCCCTCAAATAGGTATCAATTTCATTATCATCAACTGTTAAGCAAGATAGTACTCTCCATTGATCTTGAAAAATCTCCCAAGAATTATAATAGCTCTCTAACTTTTTTTTAAAAAAAAATGCACGCACACGCACGCACACACACCCCACACACACTCACACCGTAGTGGAATTTCACCACCTATGGGTACTCGAACCCTTGACCCGGTGTTGAAACTCCTGAGAGTCAACCACCGGAGCAAGAGTAAGGACCCAATAGCTCTCTAACTATGACTTGGTTCAGGACATCTGTAAGCAACCCTTTGTGTGGGAGAGTAAAATGGAGAGAGAAGAGGAGAGTGGGTCATACATTAATTCATTGGCTTAGATTTGATGTTCTAAACCATTGATTGTTCCTGGTGGGCCATCTTAATTGTGGCTTAGAGGAGTGGAATAGTTTCGTTGTCGCTCCTGTAGATATGTTGGATCCTACAAGCATCTGTGATTGGAGTCACTAACTTCTTGCATTATCCATGTCTGGATCACTTTAAATAGCTCATGTGATAACTCTTGGATATGCTTAAATAGAAGTTCTCACAACTTATCATAATCCTAATACTCATCTTGATCTTATGCAATGACCTAAAAGAGGATTAAGAAGAATGAAACTAAAAAGATAATAATAATAAAAATCTAATTTTAAAAACTACTAATCTCTAATTTGAATTAAACTACCAAGTTATTGGATAAGGGCTATCAACATATTACTTGGACCTCTTTAATCTGAAGATGCTGTCACAGGTGATCATTCAAGGCCATCCAATTGGATCCATAGGCTCCATGCTCCATGATCCAACCAGACCATAGTCCACAGATATGGTAATCAGAGCATGGATACAATCCAGGTCTCCATCATCCGATCTGTATTGTCAATATGGTTGAAGTTTGCAATTCGGATAGTTGAATGGTTCAAACCTTCGATATGGATGGATGGATTAATCATTAATCAATGACCAGCTCATCCACCCAGATGGTTGAACCTTTGATCAGACCCTCAGATGGCGCTGGTGTAGAACTGATATATATACTCTAAAAGTTGTATCTTCAACACCTGTTAAGACCCATCTATTTCCATTCCAATGGATGGATGATTGGATGCATCATGTTTGTTCAAGGATCAATGTGTTCTTTTTTCTTGCAACACTTAAAAGTATCTAATATGGTTTCTTTTTGTTCCTTTCTCTCCATCTCTGTTATTATTTATTTGTTCAATGCAATGTTCTTTAATACCTATCCTAGAAAATTTTCACCCTTTGCTGCTGTTACCGTTGCTGAAGAGCCTCGAGTGCTTGGTGCATGCCCTTTTGAATTAGTAAAGACTTATTCAGTTATTCCATTACCATCATTTAAATAATGTAAAATTCCTTCTACCATACAACTTGGTCTTCTTTATTAAAAAATAGAAGGAAAAAAAAGAAAAAACTTCAGCAAGTTACTCTATGTATGCTTAATGTTTCTACTGGTTTTCAGGAGCTGCAAGACTCCCAGGGTTTCATGTTTGTGTTGGGAGTGGAGGCGAGAGACTTCTTCCCGAATGGTATACCGAAAAAGGTAATGCTCCTCTCACTTATATTAAAAAATTTACTTGCACACATTAATAGGTGAGTTGAGAAAATGAGGGAGGGTGCTAGACTGTCTATATATTGTTGGATTTTACTTTTTTCAAAAATCTTCAAAATCACTAACATTAATTTCTTACAAGCACATTCTCAACTGGCTAATGTTGAAACTCGTGGCTGCAGGCATTGAGCTGATTCTTAGCACTGAGATAGTGAAAGCAGATCTTGCTTCCAAGGTTCTCATAAGTGCAGCTGGAGCAACCTTCAAATATGATATTTTGGTCATTGCAACTGGTTCCACAGTAAGTGTCAAAAAACAATAATCCTTTAAAGATCCATATTTTTTTTCCATGTTTCTTTTATTTGTGACATGCAATCACATATCATTACAATATACTGTCAATATTTCATTCTCAAAAAAAAAAAAAAGATTATTTAGAAGAGTTACCTTCATTTCATACAGACCTGCAGAAATTTTAGAAAGTCTATTGTGATTTTGCAGGTTATTAGGTTGTCTGATTTTGGTGTTCAAGGAGCTGATGCCAAAAATATTTTCTATTTGAGAGAAATTGAAGATGCTGATAAGCTCATAGAAGTGATTAAGGCGAAAAAGAATGGAAAGGCTGTTATTGTCGGAGGAGGATACATTGGTCTTGAGCTGGGTGCAGTTATGAAAATCAACAACTTTGATGTTTCTATGGTGTATCCTGAACCGTGGTGCAGTAAGTGTCCATTTTCTTGCAAAGTTACAACCCTATTTAAGCACATATGGCGTTTATTTTCAATAAGACCCTTCCCATTTGACTGCATATCACTAGGTTGTTTTATACTGTGTATCTTAAAATATCTCGCCTATTAGATCATAAGTCTATGATGCTTTTCTTTATCAATGGTTCCTTTCTTCCCAAGTTTTCCAATCCCTGTTGGATCATTTATATCACATGCATCCCATGCTCAATGATAACATGAAAGAATGGGAATGGTTCTTCGTTAGATGCTTAATTTTCTCAAAATTTCATTCCTTTTAAGATTTAGCTTGCTTGAGTAGTGGTGGTGGAGGTTCGCAGGGAGTTGGGGCTGTGGAGGAATTTCATTAGCTGTAAATATGGGAAATCTACTGGGGGTGGTTTCCAGGGATCCCTCAAGGAACTGCTCATGTGTGGAGAGAGACATTAACCTCTTCAGCTGGGTCTTCAATGAAGATGATTGTGAATCTTGCACAAAGGCGATTAAGGCTTTCAAGAACGGGATTCTTGTTATTATGGCCTGTGTGGTTTCAGTTTGATGCTTGGTTAGGATCTCCTCTATTGGAATCGTTTCCCATACTGTATGCTTTTTTGGTATGTAAAGAAGCTAAGGTGGTGGATTGCTATATATCGGAGAGAGGTGCTGTGGTTTGGAATATGCTGCTGATGAGAACTCTTAGAGATGAAGAAAGGAAGCCTTTTAGTAGGCCTATGGGGCAGCCATACGATGTTAGAATCAATTCTTAAGTTGAAGATAAGAAGGTTTTGGCTGTGGTCGAAAGACGGGAAAATTCACTTCAAAGTCTTATCTTCAGTTGATATCCAAGAAGGCGATAATCCATCTCCACTTGCGAAGGTGTCAAAGTCATCCATCTGTCATAGAGTGCATGCATTCGTGTGGATAGCTACGGCTAACAAGATCCTCATGATTTATGGTTTACAAAGAGGAATATCACATCACAAACATGTGCAGGAAGGAAGAAGGTTCAGTTTATCAGTTAGGAGTTGTCTAGGATTAATCACTCATTTAAAGAAGGGGATGATTTTCTTCATTTGCCTCCCCATCATCTCTGTTGTTCTGCATTTGTTTCGTGTTTTTTGTTTTATTGGTAATAATTTGAGTTACCATTAAAAACAAAACCAAAAAATAATAATAATAAGAAAGAAACGCTTTTAACATGGCCTTCCCTATTGCAGTGCCTCGGCTTTTCACTTCAGGAATAGCTGCTTTCTATGAGGGCTATTATGCGAATAAAGGAATCAGCATTATAAAGGGCACAGTAGCTGTTGGATTTGATTCAGATGCAAATGGGGAGGTAATATTTGAAGCATTTTATGGACTTCTTCATTTGCATATCATTCTTTGGATTTGGTATTTAGAAAATGTTTGGATGCGCCGTAACTGCATTGCAATTACTTATCTAATATATCAGGATAGGCCATATCATTCAGTATTCATATAATCAAATTAAGGTCTGGGCATTACATTAGTTTAGAGCTGGATGTAAAAGAAACGTTACTGTAACTTGAGGACCTGTTAGGATATCTCCGTCCTTTCTTGAGATTGAGACATCCCCGAAATCAAGTATTTGAGTTTTGGAACCTTGTATTGAATAAGGTATTCTCTCGGTTGCTGGATTGGGTGAGTCTCCCTCTTCTCTCTCTTTCATTTCTGCTTTTGCATTGTATAGCTTTAGTTTGTTTCTTTCTTTGGTGGTTGAGTCTCCTTAGCAGTCTCAAGTTTGTATAGTTTTTTTTTTTTTTTGGGCTGCATTTTGCTCCCATTAATAAATTTTAATCTTCAAAAAAAAAAATCCGAATCAAGTATTCTTCTTCTTTTTTGTAAATCATGGAAGGATAGATCATGGTAGTAAGGACCATGAATTACAAACAGCTTCACACCAAATTACCTAAACGCCCTTTCCATTGCTTAAAGACCCTTCTCATGTCCTCTCAAGTGCTTCACACTAAATTGCCTAAATGCCCTTTCCATTGCTTAAAGACCCTTCTCATGTCCATTCATAGTACATATAATACAAGTTAATTGTTTTGAATGACTAATAGTGGGTACCGTTTATCTTATTCATAAAAAAAAAACAAAAAAACAAAAAAAGAGGAAGAAGAAGAAAAGGCTTGCCTTTATCAAGTTGCAGCCTTTAGCTGCTATTTGATCCACAAGTTGATATTTTCCAGGTGAAGGCAGTAAAACTGAAGGATGGGAGAGTGTTGGAGGCTGACATCGTCGTTGTTGGTGTCGGGGGACGACCACTAACAACACTGTTTAAGGGTCAAGTTCAAGAGGAGAAAGGTGGAATTAAGGTTAGTTCATTTCATACTCCTTGCCTTGTATTATTGTATCAATCATCATAGCCTTGTCTTTGGTGCTTGCTTTCCATGTTATTGCATCAGTGTTTCTGGTAAATTATTGTTCCATATATCTTATTAAATACTAAATATCGCTTCTAGGTATAGAAGTGAGATATAACTCCTTGAATTCTGACCTGAGCAGAAAGCCTGAGGATCAAGTCCCGTCTTATCTTCAGTGTGCCAAGAACTGACCAAATTGAAATTTCATTCTCTTTTCTTTTCTAAAATTTACCATCCATTTGGAACATTGCTTTCTGGCTTCTTGTATCATTATTTTCTTTTTTTCTTAATGCGCTTCAGTTTCAAAAATTATTTACATAAAAAAATTTCGAACATATTATAGATATATTACTTGTGCAAAAGAGAACTGATCACCTCCCAGCTGCATGCAGCCCTGACACTCTACCAAATTGTCACTAGCGCAGGACATCCAAGTGATGTAAATGGCGTGCCCCACTGATGATCACCTGTCTCAGAAATAAATGCCAATCCACTCATTTGCTGTACAAGACCTAAACACCAAGTCGGACTGTTGGCATCCATTGATTTCAATGTCAAGCTGTCCCTTGTGATGAGTGTGGGGTTGGTCTGTTTTTTACACTGGGATACTCATGGTGGGGCCTACTGCTTACATGAATCAAATGTTCTCTGCAACTGACACGTATGTGAAGGACGGGCTGCGTGCTAAGTTAGCATAAAGCCAGCTGTAGCTGATGACTTTTGCCAGAAGGGCAGCCAAAGCGAATTGTTTCTTTCATGGTCTTACATGCAAATCAGAGGAGACCGCAGTAACTGTATTGTTTTCGGGGGTTATAGCATCTATAAATAACTGTCAATATCTTATGGTCCACAAGGTCATTCTTCATTCTCCAGCCAATCACTCTATAATGTAGAATTGATGCGTTCCACGTCATTTCTGCGATGACGTAATCAACAATATGTGTGTGTGTGTGTGTGTGTGTGGGCCCCACCATGATGCGTGTCGAACATCTACCCCATCAGTCAGATACACCATTCCATGGTGGGCCTAGGGCTTAAAAATCAAGTCAATCCGTGACTTGTGTGGGCCACACCACATACAGAAGTTGAGAGGGGCTACCCTCCATTAAAACATTCATAATCATTTGTTGGGCCCACCGAGATGTGGTTCACAAATCCAGCCCATCCATTATGTGTGTCCCACTTGGATGAGAGGTCAGACCAAGTTTCAGATGCATCCAAATTTCAGGTGGGCCCCACCAAGTGCTTTTATATGTTTTAGGCATGTCTTCACATGATTTTAGATGGTATGGCCCACCTGAGTTCTGTATACAGCTGATTTTTGGGATATCCCATAATTTAAAGGGGGACCATCAAATGCACGGTGTTGATGTTCGACACACGTCACGGTGGGGCCCACACAGCTCGACCTCATGGGAAGTTCCCATGAGCTTGACTGCATAGAACCTTTTTCCATATATATATATATATATATTCCTTACTGGAGCTGTACCAATTCCATTCATGTTGTGTCCTTTTCTTTGTTGCAGACTGATGGATTCTTCAAGACAAGTGTCCCTGATGTGTATGCAGTGGGAGATGTGGCTACGTTTCCTTTGAAGTTGTACAACGAGTTGAGGAGAGTGGAGCATGTTGATCATGCTAGGAAATCAGCTGAGCAGGCTGTGAAGGTATGCTTCCATTATCATAGCCAAATCATCCTTGTCAGGTGCCTCATTGTGAATAAAACAGAATATCACATTTATCGGATATTTAACTATCCAATGGTACTGTCAAATGGACAGTTAATTGAAGAAAAGAAGTGAAATGTCCCCCATCCAGATTTGACAGCTAAACTCAAGGCAGGGTGTTAGAGTAGTGTGGTTTTCAAATACACTCCATCCGCATTGTGCTCATTATTTAGACAGTCTAGATCAACAGGCTTGTATGTGCCATGTGTACAATGGATAAGTCACCATCATTTAAGCTATGGGTGGCAAATAACAAAATAATCTTAGTCCCTTCCCTCCAATACCAAGGAAGCTACCGTCTTCAAGTGCCAAAACAAATGCCCCATGCATGCCAACGTGGCCATTTGTGTATCCCACTGCTGAATATTTGTGGGCCCCATGGTGAATGTTCATCACCTAAATCCATTTTGTACTGCTTAAAATTACTTTGCCGAATTTTTCTTAACTGGACAATTGTTTCTGACATTCTGGCCCATCAGCTGAATGGAAGAAATACATTTTCACAAGAGAACATCTAAACAGTCAGAACCACCTGATGGATGGCTTGGATATTGTACCTGTTAGCATGCTAGCACATTTGATGAGCCACACACATCAATGAAGTAGAAATGGTCGGATCTGAAAAATGACAATCAATGGTCTTCACTACTCAATGTGCACGTTGGCATAGCGTTCTGTGCTTCAACATGTTTTTCCATGCTCCCAAGTTATAAGTCTCTAATCTTACGCATCTGTGCAGGCAATCAAAGCAAGCGAGGAAGGCAAAGTGATCGACGAATACGACTACCTCCCATACTTCTATTCCCGCTCCTTTGACCTCTCGTGGCAGTTCTATGGCGACAACGTTGGGGACACAGTGCTGTTCGGCAACAACAATCCATCGTCGCCAAAGCCCAAGTTCGGATCATACTGGATCAAAGATGGGAAGGTGGTGGGTGCCTTCTTCGAGGGTGGGACGCCTGAGGAGAACAAGGCCATTGCCAAAGTCGCCAGGGTCCAACCACCTGTCGAAGATATCGACCAGCTTGCTAAGGAGGGCATCAGCTTTGCAGCCAAGATCTGAATTTGAAGCTTTTGAAAAGGTCATGGTAATCACATTCCGTTCCATTTGAAAAAATTACGATTTGAGTTTTTTCTTGATATAAATGGATTTGTTTTCGTCAGAGTTTTTATTGGATAGGAGAATGTGATGTGTGTTTGTTTTTACTGGGTTTTAGCAATGAGTCAGCATATGTGGTTCATGATCTCTTTCATAGTAGACAGAATAAATGATAATGTATGATTACTGTTTTATCAACCAGTGATAAGAAATTGGCCCACTTTGATCCATCCTCCACCCTGGTAAAGATCGGACCATTTTCCTCTTAACAAAACGTGTCTTTTTTTTCTTTGTTTTTTGGGTTAGCTTGTTTCACCCATGTCAGTACACACACTCCATGTTAGCCACCCCCGCTAGGGATCCATACCAAGACCTCAAGCGTTGAAACGAGGTATCTCCACTCAGTATATCTCCGCTCAGTCTGCCAGTTGAGCTATGGATCGATACCAAAACGTATCTTTCTTGCATTCATAAACCAGTGATGAATTGAGCTCTCTTCTCTGGACTCATTTTGGTTTATGGACATTGTACATGTGAAGATCCAGGCTGCTCACCAGTTGAGCCAATGGAGTAAATGTTCAGTCCTGTATAAGGATGATTTGAGTAAAGGGAAATATGTATATTGTAGAGATGTTATTCTTTTCCAAACATATATATATATATATATATATATATATATATATATATATATATATATATATATATGGTACATTTGGATGTGCAAATAACCACCAGCTTGGATGTCAAAAAACTTGTTTGGTAATTATGGCTAAAGTCTGAAAATTAAGTAATGAATTTGAAACAACCTGTTTGTTAACAAACATCTGAAATGTCTGAAATATGTTAATTTGACACATTTGCCCCTATCTCCTGTATGGAAATGTTTTACATTATAAAGAAATTATTTTTTATAAAATGAAAATAAAAATAAAATATCATTATATATATATATATAAACAGATTCTTTTCGCATATTGGACATAATAGTTTGTTCAAAGTCTTCAAATACTCCCTCTTCAGGCATATCATTCTCTGATTCAATATTCATCTCCAAAAGAATATTTTTATCATTGTATTGTCAGAAATGAATATGGTGCCATCTAGGGCTGAAAGTTGGGCTGGTTCAACTCGACCGACCCGTGACCGACCCGACATTGGGTTGGGCTTGGGCAGGATGTATCGGGTTTGGTCTTGGGCTTGGGCCATACAAACACCAACCCGATAAAACTCGGGTTGGGCTCGGGTTGAGGTCTTGGGTTGCTCGACCCAACCCGAACTTGATCAATATATAAATTCCTTATAAATTAATTATAATTGAGTGCGGATCGTCTGTGTTGAAGGCACATGAAATTCCAATATCGTCGGGTTTCATTGGTCCACATCATTTTCGATTACTCAAGCTAACAAGATATGCTGGATTTCTCCTTCTCAAATAAATTGCTCGATACACAATAAGACTTTTAAAGGAGTATTTATCCTATATTTTAGCTTGTCTGTTTAGAAAAAATGAACTTATTTATGATGAATAGCTACATATATAATTAATAAAATTATAGGTATAAAAAATAAGACGTGTATTGAAAATATAATAGACTAATGTAATAATGAAAATATTAGCATATATCTACCCAACCGGCTGAGCCCGCTTGGGTTGGGCTTGGGTTGAGAATTCCCAACCCGATTTTGGGTTGGGTTGGGTTGGGTTGGGTTGGGTTAGGGTTGAGGTATAGGAACCTTGGGTTGGGCTAGGGTTGAGCACCAACTCGACCCAACCCGCCTGACTTTCAGCCCTAATGCCATCTGCTTCAAAATTGCAAAACGTCATTCCTATTGGTATGAACTCAAAACACATATTATCCTTATTCAAAACTTACGTTGCCCCATGAATATTTCAGATCATGACGTTCAATCCTCACATTTTGGGCCCACTTGAGTATTGGATCCACCTCAGCTTCGATCCCATGTCCTAAAATAAACTCACAAAACTGATGGGCTAGGTGGATTTCTCACAAACATGAAGGTGGGCCCCACCTACGTTTCCAGCGCTTGGAATTCTGCGGAAGGCTTTGGCTGTAAATCACGTACGCGGATTCCCTGAGGAAAGCCTTTCGCACGGAGTTCCGGCTCAAGGATTTTGGGTGGGGCTCACTGTGATGTTTGTGAGAAATCCAACACGTCCATCTGTTTTTCGAGCTCATTTTAGGACATTCAACCAAAAATGAGGAGTATCCAAAACTCAGGTGGGCCATACCAGATAAAACAGTGGGGAAAGGAATGCCTACCGTTGAAACCTTCCAAAACTCCACCTTGATGTTTACATTCCATCCAAACCATTTATAAGGTCATTTTGACTGAGATGAAGTGAAAACACCGTTAACTTGAACCGATACAAAACTTTTGTGGCCATATAAATGTTTCAACAGTGGTCAGAAAATCCCCACTATTTCCTATTGTGTGGCCCATTTAAGTTTTGGATACATCTTATTTTTGGTCGCATGTTTTAAAATGAGCTCGAAAAACGGATGGACGGACTGGCTTTCTCACTATCATCACAGTGGGCCCCACAGAATCTTTCGCTGGAAGTTCCTGCTGAAGGCTTTCGCAGGAGGACGCAGGATATACACTGACAGGTTGAGTAGCGAGACTCACCAGTGAAGTAATGTCACCACGTTCCCATGATGTATGTGTTGTATCCACACCATTCATCCATTTGGAGATATCATTTTATGGCATGAGACAAAGAATGAGTCAGATCCAAATCTAGAGTGGACCCATCATAAAAAACAGTGGGAAGAGTGACGCCGACGGTTGAAACCTTCTTAAGGTCCACTATGATGTTTATATGAGATCCAACGTATCCGTAAGTTAACACAGACATGAAAGACAGGAAAACAGAAATTTCAGATTGATCGAAAACTTTTGTGGAGCCGTAGAAAATTTTAATGGTGAGTGTCACTCTCTCCACTGTTTTCTGTGGTGGGGTCCACTCAAGCTGTTGATCGTACTTATTCTTTGGCTCATACCATAAATTTATATTTCCAACTGGATGGATGGTGTGGATACAACACATACATCATGGTGGTTCCCACAAAAATTGGTGACGTCACTTTAGTAGGAGTCTTGCTAATCAACCTGTAAGTGGCTAATCCACGTCCTTCGCAGTAAATCCGTATTAACTAAAAAAATAAGACAGATCCAACTCTGAATTGGACCACACCACAGGAAGCAGCGGTGATAAGGATGCCCATCGTTGAAACCTTCTTAGGGTCCGTCATATACACCTGGGTGAATTGAAAAAACAAATATCTTCTTGATTCAAAACTTCTATGGTCCTCAAGAATTTTTCAACAGTAGGAATCTCATCCCAACCTTATGGTCCATTTAAGCCTTTGATCTTCTCTATTTTTGTTTTAATAATTTGAAATGATATGAAAAAATAGATGGAGGTGTGGATAAAATTCAAACATCAAGGTGGACCCTCAGTTGCCCTCAGAGCCTCCCTTCCTGTCCCGAGCTCCAAACAGGCGGGGGAAGTACCTGATCCGCGCCCCAGGAAATCCGTATTAACTATTGGGGTCGACTTTCTTATACAACCACCCATTGGTGATCTTTGTTGCCTGGATCCAATTGTGTACTAGTGTGAGGCAAATCATATAGAGATTCCATCGTCTGATTGGCCCACCATGTGTGAACATGCTCCTACAACCTATGAGATGGAATTACACTGAAGAAGAAGAAGAAGAAGAAGAAGAAGATGAGGAGGAGGATTGAATGCTCATGATCAGTGATCATGGTGTTCGATTATACATTCTGGGCTTTTCAAAGTGAGGTACACCAAAATAACCATATATGTCGTTACCCAAAAGAGGTTTGCATTTGTTATACTTCCCTTCCCAACATATTGTCATATGCCTTGGAATCTGACTCATCTTGCTACTATCCAAACGGTATGATCAAGGGGTTGAAATGTTCAATCCCAGATTTTTTTTAAACTAGGAAAGAGTCAGAGGTCGAATGCATTGCAGCAAGCCTCTAATGAAAAAAATAAAAATGAAAATAAAAATGGAATGTTCCCATGAAGCGAAGCAAAGCCATTCCATTGCCCGCTCTTAACATAGCACTTTCAACTAGAATAGGGATTTTGATGCATCAATGGTCTAGACAACCGATCCTTTGGGTCCCACTTGTACAAACTTAAATCTCAAGAAATACTTTGGAAACACTTTTGTCCCAACGTACCCCTTCATGTGCATGAATCCACCCCGTCCATCAGGTGGGCCACACCACAGAACAGTTGAGATCTTATCATTAAAAAATTCCACATGTGAGTCCTCACCCCAGTGGCAATATTAAAGAAACAGTGGGCGCTTTGCATTCTTTGTATAGATGGACCAAATGCAATGCGCCCACTGTATCTTTAATATTACCACAAGAACATTAACAGCCAGGGTGTACAGCTGAGGCCAATGGTCCATCTATACAAAGCCGTGGAATGGCCAAAATTCTCTCACAATGGAAAATTCCAGCCATACAACTTTAACACACACACACACACCCTCATGGCACTGAGCCATGAGTAGGGACCCTAGTGGCCACAGGGCCTACCACTGAGCCATGAGTAGGGACCCTAGTGGCCACAGGTTCTACCACTGAGCCATGAGTGGGTGTTACCCTCACTGTGGAGCCCACCTTGATTAATTTGTTGTATGAACACACCATCCATCCATCCATCCATTTTTCCAGCTCATTTTTCAACATGATCCAAAAACTTGAACAGATGGAAATAGTGGTGAATGACTTTTTGTGGGGTACAAGTTTTGAATCAAGCTGATCCAGGTCTTCTTGACCTTATCAAGGGGTTGAGGTTGGATGGCAAACAAACTTTAGGAAAACATTACGGTGGGCCCTACGAAGTTTTTAATTGTATAGGGTGTTCAATCACCACCGTTCCCTGCAGTGTGACCCATCTGAGAATTGGATTTGCTTAATTTATTTGGACCACAGCCTAAAATGGGCTGCAAAAACGGTTGTACATACAGCCCATTATTAAGGTGGGCCCCACAGGGTAACACCAGCAAAAATGCCAAAAAATGCACGTGTAAAAGATCTGAGCCATGGAAATCCACCAGATGGGCTACTGTCAAAATACTCTGGCCTACAAATCAAACCGCGAGTGCACAAAAAGGGTACGCCTTGATGATATTTATCCAGCCGTCAAATCTATTTTGTGAGCTGCAGACAGCCTGATAGAGTGAAACCACCTGATCTTTTAGACCACATTATATGGATCCCGGCCCCCAATTTCATGGAGAAAGCTCAGAGATCTTGTACTCGTGTACCTAGATTGAACATGTGCTAGCATACAACCGAGAAGGCCCGTGCCGTATGCAGATGAACAAGTGACCTTGACCTATCCCAACGGCCTATCAAGCCTTGGCATTTTCATCCAACCACGCTGCCCAAGTGGTCAGGTATATCCAATGGGACCCACCTCATGCACACTCAGATATCCCAGAATGCCGTGTTGGCACAAGCTGAAAAGTGGCCTGGTACCAGAAGATAGCTACAGCAACATCTCTCAAACCAGGCTTGATTTGCTCCATAATATTCTTCCATTGATCGATTCACTGTTACATGAGAAATGTGAACGTGGGCAGCTAGCAGCCAGGTATATGCCCCGGACCAAGGCCAAGCTAGACCACTCATCAATTGACATTATCTTCTCCAGGCCTACACCAGTCCTAAGTATCATTCAGGTGGGCAATAATCTCCCTATGGAAGACTATTATGAGTGACTTGCATTGCAAGATACTCTCATTTTATTTTAACTTCATTTCTGTTTCATGCTGCAAATTTAAATTATTGTAATAAGCTCATAACTGAAATGAGGATTAAATGATTTGTTGAACTTTTAAAGTTACATGGAATAAGAATTATAGTATAGTCAGTTTTATTCCTGTGATTGGGTACCTTCATAAATGTGAATGCATATGATGTATGACAACGAGTACATTACCCACGGAAATTAGATCCGGTGCAATGTACCCAGGAGTCCATTTTTGGATTGTCTGTAATACCGACCCTCTCTTCAAAGGGTGGATATCAACCCCTCACTATTTTAAATAAAATCCAACCAACAAATTTAAAAACATCCATTTAAAAACTCTTTTTTAACTTCTCATTTGCAAACGTTACTAAGCAAATCTAACGTTCCAAAACCCGTATGGGAAAATCCAAATAGAAAAGACTCATGCAGTAACTAATGTTTTAGCTGACATTCTCTAACTGAATGAAACTCCATAGTCCTACATACCAATATGAATCCAAAGACCGCTTAATCAAACAAAGAGAAGCCCATATCCTGCATCAATTCAGACAAGGAAAAAACAAGGATTATTAGGTAAGTCCAGCTGCTAAGTGTAAACTTTTTTCAAGCACGTGGAGTGCGCTCCCCCTATGGTGCACAGGTGATTTGTATGCCAATGGCATCATCGGCTCAGTTCCTGCCAAACCCACTTACAATGTGCATGGAGATTATTCCATGCTGGGAGCTTCTTGTACAAAATCTCCTATGCATTGGTAGGAATGCATTCCGCTAGCCATGCGGGGCAACTTGTAATTTGGTTTTCAATCAACCATTGCAGAGATAGTGGTGATCCCAAGCAATCTAGACCAGCCAAATCTTGTCCGCACGGCCCAAAAATCATTTGATTGTATCACATAAGATGGTTACTTCTTTATCCAAGTGGTTCACAATCATTTTCATCATTTGATTGTATCACATAAGATGGTTACTTCTTTATCCGAGTGGTTCACAATCATTTTCAAAACAGCAGGTTCCCTGGCAATCAGGGTCATCCAAATCATGTGCCCCGTTATGGATAAAGAAATGCACAAAAATTAATCTCAATGATCTCTAACCGTTCATGTGAAGTTACAATCATTCAATGATCTCTAACCACTTGGGGCGCTCACCATTTTACCTTTTAAATTGCCTATTTTGATAGCCACCAATTGGTTAGTTAGGATCATTCAATAATATCAGGACTGCAAAGGCACAGACACCATGTGGACAGTTCAGACTGCTGATGGTTTTTCTTCTAAAAGCCCATCCAAAGGCCAACAACTATATGGCTATGACCATCCGTCAGCCACCCACAATGGGGTCCGTGCTGATTTGATTGGCATGCGCTTGTGCCAAAGTATCTGTTTCATTAGATAAAAGCTTACATCATCGCTTTCCTCTTTCTCCTCCACTTTCTCTTCTTTCTTGGCCTCAGCAGCAGGTGCTTCAGCAGCAGCAGCTCCACCACCGGCACTTGCAGCCACAGCAAAGCCACCGCCACCACCACCAGAAGGCACTGAAGCAAACTTCTCCCTCCCAGAAGCAATGAGTTCAGTTATATCCTTACCCTTAACTTCAGACAAGAGCAGCTTAATCCTGTCATCATCTGCTTCAGCTCCAACTGCAAACCCACACACACACACACACCAAAAAAAAAAAAAAAACCATCTTTAGAAGACTCCAAACTTCAGAAAATCTAAGATCTTAAATAGCATAATTATGATGATTGGACCACAAGTTTTAAACTAAACCAAGGGTTGAGCATTTAAAAATTATAAAAGAAAAAAATCCCATCTTTCAACATCATTCACCACCCTATGGGCTCAAAGGTCAGGGATCAATGAAGGAGTGGACAGGACTTTTACCCCACACATCTACTAACAGAAGTGCCAATTTAGAAAACGTGTTATGGATCAGGACCATTCATCTTGTGGGTCCAATAATAAGCCTGAGCAAAAAAAACCAAGCTATTGAATAAAGACTGAGCTAATCAAATCATTAGTCCAATCCTTTAGTGTACATTCTAGCCCTTTTGATGAGCTGGCACATATATACAGTGGAGCATGCCTGATAACAGCCCCAATCCGACATGTGTGCCATGTTGGGCGCCCATGAGTAGGTTGTGCAGGTAGAGATTAGGAAGTTATCTTGGCATGGTTGTTTCATGAAAAATAAATAATGCTGTTCAAATCTCCATAAAAAGGCCAACTCCTTGACCAGATTCACTCAATGGTGAAAGAAGCCTCAGGTGACCTTAAAAAAACGTTGACGCACTTGTATTTGGTCCTCAGCCAAGTTAATAGATGTGGTTGGGAAATAGATAACTAAGTCCTCAGAAAGTTGACACTAGATAATAATAATAATAATAATAAGGTACTCTCATATAGAGTTGGCAAGGTTACTCTTTCATTTGCACTTTTGCATTAATTACAGTCGAAAAATTGGAAGGATAATTATTGGTTGTTTCCAGGAGGTTTTAGCCATCTTACCATCGCCTAGAAGGGTAGCAACTAGGCTTGACCCACTCTGGTCTGGGTTTGAGCTAAGCCTTGAGGCCCACGGTGAATTTTACGCCAAAGATCTGATTGGGCTGGACCTTCATCTAAAAGCCCAAAAAGGCAACCATGCGGCCTGACCCAAACATGTTTAAAATTTATGGGCTGAGCATTTTTATAGATCTTGTATCCTTCTCTAAGTCCATGCCTACCCATTTTCCAAATTGCAAGACACTTCCACTGGTGCAAAAGGCTGAGCTATAAATGGGCTGCGATCTTCCCCCTGCACATGGACTAAATTGTGCTTTGGGTGGGAAAAGGAAAGGGAAAAATGGAATCCAGCTTGATGCAGGTTCCACCTTACTGCAGAGCCCAGAAGCAATCATATGTTTTCAATCACAAAATCCCACCGACCAGCATTTGGAGCTACATCCAAAACACGCCAAAGTAACAGATATAAACCTTAAACACTTCTTGTAACCAAAAGTTTAAAAACCCCAAAAAACAAAATCCTAAGGGGTCATTTGGCTCCTATGAATCCAGCCCATGATAAATGGATTCCATTTGAGGGCTCAATTTGTGTTTGGGTCCTACAAAAGGGTGGGAAATGAATTTCCATGGGAATCCATTCAAAAATCTGCCCCTATTAGCATTCCTATAATTAAGATGAATTGCAAATTTTTGAGAAAGGGATTTGCATCCAACGGTCATACGTTTGAAAAGGAGTAAAAGGCATCTTAGCTCATAACTTTTTTCCCAATATCCAAACACAAACTAGATACCCGAGAACAGCTTTCCCAGTACCCAAACGCCATGATGGAATGCCTTTCACTGGGAATCTGTTTCCCAGAAAGAAATTCCCCTTTTAAGATTCAAGGGAGCCATGCAACCCCTAAGATATCATCATGTCCCATGCTTAAAAGCCTACATCTGAGACAAAAAGCTAAGGCAGAGTTTATGGATGTATATTTCAAAATTTTAACAATGACACATCTTCCCCCTCTCTTTTCTTTCCTTAGGCAAACATTGACTTTGACGTTTAGAAAGTACCCTATTTCAATTCAAAGAAGGCATGGAAAAGCTGAGTTATTTTGTGACTCAGAGAATTCCAATCAAAGGCAACCAAAAAACACAAAAACAATCATGAAGTATTTTTCTGTTGCCAAAAGATTTTTGGTCCAACCACCACCTATATACAACCAGAAACTTCTAAAACATAAAAGTTGTACCTGATCCAAGAATTTTCTTCAAATCATCAGCAGAAGGATTGGGGTTGCCTCCCAATAAAGCAAGTAAATAGGCAGCAACAACCTTCATTTCCACTTAAATCTGATGGGGAAAGGGGAAAAACATAAGAGAAAGCATCCATTTCTGCCAGGTATGTCTATTGCATAATACAATTTGTAGATTAACAAGAAATTAAATTGCAATTCATACATCACGATTGTAAAGAGGAATTATGGGCTCATGAATGTCATAAACAGTTAAGGGAAAAAAAAAACAGACAGCAAGGGTCCACATTCATAGGGAAATTGGATCTGGATAGTTCTCGGTCACAGTGGGGCAAATAAACAGTCACTGAAACAAGGGCCCAAAATAACGCTGCAATTCAGCAAACTGAGCATTTACAGAGGCATAGGACCATTTTAAATCATATCTTATACAAGCAGTAAAGATACAGTCATACAGAGTATATGGAAACACCCCAGAGAAAATTGAAATGATGGAAAATTCAGAATGCTGCAAACTGCAATGTAGCAATGAAAAAAAAATCTTAAAATGGATTCACTTAAACAAGGCCTTCTTTGGATGATGGGCTTAAATTCATCTGAACTCATTTTTAACTGAAAGTTGCCGATTTGCTGATCACACTCAGCATCAGTAGGAACTACTACTGTTCAGTGTAGAATCACACAAACAGTTCAATTTTACAGAGGGTCCTGACCTATGTGGCCCACTCAAAGAGTAGACGGGCCTGATTTTTTATGCCAAGGAGTGAGCCAGAATGAATGATTCACAATCGATATGAATCATTCGTTTTACCGACCATTTATTAAATGATTGAAAACATCTTGCTTTAGTAATTCCTGAAAAAATATAGTTAAACGAAAGTGGGACTGAATCCTTCAGGAAAAAAAATCAAAGGTGGGGCTGGGGCAGAGGGTAGTCTAAATTAATTATTTTAGCTATTTAATATAATCGAATTTAACCTTTCCTGCTTTTGGTCAGCTAATCACTATCTGATGGTAACGAATAGTATCATTAGATCAAAGCAACTGTCAAAAGACAAACACTATGAGGCAGCTCAATGTGATGGCCGGTTTGTCTTAGTCAAATGATGTCCAATGGAACCAAGATCGGGCACATATGACAGACAGTCCAAAATGATTGTCAGACCATTCGGTTTTGTCATCCATCAATAATACAGTAGAATCATCCATTAAGGTGATCTTCAAAACTATCAATAACCAGAGGCACACGTGATGAGTGGTCCAGCTCTATCATCGTATCAATAGGTTATTGTCAATTTGATCATCCATTTTATAGGCAATTGAATAGATAGAAAAGATCCAATAAAGACGGTTATTGAAATATATGGACAATCTATGATGGGGCCAGCATGATAGATGGACCATTCGCGACAAATCACTCTAGTTGTTAGGGATCATTTGCTTCACTACATATCAATTGAAAGGTTAGGATCGTCTGGTCAGCGTGATTACTAAAAATATGGCAATCCAACATGCAACCCACAACAAGAGATTCAGATTGATTATTTAATTCATCACATCATAACCATGCTAAAAATTCTTTATTGGCCACTGACCTAATGAACACTATCTTGAAATGAGAGTGGTTGTTGGGAGAAACATGCAGTCAAACCTGAGCCCCACATGACGAACAGTTCAAATCCATGATTGCACCCATATATATTAAGGGGTTATTTCGATTCCTGTAATTTGGGCTAGTGGTAAATGAATTGCAGGTACATGATGAATGGGGTGGGAGTGTTTAGAAACTGAAAAATGCCTGTAAATGATTTACAATCAGTCAAGCATTTACAACTTTTAGCTGTAAATGAAAACCTGCTAAAAAGCTCTGATTTCATTTACCTGCAAATGAAATTCAGCCTTATGGCTAGAATTTTGAAATTTGGGTATAAACAGTTGGCTATAAACGGATTACAACCTAAGCAATTTACAAACACAATTATGTAAACAAATTACATCTTAAGGGGTCATTTACTAGCAAATCATTTACTACTTGTGTTTGGATGCTCTAATTTGCTAGTAAATGATTTACTAGCAAAGTCCCCCTTCTCATTTACCAGCAAAAAAGGTGAGTTTTTGTTTACTAGTAAATGGGGAGTTGGCAACAGCTCTTTTTTTTCCTTTTTTCTTCTTTTTTTGAATGAAAGCCTATAAAGCAGATTTCATTCATCATTTACAAGCTATCCAAACACTGTAAATGATTTACTAGACAGGCTGCAAATCATTTACAACTTAAACCATTTACCACCATCACTTGAAAATTTACAGGCATCCAAACAACCCTCTATATATCTTGACCATCAGTTTGGATGGTCATTGATTGGATTATTTGGATGGTCCAATCAAAATGAGGACATGAGAAATTGACATGGATCTCTCTATGACTAACCAATCATTAAAGCCACAAAATCATTAAGGCCATTGATCAGATGGCTGCGATGGCTACCATCATCCCAACTACGCCAGTAGGATACCTTGGCATGCATCACCATCTTTCCTGCCAACAAGTCACTTATATAGAACATCTGATCCATGTAAATGGTGGGCCCGTCCATGAAAACCATCAATCACCAAAAACCAGACTAATCCACTCAAGAGGCGGGCCACACCGTCACGATCAAAGGACAGCCGATAATCTGACCCAACACACATGCATGGGCCCATCTAATGAGCGGATCCGCCCGATCTCCAAGACATGCGATCTCCATGGTGGGGCCCACCGTTCGCTTGGCACGGATGTCCAACCCAAGTACCACTTCGGCGGGAAAAACTCGGCTGCATGCTCAGTCAACATGCAGCCGACTGATTCCCCATCCCTTTCTCTGCCCTAATACGAATTCGTATAAATACGGTTATTTGTATTTCAAACAACGTACGTAAGGAAATACGTATAAATGATGTGGGCGCATGTAGTAGAGAATACGTACAAAACAAAAAACCGTATATAATCAGTATAAATCCGCTCGTATTTCTCAGCATCTTTCACATACTGACGAAATGAAGGGGAAAAAGGTTATACACGGAAGCTGCGTGTAATGAAGCTAAACATGCCATTGGAGATAAGAGACCATACACCGTGTATATCTCTGACACGTAACAGAGAGAATGGATGAGAAGGGGAGAGAGAGAGAGAGAGAGAGATTACTCACAGACGTTGGGTGCTTGCTTGGAGATGGAAGGCGAACGTGGTCGTTCTAGGGTTTCTCAGGAGAGGAGGGTAAGGAGGATTTTGATAGCTTTTATATATAGTGGTGGAGGGTCTAGACTCCTGTGTTAGTTTTACACCATTTAAAACACAGTGCTGACTCGTCAACCGTACACGTGGCGTGGGCGTACAGAAATCCAGGCCGTTCAAATATCTGACCTAAGTGTGGATGGACCTCACATGTATGATCCAATCAATTTTTAGGTAGGGTTTGGGCTCAAGTCAAAGAGCCCAACCCTGACCGGCTCAACCTTTCTTATGTACATGTATTGTGTTGCAAGATATGCCCATGCTGTTGTTTTCGTTCCTCCGGAATGCCTATTGCTTTGGACTTTGTGCAGTGTGGCCCACTTGATCAATGGATGGATTAGTTAACATCCAAGTAGGGAATATAGATTTTTATTCATTTTTTGTCAAGTTGGGCTGGAACGGGTGAGGCTTGGGCTTGGGACTATCATGTTAGGTCCATGTTGGGCTTTGGGCAGGCATGGGCATTGGGTCTTAAGTGCAATGTTGAGCCTGACCCTGGCCTGGCCAAGCCCAAACCAATATGGGCGCAACTTACACTACACCAAAATCACAATTTTAAAACGGCCACGTCTTTGGGGTCACCACGCAATCCCTACGGGCCTGTTTGTTTTCGTGGTGTTGGGTGAAACACCTGTGATTTGGGTCATAATGACCACTTCCCTTGTTTGAGTGACGGAAAGACGGCGTGCATTGGGAAGAAGGGAAATCCCATTTCGAATAGAGGGGGATTCGCTGGGAAATCTCAGATATTTGGAGCATGTCTCGGAGATAGGACGCACTGTCTCTGTGGTCTGCAAGAGCATCGATACAAACGCACCGCCTCGTCTATATATCGGTGGAAAATCTCAAATGGAGGTGTGTCTCGCGCAAACCTCCTTTGCAGGTACGTATTCCAGCAAATCTTCTTCCTCCGATATGATGAATTTCTCTTATCTTCGAACTCGCAGACCCTGCATTTGCAATCCCGCCGGACTTATCTTCTTCCTATTGACAGGTTTACTTTCGGTGCATTTCACCTGTCGTGCTTCCTCGGAACCCGGCCGGTCGCGAGGTAGAGACGTCCAGCACCGACCACCTTAGTCCAAACCTCTCCACCGCAGACTCAGGTATGTGGTGTGAGAATCTATCACCTACTATCCACCTTAGTTCGAACCTCTCCACCGATGGTTCATTTTAACCCAAGATCAGTGGAAGATCTTGGTCTCAAGTGGACCACACCGCATGAAGCAGCGTTGAGAAACCCATCACCGTTGAAACCTTTTTACGTCCCACAGTGATGTTTTGCCTTCATCCAACCTATTAATAAAGTTATATTTACCTGGATGAATAGAAAACAAAAATATCAACTACGTCTTCCACCTCTGTGGTCGGTAAGAGGTTTTCAACGGTAAGAGTTTAATCCCCATTGTGTAGTACACGTGAGCTCTGGATCTGCATTTTTTGGGCTTAATACCCTAAAATGATAAGAAAAAATGGATGCACGGTGTAGAAGACGGGCCACTCAAAGCTGTTGAAATGTTCCCAGAAGAAGACGGGCCATTGCAGGGGGAATGGATTGCCTACTACCCCCGCCACCAGCCAATGGCAGGGGGTCGATGCTCTGTGGGCCCCACTCTGATGTATGTGTTTCATCCATGCCGTCCATCTATTTTTTCAGATCATTTTATAGTATAATACAAAAATTGAGGTATATCCCAATCTAAAATGGACCACGTTATAGGAAACAGTGTTGAATGAGCATTGACCATTAAAAACCCTTTGGGGCCATAAAAGTTTTGAATCAAGCTGATCTTTTGAATCTTCCCCTTCATCTGGGCCTGTATGACCTAATCACTCCGTTTGGATGTCAAATACACAGTACAGTGGGCCTTAGGAGATACTGTGGGCTTGAGTAGCAACAGTCGCTATTGAAGAGACGTCACATCATTGTGGATCCCACTATAATGCATGTGTTGTATCTGCAACGTCCATCCAATTGGACATTTTGTTTCACCTCATATCGGTGGAGAATTAAGCAGACCCAATGCTTTGGTGGACCTCACCACTTAAATCAGTGGATGCCACTGTTGACCACCGTTGAAATGTTCTAGCAAACCTTTTTAGCCTTCAAATTTTTTTAACAGTGGTGTCACTCATCCCCCCTCGATCTATGGTAGGGTCCATTGAAGCTTTGGATGTGATTCAGTGTTTGGATATTACCCTAAAAATGATCTATCCAGACGGATGGACAGCATGGATACATACCGTACATCATGGTGGGCCTACATATCATGCCTGTGACGTCACTTCAATTATTAGGGGACTGCCGCACATCCATAGACGATATCTCCGTACCATGGTGATCGCCAAAAAAACCAAACACGCTTATCTGCATTTGCATTTCCGCCAGTTGTTTTCAAACAAGGGATTCCGTGATAAATACCAGTTACAAACCCCATGCATTTCCGTGAGCATGTAATAAATGCCTAGGGAAACTGTAAATGCCCGTGAAATAGAAAAACAAACAGGCCCGAAGAAAAGATAACAAAACACTGAGATTAAAAAAAGCCCTAACTAATTGCGCGCAGGGCGTCTCTCTCACCTCTCTCCTCCTCCGAACCCTCCCCTTATGAGCCCTCTTTAAATTTTCCCCTCACGAACTATCAAAAAACTCTTCAAAAGGCATGAAGGAAAGCTCAGACAAAGCCCCCGTTTCCCTTGCATGCTTCTCTTTCACACCTCCACCCTTATCGTACGAACCCCGCCGGCTTCAAATCTTTAGGTATAAAAATGGGGGAAAAGAACAACTTCTTTTAATTTTATTTTTCTAGGTTTCTCTTTTGGGAGAAAAGCATTCTCAATCTCTCTCTCCTTCCGGAAAGAAATAAAAAGAATCAAAACAGCAGAAGAATGTGAGATTTTCCACCATAGAATTTTCAATTCATCTTGGTAGAAATCCTTCGATTCGATTGATTCATTCTATCAGTTTGGAATATCATGTTTTCTATCGATCTTCAGAAGCTTTTGCAAGTTTTTCCCGCTTTGATTTGGTGCGCTTTTCATGTTGTGTAGAGAGCATTTGCCTTTTGTTTTTTCCTCTCTTTTTAATCTCAAACGATTGTTATTTGATTGATTTTTAATAGTTTTCAAGTTGAATTATTTGTTAGTGTAGAAATCGAAGTATTTGTTGAGTGCTTGATTTATTTTCATGATGCTGGTTTTCTGTAATTTTAAGCATTGGTATTGGTATCTGCTCAATCTTCAAAATACCTTTTTATTGCTATTTTTCAATATTTATTATCTGATATTTGCTTTTTATAGCATACATGTTGATTGTAGCAGTGTAAAATTTAGATTTTCTTTTATATTTTTGAATTTGTATGACTAAGAATTGAAAACTTGGGAATCCAACTTCTCCTGTCGGTTTCTGTGAAGATTCGTTTTATTAATTGTTGAAATCTATTATGTTTTATTACTTTAAATTTTAGATTTAAAGAAAGAAACTAACTTATTTTTGATCAATATAGAAATATATAGTGATTAGACAATCCATTTATAAAAATAAAATAAAATAAACTCTGGAATAGTCACGCCTCCTCTCTGCATCCCTCAAGCATTAGGTGGCTGGTTGGTGAAGGATCATGGTTGTTTGGGGATAGGCATAATTCAAACTAATTCAAAGGGTCTAAAAGAAAATTTGAAGCTTCGGAGAAGGGAGGATTTTTATCAAAGAGTTTCTTGGAATTTTGAATTGAGAAGCCTTTTAGAAGTCTGAAACTGAACTGAATTGTGGTTAGTGTGAATTGTGAACAAATCATCTATTGATTAGTCGGACTTGTACACTTTTGGACCCTTGACTGACCACAGAACTGTCCATGGTTGGGACTCTCGAACGACCTCAAATACTTCCTTGTGTGGATCCTTAGATGACCATTAATCTATCCATTTTTTATGGTAATTATGGATGCTGAATCTGTCCATTTTGGATAGTGATTCGGGATGTCAAATCTATCTATTTTGGGTTTGTGCATTTGAACAAACCCATGTGTTTTATGGGCTTGAAAGGGCTAATGGATTGCTTTGCTCTATTGTGTTTTAACACGTGGTTTTAATTTTTTCATTTGTAAAAAAAAAAAAAGGGTAAATATTCTTTAAAAAAATGAAAATGGTAAAATTTTCTCTAAAGTATTGTTGTTAGTAATTCAAACTTTAAATTTGCATGATATATGTTTAAGAACATCTTTTTGAATTTGGAGGTTGTTGTTCAATTGCTCTTGGATCCTTCATTAAACTATATGTTGATAATTTAATTCAATAAGCCTGTTTGGATTGGTGGAATTCTATTTTCTACTGTAGGAAAAAAATGTTTTCCTCGTGTGTGACATTTTCGGCAGTTTGTGAAAACAAAAGCAGTTATGAACATTGATTTTCATGTTCATAATTACCCTTTAAAATGGCGATTTTCCTCAAATAAAATTTCAAAAAAAAAAAAAAACCATAAGAAATGGAGCATTCAATGTTTTTTTGGGAGAGAGCTCTCATTTTTTAACGATTGAGGATATACTTGCTGTTGTAAATTATAAAGTTTCACCCCCACATCAGTAACTTTTTCAATAATGGATTAATTACCATTTAGTGATTGAGCATCCAACTGCGCTCAAGGGTTGAAAGCAGATTATTATATTTCTACCATCAACTTAAAAATGAATGTATCTGAAAATATTGCATTGACATTCACTGTACCAATAGAATAATCTTTACTAGAATTGGATTCTGACACTGCAATTAATTATTGTGGTACATCAAATGCTTTTATAGAATGCTAAATGCTTCTTTAATCAAATGAACCATATAATTGTTTTGTTTTAAATTGAAATATGGTGATTGTTTTGTTTTAGGAATATAATCTTATTTGTTATAAGTCCACTCCTATTGCAGATAAGAACCTGCTGAATTAGGTATAATTATGTACCTACCTACAGTATTTCTTAATTTATATTTTTATTGTTTCATTTATATTTTTTCGTAGAAGTCCAACTTGTAACTACTCAGAACCCGCTTTGCCATAAGATATTACAGTGCTTGCCGTGGGACATTTGGGGCCAGTGAGTACAGTCGTAGGACCTCGTTCATGACCCACCCCATCTATATATAGGCACATTGGATGGTCTGATTAATGACATTGATTTATTTCACTAAAGCATGCATCATAATTTGTTTATTTACTTTAAAGACATTTAGTCAGTAAAGTCCAACCGTCATCTTAACATCTAGTCACTTTAAACGTGTTTAATTTGATTTAGATCATGACTTTAAACGTGTTTTTTTTTTACTCAACTCATGGAAACACTTAAACACATTTTTTAACTAAGAATTGACTTGATTATATCACTTGTTGTAAAATGTCGTCATTAAGTAATAACGCATAGATGGACAAACATAAGTTTAGTCTAGAATATTTGGATGGACTTGTGCAATTTATTGAGTTTGCAAAGAACAACGATAGTGAATTTGATCATTATCTGTGTTCGTGTGTGAAATATAAAAATGTAAGTGGGATGCTCACTCTTGGAAAAATTCATGAGCATTTACTCATTAACAGTATCGATAAGTCATACACACATTGGATATTTCACGGTGAAAATCTTGCGAAAAATAACGAGAAACCAGTATCATAGACGTTTGGTGATCAATCTGATGATGCGTATCCTATAATGGAGGAACTTGTTAATGGTACATTTAGAAAGATTGAAGAACATGATTATACTCTTATGGATGATCTTAGAATGAATGAAGATTGTCATGAAGACCTTGATGCATAAAGATATAAGGCTTTATTCGATGATGTTAAGATAATCTTTGTGCCATTCTTGTTATACAAAACTCACAAAATTATCGATTACTGTCGAATTGTATAGTTTAAATGCACGTAATGGTTGGTTAGATAACAACTTTAATGATCTTCTTCAACTGGTTAAGAAGTTGTTACCAGTAGAGAACATGTTGCCAGGAAGCACATACTAAGCTAAACAGATGATACACTCGTTGGGGATGACTTATGAGACTATACATACATGTCTGAATGATTGTATTCTTTATTGAAAAGAGTATAAAAATAAACAAAATTGTCCAATATGTTATAATTGAAATGAATGTCAGAGTACTTGGTTAAAAAAAAAGTATGAGGGGGGAGTTATTGAGATGGAGTTCTGAATATAACTAAGTTCGCCAATTCTCTATATATAGGACTATAGAAAATGGTTTGAGAAGAAGAACCATCAATTAGAAGAGTTACCTAAAGGAAGGAAATGGATGAGAAAAGATAACTCTTTTTTTTTTTTTTTTTTTTTAAATTTCTCTTACCTTCTTCGATATATTTATGTTCCTCTCTCTCTCTCTCTCTCTCTCTCTCTCTCGTAAGGTTTTCTACTTAAATGAGGAATAGAGGTGACTTTTTAGACTTGGTCCCGTTCCCACTTCTTGGGAATAGGGGGAGCTACATAGTGTTATATGTAGCACTTATTTTGATTTGAAAATTATATAGTTCCTCTAACACATTACAGTGCTATATGCATTGATTCTATCATTATATGTTAAGCTTAGTTCTAATTAACAAGATAGTTTCTAATTTCTTGTGGAAGATCATTTTATTTAATTGTCTTTGAATTTAAGTACATCCCATAAAAATATGTGAAAGAACAAGTTGCAATTATAGATGCATCGAGGAAAGGTAATTCGACACTCCAACAATCACTATTATAGTTATTGAAGTTTTGAATCATGTGCTACATAATTTTTTGAATAGAAAACATAGGTGAAGCTACAAATTAACACTTGTTTCATACTATAATTGTTTCAACTTTAATGGGTTATATTCCAAATGTAGACATTTTTATTGCATATAAAGCAAACAAACTCTTTATTTCACACCAAAAAAAAAGTCTTACAATTGTCAATGATATCCTTCGACATATAAAATGAAATAACAAAATAGTCAGCGACAAACTTATAGGTCATGGATTCCCACAATTAGTGAGTTCTCACATACATATGAAAGATTCTGCACCGGAATCCATTAAAAATGTATATTTTATTGTTGCTCCTGACCAAATCGCTCAATATAATATCCTACTAATTATACGCATTTGATAATGTTGATTGCTTAAATATTTATTTCTTGTCTTTTAGTAATTTACTCAAAGTGTTTATGTTACTTGTTTTGCTGTAACTTATTTTTCGGTAATATGGTTTACTTGAGATTCTTATCTTTGATGGTTCTTTATTTAACTAATTTTTTCATTATTACTCGTTGGATGAATATATATAATCATTTAAGGATTGTGAAAGGCTTTCCTTTGTGAGACAAAGCTCTTTATTATGGCCCAAGTGCTTTTTCCAAGCATAAGCCTTGCAATACTCATCTCACAATCTCATCATGAATGAGCCCATTGTTTCCTTAGTGCACATCTAAGTACTAAGCATCAAAACTTACAAAGAAGTAGGGATGTCAATGGGCCAAGTTAGCCCATCGGGATTTTCGGGCCTAGCTTGCCTCGAGTCGAGCTTGACCTTAACTTTCAAGCCTATTTTGAAATCGGGACGGGCTTGGACACAAACGTTTGAAAGCCCGTTGGCCTGACTCGACATATTAGGGTTTATCACATGAATTTTAAATTTCAATCGCTTTTCACAGTGGAGGGAAAAATTATTTTGTACTAGTAAAATGGTTGTTAGTTCAAGTGGGCCCACCATGGTGTTTGTGTAAAATCCACAATTAGCTTTGTTTGTTTTTAAGGTGGACCACATGATTTGAAATAGTGTACAGGACAACACTCACCCTCTCTTTCCATTTACATAGCCCAACTAAATAATAGATGGTCCCAATTTTTGAGACATAGGCTAAGTTTTGGTGTAATATATAATGGTTGGAGTGGAATTTATATAATCATCACAATGGACCATATAAATATCAAGGATAAATGTCTCTCTCACAATTGTTTCCATTGGTCTGGCCACAGGTCATCATTCTTTTTTGTCCAAAGGTATAGTGTAACACTGCATATCTAATGGTCGGAGTGGATCTCACATACATATCAAAGTAGGTCCCCTAAAAAATAAACAGTGGGTGTTCAATTGATAATTATTTCATACACACATCAGTTCATATCCATATATCAGTAGATGTGTCTCAAGAAGATATTTCGGTATATTTTTTTAAAAGAGGGTCATGGCTTGGGTGGGCTCCACCTTGGATTTAATGCAAAATCTACCCTGACCATCAAATATGTCATACCATGCCAGGATAATGGCCCAAAAATCAGCCCCATTCCTTATTCAAGTGGGCTACACGATTAGAAACAGTACATAGAACAATGCTCACCCTCTAAAATGTTTCCCCTAGTTTGGCCCACCTAAATAATGGATGGGTCTTAGTTTTAGGCCATGTTCTTAAATATTGGTGTGACATCAAATGGTTAGAGTGGATTTTATATAATCTTCACGATGGTCCCTATAAGAATTAATGGTGGATGTCTCTCTTGTAACAATTTCCTTTTGTGTGGCGTAGTTAAATTATAGATCAACCTGAATTTTTTGTCCTTTGCCTAAAGTGGGATTATACATCCAATGGTCAGATTATATCTAATATCCAAATCATGTTGGGGCCATAAAAAATAAGGGCATGCTATATTTATAAAATGCTTGAGGCTTTTAACATCGGGAGATGTATGACCACCCTTGATTTTTAATTTTTTATGGGCCCCACCTTAATTTGGTAGGTAGAATACAATCCAACCATTAGACGTATAATCCTACGTTATGCATATAGCCAAAAAATCAAGCTGAGCGTGATTCAAGTGGGCCAAATCAAGGAAAGGAAAACAATTGATAAAGAGATGTCCACCCTTGATATTTACAGGACTCATTGTGATGATTATATAAAATCCACTCCAGCCATTAGATACAAAGCCAATACTTAGGCATGTTTCCAAAGCATTAGGCCCATCCATTATTCAGGTGGTAATACAAAGGGAAATAGTTTGGAGGGTGACTATTGCCCTATACATTATTTCTAACTGTGCGGTCCATTTGAAACATAGACATGGCTGATTTTTGGGCACTGGGCCTAATGTGGGGTGGCATACTTGCTGGTCAGGGTAGATTTTACATTTAACGCCATAATATGGATAATCGAGCTGACAATCCCTACTGGTTTAAACAAATACACAAAATAAAGTCTTTCCTCCCACGATGTCATCTCCCTCATTTCTCTCTCTCACTTCTAACCCACAATCTCATCTCTCTCTCTCTCTCTCTCTCTCTCTCTCTCTATCTCTTTCATCTACAACTCACTTCTCTGATCTCTCTATGCTCTAACTGATTAAGCTCTTAGCATAAAGGGCGGCTGACCATTACACCAAGTAGGCCTCTCTTTCTCTTTCTATCTTCTGCAAGTCCCGCCAAATGAATAGATCGGATATCACTAGGTAAACATGCTGGAGGTAAGTGTGGCCCACTAGATTTATTTATTTTTACAAAATATTTTTCAAGCTCGGGTTGGACTATTTTGGCCCATCATAGGCCCAACCTAGGTTTGGGCTTAAATTGAACAATGCAGGCTTGGTTTGGACAGAGGTTAGCCTAGCCCTAACCTGTCACGCCCCAGACTCGGTAACCGGAATCATAAGGAACCCGATGGCCGGTTCTGGCCGTAACGACCTCTATAGTACCCCATTCTCGGCTCTTGAGACAGGTTCCGATCCTGGGATCCTACAAGGAGGATTTTTATAACAGTATAATCATTACCAATATGAGCATATCCAAGATCACAGCAAGTACATCTGAGAATAATAAAGGCACATATTGCAAAATCCACTATAAATTTGAACGTTTACAACTTTCAGAAGGTCCAAAAGGACATACATAGGATGATAGGAGAAGGAAAGGAAAATCAGCAACACCGGGTCCTCAAGCTCAACTCAACTGTGCGCTCTGCAGCTATGACGCCTGCCGAGAGTCTCATGCACGCATCAATCGTGCATAAGCTTATAGAAGCTTAGAGGGTGGTGAAAGTGTGTGACAATGGTGTACAGAAGAATAGTAGGAGATGTAAGAAGGGAAACATACTTAATAGGAATATCACTAGCCTTACCAAGGCTTATCATGAATACAATGCAATGAGTACTGGACGCCATACCAAGGCAATGCATGAAGGGGCTTGTATAGCCAATTCTAATGCGATGCAAGTAATGCGAGTGCTCATATCCAAACCATAAGTTAAGTACATTTTCAATTATAAAGAAATCATCGGGGTCCATTACACTGCTGAATGACTACCGCTCTACAGACCCTGCATAGTCAAATGAGCGTAAGAGACCTCACTACCCGCCTGTGGACAGCCAATCCAGCAAGGCCTGACGGTAACGGACCCATTTATGAGCTGGTCAGACTCAGCTTAGTAATGTCCCCTACACACCAGGCAGGTAAGGCTACACCCCTATCCAACTAACTACACAATAGTGAGAGTCGTGGCCTAACGGTATAAGGCCCTCGTGCGCTCATGTATTCCACCTGGTCACGGCGTTGGAGCAGATCCTTGGTACCATGGAAGTTTTAGGAATTTCACCCATGGGCATCCTATGCACCCGGTATGCTCAACTAATATTTTCGGTGTCCACACATACGGCCATCTACGAATATCCCTGTGGAGGCAAGGCTCTGATGAAGTAAGGGCGGATATATACATGCTATGCAATGTCAAATGCATGAATCACACAATCACCCATGCATCAATCCCAAGTATCCATCGTGCTTCAGAGGAAAAAACTCCATCCCTCGGGGAGATACCAACATGTCTTACACAATGACACAACTATGACCAATCATACCTCAATCAAGCATGCACATGATGCGTATGGGAGTGGGTCATGAAGATGAATAGGGGTGCCAATGAGGTGAAGATGAACTCTCTACCTAACCATGAAAAGTTTAGGTACTTAATCAATTCCTCATAAGGAATACAACCTCTAGTGGGGGCCTATTCACCTAGGGTAGCCCGCGAGACTAAGCATACAAGCTACAGACCTAAATAATATCGAGATGGGCTTAGCAAGAGGTTAAGGTGGGCATTCAACCACACTTAAAGGGGTCCATAATGGGGACATTCAACCATCATTTCCCCAAGGCATAGCCAATCACAATCCATATAGCTACAAGGCCCAAGGCCCACATCCAAACCGCATACATAAGCCCCACATAAAGGCATGAGAAAAAGGGTCCAATACTACCTTCAACAACATGGGCTTAAGGAGGGGAATCAAGGCCCAAGACCGAAGTCCCAATGACCATAAGACTCATATATTTAGTTGAACTTAATGGGCAGCCCATGAGCACAAAAACACGGCTTAAAAATAAGTTTAAGTTGGGTGAAATGGGCCCCACTACATCAGCCCAATAATATACTAAAATATAAGGAAGCAATAAATACCTAAATTCCTCAATATGGTGGGCCCCACATAAACTGCGGTGGGCCCCACAGGGGATGTCCACCAAGGGTGGGCCCTTCCACGTGGACCACCCAAGGATGGAGGACGACATGGATGAAACACACCATCATGGTGGGCCTGCACGCTGGGACAGCCAGCCCTAGGCTGGACGTCCTGCATGGACCGCTGGTCCAACTTAATGGGCCTCATAATCATAAACCCAATGGGCCCTAGAACATCAGGGATGGGTCCCCAACTAATCATACACAAAGTCCAATGGGCTGGGGCCCAAAAGTTCTGAAATAACAAAGGGGACAACAATGTACAGAAAATTTTTGCAATGCATGTTGCTGCCCTAAATTTGGGCACCCCATTGGAGTGGGTCCAGGGCCTCTAAAATTCTAGAAATTGAGGGTCAAGGTCCCTCATCATGTATACAATAAGAGGAAACCCAAAAGGGTGGCCCCACCATCAGAGGAAATATTTTTGAATTATAGTTTTTATCAAGGCATATTGCTGGATTGCACAGCAGAAAAATCTGGCAGTCCAACCACTTGGCCCATTCTTTTGGATGCCCAAATGGGGTCAGTTGGGGCTAAAATTTTACAGAGTGACACTTCCATAGGTGGGCCACACCCCTACAAATTTTAGAATTTTTGGACATATAAAAATATTTTAATTCATTTAAAGAAATCAATCTGTCCTGAAAATCGGACTGATCTGAACACCATATTATAGTGGGCCGGTCCAGCCACCACCATGGTGTGTACAAGCTTCCATTGGCCCCAAAATTTTTTAGGTGGGTCCTAGCATGAGTGGGACACCTCCCTGTAAATTTTTAGAATTTTTAGACACCCAAAGGTACGTTAATAAATTTCAGAATTTCAACCTGTCCAGGGTGGAATGTTGCTGGAACAGTGCAGAAAATCTAGACTGTCCACCTCACTTGGACCACACCTTTGGGACCCCAAAGAAGGTCAGATGGGGCTGAAACTTGGGGTACATATAGGTGGGGTCCACACCTTCAAGAAAAGTATATTTAAGGGGTAGAAATAGTTCCCCAAACATCCAGAAATTTGACCCAAAAACAACCAGAAACTGTGCAGAAATTTTCTGGACAGCAACATGCATATGAAATAAATTGAGTATATAATTCAAATTAAGGGGAAAACACCCTATGAAACCTGAGTTGTGGTCCACCTCAGTGGTCACGAAAAACATCTAGACCTATTCCTCACATAAAATTTCATTGTATATGCACCTAAAAGGGCAAACAAATTATCACCATCCAAGAGTGGATTGCCATGGGCGTCCACTCTCCTTGGACGGTGTAGATATTTTCAAGCCAAATGGTGGGCCACACACCTCAGAAAAATAAGAGATTATAAATAGAAGAGAGAGAATTTGCCACAAGGGAAGGGGCTCTGCCTCATTGAGGCCCTTCCCTTCATCACAAACCACACATCTCACTATATTGATGGTATTACAAGATCTACTCATGCATGCATCTTCAAATCAAAATCCAATGGTGGAGATGCCATCTCCACCAAGGATCAATGGTCTAGATGATCTAAGAATCCTTATAACTAAGAAAAATACCATGGTGGGGTCCATGGAGAATGGCCCCACCCATGAGTTATGCATGCACAAAAGGATGGGCCAATGACCACATCCAAGAAGACATGGGGCCTCCACCATCACTTGGTGGGCCCCACATGCTTCAAATATGAGGTGAAGAATAGAAATAAGAAGAAGAAACGTAAATCCTAAGATTCTAAGTACATGCACACCCACCTACAAGGTCTTCAAGCAAACACCTCCAAGATAGTCTTCAAGCTCCAAGGTACATGGATCTAAGGTTGAGATCTTATTCCAATGGTTAGATGGGGGATTATATGAGTGAAAGTGAGCTGGAAAAATAGAGAAAAGTTGCTAGAGAAGAAGAGAAGAGAGAGAGAGAGAGAGAGAGAGAGAGAGAGAGATGAGAGAGAAAAAGAAAAAGATTTTTAAGGCAAGCAATCATCTCTGTCTTGCCTTGGATAGAGAAGAGTAATCATTATAATAGGGAGTTAGAAATAATGTTGTAGGTTAGTAGGCTTTTTAGGTTAGTGGGTGGTGTTTTAAAGATGGGTGGTGTAGGAATAGGGCCTAGGTAGTGTGTGTGTGTGTAGTCTGTGTTAAAAATAGTTCCAAGAGATGGGACCTACTTAGAAATCTATGCACACCACCCCTAGGTGGGCCACATGATCATGATCAAGGGCTTAGAAAATGAAATGCACTCAACTTACAATCTACACGCTGGATGAACGCACAAGACGCGGCGTTGGAACCACGGCGACGATGCGGTCGCAATGGCATAGGTCTCAACTCGATCCGAGTCGGATCTTCATGACTGGACTCACGGATGACCGCAAACACTATCCAAGGGTCACGGGTTGCCAGGATTCGACCGGTAGGATTGCGGGACGAAGATGGATGGAATGCATACTTACACACACATGCACACAAGCGAACTCAGGTCGGGTCTCACATAACCCGACTCGTTGACACCCTAACAAAGAAGCAAGAAAGACATGAGAGAATGAAAGATTATGTTACCTTATAATAGAGTTCCAAACCTATAACTTTTCTTAAATTATTAGAAGTGAGACCTTTGCCTCCTTAAATAGTCTTAAGAAGAATATAAACACTCTCCATCAATGGCTAGCATGATGCTATATTACAATCATCCAACAATTAAAAATACCCTAAAACTGTTCTTGAACACTATACAATATTCTCTCACTTTCTTGAAACTCACTAAAAAATGCTAAAATATTCTAAAGATTTCTACACTACTCAAATATTTTTTAAAACTCTATACACTTCTATTTTTCTCTAAATTTTTCTACATACTTTTATCCATTTTAAAATTCTTTGCATGTACAAAACCTCTAGTATTCACGACCAGCAAAAGTTCAGCAAAGTCCATGACTTATCCTGGGAGAATGTTTGATATGTGACATCTTGTTGCCCTTGTAAGAAATAATAATTACTTTTTACACCTAGCCTATCACGATTAAATCAGATGAGTGAGAATATGCCATGTGGCAGCCATGTATATTACATGGTCAAGATGAATGTCAAAGCCAAGAGGCTAGAAATGTACTTGTGTTGGGAAGCATTAAACGCTATAGCTCAAGAAAATCATTTCTTTATAAAGTATTAAATGCTATATATTAACAAAAACAATTCTCTACAAAGTAAAGGTCTAACTTTCTAATAAGCATTAAATGTAAGGAGTCCAACAATGTGAAGACTTTCTAGTAAAGTTTCTCATACACGTTGCAAGACTAGAATAACAAGAGGAGAAAATACATTATTTTGTATTCATTGGAAACATGATCTCTTTGTTCATGTGGTTGAATGTGATAGGCTACACTTACATGAAAGATCAAGGAGAGTTGCACAATATCTTAAGGCCACCGCTTCCCAAGTTTATAAAAGCAACACAAAATGAAGAGCTTTGTGTCTTACGCCATCATAATCAACACAAATCTTTTCAGATCAATATTGCTTATCTTTCATCCCTCACAGACATCTATCTCAATTAGATTAGTTTTATATACATTCACTTTTGTCTAACACCATGTTGCAACAAATTTGAAGCGTTTTAGATTAGTTTAGTTTCCGCTTCTGTCCAATGTATCGTTGTAGCATGTCGGTTTAATTTTGGTGAAATATCCACGACCTCATTGTCGAATCCCCCAAATCATTGCGTTCTTACTTTGTGATTCCCCGATCATGACTGTAAGATCCGACCTGAGTGCCTGTGTATATGTGTGCGTGTGTGTGCATTTCATTTATCTTGGTCCCGCGGTCCTACCAGTCAAATCCCGGTGACCCGCAATCCTTGGATAGTGTTTGCGGTCATCCTTAAGTCCAGTCATGTAAACCCGACTTGAATCGAACCGAAACTTATGCCATCTTGTTCGCATCGTCGTAGCGTTTCCAACGCCGCATCTTGTGTGTCCATCTGATGTGTGGATCATAAGTTATGTGCATCTCATTTTTAGCCCTTGATCATGATCATGTGGCCCACTTAGGAGTGGTGCACACGTTTTTCCATGATGGCCCATCCCTTGGTGCAAGTTCCAACACACACTACTCACATCACCCAAATCCCATATCCTACACTACCCACCACCATACACCACCCACAACCCTAGCTATGGCCTCCATTAGGCTTTCTTTTGCTAGCCTATGATGAGTTTCTCTACCCTATGCAACTCTTCCGTAGAGAGAAATGATAGAATTCTCTTATCTAGGTGGTCTATTTTAGAGAGACCATCATTACTTTACTACAAGCTCTTTCGTCTCTCTTCTCTCCCTCATTTCTCCCTTCTCATTTCATTCTCCCAAGTTAGAGAAAGAGCTTGGACGTCCCACCATTCCAACCCCATTTTCCTCCATTTTCTCTTAATCCATCCATCCCAATCCCATCTCATCCATCAATCTTGATTCCTTGGAGCATTTGGAGCTTAGTCATCTAAGTTTAGAAGAAGATCTTGCATGTGGGTGATGTATATGGAGCTTCTTCCCTCTTTTCTTCTTGTATTTCCTTTCTAAAATATTTGGTAGGATGTATGACCCACCAATCAATGGCAGAGGTCTTACATCACTCCATGATGAGAGGCCAAAGGCCTATTCCATGCATGTACGTTTCCATGGTGGGCCATTCTCTATGGACCCACCATGATAGATTTATTTGATTTAGGATCTTGTTGGTCATCTAGACCATAACATGCATGTTAGGGATAGCATCAACAACTTCTTTGGATTGTAAGATCACATGTATACATGATCTACGAAGGATGTATGTGTGATTGTAATAGTGGAGGATTCATAGTATCGGAATCCTCCCCTATAGCCGTTGATCTCTCTCTCTATTTCTTTCCTCTATTTTTTTTCTCCTGATGATTGGTGGCCCACTGATGTGCCACAAACATCCCGGACCCTTAGATTTTTGGAATGTTTAGGCCCACTAGGTTGGACGTCCCTATGCATGTTGCATGCATTGTTCTTGAAAATTTTTAGAAGCTTTGGATCGGACCTAGACCGCGCGTCGAAAGTCCGATAGTGATGATCTTAGACAATTATGGTCACCATGTTGGACTTGACCATCACCTCAAAAATCAAGTCCAGATGATGTCCTTGGTCGATTTGATTGAGTCCGAAGTGAAGAGTGTGAGAACGGTGCGAGATTAAATGTGATTTTATGAAATCTGAGTCATGTCGCTTGCGCGACGATTTTAAGCAATCTGTCCGTCGGATTCTGACCCAATTTCATCCTCAGATCAGGGAAGATGGCCCAGGCATGTCATAGTGCTTGTGGACCTGATCGAGTTTCGGTGACCGTTGAATTGAGTGTGGTCCGCCACGGCTGATCTGTGAAGCCGATCGGTACGAAAACTCAGCTTGACCTAGATCCATGGTCAGTGAGCTTAATTCCGACCGCACGTGGAAAAAGGACCACCAGATGTGTTTCGTTGGATCGAGAGAGGCCTGATTTGGTTATAACCTAAGTATACCTTGGCCCCGGGGTTATTTTCATCAATGTTAGGCCTATATATAGACCTTAAAACCCTCACTCTCTCTTCCATACGAATTTCCTAAACCCGAGCTAAGAAAGAGAGAGGAAAAGAGAGAGAAAGTGAGAGAGAAGTTGGTGAATCATCTTTAGATTCTTTCCGGTTACTCTACATCCTTAAACCATCACTTTTGAATCGTTATTCGGCGATTCTAAGTTCCTTCTTGGGTAAGTTAATCTAACCCTAATCTATTTTAGAGCTTAGAATAGTCTATGTGTTGTTGTAGCTCATTTCTATCCTTGTCTTAGGTTATCTTGTCGCCGTTGACGAAGACATATCATCTGAATCAGTTTGGTGTGTTTTTCTGGTTTAAGGTGCGGACTATATTCGTATAGGTTATGGTTTTCAAGGCTTTCAATGCCAGCTAATGATTTATTCTTGTTATGGATGAAATTTCACATGTCAAATGCTATGTTTATTATGCGTTCCTGATATGCATGTGTTATATTGAGATTTGTGTATTCTATGTATATGTAGAAAGTACCATATACGTATAAAATATGAACATGTACTTGCCATGATCGTGTACTTGTGCTAATTGTAGGTGTGTCAACTCCTTGGCAAAAGGAATTGTCCAAATGCGTGTATTTCAACATACGTCATGTATGTTGAACTATGTAGTCTAAGTGTTTGTAGAAATGTCTGAATGATCTAATGTGTAATATATTAACCTAGTATGGGCGTTGAGAAGCGATTCTCAACTCTCCTATTGGTGTGTATGATTTCCTACATGCAAGTCACATTCTTTGTTGTTTAACTTCAAGTATTACTTATGTGTAAATCCATGTTAAGTTGATATTCTTCAAATGCTTACATGCTACATGGTCTGAATTGTTGTTCCATTACTATTCTAAATTGTTGATATGAATATCTGTTGTAGTGGAATATGTTTGGGACTATGGAATAGTCCAGGAAATCGTAATCGGCCTTGAGTTCGTGGTGAGGTTACTTTCGCCACGTAGGACATGATTTGACGAACCCGAGTCGTATTAGAGTTGTCGGCAATGGTTTGGCCACACGAAGTGTTTACGCACTCTATGTCGTCAACCCAACGTGCGCTCATACTAGTCGAGTTCGTCGAGTAACCCGATTGTTCGATGTATGTTCACCATGTATGGACGCCATTGTATGAATCTAAGGTACCAAACTTACCGGTGTGAAATCCTCTTAACCATTGTACTGGATCCACTAAGACTCATGAGCCGGACATGGTGGTATGGGACACTATGGTCGAGCTGTCGGCCTACGCTGGGGTGACGAGCCTCCCCGTAGTGACCAGTGAGCAACCAAACTCGTGAGCCGATTATGGTGGTATGAGACACTATATTCGTGCTGTTGGCCTACATTGATTGGTGACGAGCCCTTTGTAGTGACATCGAGCATACCTGGATACCACATTGAGGTGACAAGCCTTATTATAGTAATGAAGGTATGATAGGCGTGCATTGATTGATGACGAGCCCTTTGCAGTGACCTGAAACCATATGATCGTATGAGATGATCTAGGACTGACAACCCTAGAATGGATCACTGTGTAGAAATTGATATGAGGATGTACCTTAACTTCCCAATCCTACTATATGAAAAGGACTAATAACAACTTGGTAATCATGTTCATGCACCGCATTACATGTGCCTGGAAGAGGTGGAGCACTTGAGGTGATGTCATGCGTAACATAAGATGAAGACGCTGAGGGTGTACAAGCGAGGACAAGCATCATTCTGCATACATCCTTGCAGTAACAAGAGTACTTAGGACATGTTTGATTATTCTGCTTATCATTACTGCTTGATTGAATTGATAACATGTTAACCTTTGCTATATTGTTCCACTGAGTTGATCACTCACTCCCTCGTTCTGGGGTGGTGTTTAAACAACCACCAGACTCTGTTTTAGTTGCAGATGTTGATGCGACCCCTGAAGTAGAGCGGGAGTTCAAGGATGATGAGGCTGCATTTTCTTTCATGCAGTTTTCAGGCGGGTTCTAGTGAGCCTTGTTCTGATGCGTGGGATTCTGGGATTTCTTTTTGGGAATAGATAATGTCATTTGATACTTGTAATTTTGATAGTAACACTTGTAAGTATGACCTGGCATGTATATGTATTTCGAAATTTGTACATGTACACATATATTTTCTTAAGTCTTTCGCTTGCATTCTTCACTTATCCTTGAATTATGTTTGCAGTTTGGCTTAATTTATTTTATGTTTTATGTACTCATACAGACAACATACATCCATCATTCAATATGTTGCATAAGTGATGTTTTGGAACTCGGGAGCCGAGTTATGCTCGACCCCGAATTTCGGGCGTTACAATGTGTGATTGTAATAGTGGAGGATTCTCCTGATGATTGGTGGCCCACTGATGTGCCACAAACATCCCGGACCCTTAGATTTTTGGAATGTTTAGGCCCACTAGGTTGGACGTCCCTATGCATGTTGCATGCATGGGTTGGATGACCCCAAATGCTTGATTTCCTTGAAGATTTTTGGTTGAGAATGGGTCTGAAATTTTTGTGGTTCATATATGTGGGCCCCACTTGCATTATTTGAGCATTAATCCTCTTTTAATTACCTCATACATTTAATTTAATGCAAGTGTATGATGCCGTCTAGAATTCTTTGGACAGTTTCTGGTTGATTTTGGACCAAATTTTGGGACTGTTTGGGAGACTTTTCTTACCCATCAAATATACTTTTCTAAAAGGTGGGGATCCCATCTTGATGTCCCCCAAATTTTAACCCCATCCGACCTTAATTGAGGTCCCAAAAGTGTGGCCCAAGTGAGGTGGACAGTCTGGATTTTCTGAACTATTCCAGTAACATGGCAGTTTGAAAATCTTTGGTTATAAAATAACTTTTGCATTGGTTGGCCACTTCTGTGGACCCCACCCTGTGTTATACATATGAGGGGATGTAAAAACCATTTTTTTTTCTAATTTTTTGGAGGCCTTTACTCCACACCATTGGAAGCTCAGATCAGGGCCAACCTAAATTCTGCACTAACCAGATTTTTAGGCAGGCAGTTTTCTTTTAATTCAAATAAATACTTTCCTAAGTCAATAAAATTTGAAATTTTTCCAGGGGATGACCCACCCATGATAGGACCCACTTACTAAATTTCAGGGCCAACGGACCCCTGAGCAATTCTCGGCGAGGGCTGGATGCCCCAGGACTGGGACGTCCAGCATGGGCTGGCCATCCACCCTCTTTTAGGCCCACCTTGATGTGTTTTGTATCTACACCATTCATTAAGATCGTGGTCCACATGGGACATGGCCCACTTTCCTATGGGATGTCCACATATGGGACCCACTTTGATGCCTTTTAGGGGCAGTCATCCAGGCTCCATGACCGTCCACCCAAGGACGCCCAAGCCTACTAGGCTGCCGCTGGACGTCCAGTCCAGCAGCATGGCCCACTTGATATATGTGTTGTATCCACTCCCTTCCTCTTGTGGGACTCCTTTGTGACATGTTTGGGTTATTAAAGAATAAGAATATTATATAAAATAAATTATTGCTAGACCCCATTAGGCCTAGAAAGTGGGTGGGCTGGAATTTTAGCAATAGGCCCAAACTTGTTGCCCATAAGTGTTTGTTTTGGGGCAACAGGGCCAACCAGAGTTGGGGATGTTTACACACACATCTTGCCCTATTTCCTATCATGCTTTGAGCTTAATTAGTGCATACTTGAGGCCCACTCTAGTTGGGTTTTTATTGGATCAATGTCCATAGCTATTTGTTGGATTTTCTAGGCCCATTTGTCCTGTAACTTTCTAGATAGGCCCCTTGACCTTGGGCCTACATTTACTACTTATTGTGATGGATTTGTGGGCCATAATATACAAGTAGTTGGGCCCTTGGTTGCCCACTAAAATAACCATTGTACTTGAGCCAAGTTGTGAGGCCCAACTCACTTGAATTAAGTATAAGGATTGCCCTCATGGTTGGATTACTGGGCTGCCCATTAGGCCCACCACAATATATGGGTTTATGACCTTTATGGTTGGGCCCAAACCTTGCTTGAGGGACCACCATATTGCCTATGTGTTGGGCTTAGTGTATAGCCCACTAGGCCATAGATTGGTTAAGCCTTGGGCCTTGTTTCATATTCGAATAGTGGCGGGCTACCTTTTGGGACTCAGTTAAGGTTGGATGTCCTCCTTGGTAGCCTGAAGGTAGGCCCATGGGTTGCTATGGGTGGTTTAAGGCCCACTATAGGCCCTCGTTAGAACCGCTCATTCCTTTAGGCTTATATATTGCCCTCTTTAGCTTTGTGGGCTACCCCAAAGTATTGGGCCCCCACTAGAGGATTGATCCTTAGATTAATTGTCTAAGTACCTAGGCTTGATTCCCTCATTAGGAAGGAGGGGTATGTTCTAAGTCATTATCGCCGTATGGCGCACCCTCATGACCCATATGCATTATGGTGTGTTTGGATTTCATTTGTGCATAGTCATTAGGTTGATATGATAGAGGGATGGAGTTTCCCTCTTCTGCACATTGAGTGCTTGGAGCTAGTGCATGATTGGTATGCGTGATTTATGCATTTGGCATCACATCTCATGGACATTATTGCTCTTGCTTTATCAGGGCCTTGCCTCCACAGGGGTATTCGTGGATGGTCGTATGTGGATACTGAAAATATAGTATTTGAGCATTTGGGGTGCATAAGATATCCCTAGGTAAAAGCCCCTAAACCTTCAAGGTACCTACAGGACGCCTCAACGTCGTGACCGAGTGAAAATTATGAGCGCCTAAGTGCCTTACACCGTTAGGTAGTCGGTTGAGATGGGACGTGGCTTCATCCGCCTGAGTGAGTGGGCATTACTAGGCTGAGTCTGACCAGCTCGTGAATAGGTCCGCTACCGTCGAGCCTTGCTAGTGATTGGTTGTCCATAGGCGGGTAGTGTGGTCTCTTACGCTCGTTTGACTATGCGGTCTTAAGAGCAGCAGTCATCCTGTAGTGCATTAGACCGCGGTAATATTCCTTATGATGGAACTATTTTGGATATGTGCACTGGTTATGAGCATTGACATTACTTCGCATTGCATTGGTATCGGCTGTATAAGCCTTATTGTATTGCATAGCCTTGGTATGGCTTCCCGCATTCATGGCTTAGCCTTGGTAAGGCTAGTGATATTGGCGTAGATCATGTTCCCTTCTACATTCCCTATTATTCTTCTGCACACTATTGCCACACACCTTCACTACCCTCTAAGCTTTCTATAAGCTTATGCACGATTGATGCATGCAGGAGACCCTAGGTCGGCGTCTTAGCAATGGAGCTTGGATAAGAGTTGAGCTAAGAACCCCAGTGTTGCAGATCTTTCCCTCTCTCTTCTGTTATCATATGTATTTGCTTTAGCCATTTATTTAAAGTTCAAATTCATTGTAGATTTTGCTGTGTGTTCCTTTATTATTTCTGAGATTCACTTGCTATGATCTTGGGTATGCTCTATTAAATTGAAAATTATGATATGGAAATCCTCATTGTAGGATCCCAGGATCGGAATCCTGCCTCAGGAGCCGAGAATGGGGTGCTATGGAGGCTGTTATGGCCGGAATCGGCTGCCGGGTTCCTAGTGAATCCAATCAGCGAGTCTGGGGCGTGACAATGACCTACTGACCAAATCCCATGATAGCTTGGATTTCTTACAACCATTGAGATTTGAAAGATTTTCAGTGTCATGATCGTTTGTCAGGTGGAAGTGTTGTTAATAATTTATTCCATTTTCTTTACTTTATTTGTCGATTATACTAGATTAATAAAATCGGCGTATAAACTTCTTTTCTAGTTTTTCTATATTTATATTGCTTTTGTTGAGGAATGAAATCAAGCCATCACTATTGTAAGAAAAATCCTTATTTTGAAGGCAATAAATTCATTTGAAGGACTAACTTCATAAATTGTTTGATCACCTTACCAATTAGTGGCTGAATAAACTGTCGATCTTCATATATCTGGTCTTAATCGATCTATCTCAACGCCTAAGGTTACAAGGTGTTCAGTTCGATTCGAATGAAATATGACTTTAACACACTTGACACTTAGATACTCACTTACACATTACTGAAATTAAGCAATTCGTTATAGTGTGGCACCCTTAGTGTAGCGGTTTGCTCTTAAGGATTGCTTTGATGGTAACAGGTCGAGATTGAATAAAAGTGAATTTCAAAACTAGAATGCCAATGAATTTAACATTTGATGCATAGCCAAATGGTTAGTTGTATGTATCAGAGAATGTAGAGAGATTTGGAGCTTATGCATGTAATCCTGATGCTCCCTCATGACACCATATCATGTTTGTTTATGGTTTATTATTAATAAAAATAAGAGTTAGGGCTCTTTTGGCATCTCTACTCTAATTTAATGAGATCATTTTCAATAAGAGCTACTCTAATAAACTCTTTTTATTATAACTCTTGTTTTAAATAAACTTGTTTGATAAAATGATTTTTTTTTCAAATCCAAAAAAACTATTATTTGAAATAAGAATGTATGACAAAAAATAAAATAAAATAGGAGTTAATACCATTTTTAAAGATTACGAAAGCTCCATTTTAAGAGCAGTACAGATGGTTGTTTTGGTGGATCTCACCATAAATGGACCATGCCCCAAATAACAAAAGACTAGATGGCTATATAGAATATTCATGTTTTAAGACATTTAGGTCATCCATTATGTTGGATATTGAATGTGGATCATCCATCATATGGGGCCCACCTTTGATTTAGACTGTCCATCATGTGAGCCAAACCTTCAAAGTAGGTTGTCCATCATGCAAGGCCCGTCTTGGATGCGGATCATTCATCCTTAGAGGCCTACCTTGATGTAGGTCATCCATCATGTGGACCCACCACCAATGCTAATTGTCCTTTATATGGGCCCCCTCAATGTCCACCACCCATCACGTGTAGTCCACATTTGATGTGTCCATAGTGTGGACCCTACCTTTCGAAGTGGATTGTCCATCATGTGGGGTCCACTTTTGATATATATCATTCATCGTGTGGGGCACACCTTCTATGTGGATCATCTATCATGTGGCCCACTTTGGATATGGGTCATCCATTATGTGAGACTTTGGATGTGGACCGTCCATTAGGTGGGGTCCACTTGATGTGGACCATTTATTACGAGGGGCTACATTTTGATGCGGGCCATCCATCATGTGAAGCCCACTCCATCCATCATGTGAGCCCACCTTTGATGTTAACTAACCATCATGTGGGCCCACCTTCAATGACCATCATCCATCATATGGGTCCCACCTTTAATGTGGACCGCCCATCAATTGGGGTCCACTTGATGTGGATGTTCTTTCAGTTGGGCCACAATTTGATGGGGGACATCCATCATGCAATGGGGCCCACCTTTGATGCGAACCATTTATTTTGTTGGCCCCACGTTCAATATGGGTCATTCATCATGAGGGGCCGATCTTTGATGTCCACCATCCATCATGTGGGTCTCACATTTGTTGTGGACCATTTATCATGTAGCGCCCACTTGATTTGTATAGTCCATCATGCGAGGCCATATTTTGATTCGAGTCATCCATCATGTGAGACCCTCTGATGTCTACCTTCCATCATGTAGGTCACACTTTTGTTGTGAACCGTCCATCGTGTGGGGCCCAAGGTTCATATATGTCATTCATCATGTGGTCCCACCTTTAATGTTAACCTTTCACATGTGGTCCCATATTCAATGTCCACCATCCATCATGTGGGTCTCACCTTTGATGTGGATCGTCCATCATGTGGGGCCACACTTTGATGCAGGTCATCCATTATGTAAGGCTCACCTTTGATGTGACCATGCATTATGTGGTTTCACCTTTAATGTGGACCAATCATCATGTAGGGCCCCACCTTCAATATGGGTTATTCATCATATGGGCCTACTCTGGAGAGATTGTAAAGAGAAGACAAGATGACAGGACGAGAATTACATGAAAAGTTTAAGGACGAACTTGTCTATTTTACTAGAACATATTGAGGCATGAACCAAAAAATGAGACAAATCCAACACTAAACTGGCTTACACCAAAGGAAGCAGTGACCTTAAGAAGTTTTTGACATTAGGTGTTCATTAGAGCTTTGGATCTGCCTCGGTTTTTGGCTCATGTCCTAAATTCATCTAGCATAATGGATGGATGGTGTGGATAAGCCACATACATCATGGTGGGCCCCACATATATATTGTTCCTCTCGAATTTTTTTGTTAAAAAAGTAAGTTCATCAAATTAAGCATCGGGAACCATGCAGTAATTACTTAATGAAATAATCATTACCCATTTACAAGGTATTTACAATGGATTTGAAAAATCAAATAAGCCCTTAATATCTTTACATTCTTAACATGATGTAAACTTGTTGCATCTTACTTCAAGCATTAAAACCCATGTGTTAGTAGAGATAGTAGGGTTAATTGCATTTTTTTTTCATATCAAAGAATTATTAAAGATTTCTCATTTATTTTTCAAAAATAATGTTTTATTATTTTTTTTTTCATTTCAAACTAGATTACTTCAATTAAATATACAAGATAATTGAAGTAGTTCCATTTTAAATTCTCTATTATGATCATTTCATCATTAGAAAAATAAGTGATAAGCACTATACGATTGAATAATATTGATTATTTAAAGGATAAATATGGATTTTGATTTTAGAATTGGCGAGGAGGAATATGTTAAAACTAATTTTCATTTATATGTCATTCACTCTCTTAAATATAATTTGCAAGTAACATGTTAAAAATAGATGTTAATTTCTAGAATTCATAAGGTAGATCAAAGTCTTGTATAACGAAACTATTGTTGATATGTTTTAGAATTAAAAAAATGCTCGCTTACTCTAAGCACAATATATCTTAGTGTTATGAATTGCATAGGGATGCATGAACACTCAAAATAATTAATTTGAACCATCCATTCAATCCAACTCAGTTTTAAAACAAAATGTTATTTTTAGTTTATCTCGAACAAGTTTTATACTGGAATACATTTACATATGTTTATAAAATTTTAATTTCTCTAGAATAAATTTTATACTAGAATACATTTACATATGTTTATAAACTTGAAAGTTAACTTTGATTCAATATGAATTTGAGTGCAAGTTGACTTGAACTTGGTTGACTAATTTTATGGACTTTTCATTTTAAAATGCTTGTGTAGCTAGAATTGTCAAAGAACCACTTTATTTAAAAGCTCAAGCTGATAGAGGATGACATATCAATGTATATCAAGGGACTTTAACACTCCCCCATATGTGCGGGGTAGAACTCCGCACGAGAACATACTAGGCAAGGGTGAAGGGACACTCACACTATAATACAGGCTATGTTTGATTTCTCGATCCTTGGGCCAGACTTGATTTTCCTACCCTCGGTCAAAGAATATAATACCAAGGCATATTTGTTGCTTTCAATATTCGAACACATGACCTTTTGCTCTTATACCATGTTAACACAACCACTTTCTCTAAAAGCTCGAGCCTTTAAAGGACGACGTATCAATGTATATCAGGGACTTTAACACTCCCCAGCACGTGCAGAGTGGAACTCCGCATGGGAATATACTAGGAAGGGGTGAAGGGACACTCATAATTCACACCATAAATGACACCCCATGGGAGAATATATTAAGGAGGCATATTTTCTACTCTTGGGATTCAAATACTTAACCTTCCGCTCTGATATCATGTCAAGCAACCACTTTCTCTAAAAGCTCCAACCTTTAAAGGATGACGTATCAATGTATGTCAAGGGACCTTAAAAAGAATTTTTTAAAAGCAGTACCCTTAAGGTGGGCTACACATGACACTTACATTTAAAGTATGAATTTGCACAGCTGAGATTAAAAAGACTGAGTATGTATTAGATCCTAAATAGTTATAATTTTATATATGACATATAAGGTAGCAGTGTACCGTATTCTCTATTCATAGGGAGATAGTTAGAAAATGTAAGACTTTCCTTACGTGTTTAGGAAAGTGTGGAGACACATAAAGAGATGTAAACTAGTGATGTGGAGACTATACTCTAACTATAAAATGGTGTTCATTGTCCCCAATTTAACTTATGTAATTAATATATTAAAAAATCTCATTAACGCCACTCAAAGATCTAATAGGCAAGTTATCTTCATCGACATCGACAACCATTAATGGTAGATAGAGGTAAGCGCTGCATGAATTTGGATGGTTGGGATTAATAAGACTGGGTATGTAGTGGATTTCAAATAGTTGTGATTTTACGTATGAATATAGGTAGCAGTGTATCATATTATCTGTTCATAAATAGAGATTTAGAAAGGGCATGACTTTCCATACTTGTTTAGGAAAGTATGAAGACACATAAAGATATGAAAGTTGGTGATGTGGGACTCTACTCTAACCATATAATAATGTTCTTTACTCCAATTCAATTTGTGCAATTAACATATTATAAAATTCCATTAAGGCCACTTAAGATCTAGAGAGGCTAGTTATTTTCATCGACATCAACAGTCATTAACAGTGAATAAAGGTAAGCACTTTATTATGTTTGTTTTTCTTCATGACAAGATATACGTTGAACTTGTGCAGTTTGTTATATCGTTAATAACATGTGTATATATTTATTCATTGAATTATATTAGGATTTTTAAATAATTGAATTATATATATGTTGGAGCATAAAAAATCTTTGGTCAAGGAAGATCAAAAATTGAAGTAAAAATGAAGAGAATAAGCTGTGCAGACCATGAGTTGCGCAGGAAACAAGTTGCGCTAGCACATGAGTTGCACGGGTCAGCGCAACTCATCATGGGTGCGCGGGTCCGCGCTACTCCTTCTCACAGGTGGCTGCTCCACCTGCTCTTATGTCACGCCCTAAACTTGGAAACCAAACTCACAAAATTTCGATCTCCAAATCCTGCACCGACACCTCCGTAGTACCCCATTTTCGGCTCCTAAGGCAGGTTCTGATCCTGGGATCGTACAAGGAGGATTTTCATAATCATATAATCATTCCTAATACGAGCATACCCAAGATCACAACAAGTATATTTGAAGAATAACAAAGGCACACATCACAAAATCCACTATAAATTTGAACTTTTACAATTACATAGCAGGAGGGAAATACATCTGATAGCAAAAGAAGAAGGAAGAAGATCCGCAACACTGGGGGTCCTTGGCTCAACTCTAATCTAAGCTCCGCCGCTACGATGTTGATCTAGGATCACCTGCACGCATCAATCGTGCATAAGCTTATAAAAGCTTAGAGGGTGGTGGAAGTGTGTGATAATGGTGCGCAGAAGAATAATAGGAGATATAGGAAAAGAAACATAATCAATGACAATATTGTTGCCTTACTGAGGCACATCATGAATACGATGCAATAAGTACTGGGCGTCTTACCAAGGCGATGCATAAAAGGGCTTATACAGCCGATGCGAATGCAATGTAAAGTGATGCTAGTGCTTATATCCAAATCCACATATCAAATATATTTTCCAATCATAAGAAAATCACTGGGGTCCAGTACACTACTGAATGACTGCTGCTCTATAGACCCGCACAGTCAAATGAGCGTAAGAGACCTCACTATCCACCTGTGGATAGCTAATCACCAACAAGGCTTGTCGGTAGCGGACCCATTTATGAGTTAGTCAGACTCAGCCTAGTAATGCTTTCTTACACCAGGCAAGTAAGGCCATACCCTTACCCAACCGACTACACGACAGTGGGAGTCGTGGCCTGACGGTATAAGGCCCTCGTGCGCTCATAATTTTTACCCGGTCACGGTGTTAGGGCAGATCCTTGGTACCATAGAAGTTTTAAAAATTTCACCCATGGGCATCCTGTGCACCCTATATGCTCAAGTAATATTCCCAGTGTCCACACATACGACTATCCATGAATGTCTCTGTGGAGGCAAGGCCCTGATGAAGCAAGGGCGACATTATCATGAAATGCGATGCCAATGCATGAATCATGCATACAGATCATGCATTAGTGTCAAGCACTCGATGTACACAAGGAGAGGAACTCCATCCCTCTATCATATCAACCCAATGACCACGCATAATGCAATCTATTCACGTAGATGATGCATATCGGTCATAATGGTGTGAGTGTACTACTTGACGATGATGACGTGGAACATATTCCTCCTTCCCAAGGAGGGACAAGGTCTAAATACGTAGACATGTACTTTAAGGAGAAGTTCTCTAGTGGGGGCTCAATACTTTGGGGTAGCCCACAATCTAAGAGGTTCATAAAGGCTCAAGGAAGAAGCGGTCCTAACAAGGGTCTTATGTGGGCCTTCAATTGCCTATAAGAACCATATGGGCCTACCTTAGGGCCACCAAGAAGGACATCCAACCTCAACTAGGTCCCAAAAGGTAGCCCGCAACCTACACGTATATAAAGCAAGGCCCAAGGCCCAAGCAATCCATGGCCTAGTGGGTTATATACTAAGCCCAACACTTAGGCAGCATGGTGGGCCCTCAAGCAAGGTTTGGGCCCAGCCATAAGATCATGAGTCCACTTATTATGGTGGACCTAATGGGCAGCCCGCTATTCTAACCATATGGGCAACTCTTATATTTGAAACAGGTGAGTTGGGCCTCACATCTTGCCCCAAGCATGAGGTTAATTTAATGGGCAACCAAGGGCCCAACTACTTAAGTATTTTGGCCCATAAAACTCATCACAATAGTATATAAAATATAGGCCCAAAAGTCAGGGGCTTATCAAGAAAGTTCCAGGACAATGGGCCTAGGAACCCCAACAATAACTATGAATATTGGTCTAATAAAACCCAAGTGGAATGGGCCTTGAGAGTGCACTAATTAATCCCAAAATCTAATTAGAAATAGGGCAACATGTGTATGAAAATATTCCCAAATCTGGTGGGCCATGCCGCCCCAAAACATACATTTATGGGTAGCAACCTTGGGCCTATTGCTGAAATTCCAGCCTACCCACTATCTGGGCTTGCTGAAAATTCAATAAAGTTAATTTATACAATTATTTTAATCTCTGGTGACCCACACATGTCACAGAGGGTCCCCCCAGATGAGAGGAGTGGATAAAACACATAAATCAGGTGGGCCATGCTGTTGCCCAATGGGCCTGGGCGTCCCAGCTTGGTGGGCCAGTCCAGCCCTGATCACCAAATACACGGGAGTCTGTTGGCCCTGAAACTTAGTAGGTGTGTCATACCATGGGTGGGCCACCTCTCTGAAAATGGGATTTTTGGAATAACAAAAATATTTTAATTAATTTAAATAAAACAGATTGTCCAGAAAATCTGTTTAACCTGGACGTCCCAGCCAAGTGGGCCGGTCCAGCCTTTGCCACGGTGCGCACAGGGGTCCGTTGGCCCCGAAAATTGGTAGGTAGGTCCTACCATGGGTGGGACACCTCTCTGAAAATTTTTAGGATTTTTGAATTATCAAAAATATTTCAGTTAAATTTAAGAATACAAGATGTCCAGAAAATTTGCTAAGTGCAGAATTCTAGATAGTCCCTGATTGAGCACCCAATGGGGTGGGCCCAAGGTCTCCAAAAATTGGGAAAACTTGATTTCAAAATTCCCACATATGTATAGTACAAGGTAGGGTCTACTAAAGTGGCCCACCTGATCAAAAATTATTTTATATTTTTAAGTTTCCATACTAAAATGTTGTTGGAATTACAGCAGAAAATCCAGCAAGGTACCCATATTGGCCCACTCTTTTGGGGACCCAAATGAGGTCAGTTGAGGCTGAAATTTGGCATGCTTATAAGTGGGACATATACCTTTAAAAATCATATATCACTTGGTACAAAACTCCCCGCTAAAAGCCCCAATTTAGGGCCTCAAGTTGCCCCAAAAATCTGTCCAGACCGATTTGGACAGCAACATGTAATTGAAAAGAATTAATTGTAGACATTATTTAGAATAGGATTTAGCCCCCAAAAATCATGCTTTGGACCACCCTAGTGGGCCCCAAAAATATTCAAACCTTCCCCATCATCAAAAACCCCTTGCATGTGCCCCATTTTGGTGGATCTTGGGCCCATATGTCCAAGGATGGATTGCTATGGATGTCCAAGCTCCATGGATGGTCTGGATTTTGTTGGCCCACAAGGTGGGCCACACACACATGATCAGAATGATAATATCAAGAAAAGTAAAGAATCGACCACAAGAGGAGGGGCTCTGTCACATTGAGGCCCTCCCCTTCATCAATCACACCACACATTTCATTGATTCACATGTTACATCATAGATTAACCACATGCATGTCTTCGAATCAAGATCAATGGTTGGGATGTCATCCCAACCATGATTCTAAGGTCTAGATGATCTATCATGCAATGAAATCTAAGGAATCCTCCATGATGGGGCCCATAAGGGGAAAACCCCATTCATGGGCATGCATGCATCAATTAGGTCATTTGGTCACATCTAAGGGATGGTGTAGGATCTCCACCATTGATTGGTGGGTCCTACACTTTTCATATGAAAGAAAAAGAGATCTAAGAACATAGAAATGAAAATCCTACATCCTAGGAGTACACCCACCTTAGGTCTCCACAAAATCTATATCTTCTAGCTCCTCTAGCTCCAAGGAAGAGGAATCAATGGATGAGATGAAGTGATAAGAGTTAGATGGGAGGGGATTAGAGGGAGAAGGGGCTGAAATAATGGAGGGAGGTGGGATGGTTTGGAGTTGCTAGGGAAAGAAGAGAAGAGAGAGAGAGAGAGAGAGAGAGAGAGAGAGAGAGAGAGAAATGAGTGGGAAAAAGAGAGGGAGGATTTTAAGGCAAACAATCATTTCTCTCTTGCCTTGGTTAGAGAAGAGTGATGATTGCAATAAGGATTTAGAAACAATGTTGTAGGGTTAGTAGGCTTTTTAGGTTTGTGGGTGGTGTTTTAGAGATATGTGGTGTAGGAATATGGCCTAGGTAGTATGTGTGTGTAGTGTGTGTTGAAAATAGTACCAAGAGATGGGATCTACCTAGAAATCCATGCACACTACCCCTAAGTGGGCCACATGATAATGATCAAGGGCTTAGAAAATGAAATGCATATAACTTATGATCTACATGTCGGATGGACGCACAAGACGCGACATCGGAACGGCAACGACGAAGCAGACAAGATGGCACAGGTTTCGGCTCGATCCGAGTCGGGTCTATATGACCGGACTTAAGGATGACAATAAATACTATTCAAGGCTCACGGGTTACCAGGATTCGATTGGTAGGACCACGGGACCAAAACGAACGGAATGCATACTCACACATACACATGCACACACATGAACTTGGGTCGGATCTTGCAGGTCCATAGCTCGGGATTCGAGGACTCGCACGTGCGGAGGCCTATAAATACCCCATACCCCCTCATTTGGAGGAGTGGATTTCCAGAAGAATAGTGCCTCTGACAGGTACTAGAGAGAAGAAGAGAGAGAGAGAGAGAGAGTGGAGGTCGGGCCGCGCTACACGAGTTGCGCAGGCACGCGCAACTCCTTGCCCGCATAACTCATGGATGAGTTGCACGGGTACCTTATGAGGCAACTACACATCAACTTCATTTTCGAGAGATTCCTATTTTAAGGGATCCTGGTATTTCCTTTATCATATTAATGAAGGAAGAAGTGCAAGGAGGATCCGCACAACTCATCTTAGATGGAGATATGAATGATATGATCCGAAATGAAATTTATATTTGAAATCATTTTAATATCTGTATTTTGTAATAAGAATTCTATCATAGAATCAAAGGATCAAAAGGATGTAATGAACTCAGAATGAATAAATTTGATGATTATTCTCTTTATCTGTCCTTCGTCACTATTAAATAAGATAACTCCCCCAATCAAATGCTTTCATTTCTAGTCAAAACAAAAATGGTGACTCTTGACGGGAACATCCTTCCTTTCATCTCCGGGATAGAATATACTTACAAATAGATACTAATTAACACCATTCATGTCTTCTGATAGAATTACTATACGATATACACATCTAAGCTACAATAAATGGCGATCCCTGTAAGTGAAACGATCTTCTATTTCATCCCCACCGGATTCGTGGTGGAATATGCCTGCGACCAACCCTTAGTCCATCAAAAACAAAAAAACAAGTTCCAAGTTACTGTCGTAGTTATAACAGTTTCTCCAATAGCCCAAGAAAATGAAAATGATTAGATTTTCATATCACGCTAAAGATCAAAGGCCCGAAATAACGCAACTGATAGGGCAAGTCCGTCAACATTAAAGACCAGAGGACTAGTAAAATGAAACGTGGTAAGGAAAAATCCTGAACTTGCCCCTCTAGTAATATACCCGGCAAAAGCTTCATCCTCACCAACATCACAAGATTTTCTAGCCTTACCTGCTACCGGTGCTCGATGGACAAAGAAACAGAAAGGAAAATCGCCCATAGAAAGCCCATTAGTCTACGGATCACCTCAGAGTGTATCGCCCCAAGTTGTGTAACAGTCAGCCGAATTATGTGGAAGCACTAAAGAAATAAGTGGAACTCCTTTTTCAATAAGCCCTATCACATTGACATATTCTCACTCTACTCCAATGACTGCTTCATCAGGAAATGGGGAAGCCGTTATATGTATGGCCGACACAAGTAAAGATCCGATGCCTACTACTGAAGATCGTATGGTCGAAATGGCTCAAGCACAGAAAACGTTGATGGAAGAATGCAGGAACCTTCGAGAGGCCTTGACCACTCTTGCACATAATATGGCCTAGATAATAACACCTCCGATGATGGCTACTATGAATGAACGAGAACAGCAACCCAAAGGTTCTCAACCGCCAAGAGCAGGATCGCACGGATCAGCCCCGGTGGCGAGAGCAATAACCCAAGAAGAAATGCGACAGGAAGCCATTAGAGTGGAAAGGGAACGTGATAACGTGGGAAGGTTCCACTACCGAACGCTATATCTAAGAGAAGTCGAAGATATACCTTTTCCTATTAACTTCAAGCATCCCGAATTTTAAAAATTCAGTGGAGATGGGTCACCGGATGAACATCTGATGCATTTCATCACATCCATGGGTAACTTCTCCATTATTCCTTAATATTGTCTGTGGTTGTTTGGGTCTTCTTTAACAGGCAAAGTATTCTAATGGTATTCCCGTTTGGTGCCCGAATTAATACAAACTTGGGAATAGATACAGGATGCATTTATGTCAAATTTCTTCTCGTCAGATCGTGATGTCAGTATTACAGAGTTAGCTTCTGTAAAGCAAAGAGAGAATGAGCCTATGGAAAAATTTATCAACAGATGGAAGACTCTGGGGGCATCATGCCGGCAATTACCGAAAGAATGAGAACAGGTAAAAATGTGTTTGAGCTCCATGGAGACAGGAATCACATTCGAACTCACTAGCGCTAGCATAAGGACTTTTCGAGATTTGACGACTAAAGCACATGTATTGGAATTGATGACAAAAAAGATGCCAACATTTCAAATCCGTACAAAAAAGAGAGGACCCCATAAGGCAATGGTAAATGTTCTTGACCAAGAGAAAAAGAAATACCTTCACCAAGATATCCAGAAGAAGTCGAAATGACTAAAGAGAAAAACTATTGTCATTATCATCGTTGTTTGAGACATCATACAAAAGATTATTTTACACTAAAAAATATACTGCAAAGGATGATAAAACAAGGAGAAATAGTTATGAAAAAGGACGATCAATGACATAGGAAGGTAGCCATAAATAAAACATATGCGATCGAGTCGTCAAAATCTTTTGTTAGAAAAGTCAGCCTGGAAGATTTAACTTCTACCTATCATCACAAGGGTGAACTGGTAAAAGAATCCACTGGGCAGAAGAGAATTTTGCGGGCATGACATGCTTCGAATATTGAATCAATTGTCAATAATGGATAAAATCAAGTTACCATGGCCCAAAACACCCGAACGGAAAGAAACAGTATATCAATCCAAGAGGGGGCAATTTTGGTTCTGAAAAGTATCGGCTCAATACTTCTCAACCAAAAGGGGGCAAGACAAGTGAATAAAAAAGTTATAGAAGTTAGAACCTTGTATTCCTCCTCATATATGAATAACAATGCAGATTTTTAGGTAGATCAAATGAAAAGCGCCAATGGTTATTGCCAAATGAAAGACACCAATGACTACTGTCGAATCATCAAAAGCCATCATTGTCATTGCTATATTGTTGACACGGCAGGAAGGCCATTTTATCCAAATTTATCAAAATTAATAGTATCACCAGGCTGATACACTATTCTAACCATAAAATTTTGTTTTATATCATCAGCAAAGGGTGATATATCAATTTCGATTCATTACCTTTAGCAAGGCCTATAAAACCAATTGCATATAAATATCATTGAAATGTGGCAATTTATCAGCCATGACAATAGAATAAGCTTATAAAGTCGACCACGTATAAATCCTATGACAACGACAAGGGTGATCTATCATTCGCGGCATCAGAGTTAAGCATATAAAGACAACTACGTATAAGACTTATCATCATTGGCGATGACGATGCCATGAGATTATTCGAGTAGTAGTGAGAAGCCTGTGGGCCTAAAAATCCCATAAAGAGCATCATACACACCCATATGGGCAGTTGATGAAGCAATCACGTAAGACCCATGCCGTCTATACAGTTTCTGGCAGCGTCAGGAGAGCCGGTGAGAAAATGCCCTCTCATGAATGGGTCTGACCTGGCAGGCAAAGAAAAAGTGAGTCTCTGAAGTAAGATAACTCTCCAAATCCTTGGCTTGATTTCAGTAGTAATGCATGAGAACAAGTCTCTGAAGCAAGACGACCCCCCAGATCCTTGGCTTGATTTCAGTAGTAACGCATGAGAACAGGTCTCTGAAGCAATTCGACCCTTCATTGATGGACTGACAACCCTGAATTTGGTACCTGAAGGTAGCCTTGTGTGCCCCGTGAACTCTAGAGAGTTATTGTGGCTAACCATGTGCGTAAACCCATCAAGTTCACTGCCCTGGTAGCTTCACTGGGCCCCTTTGATGGATCGCGGTTTGTGAACTCCCCGATCGCGATAAGCCCGGTAAACTCTAGAGAGTTACAGAGGTCATTCGTGTAAGACCCGACTCCAACTACTTATAAGTCTAAAAACTGTGATTGCTCCAACTACTTATAAGCTTAAACTGTGTGTGAAACGAACAAACTAAAGATCAAAATTTAGCACCGCCCATGAAAATAATACCATGTAGGCAACATTACGACTCTAACAACCACCATACAAAAGCACATTTGCAATACATTAAAATTTTCTTATTGAATTATCAAAATTCATTTATGATGTTTGGGGAACAAAATATGAAAACGATTACAAGCGTAAAGAAAATTCATATATCCTCCAACATCCCTAACGCAAGCATATATCTTCAAAAATCCTCTTCTAATTGTAGTTTCGCAGTTGTATTGTCCAGCTTAACATCGACAATAAGCTTTACTTGATCTGGAACGCCAGCCAGTTCTTGCTCCAGAGAAGCTATTGTGGTCTTCTCTGTTGAAATCTCTAATCTTTTCAAGTCAGCCATTCATCTATGATTCTCAATATCAGCTTCAAGCTTATTGGTCCCCAAATCAATCTCACATTGTTGAGCTTCTAAGTCTGAGATTTGCTGTCTAAGGGTTGAGATCTTTTCACTTACAAGTGCCAAAGATTGCTTGGAAACTCTTACCTGCTCCTCGAACAAGCTACATTCTTTGTCATATTTTGAGACTATTGTTACTGATATAGAAACCTTATCCCTGAGCCGCGATAGCTCTTCTTAAAAGGCAAGAATTTTAGGAGCAATAGTTATGTCTTCAGCAGCCCCTAATTTGGGGCATGTCTCATAGAAGTGAGAAAGAGACTCGCACAAGGAAGAGATGTTGATTCTTGCTATTCTCGCAGCATTCTCCAGGGATGCTAGTATTATCTCCAAATCTGACCACTACATCAGATCTTTAAATATGTATATAGTTGCTGACAAGGAACTCTTCAACAAGATCAACGCATGTGGGGAAATTTTCTCCAAAGATATTATATGAGAGACAGTGGCAACAGAGTTAGAGCTTGCAGAGCTGCTAGAAATAGGACGAGCTACAAAGTGCATAAATAGAAAGCAACAACAAGTTAGAAAATGAATTGCGAGATGTTATTACAAAATAGGGTAATAGAATAAAGTATACCTGGAACCAGAAAAACTATTGGAGCGGAGACTGCTGTTCTTGTAGGTTATACTTCTTCAAGAGGAGAAGATGGGCCGGGCATGTCCAAAGCCATGTCGGCAAAAGATGGTGCCCTGGCTTCAGTACTGGATGCGACCGTTGTCAGAGTAGTAGAATCACTTAGCTCCGTTGGGAAAATTATGCCATGAGCCACTCTACTGGTTTTTATAGGAAGCTTAAGGGGTGCTCTGGATTTTCTAGTAGAACGCTTACTTGAGGAAGGGGCGCCAGTCGGAATAGTGTGTGCTATATCTTTGGAACCGGTAGAGTCTCTGGAATTGTTGCTGGAATTGGCAGAGTCTCCGGAACTACCAAGGCATCAGCAGGAGGGTCAGGAGGTGTTGTGCATGGAAGAGGGGAGTAGTTACCGCTAAACGATATGGTTACATTGGCTCCAAGTATATCTTCATACTCTCCATAGTTAAGGGGCTCTTCTTCCTCATTAATTCATGTAGATGTGACATGGGGAATAGTATCTCCTTAAGGGACTCCCTCATCGACCTCAGGGATTACAATAATCTATTCATTACTGCCCACATCTACCTCTTCTTTGTCTATATCTACCTCTCCCTCTTCTGCTTCTTCTTCATTCATATCCAATTCGTCTCCTTCCCCCGAGTCATTAGAAGACGACTCATTCCCTTCAGAAGAAGAGTCATTGGAAGAAGACACTTCACTTTCTTTTTCAGACAATGAAGAAGACGATGATGAATCCAAAGTTGGTTCTTCAGTGATCACTTGTTTCCCTTTTCGTGGGGATCGTCTTTCCTCAATGGGTGCGGGATCTTCTGTGGTAACAATTATGGGAGACGTAGAGGATCTGGCCTTAGTTTTTAATATTGTAACGGGCAATGATGAGTTTTGACGAGTGGACGATAATTGGGAAACAGATGCGGGTATTGCCTCGAGTGCAGAAGGCCCGGCAGCTTCTGGAGCTGTTTGAGGTTCGAATGGCTCAATGGTTGCCAGAGTCGGAATAAGATCTGTCGATGTAGAAATACGAGGAGTGACGACGACATCCGTGACGACATCTTCTCTACCTGAATGTCTTCTTTGAGCCTTTAAATATGTTAGAGGAAACCCGTGAGCAATCCTGCTCTCGAGAGTATTGGCAAGTTTAATTTCACGAATGGGCTCTTTTATAGAAAATTTGACACAAGCCTCGCTAGGAGCGGGGGGATGATCATGTTCGATAGTGCGCCCAACCCTTTCTATAAGGTTGTGTTTCTTGATTATGGGGGGAGGGATCCAGATCGAAGAATCCACCAGCATATAATGGCGGATCAAGAAGGATTGATGTGCCCGCCATCTCATCCATGGATATGATGTGCGAATGAAGCAACCAAAGCTCGAAATGATGAATCTTGAATTAATCCGTGCTGCAAGTAGTTGCCTCCAAACCAATCCCCAGTTGTAGGGGCCTACGCCATAACTTCTCATGGTACGAGTCACTACTTCTGGATGTTCTGGAACAATTTGATCGTACCCGAATTGGCGCGCAAATCTACTCGGGTGGTAGGGTTCCCTCCAAAACTCACTACCTTCTCATAGCGGTAAGCTATCACTCTCGGATGGAGGAAGATCATCATCATCATGAGCTTCATGATCTATGATGTATTGACAGAAAGAGAACTGATAGAAGTCGATGGTATCAGTCGACTCAATCATATCGACGACTCACTCATATGTTCTCTTTGGCATGACCCTCTTCTGATAATAACATAGTGGGATTCGCGAAGGATGGATGTAAGCTTTTTTCGGATCATTGTATGTCCAAGGGAAGTACACGCCTAGACACCCAGAGAAATAGTGCCATGGCGTGAACATCGAACTGACTCCAACGGCTGGGTTCTGACCATGAGTGGCAGCATCACCGAAAGCTTTGTATAATAAATAAAGGACAGGAGGTGCCAGCGAGTATTTTCGACCTTCCCCTAATCCTCCTGCGACGGTAAATACAGAGGGTCTGATAGCATTGACCCATTTAGAATTGGGAAGTATAACAATATTAAGCCAATACGCGAGAAATACTGCCAGTTCGCCCTTGGATGAGTATTCCAATGGATTCCTTATTCTGTGGCGGGCGTTCTCCAGATCGTTAGAATGACTGTTTTTTAATATGCAAAAGAAGGAGGGGAGAAATAAAACCTATAAGTAAAATGAATATCGATGAAGTATACAAAGTTATGATGCAAAGCAAAGAATTATACCGTAGCTCTTGTGAAAGGTGAGCTAGCCAGAGGAATTGAGGAATCTTCTTAATATCAAGGAACTTGGACATTTCTCTAAACAACTCGACCAAGGCATTGGATACCAATGCTTGCCTTTTCGAGGGCGAAAAGTGGGAGAATTCTTCATTGGTAGGTATGTACTCATCGTAAAAGTTGTCAGTTATGGGAAGTCCCACCATTTTGTACAAGTCCCAGAGAGTGATACTCACTTCACCAAGAGAAGGCCAATGAAAAGAGTTGGTGGTGGGACACCAGTAGCTAAGGAATCCTTTATAGACCATATGGTCTTTGTGAAAGTACTCAGAAGTAGCCTCGATGGCGCCATACAAGCCAATCTCCATCAGTATAGCATGATGTTTGTTGAGAATGGCTTTTGTCCAATCAGTATAATATTTACGTACAGACAGGGAGCTGCGTGTTCAGAATTCTTCATTTCCCCACAGTGACCTCCTGTCGCTGAAGCGCTGGCGCAATGTTTCATAAAAGGCTATTGGGAACACTTCATGAGGGTTGTAACAAGGGATCAAGAACCGCATAGGGTGGACATCACCAACTTGTCGCTTTGATCCTCTTTCCGATAGGGTACTTTCCAGCATCTTAGGCTCCTTTATGGACCAATTAGGAGTGTACATCATTCTGCTTTGGGTGGTCCTGTCTGTAAGCTCGCTTTGGAGAATAGATTGATGGCGGCATATATTTAGAGGAATTACTATTAATTCATTTTTTATGGGGCTGTTGAATTTGATGAAGCCGTCTTGAACTTTCACAGTGTCCTTGGTATTTAGGAGTTTCTTCTTCTTATGTTCCTTGATTTCCTCTTGAAATTCTTGCTGCTTCGACTTCTTTCGTTGCTTCTTAGAAAGGGATGGTGGAGGCATGTCTTCCCTGACTGAGGATCGAGCAATGTCGGTGCGAAGGTTGGCTGTTAACTTTAGCCACACTTCCCAATCGACCTCCCGACCTTGTTTTAGAGGGTTGGGTACATCTCCCGCAATAATTTCTTAGCATATCGGCCAAGAGAGCACCTTTATTCTGTCAGAGAAGTCGAGGATTGGAAGGACAGGCTCTTTTATGTAAGCTGGTTGTTTCCTAGTTATTTTTACTCTTTTTCTGAGACATTCTTCATGAGAAGGAGGGAGAGAAGTAGATTCAGGAATGGAAGAGGGCATGGTGGCCGAAGGAGAGGGTGCAGAAACTAGAAGAGAAGATCCAGGGTTTTGGAGAGAATTTAGAAGACTGGTATGAGAAGGTTGGTCAGTAGGAGGTTCTATGAGGCAGTATGTTCTTTTGGTGCGAGCCATTGAAGGAAAGACAGAAGAATGACTAAGCCTGAAGAAAAAGGGGAGAGAATTGATTAAGTCTGGGCAATAAAAATTTTGGTAGGGTTTTAAAACAAAGGTTTTTTGCACTAAGTGATGGAGAGTTGCGTGGGTAACAAGTTGCGCGCACTCTCAGTAGCGCAGAAGCTAAGTAGCGCAGTCTGTGAGTTGCACGAAAACGAGGTTTGGGTTGGGGAAAATTTTGGAATGAAGTAATGATTGGGGAGTTGCTATTTATAGCTGGAGAGGTCCACTCATGGGTAGCATGGGGAGAGTTGCGCGGGTCCGCGCAACTTACCTCAGAAGTTCGAAAATTTTAATCCTTCGAATCGACTGGATAAGTAGTCGAATCTTGGATCAAGGGGGCGTCTGTTGGAGCATAAAAAATCTCTAGTCAAGGAAGATTAAAGATTAAAGTAAAAATGAAGAGAATAAGTTGTGCGGACCATGAGTTGCGTGGGGAATAAGTTGCGCTGACACATAAGTTGCGTAGGTCCACGCAACTCATCATGGGTGCGCGGGTCCGCGCTATTCCTCTTGTGGATGGTTAGATCAGGAGTCCGAAGTGGGGTTCACAGCTCGGGATTTGAGGACTCGCACGTGCGGAGGCCTATAAATACCCCCTACCCCTCATTTGGAGGATTGGATTTCCACAAGACCAGTGCCTCTGACAGGTACTAGAGAGAAGAAGAGAGAGCGAGAGTAGAGGTCGGGCCGTGCTACACGAGTTGTGTGGGCCCACGTAACTCCTTGCCCGCACAACTCATGAATGAGTTGCGCGGGTACCTTATGAGGTAATTGAAAGTGCTATGTTGATAAACCCTAAGTATTGTCAAATTTTGGTGTGTCAAACCAATTCAAGTTTGTATCTTGATTTATATCAAGCTTGTGCATCTGTTCACATTGAATCTTCGACGTTCGTTTTGTTCGTGCTGAAACTATCTTTCCGATATCTACGACAAACTTACCGAGATCTTCAAACTAGAAGAAAGTGAATACTTTCATATATTGAGTAAAGACAGAGCTTTCAAGAACATTGTGGTTCAAGATCTGGAGCTAGAAAAGTCTAAGAACTCAAGACCTAGTTGAAGATTATGTTTGGTATGTCGAGTTCAAGCTTTGAAGATCGCAAGAATTAAAGCTACTGAAGTGATTGATAGATTAAGTGTTCATATGTTCTATCTCACAAGTAAGGTATGTTTGACCTAGATTGACCTTAGAACATGATTAGATCATTTCATATATTCGGTCGGTCATTTTAGTCATTTTATAGGCGTAAAATTTTGTTCTTTCGACTAGCCCTAGCACTGGCTCGACTAGTCCTAGTATTTTCTCGACCAGTCTAGGATTTGTTATGAATTTTTAAAATTTTTCTATTGGTTTACAACCAGTCCTGGAAACTGCTCGACCAGTCGTGTGAATAGTGCTCGACTAGTCATGCAGTGCTCGACTCATTTTCTAGTGAGTAATTTAGACTCACACGACATGTCGAGCAGGCCACTTGACCAGTTGTGGGACCCACGAGGCCAGTCGTGCAGCTAAAAAATCTTATCGCGTCAGAATTTTTAAAAATCTGTTTAGAAAAAGCCAGTCGTAGCTAACCAAAGGCCAGTCGTGTGAACTAATTTTTCGCTTATAAATAGTGCTCGAATTTCAGAGTTTTCTATTCAATTCTTATCATTCTTAAGCAATCACACTGAGATAATTTTGAGTACATTCTAAGCTATTTTGTGCATATTTAAGATTATTTAAAGTAGCTCTTGTTTTTTATTTTGATTCTCTATTCCATTCTTATTTTAAAAAGGAATATTTGTTTTACCCTTCCTTAAGATCAAAATCAATACAAAGCCCTTGCTAATTTAATTAAAAATCATCTAGACTTAGAACCTTATACACTTGTGAGAGTGAACATTAGACATCTACGTTGTCATCAAGTTAGTTCTACCGGGCTGCTTCAGATTCGTCATACAGATAAGTTTTTATTTTTTCTGTAATTTAATTCATTTCTGGTTTGTGAGATTGTTCTAGAAAATTTCTATTTTGGTTTCGCCTGAGGTGATCCAGAAAATCTTAAAGCGAGGGATTTTTTGAATTGTGTAAGCCCATCTAAAGATACAATTGTGAAGGTTTTAGGTGAACCTTGAAAAATCTATTTTGATTAGTGAACGTTAATATCCCGAGGGAGTGGATATTAGGAGTGGAGTAGTTGTGTGGCTATTTATTAACAGTTGGTGTACACGCAAGTGAACCACTATAATTCTCTGTGTTTGGTGGATGTGTGATTTATTTTTTTTTTATCTTTTATGGTTTAAGATTATGGGATGTATTTGTGGATGTGAATGTTGTAATATTTATATTTCAACATTGTGTGGTGAATGTTGTAATAAATTAGTTTCTATTTCTTTTATATCCTCTTGAGTTTGAGTTTTTGATACTCACCCACGTTCTAGTAAGGTTGTCTTGTCATAAACCATTGGTTTTTGGTGTTAGGTTGTCCTTAGAACTAAGTTTGTATCAACCTCTCAATACTTGATTTTTGAGGTTGTTATTTCTTTTTGTTATTTGCATTCTTTTTGGCTATTTGTTGATTATATTCTGCTTATTAATTTTTCTCTGGCATAGTCCTATTCACCCCCCTTCTAGGACATATAGCTCGGCTTTTTCAAGTGGTATCAAAGCCTAATAGCTTGTTTATTTGGATTTAATTCCCGAGCTAACCGATCTGAGCTTTTAAGATGTCAAATTTTGATAGCCTTTCTATAAGTAGGCCTCCACCTTTTGATGGCTCTAATTATGCTTATTGGAAAACCAAAATGAGAATATTCTTGAGGTCTCTTGATGATAATGTGTGGCAAGCCACAGTAACTAAATGGACTCCACCTCCTGTTGAAGTTCTAGGCCTTGATGGAACTAAATCTCTAAGGGTTGCTCTCTATAGCACTTGGACCACTCTTCAGAAAACTGAGAGTAGTGCCAATGCCAAGGCTTTAAATGCAATTACTTACGCACTATCACCAGATGAATTCAAAAGAATTATATTTTATGATACTGCGAAACAAGCTGGGATATCTTAGAAATGACACACGAGGGTACAACTACTGTCAAGAAATCTAAACTACAAATCCTCACTACTAGGTTTGAGGAAATACATATAGAAGAAAGTGAAACATTCATGGACTTCTATACTAAGTTGAATGACATAGTCAACTCTATGTGAGGTCTTAGAGATAGCATCCCAGAAAACAAAGTCTGTGCAGAGATACTACGCTCACTACCTAAAAGGCTCAATTCAAAAGTCACGGCCATTCAGGAACTTCGTGATACAGACCATATGCAGGTTGAAGAACTGGTTGGTTTTTTACAAACCTACGAGTTAAACTTTAAAGCTTCGAAAGGTAAATCTATCACCCTTAAGTCTTCTAAAAGTATGTCTCATGAAAATAAAAAGTCTGATTTAGAAAATTCTGAAGATGATATGGCTCTTTTAGCTAAAAAGTTTTACAAGATTTTCAAAGTAAAAGGAGGGTTGATGTTTAAAAACTTACTAAAAAGAAAAGATCAAGATCAAAAAATTGAAAATCTTTAAAAGACAGCCAATGCTACAACTGCCATGAATATGGGCATCTAGCGAACAAATGTCCTCAAAAGGACAAACCTAAAAAGAAAGGTATGTTGGCTATATGGGATGAATCTGCCTGCTTTGAAGCCTCTTTTGAGTCAGAAGATTCTGAAACTGAGTCGGGTAATGATGTTAAAGCCCTAATGACTCTAGCCAAGTTCACTTTCTCAGATAATGATACAACCAGTGAAGAAAATCTGGGAAGTGATCATGAGAATGAAGAAGATCTTCAGGATGCTTATGATGCCCTATACAGGGAAAGTTGTAAAATAGCTATTAAATTAAAACTACAGAAAGAAAAGTTTTTAAAATTGAAAGAGAATTTTGATAATATGGTTTTGGAAAAATCACAGTTTTCAGATTGCTTTGAAAAAACTAAGTGTGACTTAGATTTCAAAATGTCTCAGGTTGAAAACTTAAAATCTGAAAATGAAAACCTAAAACTAGAAGTCTCTTCACTTTTGAGTTTGAAGGACACATGGAGGTATGCCCAAGGTGACCCTAAATTAGAAAAACTCCTATCCGGATCCAGAAAATGTGGTGATCGATCTGGATTAGGCTACAATAAAAATATTCCTCCCAAATATAAGAATACTCTATCTAAATTTATTAAAGGAGAGTCTTCTAACTCAAAAGGGAAAAGTCTGAATCAAAATATTTCTAAAATGACTATAACTTTTCAGTCCTTAAATCCTAAAAAGAACCATATCAACTATAAAAATCAGAATCGTAATCCTTTAGCTGAGAAAATTGTAGACATGCTTAAGGAGCTCTTAAAATCTAATTCAGTGGGTAGGACGTATAACAATTATAATCAGAAGAAGACCAACTATGCTCCTAAACCCAAAACTATAATGAAATGGGTCCCTAAGGTTGCTTGTTTGGTTGCTCACACCGCATTCAAAGCCACGAGCCATTCAAAGTGGTACCTAGATAGTGGTTGCTCCAGACATATGGCAAGTGACAAAAGTCTGTTCACCAGTCTTAAAGACACGACTAATGGTTCAGTCACATTCGGTGATGGTAGCAACTGCAAAATTGTTGGCCAAGGTATGGTTCAACTCCCTAACCTCCCTCTATTTAAGAATGTTTTATATGTAGAAGGTTTAAAACATAATTTATTAAGCATTTCTTAAATTTGTGATAATAATCATAGTGTAAAATTTTTAAACCAAAAGTGTGAAATCTTAAATAAGAATGGTTCTGTAATATTAACTGGTCACAGAACTTCTGAGAACTGCTATATAGTTAGTGACTCAAGCTCATCTAAGCTATTGTGTTACATGGTCCATACCAATGAGACCGAACTATGGCATAAGCGCCTAAGACATGTACACTATCGCAACTTATATAGATTGAGAAAAAGTGATTTGATAAGAGGTATACCCAAAATAAAGAAAGCGGATAAGATATGTGGCGAGTGCCAGATTGGTAAACAAACCATGAGTATTCACAAAAAGATAAACTCCACTGCCACATTCAAACCACTCGAACTGCTTCACATGGATCTCATTGGACCAACTAGAACGGAGAGTCGAGGTGGCAAGAAGTATATTCTGGTCATTTTAGATGACTTTACCAAGTATACTTGGGTAGTCTTCTTAAGAGAGAAATCTGAAACTCTCGATAAAGTAAAAAGGGTACTTAAACTTATCCAAAATAAAAAAGAGTTACAAGTCACTAAGATCCGTAGTGATCATGGTTCTGAGTTTGAAAATAGCAGTTTTGAAAAATTTTGTAGTGACCAAGGAATATCACATGAATATTCTGCTCCCAAAACACCACAACAAAATGGGGCAGTGGAAAGAAAAAATAGGGTACTTCAAGAAATGGCAAATGTAATATTAAATAGTATGAAGCTTCCTAAAAATCTCTGGGTTGAAGCCGTAAATACTGTTTGTTATATAATTAACCATGTTTATATTAAAAAATTTAATAATAAAACGGCTTATGAGATGTGGTTTGATAAGAAGCCTTCTATCAAATACTTTCAAGTTTTCGGCAGTAAATGCTATATCTTGCGTGACCGAAAATATCTGGGTAAATTTGACACCAAAAGTGATGAAGGGATATTTTTAGGGTATGCTCTGAATAGTCGAGCATATCGAGTACTTAACAAGAGGACCGGTGTAATACAAGAATTATTAATGTGGTCATTGATGATCATTTGAATACACCTGTCTCAAGTTCAGAAGATGATGAGGTTCTTCTAATTGATAAACCAGACTCTTCATCTAATCAAAATATCACTAAACTATGAACAAATAAAGATCATTCTACTGATCAAATCCTTGAAAATTCCCTCACTGGTGTACGCACTTGTAAACAATTAGAATATATGTGTAACTACGTGTACTTTACATCTCAGATGGAACCGGCTAACATAAAAGAAACCCTTACTGATAAAAACTGGATTGTAGCTATGCAAGAAGAGCTCAATCAGTTTGTGAGAAATGATGTTTGGTATTTAGTTCCAAGACCAACTGATAAACATATTATCGGAACAAAATGAATTTTCAAGAATAAGTCTGATGAATTTAGTAACATAATTAGAAACAAGGCTAGGCTGGTTGTACAAGGATATATCCAAATTGAAGGTATTGATTATGATAAAACCTTTGCCCCAGTAGCTCGTCTTGAATCAATCAGACTGTTTATATCCATTGCGTGTTTTAAAAAAATCAAAATATATCAAATGGATGTTAAGAGTGCATTTTTAAACGGTGATTTGCACGAAGAAGTATACGTTGAACAACCAAAGGGTTTTGAAGACCTTAAGCATGTTAATCATGTTTATCGCCTAAAAAAGGCACTCTATGGTTTGAAACAGGCTCCCATGGCATGGTACAAGAAATTAACTAAATTCTTGTTAAGTCATGAGTTTGTTATGGGGAGTGTAAATAAAACATTATTTATTAAGAAACATAATGATCATATTTTAATAGTGCAAATCTATGTTGATGACATTATCTATGGATATACCTATGCTAACATGACTGTTGAGTTTGCAGATCCTATGAAGTCTAAATTCGAAATGAGCATGGTTCGAGAGCTAAATTATTTTCTAGGGTTGCAAGTTAAACAACTTTCTGAGGGATTCTTCATCTCTCAAACCAAATATGCTCTGAACTTAGTTAAAAGGTTCGGATTTGAGAGTGGAAAAAATTTTGATACACCAATGAGTACCACTTTGAAACTCTTTAAGGATTCAACAAGTAAGAGTGTGGATCGTAAGTTATATTGCAGTATGATAGGAAGTTTACTTTATTTAACTGCGAGTTGACTTGATATTGCTTTTAGTGTTGGAATTTGTGCCAGATATCAATCGGACCCTAACGAGTCTCACTTGACTGCTGTTAAGAGAATTTTGCGATATGTCACTAGTTTAGCTAATCTTGGTCTCTGGTATCCACATGATACTAGTGTGCAATTAGCTGGTTATACGGATGTTGATTGGGCTAGTAACATTGATAATTGTAAATCAACCAGCGGTGGTTGTTTCTATGTCGGGAACTGTCTAGTTTCCTGGCCAAGTAAGAAATAAAGTTCTGTATTGCTCTCCACTGCTGAGGCTGAATATATTGCTACAGGTAATGCATGCACTCAGCTAGTATGAATGAAGAGAATGCTAAGCCATTATGGAATTGTGCAAGAATCTATGATATTATATTGTGATAACTCAAGCGTAATTAATATTTTCAAAAATCCTATTCAGCATTCACGAACCAAGCACATTGACATTAAATATCATTATATTTGTGAATTGGTGGAAGAAAAGATAATTTTATTAAAATATATTTAGATGGAGAATCAACTAACTGATATATTCACAAAATCGATTTACAAAATTGAAATTTGATCTTGGTATGTGCAATATGAACTGATGATTTGTGCTCATTTGTATCATAATGTATGTATATATTATTTTACAAACTCGACCAGTCGTGGCACGACCGGTCGAGTATATACACGACTAGTCGTGAAACTCATGAAATGGATTTTTATTTGGGGAAAATGTCACTTTTTTCATTTCTTTCTTCATCTCCATCAAGCCCATCCACGACCGGTCGAACCCATCTCTCAATTACTCTCCGGTTAGTGCTTCATTTTTTATTTCCTTGTGGATTTAAGTTCTTTGATCATCCTTAATCTTGATTTTGCTTCTTGTTTCAAGATTTATGGTGGTTTGAAAGGATTTTTTTCCTTAAAATCTGATTTGCATGGAATCCTTTCATTTCTTTTTGCAATGCTTCGTTTCTTTGTTTTCTTGTTGCAATGGAAGGAAGAAATAGGAAGAGAACCACTCGTGGTCCCTCTTCATCCCGTTCCGCACCCATTATCGTGCATCACCTTCGGTCTCCTGAAGAGGATCCCAAGTATGTGCGGGATTTTCATCTTAGAAATGTTATTATTGAGCGTGTTGTCATTGTTAATCATCTTGAGCGCTTCAACATTGTCCCTCTCCTTCAAGCAGTAGGTTGGAAAACCATATTATCTTGGGGCGGTCCTGCATACTGATCCATTGTGCAGGCCATGTACGCTTGCATTACTGAGTTCTCTCTAGAAGATTTGACATTTACTGTGTCAATTAGAGAAGGTCCAATTGAGGTAGACCGTCATTTAATTTCAACAATCATGAATATACCTGTTATTGATGACGGCATATCCATATCCACTTTACAATCTACACCTTCTGAAAATGTTAAACAATTGATTACAAGAGTTCTCTGTAACATGAATGTGGAATGGAATGATGGTACTGCACTCAGTTCCAAATATATGTTACCTAGATACAAGGTCTTGCAACGGATTTTTATTTTGAATGTCTATCCTTGCTCAGGTAACAAGACTGAGCTGACCTCTTTTATGGCCCGCATTATGCATCAGTTGTATCTGGCATCCATATCTGTCTTCCTTCTCTTGTCTGTCATCATATTATTCAGTTTCGTCTCCATCCTGGTCATAGCGATATTCCATTCACTTATCTTATGACTGTCTTAGCTAATCATACTTTAATAGTTATGCCTGTTGGAGACGGTTTTATTAATCTCCATCCATTTAACAATTCTAATATTAAAAAGATGAACCTGAATTTGACACCTAGTCAAGTTGATGGGAATGCTAAAGGAGATGATGAATAGCTAAAGAAGCTGATGCTTTACCTCAAGAAGATGTTAATATGGGTGATTTATTTGATGAACTTGAATTAGATTCTAAGGCTAACCCTGATTATCAGCCTTCTGATTTCAATGAGAGGTTGCGTAATCTTGAGGAATAGGTAGCTCAGATTCATGTAACCCAGGATTCTCAATTTGCTTATATGTGTAATCATATGAGGCGTGTTAATAAGGGTTTACATCAAATTAATCCATCTATTCCTACTCCCTCTTCAAGATCTGATTAGTTTTATTTTAATTTGATGGTATCTGTAATAACTTTATTCTAACTCTTTTCCTTATGACTAATTGGATAATTTTGTTTAAACTCTTATCTACTCAGTTCAGATACTCTGTTTATTTGATTTGGATGAGTAGTTATTAATTATATATGCTCTCTTATTCTCTTCATTTATCCTTATTCGTTTCCTTTATCATGTTGTGATAAAAAGGGGGAGACATTGTAATATTGAATGATATGTGGATATGGATATGATATGATGAAATGTGGGTAATATTTTTTTTACAGAGAGTATTTAATTAAGGGGGAGAGCTGATTATTGTGTATGATATCTATTATGGATCATATCATACATGTGTATGCATGTTAGTGCAACATGTTTGTGCAATATGATGTTTGAATATCTATTGCACATTGTAATTTTGGTTTTGTCACAAATTTGACAAAAGGAGAGATTGAAAGTGCTATGTTGATAAACCCTAAGTATTGTCAAATTTTGGTGTGTCAAACCAATTCAAGTTTGTATCTTGATTTGTATTAAGCTTGTGCACCAGTTCACATTGAATCTTCGACGTTCATTTTGTTCGTGCTAAATCTATCTTGCCAATATCTACGACGAACTTACCGAGATCTTCAAACTGGAAGAAAGTGAAGACTTTCATATATTGAGTGAAGACAGAGTTTTTAAGAACATTGCGGTTCAAGATCTGGAACTAGAAAAGTCTAAGAACTCAAGACCTAGTTGAAGATTATGTTTGGTATGTCAAGTTCAAGCTTTGAAGATCGCAAGAATTAAAGCTACTGAAGTTATCGATAGATTACGTGTTCATATGTTCTATCTCACAAGTAAGGTATGATTGACCTAAATTGACCTTAGATCATGATTAGATCATTTCATACTTTCGGTTGGTCATTCTGGTCATTTTATAAGTGTAAAATTTTATTCTTTCGACTAGCCCTGGCATTGGCTCGACCAGTCCTAGTATTTCCTCGACCAGTCCATGATTTGTTATGAATTTTCAAAAATTTTCTATTAGTATACAACCAGTCCTGGAAACTGCTCGACCAGTCATGTGAATAGTGCTCGATCAGTCGTGCAGTGCTTGACTCATTTTCCAACGAGTAATTTAGACTCACACGACCAGTCGTGTGGTGTCCACGACCTGTCGAGCAGGCCACTCAACCAATCGTGGGACCCACAAGGCCAGTTGTGCAGCTAAAAAATCTTATCGCTCTAGAATTTTTGAAAATTTGTTTGGATAAAGCCAGTTGTAGCTAACCAAAGGCTAGTCGTGCGAACCGATTTTTCACCTATAAATAGTGATCGAATTTCAGAGTTTTCTATTCAATTCTTATCATTCTTAAGCAATCACTCTGAGATAATTTTGAGTACATTATAAGCTATTTTGTGCATATTTAGGATTCTTTAAAGTATCTCTTGTTTTTTATTTTGATTCTCTATTCCATTCTCATTTTGAAAATGAATATTTCTTTTACCCTTCCTTGAGCTCAAAATCAATACAAAGCCCTTGCTGATTTAATTAAAAACCATCTAGACTTAGAACCCTATACACTTGTGAGACTAAATGTTGAATATCTACGTCGTCATCAAGTTGGTTCTATCGGGCTGCTTCAGAATCGTCATACAGATAAGTTTTTACTTTTTCTATAATTCAATTCATTTCGGGTTTGTAAGATTGTTTCAAAAAATCTCTATTTTGGTTTTGTCTGAGGTGATCAAAAAAATCTCAGAGATAGGGGTTTTTTGAATTGTATAAGCCCATCTAAAGACACAATTGTGAAGGTTTTATGTGAACATTGAAAAACCTATTTTGATTAATGAACGCTAATATCCCGAAGGAGTGGATATTAGGAGTAGAGTAATTGTGTGGCTGTTTATTAACAGTTGGTGTACACACAGGCGAACCACTATAATTCTCTTTATTTGGTGGATGTATGATTTATTTCTTTATCTTTTATGGTTTAAGATTGTAGGATGTATTTGTGGATATGAATGTTGTAATATTTATATTTAAGCATTGTGTGGTGAATGTTGTAATAGATTAGTTTCTATTTCTTTCATATCCTCTTGAGTTTGAGTTTTTGATACTCACCCACGTTCTAGTAAAGTTGTCCTGCCATAAACCATTGGTTTTTGGTGTTAGGTTATCCTTAGAACCAAGTTTATATCAACCTCTCAATACTTGATTTTTGAGGTTGTTATTTCTTTTTGTTATTTGCATTCTTTTGGGATATTTGTTGTCCATATTCCGCCCCCCTCAGGACATATAGCTCGGCCTTTTCAGCAACCACACATCAACTTCATTTTCGAGAGATTTCTATTTTAAGGGATCTTGGTATTTCCTTTATCATATTAATGAAGGAAGAAGTGCAAGGAGGATCCGCACAACTCATCTTAGATGGAGATATGAATGATATAATCCGGAATACTGCCAAAATTTATATTTGAAATCATTTTAATATCTGTATTTTGTAATAAGAATTCTATCCTAGAATCAAAGGATTAGAAGGATGTAATGAACTTAGAATGAATAAATTTGATGATTATTCTCTTTATTTGTCCTTTGTCATTAATAAATAAGATAACTTCTCCAATCAAATGCTTTCGTTTCTGGTCGAAACAATGTATGGACGTAATCATTTCATGATAATGTATGCATATATATATATATATATATATATATATATATATATATATATATATTATTAACAATAATGATGATATATTGCCAATATTCATTGATTAAAAGTTTAGTTCACTTATCACGTAGCATAGATGAATGTGTAGATATATATAACATGAATAATGCATATTAAGGAGCATATATATGAGATGTAAAAATAGTAATTAAAATATGAATTATTTTCTTCACACTTTAAGAGTCAATAAAGCTTTTCTGTATATAGAAAAAGTTATAAATACATGATAAAGAAAATTTTTTCTATCATTACACAAGAATGAGCTAGCTAAAGTTTTGAAATTTGAATTTGAATTTATTAACTCACAATAATAATTATCTTTTTATACACCCTAACAAACCTAACTAACTATCAGGAATGTTGAGTTTCAATAAAAAATTTCAAGTGATTGGCGATGCTTTGGTAAGGCCATCAATGAATTGACCATTTATGGAGATAAATCTAGCATCAAGAACCAATTTTAAAATTTTATCTTGAATAAAATGAAAGTCAATTTTAATATGTTTGCTCTGAACATAAAAAATTAGTTGGCCATAAGATACGTTGTGTCAACATTATCATACCAAAATATATGTGACTTTGGGAGAAAGATATCAAGTTTTTAAATGAGAAACTGTAACCAAGCTAATTCATTTATAACACTTGCAATTGCATGATACTCAACATTTATGTTTAGCATATAATATTAGAACCTAGTAAAATAACATAACCTCTAGTAAATTTATGATCATTATGTAGCAAGCCCAATCTGCATTCGATAGCCATAGAGGTAAAGAGAGTTGTTTTGATGATTTTTTTACCATAGCTTAATTTATTATTTAGATAATGAAGGAATTTGTTGACTGCTGCTTAGTGAGTCATTATGGGCGAATAAATGAATTAACACACTTTATTCACATTATAAGCAATGTCTGATCAGGTAAGTGTCAAGTATTACAGGGCCCAATTGTACTTTTGTACAATGCAGCATCATTAAAGGGTTTACCAAATGTGACAGATAATTTAATTGATGGTGCCATAGGAGAGAGGTTTCAATCCATCCATATGAGCCTAACAGAGGATGTCAAGAATGTACTTCTGTCAACATAAAATTAATCTTTCATTGTGATAGAGTACCTCGACACCCAAGAAAAGAATAATAGCCCAAATCTTTTAGAGCAAATTCAATTCCAAGTTAGTGTATAAGTTAATACGAATGAGGAAATCGTTATTTTACATCAAAAGAATATCATCAACATATATAGGAATACAGCTCATAGAATAACCATCATTGTAAACAAATAATTACATATCGGTCTTAGAGTTAATAAACCCAAGTCTATGAAAAAGGTGTTGAGCCGTTGATGACAAACATATAAGTCATAAAACAACCATCAATGCCTGTTTCAAGTCATATAAAGCGTTCTTGAGATGATAAACATGGTGAGAATGTTGTTAATCAATAAAGCTGGAAGTTGAACCACAAACATGTCATCAGTAAGATACTCATGCAAGAATGCATTGTGCGCGTTAAGTTGACGAATGGGCCAACTTTTACAGACTGCAATACCAATGATAGTGCAGATGGCAGTGTATTTGACAACATGATTGAACGTGTCCTAATAGTCAATCCCTGGTTGTTTAGTGTACCCTTTGGCTACTAGGTAGGTCTTGTATCGTTCAAGAGTTCAATCAGCATAGAATTTTATCTTAACCACTTACAGTTGAAAACATTCAAATTGAGCAGTAGAGGAACAATGACTCATGTATCGTTCCTTCTTAATGCATTAAATTTAATATTTACAGTATCTTTTCATTTTTATGCTTATGTGCCTAAGTAAAGCAAGTGGATTGCATATCTGAATGTTCACTAATGGTAATGAGGACACTTCGTATAAGATGTTTTAAGGAGTCAAGTTTCTCATTTAAAGATACCAGATTGAGATCTAGTTTACATTTTATGAGTGCGGTGATAACTTATAGATGATTTATGAATGGTGTAGGAGCAATTGACTAATGAGATTGGTGTGGGAGGGATTAGTAAATATGGAAATAATAATGGTTGATTTAAAAATGTAAGTTGGTCTTGGATTAATCGGGTGGTAGATGGCAAATGAAGGGATTGTAAGGTTGGGCTACAGGATGGATCATTTATAGTTGTGAAAGTGGTCATGAAGGTTGGCCAAATTAAGGGTGGTATTGCTAGAGTCATAGATAGCCGATTAGAAGCTGGTGTAGGAAATATTTTGTATTTGTGATACCCCGTGAAAGAAAGCTAATGTTCGTAAAAAATTACATGGCAAGAGATAATAATCTTGTTATCGAAATAACTTTTATGATGTAAGCTATAACCAAGAAGAAAGTATTTTACAGATATGAATTATATTTTATGTGTGCTAAACGATCACATATAAGGTAGCAAGCGTACCCACAAAACTTGAGAAATGAATAGTCTGGTGGATTCTTAAGCAACTTTTTAATGTGAGTTGTGCTGCTAAGAACAAGCAACAAAATATGATTAATAAGAAAAACTACACATTTAAAAGCACGATCCTAATATTGAAGTAGAACAGAGTTGTGACAAATGATTACATTGTTTTAACTATATACGATGTTTTCTCTCTGCAAAATCATTTTACCCATGTGTATGAGTTCAACTTAAATGGTGATTTATATAACATGATGCTAGGAAGGGAGACAATTGTCAATATTCTCCACCCAAATTAGTTTGTAAGAATTTTATGTATCATTTAAATAATTTTTCAACTATTGTCTTATATTTAAGAGATTTATTACAAACATTCTATGCATGTATAAGATGAAATATGCAAGTAAAGCGACCAAAGATGTAAAATAAAAATAAAATTGCACATATCAATGTTTTCTCACTAAAATCCTAACCTTTGGTATGATTAGATCGCGTAAAAGTCTCCTAAAGTGCGGATCATTCCTTCTGCGTTCTCCTTTTATTAATCCTTAATAGTGTTAGATAATAATTATAAGTTGTTGTTAGAATTTCATATGTTATTCATGCTTGAATTGCTTTATTATTGTAATCCAAATGTTATTTGTTAGTCGTAGCCAACATATTTGATGAAATGCTTAAACAATATAAAATCTCTAATGTTAGAATTCTTTTATGTCATTTGTTAAGTATAGTTGATGTACATTATATTGTATTGATTTATAAATATGTTTAATTAATATACCCCAGTTTGATATTAAATTTATTCGTGATTATCATTATATATTTAACAACCTAAATTGCTGTTATGGTGGATTCAGCTTTACAAATTATTTGAGTAGATGACCTGCTTTAGGTTGACAATCCCAAGCTAATATGGCTGACTGAGATTGAACACTGATAACTAATAATAGGTAGAATTATACGAGATGCTTTGCACCTAATGCCGATTTTGTCTGAGTTCTTCGTCGTCGATTGGATTAGTCTAATGCAAAGCTGATCATTTATATGCTTGATGATTATACAACATTCGATGGAATCTGGAATACCACTATTACCATTTGATCTAAGTTCATTCATAATCATTAGTGTGTTGCTATCGTATAAAGAATCATGAGCCATGCATGGTGGTATGCGACACCGTGTTTGAGCTATCGGCCTATGTTAGGATGACGAGCCTCCCCGTAGTAACCAGTGAGCATGTATAAAGGTGTTGAACCTTATACATCATGTGCTTACGGTAATGACCCTCTTGGTCGACGTATGAATCCTTGGATTAGTGGTGCACATTGTCAGTGTACGTAATTCGCTAGGTGTGGTACATCATTTGTCATACACGTAATTCTTCACATCTACATGTTATGCCATCTCGAGGTGTTCATATAAACCCATGGCAAATCTATTCTATTATTTGATTTTGGGCTAATGAGCCATTATCTTTTTGAATTTATCCATGAGTGATTATCCCATACTGTTGGAACAATTATATACATTAGACATTTGGGTGACGAACCTTAAATTGGATCAAAGGACACTGGTGAGAAGTTCCTACGTGCTGCAACAAGTCACATGATCCAATTAGCAACTCGTGATATAATGGATATATTTTAACTTCGCTACTATGTTGTTTGAATATGGATGAATAAAGGTTTGACTAAACATGCACATCATGACATTTGTTGGTAATATTGGTGAAGAGTCATAGTACAATAGGATATATATTTTGTATGATATTAATGACGAGATATATTACAATTACTTGTTATTCTCGGAACAACATCCACATATCATGTCATCCATGTACTTAATAACCTAATTTATGAAACCATTTATTTTTTTATATATTATTACTTGCGCTTGATTGTATTAATAACATGTGTAATTTAGAAAAATTGAACCAATGAATTGATCACTCACTCCTACCTGGGACGATGTTTTAAAATACAAATTAGATATTATCGATGCAGGTACCACCGAGGTCTCAGATGGGCAGGCATATATCGACACATTTCATAGCCAAATTTTTTTTAGTATTGGGCGGAGACTACACACTTTATACATTATTCTTTTTAGGATATGTATATTGGAGTCCATAGCTGAGTGGACTCCATTGATAAAATGAATGTATGTATATTTTGGATTATTATCTTGACTACACTTGTTTTTAGATTTTTATACATTATTTATATTATCTTTTACAATAGTTTGGATGCCAATATAACTGCACAAAATGATCACACTTCTACAAAATAGAAGTTTATACCCAAAATATCAGAGATCAAGTGTTATTTGACTCCTAAAATTCTGGACATGACACTTTTATTTTTTTATTTCGAACCATCATTTGTTACCCTTTGCTTCCCTTTATCTTAAGAACTTTCTTCTTTGTCATAGAGTTATTACCATGAGAGGGCATGCAATATAAGTATTTTCAATTTGATTTCGTTTAAGTCCTCTTCTTACACAGATTATGTGCTCAGCTCAGTTAAGGTTATTTTTTTTTTCTTTTTGTGTTGTGATTGATTTTAAATGTATTGAAGCGAGGTGGAAGATAAATAACTATAAGATAGATGATCATATCGTCAGATATATCTCCCTTAAGCGCTTCAGCTTAGAGCGAGGTCAAATATCTTTATGTACTCTCTTATATTCCAATCACAGTTACATTTTATGGAATGAGTTTGTCAATGTGTGTTTTTATTTTTGTCTTATCAAATTTAGTAAATTTTTTCTCAATTTCAGGTAGGAATTCTTCCATTATCTTTTTTAAGTATATTTGCACAAGAAGAGTTGAAAATCAAACATCTATTGATAATTGGACTTAATCTATTTGATCATTCCCATTTGTCATACTTAGCAACTTTGGTGGCCAAGCTTAAATAAGTGGGCTCAAGAGGTTGGTCTTCTCTCAAGGCTAAATTTAAATCCATGTACCATAGAGTGACTTTTAAATTCTTCTTTTTATTTTTGGGAGTTAGAGCCGGCTATAGATGGAATGAAGTTGACGTAAGAGTTAATTAAAACAACATTTATAATTGCGAATGAAGATGTAAAAGCTGACATTAGAAAAGAGTCATATTAAGTATGAATAATGACCTTCTCATACTAATCCTTTATTTAATCGACATGGTGGTCAACTAGATCATCCAGAATGATGGACCCAAACACCAAACCTAGTATGGAACCTAGTGCATCATTATAATCCATTCTTTGAGATGAAATTGCAACATGCAATTGATTTTTACAACATGAGGCTGATTGAATGCCAATATCACGAGCCCAAAAGGCCTAACACTTTTATGACAAGATAGACTATTAGATATCATGTTATTAACACTATCCACCATACCCCATTTAGCTTCTACTAAATGGTGAAATCTTTTGGATGAAACACCACCTATTAGAGATAAACATTATCGTATTAATCTTTAATGCATAACACTGGTTTTGTGTTCTTCTAACAAGTAATGGGCATTCTTAGTTATCACTACTTGGATGGAACTCACAACTAATTCTAATGAACATAAATTAGAATCTTATCTAATATATTGCCCCTAATTGATATTCTCAGTGCTATTAAATAAAGAGACGAGTGATTAACCATCTGTGTCATTGTAGTCTAACTAGTTTCTTTATTAGAAAATTTAGATCTTTAGAGTATGGATAACCACAATGGGTTATTGATGCTTGTGTGATCAATACCATGAATTAATCCTTACTTAAGGGCTTAATTACTGTACAAATAATAATCTAATTTTAGTTTTATTTAATTATTATATTATATATATTTATACGTAAAAATACATGAATATAATTGAATAAGGTCATCAATATTTACGCATCAAATTTGATATAATAAGGTAACTAATAGTCCTCATGACCCGAACAATATATGCCCAGATTACAGCTTGAAAGTTGATTACTTAATATAAGATGAAAGTTATTTATATAAGGATTAATAAATTTTAATATTGAGATAATCTTAGGACAAATTACAACTTAAGATGGCTCAAATCAAGGCTGAAGAGATGAATCAAATTCGAACTTGATTATAGTGTTAAAATAAACCTAATGTTGAGCTTAAATATTTATCTTAAAAACAAGTGTATGATCAGACTTTAGAATTAAATTCATAAATTCTAAAATATAATTTTTTATTAAAACATTTTTAATTCAAAAGTATTTTATTGATGAAACTAAGACCTTATGGATATAGTAGCGTAATGAAACTGAGACCCTTTTAAACGGCTATGTATGTGTTCAGCTTCTCAATAACCGCCGAAAACGTTTTTCTTCCTTCAATCCACGCTCATATCTCAGCCGTTGGTTTTAAAAACCTACATCCGACACCCAGCGTGCTGCTACCACTCGACCTTACGGGATGCTACAGTAAGGTCAAGCGCATAGTACCTTTTCCTATATATATTGTATGTATATATATAAAGGAATGCCCACTTGCACACCTTTGCACATGTGTCATGGGCACAGAATCTAAGCAGTCCATGTGACGCAGCACCCCTTAAAACCTCACAAGACCAACTTTCAATCCGATACAAAACTCTGGTGGGTCATGGCAAAAGGAAACAATTTCCTCCCTTAATTTGTATTTCTCTTTGCTATGGCCTACTAGAGTTTTGGATCAGGCTAAAAATTAGGCCAATAAAATTTCCAGGAATGTCGCATCACATGGGCTATTCAGATTTTGTGCCCATGACACATGTGCAAAGGTGTACAGGTCGTCATTCCTCTCTCTCTCTCTCTCTCTCTCTCTCTCTCTCTATATATATACACACGGAAACGCTCACCTACGAACCAGTTCGTACGTACTACATACGAACTTTTTTGAGAACCCATCATACGTGATGAGGATCCAAAATTTGAACCATTCATCTGAAGCAGCACCTCGTGAAACCCCCTGGGACCAAGTTTTACTTTGATCTAAAACTTTGATGGGCCATGAAAAATGAAAACAGTTTTCTCCCTTGATTTGCATTTCTCTTTGCTATGGCCCACCAGAATTTTAGATCAGGGTGAAATTTTGTCACAAGGGTTTTCATGGCATTCCACATCACATGGACCGTTCAGATTAGACACCCATGACACGTGTGCAGAGGTGCGCAGGGGAGCATGACTATATATATATATATATATATATATATATATGGAAATGGTACTATAAGGTTGACCTGATGGGAATTTTCCATAAGGTCGAGTTGTGTGGGCCCCACTGTGATGTGTGTCGAACATCAACACTGCATTTGATGGGTCCCCTTTAGGATATGGGATATCCCAAAAATCAGCCATATACCGAATTCAGGTGGGCCATACTATCTAAAACCATGTGAAGACATACCTAAAACATATAAAAACGCTTGATGGGCCCACCTGAGTTTTGGATGCGGCTTAAACTTGGTCTAACCCTTCATCCAAGTGGGACACACATAATGGATGAGTTCGATTTGTGAACCACATCTCGATGGGCCCAATAAATGATTATGAATGTTTTAATAGGAGGGTAAACCCTCTCGACTTTTGTATGTGGTGTGGCCCACCCAACTCATGAATTTTCTTGATTTTTAAGCCGTGGCACACCATGGAATGGTGCATCTGATTGATAGGGTAGATGTTCAACACACATCACGGTGGGGCCCACAAAGCTCGACCTCATGGGAAGTTCTCATAAGGTTGACCTCATAGTACCATTTCCCACACACACACACACACACACACACATATGGAGATGAGATGCCATCAACTATGGGATCCATAGATTAGGGTTGAAAGTTGGGCGGGTTCAACCCGATCGACCTGTGACCGACCCAACATTGGGTCGGGCTTGGGTAGGATGTATCGGGTTTGGTCTCGGGCTTGGGCCATACAAACGCCAACCCGATAAAACTTGGGTTGGGCTCGGGTTGAGGTCTCGGGTTGCCCGACCCAACCCAACCCAAACCCGATCAATATATAAGTTCCTTATAAATTAATTATAATTGAGTGCGGATCGTCTGTGTTGAACACACAGGAAATTCCAATGTTGTCGGGTTTCATTGGTCCACGTCATTTCCAATGACTCAAGCTCACAAGATACACCAGATTTCTCTCCCAAATAGATTGCTCGATACACAATACGACTTTTAAAGGAGTAGTTGTCGTATATTTTAGCTTGTTTGTTTAGAAAAAATGTTCTTTACGATAAATAACGACATATATAATTAATAAAATTATAGGTATAAAAAATAAAACTTGTATTGAAAATATAATAGACTAATGTAATAATGAAAATATTAGCATATATCTACCCGACCAACCCGGCCAACCCGACCAAACCCACTTGGGTTGGGCTTGGGTTGAGAATTCCCAACTCGAGGTTGGGTTGGGTTGAGGTATGGGAACCTTGGGTTGGGCTAGGGTTGAGCACCAACCCGACCCAACCCGCCTGACTTTCAGCCCCACCATAGAGGCTGCTTGAAGAAATCCGGTCGGCATGATGGGTCCTTTGCAAATGCACACTCAATTGTGCACCAGTCATGGAATGTCAACCGAATAACTAATATATGACAAATAGACAAGATCCTTACGTGGGCCCAGCTTTCGATTACAGTCATTGAACAGTGACTATGCATGATCATCACTGTCCTCTATTCAGGTACGATTGGGCATATGACAAACACTACTATTTTGTTGCCTAATTCAATCTTAGCCCTACAAGGAGGCCCAATCATAAATTAGGCCCACTTAGAAGCCTGCTAAAAAAGGGTCTTCTTTTCCATTTGTCTTACTTAAGACTCCAAAACCTATTCAAGTACTTGCAAGCAACATCTTGCTAGTTGCTACTGCCTTTCTAACCATGCTCCAGCTACATTGCTTATGGCAATAACATTGTCCAATAAAGGCCGGAAATCATGATGTGCTGGGAAGCTTTTTGGTGGTTACCAATGGAGTGCAGAGACAATATTGAAGAAAAGAGAGAAAACCCAAATTAAATATCGAAAAACTAAAATTTTTGCATCCTTCTTTGATGGATGTACCGACGCCACCTTGATATCATGTGTAGATGATGATATACGAAATAACCAACCTATCACATGCATCTAATAGTGGGGATTTTGGTTTTTAATCACTTACTTGATGCTGTTATTATTGAAGCTTGGAGAAGATAAACAACTGTCTACCCTTCTACTCATTGTCATCTTTTATGAGATTTGATTGATAAGGCTTTTTAGAGTTAGATAGTGAAATCTTTTCCAGCGTTAGATTTTTTTTATTTTTTTATTTTTTTATTGCTATTATTATTATTATTATTATTATTATTATTATTTCTCTTTCTTGAAGATAAAAGCCCAGTTGATTTCTACTTCCTGAAGATAAAAACCCAGTCGATTTCTACCTCTTTAATAAAAGAGGACTATAGTACTTCAGAAGCCCCCATTCAGTCAACTTACTACTACATTCATGTGGAACCCACCTAAAAGCTCATCATGGCAATCAGAATACATCATTTAGGTAAAATGCCAACACATCGTGCATGATGGGAACCTCTAGATGGACGACCTGGGCTTCACACACATTGGCATATAAGGGGAATAGGAAAGAAGATCATACTACCACAGGGGATACAGCCACACACATCCTCTTCCGGTTCTTCTCAATGCACCAAGTACAAAGTATTCTCTGTTATGTTGTATGTAGTGATTTTAGAAAAAGTGGATTTGCAGGAGATGATTGCACTACATGGATTTCAAAGTCCCAAGTAGGGGGTTAGCAATGGGCGAGGCAAGGGCTAGTCCCGTGAGGTAATAAGTGACATGATCAAAGGTTTGAAATAGTCCAAATCTAAGAAATATTTTGCAATATATCATTTATCATAGAACCATGACCCTCAAATACAACAGTCCTTTTAAACTATATATCTATATTGAATGGGCCATTCCTAAATATCTTCAAATCATCTACACTTTTAGCCTAGATTTCAAGCCTAGGGTTAGCCCATTGGGTCAAAAATTTTGGAGAACAAACCTTGGCCCTACGGGGCTTGGCTGTGTAGCCTGGCTCATTGCCACCCTTAATCTGAGGGTTGACCGTACACTCTCCAATCCTCAGCATTAGGGATGGAAGTCTCCTTAAAGAAAATGCAGTGGGTGCCAACCTGTCATGTGACTGGGGACATCTGAGCCGTGTATAAGATGGACCCCACCATGAGTTGACCAGGTGCAGAGTGTCATAGCAGTACGTTCATCACATGGGCCATCCATGTATGGAAACAGTGACGATTTGCAGGAATTCCCAACAGTTCAACGAACTGTGGCCTGCCTTATTAAAGGACCGATCTTCTTTTTAGTACAGACCATGTTCACGCTAGGCCCACCTTATGCATGGTTCAGATTCGCCACAGGCGTTCTAGGTTGACACGTGCCACCTAATGATAATTGTTAAAAAGGTCTTGGTGTGGAGTTATGAGTGTGGCCAACGGTGCAGTTGGGACCATATCCCTTGGTTCTATGGCCATGTTTAAATTATAGTGACAAATCGTTTTTGGCAATTTATCAGCCCGGAAATTTCGGAGGAGACTTCAAATTTCAAGGGTTTTCTCGGAATATTATTCAGAAAATCTGGCTGAAAATAAAAATATTTAAGAATATTTTATTTTAAAATTTTTTAAAAACTATTCTTCAAGTTAATATTGCAATAAAAACTGGATATTTTAAAATCCGCCTAGATTTTGTAGTTACTGGGATAACATCCTTCAAAGCTTGTTTGTTTCACCATTTACCCTTTTCTAGTAGTTTAAGATAAACGTATCATCAAACAGGTATAGGAATTTATAGTCATTACACTTTTCGTGATATTATTATGAAAATTTCAAATCCAAACCGCGACATCAATATATTTTGATAATAATTTGACATTAAAGTAATATAAAAATGCTATCATTACAATTTTACTATTGATAAATCAAACAAATCGACAGTGAAATGTGAATGCAGTCACTAGATAGTAACGTAATTTATAATCATTGCACACTTCGTGTACATTAATGTGGTAATGGGTGTTAAACAAACAATGTTACTTTGTATTTTGGCCAATCTAAAGTTGTGAACCAAGAAGAAGATTGTGCAATCCAGGATTTTCAAGTTCCCTAAAATTAACAAATTCTATTTAATACATAGATCGATTTTAGGACCTAATTAACATTCGGGTCAGGTTACGCTCACCATCGAGTAGGCTGTTCAGGTTTCCGGTCAGGTTTTGTTCACCTTCAGGTAGGGCTGTTTGGGTTTCCGGTCAGGTTCTGTTCATCTTCGGGTCGGGCTGTTCAGGTCTGGCCAGGTCAGGGTTGCATTATTGAAGACTATGGCCGGAGCCTATAAGGTAGGTTTAGATACCCATTGAGTCTCTGTGTTTAGGTTTCTAGTCGAGTTTAGGTCAAAGGGGAGCATATACATGTTCAGGCCCACCGGATGGATGGATTAGATTGCACACACCTGTGCCAATTTGGCACGTGTTATGTTTAAATGGGTTCTCTTACATGCATACTGCTTAGGAAACCTCACAGGTCTGGGAAGCCATTGAGAGCCCTACCTATGGGGTATTGAATACATGAATAGGATCCTATTTAGCAGATTGTATGGTTTGCTGATGCACATGATTTTCCTTACGTGGGTCCAGTTGGTGATCTGGACTGTTGATCTGGTTGGCCCCACAAAAATCCCCTGCCCTTCATCTGGCCTATTATCTGTCGAGTGTGCACAGTGGCAAAAGTTGGAACAAGGCAATCTTGGATGATTTTGGAGCAGTCTCCATCCACATTGGGGCCCATTAGATCAACAGTCCGGATCATTAAACATGTGCCCAACAAGTAAGAATCACACACATCAATCAAATCCGACAATCCATGTCAAAGGAAACAGCAAAAAGAAAAAGAAAAAAAAAAAAGAAGAAGAAAAGCACAGCATTCTCACCAAATTCAAGTTTTTCGGAACGACCCAAGTATTCTAACAGCTAGAACTTCTCATTGATTGATTCGCTGAAAACAAAGTGAGTGATATCATATTCATAAAGGTGAAGAAGATGCATGAAAAGAGAACAAAAGGATTTTACACTGCAGGGAAGAGCATCCCCATGATGGCTTATCTGCATATCATGTCAGATGGTCTAAAGATGTTCACCTAGACGTCAGGGGTCCCACCTGCATTAGGGAGGTCAGGTGTGCGGCCACATGAAAATGGTGGCATCGAAAGGGGACTCAGAATAGTGACGGGCCTCCGGTAAGCTGAAGGTGTGGGTGGGACCCTCGGTGAGAGCTGGACAAACTCCAAGGCTTGCACTCTCACTTCCAGAGGATAGTCCTTGACGCATCCAATTCTGGGGCCAGCTCCTGTGGACCATTTTGAGGACAGCTGATGGCCTAACTGGTATGAGCTTGTCGCTTTCTTGGAATTGATCCTCTCCAGTACTGCTTTCTGAGGCACTTCTGCTCTTGGGCTTTGAAGACCGCCGGATAGAGTCCTTTGGTAGTAGGTCTCGGTTTTAGAAGGAGCTTCGGTTCGTTCCGAAGTAGCCTCTATCGCCATTCCACTGACAGTTTTGTTTTGGGGTGGTTCGGGATCCAATGGGACTGAGTTTGTCTTTTCCTCTTGAGATCCTTTGCCATCTTCATAGTAGTCTTCATTAGATGACGAGCTTATCTGCATCGACTCGAAAGAATTGCAGGACCGGCATGAGAACCAAAGGCTGTTAATTAAGCTCTAAAACTTGTTGACTTGACTGAAATTCAGCTTAGTTAACTCAATTCCGAGCCGAGTCACTATGAAACTTGCTAGTGAGCTTGAATAGGTTGAGACTTGGCTAGACTCATTGAGTCAGCTCACGGACTTAGTCGACTCCATGTGACTCAGCACGGTTCGAACCAAGTCACTAGTTGGGTCATTGTTTTTCAACATAATAAAAAAGTGAAAGTGCAAAGCATGAGATTTGACTCTACCAATAGGTCATGCACTTATTCTTTGATAGTCCCAGCCTATTTAAATAGGTCTTATTACTTAAATATTCTTAGAGTTGATTCAAGTCTTCGAGTCAACCCGACCCAGCTGGACAATGAGTCGAGTTTTTGGCTTCCTGAACCATGGCTGGAGTACTAGTTGTGGATTATCATACTTTGGGAAACAACCGAGTAGCAGGTCACATGCTAATTGAGGATCGGAAGCATGCTAGAAAACATAGATTATATACCTTAACTTCATTGAGGTTGACTCCGCTTTCTTCGAGGGCGGCTAAGAAGCTTTTGAGATTCTCCTCAGTCGGACGGTAATGTCCACTGTATGCCCAGATACACTGCAACAGAGAGAGGAGTTTTGAGGATCGGATAACGGAATCGAAAAGTTTCTTCCTCCCAACTTCCAGACTGTGTACCCCAGGATGAGAGAAGAATAAAAAACACTTTATGGACATTAAGTAGTTTGAGTGCATCCTGCAACATGCAGATGGTAGTATGCAGTAACTGCTCCCATCCATGGTTCTGAATATTGGTATCAGGGGCATATCGGCCCAGCAAAAAAATGATACGATACGGGCGTCGTGTATCGATATTGGTCCGTATTGGACCAAATCAGTTGAAAAAAAAAAATTAAGCCAAAAAATTAAAATATCAAGAAAAAAAAGATAGAAGAGAATAGTAGAATATTCAAGAATCTATTTTTTTCTCTTTCTTTCTTTTTGTGTGTGTGTGTGTGTGTGTGTGTGTGTGTGTGTGTATTTTGGACATGCATATGATGGTGTATCGGACCATTCTTTGATGAGAATGTTTTTTGTCAGTTTGACTTGTTGAAGGTCAACTAAACTTAATTGAACACAAATCAAGCATGATTTGGAGAATTAGGGCCCATTACATTGAAATACAACAAACAGAAGCCGAAAATATCAAAAAGAAAGTGAAGGTTTATCTGTCTTTCCAATTTTTCACATCATGGTCCACTTCACTTCGATTTGTCAAGTCCCATTCAAATAATTTGTTTTGATCCCAAAATAGGTATAGATTTAGCCTAAAATGAGTCTTTAAGCTTCCTCCATAGTTTAAATGGAAAAAAGAAGAAGAAGAAGAAGAAGAAGAAGAAGAAGAAGAAGAGGAGGAGACGGGCGAAATTTTGAAGAAAAAAAAAATCAAAATCAAAATTGGGCGTATTGGCCTGCATCGGCCCTATCTGATGCCGATACAGGTTGGTTTTTTCGTATCAGGGTCGATACAGCCCCGCATCATGTATTATCTTGTGCCGATATGGATATGATACGGCTACATCGGCTGATACAATATCAATATTCAGATATATGCTCCCATCAAAATCCACCCTAAAATGAGAACAGAATGACAACGAGTTGGATTGTTATCAATTTGTTCAAGGTAATGGACGGAAGGTGTGTGCTCCCATTGCAGTTTTATGAACATCCAAACTGACCCAGTTTGCCTTTCTGATCTGAAGAATTAGATACTGCGAGTTCATTGAGAATTTTGCTGCAATGGTCAATAAAAATCATTTGGTTCCTTTTGTGAAATCTGCAATCTTAAACTGCTGCCATCGATTGTTGAAATTTTAAGGTTTGATCAAACACATCCTGATGTGTTACAATGAGATATGTCAGGACTCTAATGTTAGGATTTGAGCCTATTTCAATGACAAAAAACCATTTATTTATAGGGCTCTCACATGAATATTTCAACCCTTTGATGTACAAAGTTATGGTGACCCTTCATGTTCAAAGCAAAAGAGCCAAATTATCAAATGGTCTCAATAATCCAATTGAGAGCTTTTATTTATTTATTTTAAACCATACAATATGAAACGCCTCATATGAAAGGTTTGGATTATTGGAAGGCAATTGCAATTCAAAGTCCCAACTATCATATTGCATTACTTTGGGAGTTATTCGAGCAAACCTCTGTATTTTTTTATCCAAATAATTCAAAGCCAAATGTTAGAAAATTTTGCATGAAGAGCAAAAATGTGTCATGCATGGCATTCATGTACACATGAATGCCTGTGCACTGCCTATGTTGTTATTCGGTGCATCTATGGGCACTACAAGGCTCATCTAAACATAATGGGAAATTTTGCAAACGCTATTATAGGAACAAAATATCCTTGTATGCTGGAAATGATCTCAGATTCCAGTGTAATCATGACCTTAATACCATCAAGAAGGGGAAGCACCGAGTATATTTATTTATTTTTTGGCGATGAAACAGAAATTAAAGTTTTTCTTTGGCATGTCAGATCCAAATATATAGTACCTTAAGCACCCCATTTTCTGCAATGAATCTTCCAGCTGCTAAAGTAGCACCGCCGGCAAGGAAGCTGGAATGATGAAACGTCCCTTTCTTTTTCTGGATGCAGCACAATGATATTAGATTGTCTTCCTGGGACATTCAATCAGCACAGTAATCTATGGCACACACATATGACATGGACACTGTCTTTCACACATGATATTGGAGCATGGGACATTGATACAGATACATAACCTATTTTGAAGTAGGAGAATGATAATATACAGGTCCCTGCATATGGAAAATGTCTCTGGTGATTGGGACAGTTGTTTTGGTGGGCTGCCATGTGTTAGAAATTCAAAGGTAGTTGGAGTAGGATAGCAGTGTATGTCTTTAATAGGTGATATTGGAGTATCGGACATTGATACAGATACATCACCTATTTTTATGTCGAAGAACGATAATTTATGGGTCCCTGCATATGGAAAATGTTTCTGGTGGTTGAGACAATTGTTTTGGTGAGCCACCGCATGGTAAAAATTCAAGGGTATTGGAGTGTGATAGCTATCCGTTGCCAGTGCACATTCAACCAGCCAAAATCACAAACTAAATGGTCAGAGTAGTTGAATTACTGAGGTTTTCAACCTTTAGCCCATCCACAAGGTGACCCACCAGATCCACTGTCCTGATCATCAAAATCATGTGCCATGTGTATCTTGAAGAAAACACAGTAACTTTTATGCAGCAACCTGCAAATTAGCATTCCCCGAGGAAGTATCCGGGTATCATAGGTCCATAGCCAAATTTCAGGGAGGAAGGCCAACTTGCACATGAGCTATCATGAGGACATGTGGCAGATGTTAAAAAGATCTAGAACCCCCATCTAGCAGACCCCACCATAACATGGGCCATGGCTCAAAAATAGGATAATCAGATGATTCCATCCATTTGATCAGCACAGAGGCCGAAAATAAGAAATGGTCATTTTTCTCCTCAACCTGAGGGGTTACGAGTCATCTAAATAGCCCAATTTTGGGTAATGTCCTCCAGATGAGTTGTCTTGATCTTGCAAGGATCCTGTTTCCCTATGGGAACTTGTGTCTGCAATTAACACTCAATGTCAGCAGCAAATATTATGTAACTAAATGTTTGCATGCTCAATAGGACATTACCTTGCCAGCGTACAGTTTTTTAGAGGTGCTCATGACAAAAATCCATTTGCCGTCTCTAGATCCTTCAGTCGTATCGACTAACTCACCCGTCTGCTTGTGCACAATTTTTCCCTCTATTGGTATGTACTCGTAGTGCTCTCTCTCTTGCTGAAGACAGTAAAGTGCAAAGGCAAACATGTTTAAGATCACAAGCTTGAAACCAGTGTTCGAAATATCGGTATCGCACAATGTATCGCACCCTTGGGATACAGATACGTATCGGTTATCGCACGGGATATATCGTTTGTATCGCATAGTTTATCGCACTTTTTGGGAAACATGGGGAAACATTAGCAAAATGGTTGAATTTTTTTATGAAACTTTGGGGATTATTTAAAAAGACCTTAATGCACACTTTTAAATCATAAAATATCAAAAAAGAAGTGCACATAATAAATTTCCTTTCTATAAGGTACTAAGTTATGTGTTATCTGATTAAACTAAGGTAAATATATTTAAATATGATGCATACCATTTATAAATGTATAAAGATATGTATGAAAATGAGTCACATCCAAACATTAATTGGAATTCATTTTAACATGTCATTTTAGGGCATGGGCCGAAAAATAAGGCAGATCTAAATCTGAGGTGGACCACAACACAAAAAATAGTGTTCATTGAATGATTACCATTGAACTATTTTGGGCCTATAATTTTTTTGGATAAAGCTAATATTTATGTTTTCCCATCCAGGTTTGTCAAACCTCATGGATAGATTGGATGGCAAATAAACATTACGGTGGGCCCTAAAAAGCTTCAATGGTGGACACCATTGCCACCACATTTTCTTGTAGTATGGTACACTTGATCTTTCATCTATCTCCTTTTTAGGCTCATGCCTTAAAATTACTTATGAAAATGGATAGAGGGTGTGGATTGGCTGGTGTACCATACAAAGTATGGGCATGTGTCGTGCCAAGATGGGACGCGGATTTCCTACTAAATCCTTTCGCAGGAGTGGGGCACACTGTGATGTTTGTGAGAAATCTACTCCATCCATCAGTTTTGTGAGATTATTTTAAGACTTGAGGCAAAAATTGAGTAGGATCCAAGACTCAAGTGGGTCGCAATAAAGAAAAAGGTGGGTAGGGAAATTCCTACCGTTGAAACCTTCCTGGGTCGACAGTGATGTTTACATTCCATCCATACCGTTCATTACATCATCACTACTGGGATGAATTGAATACCCAAATATTAGACTGATTCAAAACCTGTGGCCCCACGAATATTTCAATTGTGAACCTTCAATCCTCACGTTTTCGGCCTACTTTACTGTTGGATCTGGCTCATTTTTGGCCCTTCGTCGTAAAATGTGTTCAAAAAACGGATGGACGGAGTGGATTTCTCACAAACATCATGGTGGACCCTACCTAAGTTTTCAGCGCATGAACTTCATGCGAAGCCTAACGTCCACGAAATCAGATTGCGTACTGAGTCACTCTGCGCTTTTATCGTACTGAGTAAACTCAGTTGGACCCACTGTGAATGTATGTGGCTTATCCACACCGTCCATCCACTTTTACTACTAATTTTAGGGGTTTATACCAAAATTGAAGTAAATCCAAAGCTCAAGTGGACCATTACACAAGAAACAATGTGCAATAATGATTTCCACCGTTGAAACCTTCCTAGGTCCAAAGTAATTTTTATTTGTCATCCAACCTGTTCATAAGATGACAAAGACATGGATGAAGAGAAACCACAAACATCAGCTTGATCCAAAACTTCTTTGGCCTCCAAAAAATTTTCAAGGGTAGAGGTTCAATCAAAATGTTTCCTGTGGTGTGGTCCACTTGAGATTTTAATTTGCTTCATTTTTGGGATCAAGCCATAAAATTATCTTTTAACATGGATTAGTGGAGTGGATAAAATAAAAAAATAACAGTGGACCCCACACAGTTTACTCAGTACGCTAGGGGTACTGAGTTACTCAATACGCAATCCGCTTCCGTAGTCCGCGTTGTACAAACAGTTCAAAGGAGATCAGAGTTACATGGCCCCACCAATAATGTATTTATTATATCCACACCGTTCATCCATTTGGAGAGATCATTTGAGATCACGAACCCAAAAATGAGTGACATCCAAACCTCAATTGGACCACACCACAAATAGCAATGAGGACAATGATTCTCACCATTATAACATTCGTAGGGTCCACCATAACGTTTGTTTTCCATCCAATCTGTTCATGAGGTCACAAAGACCTTGATGAATAGGAAAAACAAATATCATACGATCCAAAACTTTTGCGACCCCAAAGGGGTTTCAATGGTGGACGTTCAATATCCCGCAGCTTTTTTCCAGTGTGGTCCACTTGATATTTGGATCTGTCTTATTTTTCGGATAAAGCCTTACGAGGAGCTCGCCAAATGGACGAACGGTTTGGATATAATATATACCTCATGATGGGACCCACATAACTTGGTGACGTCAACACGTCGGTGACGTGCGATGCACCAGCCCGTCCGCTTCTTCTGCATAAGGGCTCGGGGCCCTTTTTTTTCGAAGCAGAGAGGGTTCCGGCGTCTGGAACCCTAAAATCTCTCCCAAATGCCGATTATTTCAACGATTTCGGCGGATTTTGCGACCAAATTTCTCCAAATCAAAGGCTTCGATTCAAATGGCCCATCAAACACAGCTTCCGATCAGGCGATCTTCTTTACAGGTACCGAAATTTACCGTTGAAAGTTTTTCTTTTTTCTTTTCTCTTTTTTTTTTTCATTTTTTTCGGATAATGATGCTCTCCCAGGTGCGATATCGACGATAATATCGGCCGATATCTGAAGTTTTGGATTTTCGGTATCTTCCGGGGGTTATCGGAGGAGTTTCGTCTCGCTAGGGCCCGATACCGATAATATCGGCCGATATATCGGCCGATAGTATCGATATTTCGAACACTGCTTGAAACTAGAGATTTCTTTTTGTTTTGTTTTTTTCTTTTTCTTTTTATTGGTGAGTCTTTGTTGGAATTTGAACCCTAAATCTCTCAGGTAAAAGTGGTGGCTTAATTATGGTCAAGAATAGAACTGCAACTCTAAAAATACTAGAGCCGCTTGTCTTTTTTTTCTTTTTTTTCTTTTTTGTTTTTGTTTTTGCTTTTGTTTTCTTTTTCATTTTTGTTTTTGTTTTCGTTTTCGTTTTTCCTTTATGAAATATGATGGCTATTCTAATGATTTGACCATCACAATGTGGCATAAATGTGCAGGATCCAAGCCGTTCATCAGATTGTACCACCAAGTATGTCATCAAGCAAAAATCAGGCAGATCAAGTCACCAAGTGGGGCCCAAGTGAAGGATTGATCACTGGACCACATTCGACATACAGGACCCACCTATGACCAGACCAACCCAATTTCCACAATGACCCACCTAATGAACAGCTCAGATCTTGCACCCATCTGTCCAATGACAATGCGGGAGAGTAGGAAGTCCTACTCTTGTCCCTATGGCAGAAATCATTTCCTTTGACCAGTAGAGAATCTATCAAAAACATTGAGGTCAGTTGATGTTTCATTCTGATGAAGTCTGCGAGGGAAGACCTATCTCTATCTCATCACTGGTTATTGGGTGAATCAAAATTCAACAGGTTAAACATAAACGGATGAAAAGATGCTGTTATAGCCCATCAAATTCCAGAGTCCAAGATGGGATTAAAGCTTCAGCGATTTAGAGCATTACATTTCAATTTATGTGGCAAATGACTGCCTGGAGAAAGGAAAGGGGAAGAAACAAAGGAATAAAAGAAATGGCGGGGGGGGGCTCTGGTCACACCCAATTGTCAGCCTCTAAAAAGAATTGAACACAAGTCATCCTAATCATGTTTGAGCAACGTTCGTGAAATTAAATCAGACAGTAAATTGCAAGGTAACTGGATAAAATATGTAAATTGGGTTGTAAAAATTGTCTTTGCTAAACGTGTTACGTAAAATACTTAAAAATATGAAAAGATATGGGCAAATCAACTACATTTGATGCTTCGCTTAAAATTTAATCAATTAATACATTACATGGAATGTCCACATAGGAACAAACAAAATAGACCATCCAAGCCATCAGAACAGTTTTTTTTTTTTTTTAATGGCCACGAGAACAGTAAGAAATTAATTTTGAAACATTCAACAAGGATGGAACACTATTTTTGAGCCAATCAACTGATTTAAGAACAATTGGTGTAAAAAAATATATTCAAGATGACCATTCAAAAAATAAAAATAAAATCCACATTTTGTATCAGATCACTAACATTTTGATTATGAATGTTTGGGATTTTGACAAGGCTGTGCTTGAGCGTCTAAATAGATACCCAAAAAAAAGAAGGTGTAAAGACTTACAGGACCAAGATATTTGATGCACTGTTGTCGAAGCTTTGGTCTTGGGCATACCTTGAGATCCACATCTTTGCCATCTCCAATGTCCAGCCTATAGAAAGAGAATAAAACAATTTCTTTTGAGTTTGAAGGGTTATGCATAAACATATCATTGTTATGTTGCATACATTACACAACTTGTGGAAAATGAGATGACACATATCAAACTCTCATACATAACAAACTCTCGGAATATGCTTTCCTTGTCGGTTAATTGGCATAATACTGTTTAGTAACCACAGGGTTTATCATGTCACAGAAGGCATGCACTTTCCTATGAATCAGTTTCTAGCAACCATCTCATATGTATTGATTTTCTTAGAAAAACTAAAATTAGGAAGGTCAAACACATTAGCCAATTATCATGTCTGCATTATTCCATTTCTATAGAAGGCATCTTCATACATAAATCAATAACTTGAGAATAGCAATGGAGAGAGAGAGAGAGAGAGAGAGAGAGAGAGAGAGAGTAATGGCCCAATTTTTTTTATAATATAATAATAATTAATAAAAAAATTACAAGCACACATATAATTAACACACACACACTCACACACACAACACACCACACCACACATGCAGACACCCATATGTGCGCCGCATGTGCATGCTCACTTATAGGGGGGCTGGTCTTAGGGTTTTCAAAAACTTTTGTTTAGAAAAAAAAAAGAGGAAAAAGAGAGGAGAAGGAACATGGAGAGAGAGAGAGAGGACTTTTGCCTTCTTATGCAAATACACCTCTCAAGTCTTTTCTTATTTATTTATTTTTCTTTATTTTCTTTCTTTATTTATTCTCTTTTATTGTCATGCATATATATAATATTTAAAATTTGATTTCTGTCCAACATCTTGTTCTTTTCCCTCTCTTTTTTTTTTCCAAGTTTTATTCATGAAAATTCTGGAATTTACAGATTTATTTTCTGAAATTCCAGGTTTATTCCGGAAAATTTCAGATTTTTCCGGAATTATTGAAGAAATTCTGAAATTCCAGATTTATACTAGAAACCCCTGAAATTTCAGAAAATTTCAGATTTTTCCAGAATTATTGAAGAAATTCTGAAATTCCGGATATATACTAGAAACCCCTGAAATTTCAGACTTTATTAAAAGTACCTCTGAAATTCCAGATTTAATGTTTAAATTTCAGAAATTCCAGGGCTTATTGTACAATTCCTAAAATTTTAGGTATATTGGAAGTACTACTAAAATATCAGATTTAATGCCAACTTTTTTTGAAATTCCAGAGTTTATTGTGGATTATTCCAGAAAATGCCAGATTTAACTCATTGTAATATATGTTTGGAAAAACATTTGTGACAATTAGAATATTTGTAAATTATTGTTGGATGGATTTGTGGACATCACATGTACTAAAGTGTTTAGTTATTCTGATCAAGGTAAGACTGATTATGTGATATTTTTTGGAAGTATTGATTTCAGAAAAATTATATATTGTTAAATCATGGAATTTATTGAATTGTATTTAGAACGCCAAAAAATAGGTAGGGAGATTGAGTCCCTTGGGTTGAAAATCCCTAAACCGTAAATAGGTGGCGCCCCCAGGTATGGGATTTGGGTCGAGAGAATTCGGGTGCCGGATTTTTTTATTTATATATTATTATTATTATTATTATTATTATTATTTTTTTGGGGGGGGGGGGGGTAGAGAGAGCTCAATCGTTGGCTCTAACTTCAATTTCTCATATCATGTCAGAAAAGGGCATTTTGGAAGGAGTGTAGTGGGATGTTCTATAATAAATCAGAGTTGGAAGAGGTTATATTCCAAGTCCCAGGAGCAAAGTACTGAGTTGGCATATGAGCTCAAAACCTTTTTATCATATGTATTTGTAATATTGGCTTTTTTGGCCTTTTTACTTAGGCTTAAGCTAATCCTTCATGCCTTCAAGTGACATCTCGTTTCATTATGATTAGGACTCTAGTAAACAATAGACAAGATTTGAAATAGGAATCCTTCCTACCGTGGCTCCCCGAAAGACAGAAATCCATCCCCTTGCTCGTAGAGGCCATGGATGGATAGAGGAACAAGTATGGTAGGCACCCAGAGTTTACCAAATTCAGTGACCGTTTCCTTTTTACCAGATCTTTCATCATCATCATCATCTAAGCCTTATCACAATTAATCGGGGTTGCCAACATGAATCTTGTTCCATCATTCCACTTTGTCAGGGGCCATACCTTCAGTTAGACCATAGGTCATCAAGTCTTTCCTTACCATCTCCATCCACATCCTTTTGGGCCTTTCCCTTGGCCTTTTAGAGCCTCCAACTTGAATAAACTCACTCCTTGCCCTTGACCATAGATCTTTGTCGCCCTTAAAAAACAATCTCATATTGCTTCCAAAGAATGATTATAGCATAAGTTACAAGAAACAATAGACTAAGATTTATCTTTTACCTAAAGCAATGATCTAGGGATCGATATCTACTTCCAAGAGGGCTTTTGTGGAGAAAACACCAAAGTTTTGTGGAAACATTTCTTGAAGAAATACTCGAAATAAAGAAATTTTGTCATTGAAATTTCTTTCTTATTTCAAATGCTACTTATAATGAGCGTCACATGATAGAGGATTCCTAAATCCTTAACGCTAATTAACATTAGGTAACATTATAATTATGAACCTAATCATAAACTTTATAAATAAATAAACAAAACTGACACAAAGTATCCACAGCTATGAAACTAGCTATGAAACTACTGACAGTAAGGAAACTATCTCAAAAACAATTTGCGGAACTACCATTACCATCTGTAGGCACTTGAATTACCTTAGGCCATCCATAGGAAAAACTATAAAATACACATTTGAATCTTTGTGGAATTCCATGGTCGGATTAATCATATGGACACTAATACAGGACAGTCTGGTTCTGTCAAAGTAGGCGACTTCACCTCCATTTTTGAATGCTAATTTACAGGGCTTGGCAAACCAGAGTGATAATGACTCACCAGTAAAAGAATGGCTGACCAGCATCACACTTGCACCATTCCTCGTAGTAGAAATGCAAGTTATGTCCATACCGATGACGGGGATCGATCTACAGAAATTAAAAAGAGAAAAACCTCCAAAATATCACAACTTGCAGAAACAGAATCCAAAATAATAAAGGCTCAAGTTTTATACCATACAATTCAACTCAAAGGAGTCTGTTAACAATAAAAACTTTTACAGTCAATAGTGGGTCAGGCTGAACCGCTTGGCTTCCATTATCGCTCACCAATCAGGCCTAATTTTAGGCCCGGGTTCAAAATATGGCTTGATATGACAAACATTTCGTTGGAGATGTATTGGCTTCAGCCAGGATTGGAATGAATCACCTGGCGGAAGCAACTAAAGCAGATTGAGATGGAAAAAGTCAAGGCGAGTTGTACCGGTTTTGGTCTTCAAGCGAGTTGGTGACTCATAATGATGCGGACATCAGGCCATTCAAAGTATATCAACGCAGGAGACGTGCGTTACCCGTGTCAATGTGGTTAGATGACGGGTACGGGTCAGGTCTCTAGAAGTTGAAGACCTTACACATGTGTTCGTGACATGTGTAAGTTGCTTAAAAGTGATATTTAGACTATTGTATCGCGAGGATGGTGTGATCGGACGGTTGGATCGTCACGGCCCACCATCGTTACACCACCTTCATGACGCTATCATCGGGGCCCATCGAGCATCTTAAATTTGCATTTAGTTTATGAACATTTGATTTATTTAAGTTTTGAGATAGTTTGCGCACAATTTTTGTGCGAATTTCTTTTTTTTTAACAAAATTTTTTTTAGTAAGGGTATTTTGGTAATTTCATGTAATTACGAATTTATAAGAGTTGCCCTAAACAAGCATGTTATGTTATGTTTATGAAAGAAAAAAAGAGTTTTTTGCTTTTGATGATTTCATCTTCGACTCTCAGTGATTGGAAGAGGGCGTGAGGCCCAGAGAAGTGATATCTCATCCTCTACTTCTTTCTCCTTCTTTCTTTTCTCAAGGTACTCTTTTCTTTAACCCTATTCTCTTCATTTTCTCCAAAAATCTTTAGATTTAGAAGCCAATCTTGTTTCTTTTTATCTAAATCATTAGATCTTAAAAGATTTCCATTCCCGCATTAACCTAATTTGACATTCTTCAAAGCCCATTACCCAAAGCCTAAATTTGAAGAACCACCAATTCTTTTTTCTGAATTTTTCAAATTTTCCAATCCAGAAAATTCCTATTTTCTGGATTAGAAAATCCACTTCAATAGTTAGACAGACCTATTGCAAGACGAAAGTTCTATCTTTCGCCGGATCCAACTAAATTCGAATTTTAAGATTCAATAATTCGTGTTTATGATGGATGGCCATAATCAATGCTATATTAACCTCATTTCTTTCTTGTGTTTATGATGTGTAAGGCTATTATTTTATTTGTTTTTAAAGATTGCATAAATCTGTCCCTTTCAAATACCATGCTCATTTAAGGTTGGATCAGGCCATCGTATATCACATAAACCACTATTCAAAAACTATGCCCTAATTTGACAACTTTTGCTAATGAAACCAGGAATGGACCTGGGACCAGCCTGTTTATGAATCTGATGCTCGAGACAGGGCTGAGTTAATGAAGAGGCTGGACCCATGCATAAGTTTCAGGCCTGATAAGATAAATGGGATGTACTTTAGCTGACTCTGGCCTGCCTTGACCCAGCCCATCCCCACCCTTGAAAAACTCCTTTGGTACTTACAGCTTCAATCCAATGCTGGAAAGCTAACTCCTTCGCCTTCTCATCTTTCGATAAGCCCTTTCCAACCTATTAAGAAATGAACGAATTACTATGCAATCAGGTCACTTCTAAAGAAACCAAATCCATGAATTACTACGCAATCAGATTAGTTCTAAAGAAACCAAATTCACCGGCAGTAAAAAAAAATTAAAAATTAAAATAATTAATTAATTAATTAAAAAATTAAAATTAAAAATGAATGAATTACTTTGCAATCAGATCAATTCTAAAGAAACCGAATTCTCAGATAGTAATGAAATAGAAATGGAAAATGCAAATTCCATATAAAATCAAAATTCTATGGTTGAAAAGAACATGCCTTGGATGCATTCAAGCTAACTCGATTCCATCGGGAATGTGGAGATTCCGGCTTCAGATAATCAAAGAACGAGATTGTGCTCTGATTCAATCGAACAAAATCGATGGCTTGCCACCTTCAAAAATTCAAAAAATAAATAAATAACCATGATTGATATGACGGCCGTGATAACAGTAACAGTAACGGACTCGGATCCTCGACCCAAGGGTTTCCACAGTATACTCGATTTTCGATTGTGACGATCAGGACCCATGATTTGGAAATCCAGAACATTGGTCTGTAGCATCCTACTTCAGCTGGGCCATGCCCCCAAAAATCTCCTCCATAAGACAATCCTAACCATTGTTTCTACGGACTACCAATAGCTGGTTGGGAAGTGAAATACGCCAACGGTTTGCATTCGAATGAAAAGATTATGAACGGCTAGGATCGTCCGATCCGGGAGATTCTTTTTTGGGAAATTGCCCATCAATACACAGCAAATCAACGGACTGGATTACCGAACCAGTTGTCCCACCTGCCAGAATTGAAAACCCGAGTATTCAATCTAAAGCCGAAGATCATATAAAGTGATTGCTACTTCCAGCTCGATGCCGAAGGGACATTTTCGTCATTATTAAAAATGATGCCGCCGTAAAGTCATCGTGACGGCGAACATAAATAAACGTTATAACGGCCGTTAACGATCGGTAACGGTACCTGAGAACTCGGTAACAACAGCATAAAGCAGCAGCAGTGATTTCGCAAAAGAAAAGGGCAGAAAGGAAAAACAGATACCAGAGCTCCTCGGCGACGACAGCGGAGTCCGCTAACCTGCGCCGGGTGCGATAGCTCCTGTAAACCTTCTGTACCGTTACCGCTGCCGCTGCCGGCGAATCGCAGCGATCGCATTTGGGAGAGACGTCAAGATTCGAGGTGCACTGGTACGGCGCGTTGGACGGGAGATCGAAGATCGACGGAGACGCTGTCTCCACCTCCATTGCAGACAGAGAGAGAGTGAAAGAGAGAGAAAGGACTAGGGTTTTAAAGAGATTTTCTGGAGAGATGGATGGTGTTTTTGTAAATAAAATCCAGAGAGAGAGAGAGAGGGGGGGGGGATGGAGGGAGAGAAGTTATGATGTGGTGGTTTTATGAGGTGGTGGGAGAAGAAGAGAGCAGAGGACAGGAGTGGGTGACTCGGTGGGGCCCACCGAGTCAAGTCAGCGGACACTCGCTGCGTGGAAATACGGGGCTGGTGTGCTGTGAAAAGGACGCTCGACTCTTCTTTAATCACCGGACGTGCCACTCCTGTTGGGACGCGGTTTGGTTAGTGACGCTGCGGCTAGTGGTCGGTACTCTGTAGGCCCACCATGATATATGTGTTTTATCCATGCTGTCCATTCATTTTTAAAGATTATTTTAGCTTTTGGTACGAAAAATTAGGCATATATCAGAGTCATGTGGACCACACAACTAGAAAACAGTAGTGATTGAATTTCCACCATTAAAGTCCTCCTAGGGCCAACTGTAATTTTTTTTTTGACATCCAACCTGTTGATTAGGTCGTACAAACCTGGATGAAGGGGAAAAAAGAAACATCAGCTTGATCCAAAACTTATGGCCCGCAAGAAGTTTTTAATGGTAGTCGATCAATCAAAACTGTGTGGTCTAGGTGAGATTTGGATCTACCTCATTGTTGGGCTCATGTCATAAAATGACATTGAAAAATGGACGGATGGCATGGATGAAACACATGCATCATGGTGGGGCCCACATAGCACCGACCACTAGCCATTGGCTTGTAGCAGGGTCACTAGCTAATCCGTTTCCATTTGATACACCGCTAGAGTAGGACATCCATACACGTGCTATCAGCGGTTGTGGATGTGGAACAGAAGTATCTTGAAGTAAACGGCACAAATTGTGGGTCCCCACTTTAAATAGATAATGAGGTCAAAATATAATTTATTGGATGATCCTCTTCTCTGATTAATGAACATTTATGTGTTGAATTTGGAGCGTTGAAAAATTCAGTGTCGTCTTTGGTTGATGGCGAATCTGAAGTGGGTTCATGAGTGTTTGATCTCAGTACATGAGTATGAACCATCACTTTCTGCGGAGTATCAGAAAGTTTCTTTTGTTCGGTGTTTCGTCGCTCTGGATCCATACTGCAACTTGGAAATGGACGTAGGGTCCTCATCATACAAATGGTCCTGTGCGAGGGATAGAATCATCTAGTCCATGATTTTTCGCATCCTGGACCATTTTTGTAGGGCCTATCAGATGTATGGTCCGGATTTACTGTCTCTATAGCCGTATTTATTAAGGTGAGTCACCATAAACAAAGATCCTTCCATCACGAAGAATCCTGCTAAGTTGATCGACGGTTTGGATTCTCTAACCGTAACCCACATAGATAACTAGCCATGATACAAATAAGGTTGGTTCGTTGCGATAGACCGAAGACATAAACCGTCTCTTCCAGGGTTCTCTGCGAAACAGCGCGGACGAGCACGGATACAATTAAGATTTCTGCAGGAGATGTTTCTTACTGCCAAAAATGCCCCGAAGGGGACAAGAAGTCCATGTCACCTTTTAGGGGTATTATCGACATTTTAAAGTTAATTTGCCGTGGCCAGGCATGGCATGCAGGGGAGCAGATTAGGTGTTCTCCGGGTAACATCTTAGTGGGTGTTACCCTTTCCATGTGGGGCCCACTTTAATGAATATTTTCCATATCCACACCGTCCATCCATTTTTCCAGATCACGTTACAGATTTACTCCAAAAATTAAGCAGATTCAATCTCCAATGGACCACATTATTGAAAAAAACTTGTTTTAGGACACAATTTTTGGATCATGCTGATGTTTGTATTTTTTTTTTTTTTTCGGTTTTCTCTTCTTACAGGTCTGTTTGACCTTATAAACGGGTTGGATGGAAAATAAACATCACGTATATCCTTACGGTGGGCCATGGGAATTTTTTAACGGTGGACATTCAATTACCATTGTTTTGTGAGTTATGGTCCACCTGAGATTTGGATCTGATTAATGTTTCGGAGCATGTCCTGAAATGAGCTGAAAAAAAAGATATAACATATCATCAAGGTGGACCCATGGTAAGGGGGGTGTTTGGCGCATGGTATCGGGTAGGGTCAGGTGGGTTGGGATTATAAAAACGTAATTATTACCTGTGACAGGATTGCTCGTTGTTGCCTTCGGATAAGCTTAATCACATACTATGTTTATAATATAGTGGTACATTGAATAGATATATCCGCCGCCATTTGAAACTATTGAGAATAACACATATGTGTTATATTCAAACCGTTCATCTGTTTTTTAATCTCATTTTATAGCTTGAGCCTCAAAATGAGGTAGATCCAAAACTTATGTGGCTCTAAAGAAGTTTTCAACGGTAGGAATTCAATCCCTGCTGCTTTCTATGGTGGGGTCCACTTGAGCTTTAGATCTACCTGATTTTTTGGCACATGCTCTAAAATGATCTCAAAAAATGGGTGGACAGCGTGGATATAGCCCACACATCTAATTCTAAGTTTTTCAATTCTTCCCAAACATTAAGTTAGCACTGACCAAATAATTATTACCCCATTTGCAGGGTATTTACCAATGCACTGGAAAATCAAACTAAGCCTTGAAGGTAACGCCCGCTAAGGTGTTACCTAATCCGCTCCGACGTGCAGTGCAAAGGGCAAAATCAACGTTCCACACGTGTTAATCGCATGTGGCTTTTTCTTCAGTGTGCAGATGGAATTTTTATTTTTCATTGGTGCTAGACCGGGGCGGCTCCATCATTTCATGCTAGAAATATTTATTTTTCGTTTATGATGGCGCACCGTGTAACGTTTTGTCTTTCATTTCCAGTAAGGAGTTTCATTTTTCATGGTCAATTGCACGCCTACTACACATGTAGCGCTTTGTTTTTGTTTTTTTTTGTTTTAGCATTGGACATGTTATCTCAGATGTGGTCGTTAACTTCCCTGATGTGTTGATGTGGCAAAGTTCTACTGCTTTATTACGCTGCATGTGTTATATTTGCACTCTTTATCTATTTTGCTACATCATTTTAAAGCATGATTCAAAAAAATGAGGCATATTTAAAACTTGAGTGGACCTAGAGCTGTACTGCAGTTGAACCGAGTCAAGATTGGCACAGATCTAGTCAGCTCGGCCACCAATTGACCCAACTCAAACTCGGCTAAGCTAGGTCCTCCTGCCTGACTGGCCGGCTTGGCTTGGCTCGGTTCGGTCAACAACTCCAGCCCGTTCAAATTTGTACTGCATTTTCTCAAACACAGAGAGTGTACCTTCGATTTCTCACAGTATGCAAAATAGCAGCAGCAGTTTACAGGAATTTCATCAAACACTTAGTAGGCATCATCGAAATCAAGATACAAGGGTATATTTATCAGATAATTTTTTTATTTATTATTTTTGTAGTGATTTGTTTCATATCTATACCTTCCTCACCACTAGCCAATCCTCAGTCCTACGGAGAATGTATGCACTCGAACCAATACTTCGTTGAGTTGTTCTATCAAACACTTAGTAACATCAATATCAAAATAATTGAGTCGCCGAACTGGTTCGATCTGAGTTTAATTTAAGTTAAGGTTCGATCAGAGTCAATTTGAGCTCGAACTCGACTTGAAATTTTTTTGAGCTCCAAAAATCAACTCGACTCAGCTTGAACTCAATTTCAAATTGAGTTGAATCCAACTTTTTCAAGTCAAGTCAAGTAAGTTAACCGACCTAACTCGGTTCATGTACAACTCTAAGTGGACCACACCATAGAAAATAATAGGCATCGAATGTCTGCCATTGAAAATTCTTGAGGCTGTTGAAGTTTTAAATCAAGCAAATGTTTGTGCTTTCACTTCATGTACGTCTATGTGACCATATGAACAAGTTGGATGGTAAATAAACATCATGGTGGACGCTAAGAAGGTTCTAACAGTGGGCATCATCATCCTGCTGCTTTTTATAGTGCAGTCCACTTGAGCTTTAGATTTGCTTCCTCTTTGGGTTGTGCACTTGAGCTTTAAAATCAGCCTCAGTTTTAGGCAACGCAAAAGAGGAGTGTGCCTAAAGGCATTAGTAGTTAAGGCAGTGATCGATAATGAGACATGGCAGAATATAACTAGCTATGCGCATCCAAAAATATATTGATTATGTGAAGATCATGAATATAGATCTCAAGATAGAAATATATCAACTACGACAGCTAGATGATTGGTTGATTATAGAAAAATCTTGAAAATTTATTTTAAGTTAGAAGTATAATTGACCATGTCTACTAATCAGCTAATTAATTCAGAGAAGATCGCAAAGATTGATTTCAATATTAGTTTTTAAGAAACCGCTTTACATCGGTATAAATTTTGTAGAAAACAAAGAGCTTTGAGCCCATGCTACTCTAATACAACACTACTTTTTAAGCGTCACATTGCCTATTATTCACCCGCTATGAATACTTATCAAAGTTTTTATTCAATCAAATTGCTCCATCGTTAGCCAACATCATGCTACAAACTAGCCTCTGGATTGATTAGATTAAAAGTAGTTAGCTTGTCATCCTATCTTCACAATCACAACGTTGGACCTAAAAAGATTTCTAAGTTTTGAAAAAATGGCTAGTGGGGTCATCTTACAACATGCTTAGAGATTCTGTTGACCATCTCATCATGAAGTTTGGCCTAAGCAACGAACATCATGCTGTTTAACTATGCTTGCTTCGTCATGAAGCCCAATCAAGCAACGAACAAATAATTGAATTACGAGTACCTTGCTTGTAGCGTAAAATTCCAAGCAACGAACGAATAATCGTTCCTACAACTATCTACCTATAGAGTAAGGACCTAAAGCAATGAACATGTTTTTACTCCCATTAGCCTTCTTGCTACAAAATACATAGCTGAGCAATGATCAATCAATCATATAACTATGTCCGACTCACCCACGAAGCTCAACCATGTGGAGTAATAAATGGATTTGTCGTTTCTAACGATCGTCTCACCACAAAGTCTAGCTATGCGGTGAACAAATTATCAAAAATCCACTCACCATTAGTTGTCTTACTATGAAACCCAATTCTGAGTAACGATAACTGCCTCACTACAAAGCCAACTGAGAGACAAAGGGGCAGCAATTTCGTCATGAACCACAATTGTCTCGTATAACAATGCTCAACTACATGACAAACGGACAAACTATTGTCTTTAACAACTATCTTGCTACAAAGTACTTATCTCTTAAAAAAACAAAATAAATAAATAAACCATTAGAAGGATGAACCCTACACTTTATTAATCAACTTTTTTTTATCACACGCACTCACACACCCACACATACCGGTGCACTCACAATCTCATGTTGAAACTCTTGTGAGTTTACCACTGAGTTGCAAGCTCAATGTTGAAACAATGTCCCATAATTGTTTAATTCTTCATAATTGGTGGCTTGATAGATGACCAATTTATATAAATTCAGTCTTAATCAGTTTATTTTGATGCATGAGGTTATAAGTCATTCAGTTTGACTGGAGTCGTATTTATCTCGAGCATGTCCAGAACATACATATCACACAAACAATTGAATTTAAGCCAAACAAAGGTACACAATTTTGAAGTATTGTGGTTGATTTAATTAATCAAATTCATATATACTTATGCAAATATACTCACAAATACATTCTATACCTATGCAAACACATTTATTTATTTTAATTCCATGCAATTCTAATTGGGTTGCAAAATATAATTGAGGATTCCAAATCACTATGAATCTAATGTATCTGTAATTTGGTCCAATGCATTCCAAATACTAGCTGTCGTGATTGACTAGGTTGTTGGACATCTCATGGAGTGTCCAAAATCAAAACTAATCAACGGTTTGAATCCAACAAACAATGTCTTTAATTATATATTAAGATCCAGTAGCTAATCTGATTTCAGTAGCTCCTATTGGTTTGGACAGTTTAACTTAAGCTACATGGATGCCACATGGAACACTAAATATCATTTAGGTTGTATTTGGTTGTACCAAATTTCTTGAAATATCATGACCCATTCGGACAACTTGGATGGACTGCGTCTAAAAAAATCACCTTAAATGGACCATCATAATCCATTTTGTGGCTTACACAAAGACCATTGAAAAGAGAGATGCAACCATGGCAGGACACTGCGGATCAATGGCCTGAATTAATGAACCACGGGCTCCACCTGTTAATATTGAAGATGCATGGTATATAATGCACACGTGGGGCACGTATCAGTTCTTGAATAAATCGACGGTTTGGATTCATCTCTATTTTCCTAATGTGTAGATGAAAGAGAACCGTCTGTTGCGTGTATAGCGTGCGGCCTCCTTATTGAAGTGGATCTTACACAGATCTATATGGACGGCATAGCTAAGATTTGGGATGAGCTAAGGCCAAAAATCACACAAATCAAATCATCCAGACCATACAATTAGTTCTTATCAAATGGATGGTTAGAATTCAAATGATCATCGGTCCAGATTTGATAGGTGCAATATGATAAATAAGGCTGTCTAATTGGTGTGATTTATGGAGTAGATGGGGCCCATGATTTGCATGGTTCGGAATGCCCCGCACGTGCGTCACATGTGTAATGGATAAGTCACCACCACTTAATTGGTAGGTTAGTCAGTTAACTTTAGACACTGTCGGTTCGAGGTGACTCAACTGCCCCTGAAAGTCGATTCTTGACTTCGAATGAAGATGCGGATAAATTCGTCATTTTGCAGCGGCTAATGTAGTGGGAATTTATTTGGAAGCGGATGCGTAGTGTGCCACACGCCAACGACCTCCGTGGTGTGTTGACGTGGCAAAATTCTATGGGCCTCTACATGATGTATGTGTTATATCTATACCGTCCACCTATTTAAGAGATCATTTTATGACATAATCCAAAAACTGAGGCAGATTCAAAACCCAAGTGGACAACACCGCAGAAAGCAGTGTGGATTGAACGTCTATCATTAAAAACTTACTCGAAGCTATATAAGTTTTGAATCAAGCTGATATTTGTGGTTTCATACGTCCAAGTCTCCATGACCCTATGAACAGGTTAGATGGAAAATAGACATTACCGTGTGCATTAAGAAGCTTTCAACGGTGGCTATCAATGTCTCGATTGTTTTATGTGGTGTGATCCACTCTAGGTTTGCATCCCTCTCAATTTTGGGTTCATGCCACCAAAAATGATCTCACAGAGTATATGGACAGTATGGATATAACACATACATCATAGATGGCCCAAAATAAGTATCTCCTGAGCTAAAGTGGACCACACCACGTAAAGCTGTGGAGATTAAACGCCTACAACTTAAAATATCCTGGAGGCCATAACGGTTTTGGATCAAGCTGATTTTTGTGTTTTCCGTCCATTCGAGTCTGTGTGACTTCATGGACAAGTTGGATGGCAAATAAACATCACGGTGGGCCTAATTGTGTGTCGTCCACTTGATCTTTGAATCTGCCTCATTTTTTTTTGAAACAATGGTCTAAAATGATATAAACAAATGGATAGACAATGTGGATATAAAACATACATCTCATGGGCCCCACAGATCTTAGTTACGTCAAGGGATGTGGATTGCGTCGTGCTAATCCATCTGAACAGGGCTATGTGGGGCCCACCGTGAGGTAAGTGTTTAATCCATGCCGTTCACCAATTTTCGCAGATCAGTTTAAGGTACCAACAAAGCTACACCGGTAATGACACCCACCGTTGAAACCTTTCTTGAGGGCTATTGTGATGTTTTTTTTTTTTATACCATCCAACCTATTCATAAGGTTATGTGGACGTGGATGAAGTGAAAACACAAATATCAACTTGATTAGAAACTTATCCAGCTCTCAAAAAGTTTTTAATGGTGGACATCCAATTCCCACTTTGTGATCCACTTAAGCTTTGAACTGCCTCATTTTTTGGTCCCTACGTTAAAATGATATGAGAAAAGTGTTCAACGGTGTGGATAAAACACTTAAATCACGGCGGGCCTGCATCCTACGTCAACACCCCATTTGGTCAGTAGTGTGTGGCACACCACGCAATCCGCTCCCATTTGTTTGATACTCTGGTACCATATAACGTTCCATAAGCAGGCATTAATAAATTGTACCATGTTAATGGGAAAAAGAAGTGTTCCTAAGTTACAGTACAAAAACCAGATTGGTTGAGCAATCCTATCCTTTTATCTGTGGACAGATTTTTGTTTGGATATTTTTAAATGTCCAGTTAATGTGATCCAATCAGATGATCAGATGGCTGAATAGGCTTAAATTATGGTCTCATAATTAATTTATACCAGGACCTACACTTTGTACCTTATTAATATGAGTTATTTTTATGTCTGGTACTTAATTTCTAAGTGCCTGTGTCTCATTTTGTTGGGATTTTGGTTCACGGAATCACCCAAATCTAGATCTAAGATAATAATCTAATGGTATCGAGTAAAAACAAAAGAATATAGAGATTTAACGTGGAAAACTATTGCAGGAAAAAATCACGGCACAAAGTGACAGAAAATTCCACTATAAAAAGACAGATTACAAAGATGGTAGGCTTGCTCGGCTTGAGCAATCCTCAAACCTCATCTTTTCTCTACCCCTTGAAACCATGGAACTCATTTAGAAATACTTAAAATCTCTTAAAATACCTTGGAATACCCTCCCAGTCCATATACAATTCTTTATATAGTTTTAGAAAAAAGTAGAATCGAAATAGGAAACAAAAAATTACAAAATTTACATTTCTACAGGAAATCTGCACGAAACCTTTGATGTTATCAAAGGTCTTTCAATGACGTCGAAGAATAACTAAAACTGCTCAATGACTAGGGGTGAAAATCCTGAAAAAAATTTGTTGTCATCGAACCATAAAAAATTAGATTGGAGACACACTCTCCAAGAGTATCAAAGTATTTTTTGAATATTCATGGGTTTTTGGGGAAGCGGATTACCTACTCAGCAAATTGGTGGGCTATAGCGTGAGTAAACTTTGTGGGGCCCAACTTAATATACGTGTCTTATCCACGCCATTCATCCATTCTACCAGCTCATTTTAAACCAACGGTCAAAATTTAAAGCACATCCAAAGTTTATATGGACCAAACTCAGGAAACAATGTGGCGTGAGTGCCTGCCATTGGAAACTTCGTGAGGTACACAAAAGTTATGGACAAGGCTGATGTTATATTTGTGTTTTCCCTTCATATGTGTCTACGATAACTTTATGGACAATTTGGATGACAAATAAATTTCCCTATGAGGCCTAAGAAAGATCAACGGTGGATATCATTGCCACCTGTGCCTCCAATGGTGTGGTCCACTTCAGCTTTCAATACTTTTGAATTTTGGGTTCACACCCTAAAATTGGAAACGGATTGGCTACTCCCTTGCCACACCAAATGGCTGGTGGTTGGTGTCTGTGGGCCCCACCATAATGTATGTGCTTCATCCATGCTGTCCATCTATTTTTACATATAATTTGATTATACGAGATTAAAAATGAGTTATATCCCAGTCTCAATTGGATCACGTTAAAGGAAACGGTGTTGAATGAACATCAATCATTAAAATCTTTTTGGGGGCCATAAAAGTTTTGGATCAAGCTGATCTTTGTTTTTTCCCTTCATCTGGGTCTGTATGACCTAATCAAAAGATTGGATGTCAAATAAAAAGTACAGTGGGCCTTAGGAGGATTTTAATGGTGGATATCCAATCACTATTGTTTTCCTGTGCTGTGGTCCACCTGAGATTTATATCCCTCTCAATTTTGGAATCAAGCGCTAAATTTATCCGCAAAAATGGATGAAACAGATACATCATGGTGGGGCCCACAGAGCACCGACCATGAGCCACCGGGCCGGTGGCAGGGGGCGTAGCAATCCCGTTCCCCTAAAATGAAATGGACTGCGTTGATAAGACACGCAAATCCAAAGTAGGCCTCACAGAGTCTACTTAGCAGAGTTAGTTTATATGCCATCCATACCGTTGATAAGGTCATTCCAACTGGGATGAGCTCAAAATTCAAAACTTCCGTGGCCCAATGAATGTTTCAACGGTGGACATTCAATCCTCACTCTTTTTGGCCCACTTGAGTTTTTGGATTGCCTAGTTTTCTAGCTCATGTCCTAATATAATCTGGCAAAACAGATAGACGGTATAGATTTAAGGTGTAGTTATTTTTTATTTTTTATTTTTTTTATTTTTTATTTTTTACACACGCGCACACACACACTTACACACGGACGCCGTGGGATTTAAGGTGTGGTTATTACGATTGATAAGAGGGTAGGTATGGTAGTTGATTGTGTGGTCCATCTCACTATTAAATGGAGGATCAGTACTACAGACATTGATTGGTGACTACCAACCGTCATTAAAACAATCAAGGACGACTCGAGCCAACATGGTCCAAATCCAACGGACGCAGTTTGGCTAGTGAAGTTGCCACTAGCCAGGTGACTAGTGATCGGTGCTCTGTAGGCCCCACCATGATGTATTTATTTTATCCATGCCATTCATCTATTTTTCCGGATCATTTTAGGGCTTGATCCAAACAATGAGGTAGATATAAATCTCAGTTGGACCACACCACAGGAAAAAAGTAGTGATTCCATGTCCATCATTAAAAACCTCATAGGGCCCACTGTCTTGTTTATTAGACATCTAACCTGTTGGTTAGGTCATACAGACCTTGATGAAGGGGAAATAAAAAAAAAGAAAAAAAGAAAAAAAGATGAGCTTGACCCAAAACTTTTGTGGCTCCAAAGAAGTTTTTAACGGTGAATGTTCAATCAATACTCTTTCCTATGATGTAGTCCACTTGAGAATTGAATCTATCCAATTTTTGGGTTCATACCTAAAATGATATGAAAAAAAATGAATCAACAGCTTGGATGAAACACATACATTATAATCGGCCCACAGAGCACTGACCCCTGGCCATTGGCTAAGGGCAGGGTCACCGGCCAAACCGCATCCGAATACAACGTACCAGACGCTGACCCCGGAACCTGTTATGTTGGTGGGATCCTGTCCGTATGCCCACCTCAATGCATGCATTCTATATACACGCTGTCCATCTGATTTGCCGGTGTATTTTAGGGCATGGTCCCAAAATTGAAGCAGATACAAATAATGTGACCTTATCAACAGCTTGGATAGTTAATAAATATCATGGTGGACCATAATAAGTCTTTAATCATAGGCATTCAATGAACATTATTTCCTGTTCGGTGGTCCACGTGAAATTTGTATCTACTTTAATATTAGGATCATTTTCTTAAACTAATTGTAAAATAAATGGACGGCATGGATATAGTGCATGGCTCAAACATTATGAATTTATTATAAATCAACCATGCTCACCTAATCAATTGAGTGAGGTGACAACTCATTCATGCACGCCAATGAGCAAATCATTCATAATAACTGATCAGTCTTCCAAGTATGCATAAATTTTAATTTTAAATATTCAAAATAATTTTTCAGGTATTTGATAATTGCCTAAATTTGCATGATTATCTTTATTTTTAATAGCATTATCATTTTATTTTATTTTTTTAATGAAAATTCTCTTATTTTATATTTTTTAAAAAATGTATTTTCTGTTTACCATTGTCTAGTACATGTTTTTCTAGTAAAGATGTGATATTAGAATGTATCCATGCAACTCTTAAGAGTTCTTTATGCATATCAATGATGAATTGGCCCTCATTAAATGGATTTTCATTGTACATGAGATTGTTAGAAGCCCAAGATAATCCAAGCCATTCATGTAGATTAAAAGCCCAAAAGAAATCAAGATCAAGCATGTTTGGAATCCGGAAAAAAAAAAAAAAGCTATAAAGATCAAAGGCTTTGCCATTTTCCATGTGAAGATTGTCGATTGAGCGCCTTTAATCCGAGTGCCAAACGTAGAGTTTCCGATTAGGGATGTTGATTTGATCAAAATATAGGGATGTTGATTTGATCAAAATATTTCTAGAAATTCTACTTTGCTCATTGGATGTTTTTAAAGGTTATTGATTCAATTGACATGGATGTCGATTCGGTTGATGGTTTATTGAGTCTTATCGATTCGATCAACAATTAGATCAACAGTGCGTGCGGGTCTTGTTTTCTAATCTGGTCAGGAGTCTCTATATAAACCTTTTAAAGCATGATTAGGGCATCTTTATGAACAGGAGGGGAAAAAAGAAAAATAAGGATGGAACGTCTCTGTCTTCCTTCTTCATTGTTCTCTTCTAGATTAGAATTTTTTTTAAAGATTAGTTTTCTTAGTGCAATGTTTGGATAATCTCCTAGCTAAGGATTATGGGTGAAGCTTTTAATGGATTCATAGTGTTTGGTTTATTTTTTTATTTAATAATATTGGTTTGAATGCTAAATTTTTAATTGATTAAATTGATTATTAGTTTGCTAAAAGTCATTGATCGTAAAATTTCTTGATCTATTGTTGAATCCGGATACATTTGTAAAACTTGTAACCTTATGAAATTGAAAGTACGCTTCGGTTTCAGTGTCTGCACGTTCACGACAAACAAGATTAGCAAGCTTCGATCGTAAATCTATTTCAGTACAGCAACACCTCGAGACTTGTACCCGAGCGACTGCGCAGGCGTTACGATTCCAACGTCGCGCGACACACCCTATTGTAATCCCTATATGTAAATGCTATATTGTATATCTAGCCGCTAGAGTTGTCAAATTTTATTGTGCCAAATCATTTAGAATATGTATCATGTTTTGTTGAGATGATTAGATCAACTTCGTGCATTTTAAAGTTGTCTAAGTCTTTGTTGAACTTCTCCATATATTTAAGTTGAAGAAGCGTTGTCGAAGTTCAAGATTTCAAGCTCAAGTACAAATACTAGTTCAAGGCTCACGTTCGAGTATAATCTTCAAGATAAGTACTTTAAAGACTTAAGAACTCAAGTCTTTACTCAAGCTCAAGTTTAAGATTTGAAGACTAGTTTCAAGTATTTCAAGTGTGTGAATTAGCAAAGCGAATGATGTTTCAATTGTTCAAACTCACAAACAAGTTATGGATGACCCTAGATTGACCATAGGTTAGGTCATATTATTGCATATGCTATGTTGGTCATTGTATAAGTTTATACTTCATTTCCTCGACTAGTCTTAGTCTTTGTTCGACCAGTCCAAGCTCTGGCTCGACCAGTCCAAGAGTTTTTCGACCAGTCTAAGAGTTGTTGCAAATTTTTAGAATTTTCTGTTGGACCCTCGAACGGTCGTGGAGACTGCTCGACCAGTCAAGTGAACAGTGCTCGACTAGTCGTGCAGGCTCGACTCAAAGTCCAACAAGATTTTTTGGTCCCACTGGACTAGTTGAGCAGGCCACTCGACCAGTCGAGTAACGACCTTATCTTATCGCGCCAGAAATTTTAAAAGTTGGTTGGTCCTTCGACTAGTCGAACCGACCCTTAGACGAGTCGAGAGAACAGTATTTTCACCTATAATTAGAGGACGAATCTCAGAGTTTTTCATTCATTCCAAGCTATATCAAACCATCACTCTAAGAGATAAGTTCCTGCATTTCTTAAGCTATATTGTGTTAATTTTAAATTCTCTTAAATAGCTTTCGCATTTGATTTTGTGATCTCCATTCAACTCTATTTCTTTAAAGAAGAGAATTGTGATTTTACCCTCTTTGAGATCAAAATCAAATCAAGTTAGCCCAGGCTGAATTAATCTAAAAATCATTTAGATTTAGAACCTTTCATTTGTGAGACTGGACATTGAACATCTTCGTCTACATCGGATTGGTTCTACTGGGCTTCTTTAGAAGGAGAATTTTCCAGATAAGTACCATTTATATTTTGTGGTTTGTGAAGTTGTACCAGGAAAATCTCATTTTTGGTTTTGTCTGAGGTAATTTAGAAAATCTCAGAGTGTGGGATTTTTGTAATTGTGTAAGCCCATATAAAGACACGAACCTTGAAAAACCTTTTTTATAGTGAATGCTAATATCCCGATAGAGTGGATATTAGGAGTGGAGTAGTTGCGTGGTTGTTTTTTAACAGTTGGTATATACACAAACAAACCACTATAATTCCTGGAGTTGTGGTGGATGATTGAATGCGTGTATGTGTGTGAATGTTGAAATTTACTTTATGCACTTATGGTGAATGGTGTAATTTATTTTATGCACTTGTAGTGAATATTGTAATAACTTAGTTTATTTCCTTTGCCTTTTTATTGGTTTGGGTTTTTGATACTTACAAACGTTCTAGTAAGGTTATCCTGCCATAAGCCTTTGGTTTTGGTGTTAGGTTGTCCTTAGAACTAAGTTTGTATCAACCTCTCAAGATTAGTGCATTTGAGGTTGCTATTTACTTGTGCTATTTTATTATTTGTTTCTGTTATCTATCTTTGTATTCCACATTTATTTTTAATTTGGTATAGTCCTATTAACCCCCCCTCTAGGACTTTAAGCTCGGCCTTTTCAAGTGGTATCAGAGCCTAATAGCTCCTTTTTATATTTGGATTCATTTCCTGAGCTAACCGATCTGAGCTTATAAGATGTCAAATTTTGATAGCCTCTCAATTACTAGGCCTCCACCTTTTGATGACTCCAATTACACCTATTGAAAAGCCAAAATGAGGATATTTTTAAGGTCCATAGATAAGAGCGTGTGGAAAACCATAGTAACTAGATGGAACCCACCCACAACTGAAGTTCTAAGGTCTGATGGAACTAAATTTGTTAAAGTTACACTTTATTTTTCATGGACCACACTTCAGAAAAATGAGAGTATTGCCAATGTAAAGGCTTTAAATGCAATTACTTACGCACTATCACCGGATGAATTCAAAAGAATTATATCTTGTGATACTGCAAAGCAAGCCTAGGACATTCTAGAAATGACACACGAGGGTACGACTATAGTCAAGAAATCTAAACTTCAAATCCTCACCACTCGGTTTGAGGAGATACATATGGAAGAAAGTGAAACTTTCATGGACTTCTATACTCAGTTAAATGATATAGTCAACTCTATGTGGGGTCTTGGTGATAGTATCTTAGAAAGTAAAGTTTGTGCAAAGATATTGCGCTCATTACCTAATAGGTTCAATTCTAATGTCACTGCCATTCAGGAATTTCGTGATACGGATAATATGAGGGTTGAAGAGCTTGTTGGTTATTTAAAAACCCACGAGTTAAATTTTAAGGCTCCTAAAGGTAAGTCCATAGCCCTTAAGTCTTCTAAAAATATTTCTCATGATAAAGCTAGTAATTCTGATTGTGAAAATTCTGAAGATGGTATGACACTATTAGCTAAGAAGTTTTATAAAATTTTCAAAAGCAAAAAGAGGGTAGATTTTAAAAAACCCTCTGAAAAGAAAATGACTAGATCTAAAAATTGGAAATCTATTAAAGATAGCTAATGTTTCAATTGCCATGAATACATGCATCTGACAAATAAATGTCCAAAAAATGACAAACCTAAGAAGAAAGGTGTAACGCCTCGTATTTTTCAATACTCGAGTGTTACCAATTAAATCCAATTTAGCATGAACGCATGTGAGAACACACGTAGCATCTATTGCACATCATCATTTGGCAATTCACGACCTGTCTATCTTAATCATTTGATGAGGATCATGGCGATGATGGACCCGTAAGAGTTTAGTTAAATCCGCCTTAGACTCTAATGGCTTTTAACCTTTTGGATTTGAGCTACGATAATCCATAATACATCTGTAAGGTCTAAAGTCAATCCATCTGGGATTGGGCCAATCGTTTATGGTAAGGTTGCGACTCCAACCCATAATCTAAGCGGGCAGTTGAGGCTTGTGGTATTCATCTTATCACAAGGATAGATGAAGTCAAATGTTGTCTTAAGCTAAGATGTATAACTAATCCGACTATCTAACATGAATCTTGAGACTTGAATTATCCATCTGGTCTTCAAAACTCCATCGGGTGATACATCACTTAATGATTACAATTAGTCCCTTTGATCACTAGGTTTATCGATAATTTGTAAGTGCTATGGTTCTTAGCTCTTATTATTGTCAAATTTTGTAGTGCCAAAGCCTTTTGGAATCTGTGTCTTGTGTAGCGCATCTACATATACAAGACAATGCATCTCATGTACAAGGACAAAGGTCTTTACTTCAAGAACTTCAAATGCAAGATTACATATTCAAGTTCAAGTACAACACCAAGTGTGATTTCAATCTTTCAAGCTTTAAAGTTCAAGTTTTCAAAGCTTTGTCGAAGTTAAGACAATGTTTCTTTACTTTGAACTCCAAGCTCAAGCTTCAATATTAGTCATATTCAAGCCTCAAAAGTCTCAAGCTCAAGATTCATCATATGACAAGATACCAAGCTTCGTGAATTTCAAAGAACAGCTATCAGCTGAAGCAAATGAAGATTCAATGTTCATACATTACTTATAAGGTATAAGTGACCCTATATTGACCATAGGGTAGGTCATTTTGAATACATAATTTAAATTGAGTCACTTTATAAGTGCATCGATTGTTTCTCGACTAGTCCTAGCACTGGCTCGATCAGTCCAAGAATTCCTCAACCAGTCCTAAGTTTATTACTAATTTTCAGAAATTTTTGTTAAAGCCTCGGCCAGTCCTAGAGACTGCTCGACTGATCATGTGAATAGTGCTTGACCTGTGCTCGACCAGTCTTACAGGCTCGACTCAAAGTTCAGTAACTAAATTGGGTCCCACATGACTAGTCGTGGACAGGACTTGACCGGTCGTGGAGGCCACTCGACCGGTCATGGATGCCACTTGACTGGTCGATCAGACCCTACAATCAGTTGTGGAACGACCTTATCTTATCGTGCCCAAACTTTCAAAAGTTTGTTGGTCCTATGACCAGTCGTGCCGACCTCAGGACCAGTCGAGAGTGCGATTTCTGTAATTATAAATAGAGCACGAATTTCAGAGTTTGATATTCAATTTAAGCTAAATAAATACGTTACTCTGAGAGATAAGTTAATGATATTCTTAAGCTATTTAGTCCTCATTTTATATTCTCTTTAATTAGCTTTTTGCATTTGATTTTTATTATGCATTCCAATTTTATTTGAAAGAGGGATTGAAGTATTTCCATTTATTGGAATTAAAATCAAATCAAGCTAGCCCAATGTGATTAAATTTAAAATCAATTTAGAACATAGAACCATTTCATAAGTGAGTGTAGACCTTCACTACGTGAAAAATGGAAAAAAATGACGGATTTTGAGACGGTTGTGGACCGTCTCTAAAAATTCTTTGGTTTAAAGACGGTTTAGAGACGGCCCTAAACCATCTCTAAAATTTTAGACGGCTCTTGACCATCCCTAATATTGTCTTAAAATGTTGAACGTCCACAAATGCAATCATCTGAGATGGTCATTAGCCGTCTTTTACTTATAATATGAGACGGTCAAAGACCGTCTCTAATAGAGACAGTCCTTAGCCGTCTTATAGCCCTGGTAAAGACCGTCTCTATTAAAGACTGTCAAGGACCGTCTATTAAGGACTGTTGAGGACCGTCTCTATTAGAGATTGTCAATGACCGTCTCTATTAGAGACGGTCCTTAGCCGTCTTATAGCGGTCTTTTGAGACCGTCTGCATTAAAGACGGTCCTTAACCGTCTCTAATACTCAGAAAAATATAGTTAAGAAGCTTAGCAAAAAATAATGAATTTTGAAAAAAAAAAAGATTAAGAAGCTTAGAAAAAATAATTAACAATGTTAAAAAAAAAAAACTGACTTTATAAAAATCAGGATTTTGAAAAAAAAATTAAGAACTTTGAATAAGAAGCTTAGAAAAAATAATTAACAATGTTTTAAAAAAATAATTAAGAACCAAAAAATTATGAATTTCGAAAAAAAAAATTATGAATTTCGAAAAAAAATAGTTAAGAAGCTTAGAAAAAATAATTAAGAACCTAAAAATTAAACAAAATTGTGAAAAAATTGACAAAAATAGTTAAGAAGCTTAGAAAAAATTAAACAAAAATAGTTAAGAAGCTTAGAAAAAATTAAACAAAAAATAGTTAAGGAGCTTAGAAAATAATTAAGAAAAAATTAAACAAAAAATAGTTAAGAAGCTTAGAAAAATAATTAAGAAGCTTAGAAAATAATTAAGAACCAAAAATAGCTAAGAAGTTTAGAAAATAATTAAGAACCAAAAATAGTTAAGAAGCTTATAAAATAATTAAGAACAAAAAATAGTTAAGAAGCACCAAAAATAATTAAGAAGCTTAGAAAATAAAAGAAGCTTAGACAATAATTAAGAAGCTTAGAAAAATAGTTAAGAAGCTTAGAAAATAATTAAGAAAAAATTAAATAAAAAATAGTTAAGAAGCTTAGAAAATAATTAAGAACCAAAAAATTAAACAAAAAATAGTTAAGAAGCTTAGAAAAAATAATTAAGAACCAAAAAATTATGAATTTCGAAAAAAAATAGTTAACAAGCTTAGAAAAAATAATTAACAATGTTTTAAAAAAAAACTTATTTTATAAAAATCTAGATTTTGAAAAAAAAAATTAAGAACTTTGAATAATGTTGATAACTTTGAAAAAAGAAAGATTTCGATTAAAAAAATGATATTTTAAAAAAATATATATAAAAAATTAAACAAAATTGTGAAAAAATTGACAAATTGTAAAAAAAAATATATATTTTAAAAAAGAAAACTAGATTTTGTATTTTGACAAGAAAAATTGAAAAGTTATATAACAAAAGTTAGATTTAAAAAATAATATTTTGGAAAAGAAAATTTAAAAAATTAAACAGAATTGTGAAAAAATTGACAAATTGTAAAAAATATTTTTTTTTTTAAAAAGAAAACTAGATTTTGTATTTTGACAAGAAAAATTGAAAACTTATATAACAAAAGTGAGATTTAAAAAATGATATTTTGAAAAAGAAAATTTAAAAAATTGAACAAAATTGTGAAAAAATTGACAAATTGTAAAAAAATATATTTTTTAAAAAAGAAAACTAGATTTTGTATTTTGACAAGAAAAATTGAAAAGTTATATAACAAAAGTGAGATTTAAAAAATGATATTTTGAAAAAGAAAATTTAAAAAAACAAACAGAATTGTGAAAAAATTGACAAATTGTAAAAAAAATATATTTTAAAAAAAAGAAAACTAGATTTTGTATTTTGACAAGAAAAATTGAAAAGTTAGATAACAAAAGTGAGATTTTGATGATGTGTTGAATATCCTTGCCGCCCCTATGTTTCTCCAACCCATTTTTGGGCTAGCTATAAAAAATTGTGTAGATTTAAATATTAAGTGGACCACACCACTAGAAAGAATGAGAATATAGTACCTTGCCATTAAAAATTATAAAGAGCCCATCGTAAGGTTTTAGTAATGTTTATTTGTAATCCAACTTGTTGATAATGGAAAGAAGATCTAGATGAAGGTAAACTACAAAGATCAAATTGATCCAAAACTTTTGTGGGCTTCAAAAGGTTTTTAATAGTTATTCATCATTGTTTTGATTGGTATGGCCCACTTGAGATTATTGAGTTCTTATGATTTGAAATCACATCCTAAAATATGATGGAAAAAATATATGGACGGTGTCGATTACATAAAACATATCAAGGTGGGCCCTACACAGTTAGAGTAACACCCATGAAGGAGTTACCTAAAATAGTGAAATGGTACTATAAAGTCACCTCAGGGGAACTTCCCATGAGGTTAATCTGTGTGCGCCCCACCATGATGTGTGTAGAACATCAACACCATGCATTTGATGTGTCCCCTTTAAGTCCAAAAATCAGTCATATACGAAACTCAGGTGGGCCATAGCATCTAAAACTATGTGAAAACATCCCTAAAACATATAAAAGCATTTGGTGGGGCCCACATGAGATTTGGATGTGTATGAAACTTGTCTGACTCCTCATCTAAGTGGGACACACATAATGAATAGGCTGGATCTATGAACCACATCCAGGTGGGCCTAATAAATGATTATGAATGTTTTAATGGGAGGGTAACCGTCTCAACTATAGTATGTAGTGTGGCCCACCCAAGTCATGGATTAACTTTATTTTTAAGCTCGTGGCCTACCATGGAATGGTGCATCTGACTGACAGGGCAGATCCAACGTTCAAGGTGGAAATCATTATTCTACACTGTTTTGTGTGGCATGGTCCACTTGAGTTTTGGATTTACCAAAAATTTAGGATCAACACAACGTTCATCCATTTTACAAAATTATCTAAAAAAGGAATCATATTCAAAGATTAAATGGACCCCACCACAAATAAGGGGAACAGATTGGCTACTCCCCCTACACCATCCATTAGCTGGTAGTTGGTGCCGTGTGGGCCCCACCATGATGTATGGCCCCACGACCATTTTTTATTTTTTTTACTTTTGAACTAGTTGGATTTCTGATAAGGGTCGAATATTGCATATCAGACCCTAATTAGTGCATGATTTTACGTACATAATAATGCTTAATGGAATATTTTAATTATATTTTTGTTGCAGGATGAAATCAGGAGCGTTGATGGAAAAAGAATACTACAAGCATGGATTTGACACTCCGAAGTCATCAGAGCAAGGGACGCACTCCAGAGAACTAAGACTGAAGAATTCACATGCTAAGGATCCGAGGAAATCAAGCCATTCACGTTAAAAAGGCCCGAAAATGGTCCAGAATGCAAGATCACATGGTTTCCACCATCCGATTGACTCGAAACTTCATACATGGCCTGGAGGCCATAAATAAACCATACATATTAAATTTCAACCATTGGATATCTCGAGAAGTGGCCTAACGGCCAGATCAGCCCATTAATTTTCAGTTTGGGGTCTACCTGCAAGCTAAATATGCCTCATTTTTGGTATCAACACTTTAAATTATATGGAGAACCATATGGATGGAGGAGATTTGGTGCATACATCATGATGGACCTCACATGTGCACTACATGCACACAGTGCGGACGCACACCAGCAGTGCACCCATACATTCAAGGTCGGTCAGCAGCGCTGACCGACAAAATACAAAAGAAAAGAGAAATTTCCAAATAACGCAACAGCGTTAAACGCCGTCCGGCGTTGATTTCAGTAGTGGGGCCCAACAATCATTATGTCACAAGATCTAACCGTCCACTGTGCCTCTTAGGTAGGGAAGACCATCGCCTAGGTGGAATGTTGGCCTCATACATGCAATCACATGATCTCCACCATCAAACGCGAGACGGACGGTAGAGCAGGAAATCAGGTGGACCGCATCAAAAGCTATCCAAAAGTAGTCATTTCCAACTAAAATTTCGAGTAGATTACAATGGACGGCATGGATTTACAATTAGAACTCGATCATGGGTCATCTGACACCACCGACTTCAAACGAAAATTTTCGTTTTGCGTCTGTCGTGAAACAGGGACTTGCGGTCCCCTGTTGTGGGCTCCACACATTGTCCTAACGGACAATCCGAACTGTCCATCAGAGTCCCTGGGTCCCTCTCATCCACGCCTAGTTGACAGAGTTGAAAAAGAGAACGAGGAATGATTTTTCAACCGTTCAAAAGTAGAATGAACGGTAGGTTTAAAAACTCTGTGGCCGCATCAATGGGCACCCAAAAATATCCCTTCCCAATGTTTTTTTTTAGAAGAATCCAATGGACGGATCGGATTACCCAAAATAATGAAGGAATGGGTCCCACCAGCATCACAGCGGAAGAAATATGCGTCCTCTGTTCGCGTCCCGACAGCTGTCCATTTTTCGGAAGCTAGTGGGCCACCTCTATGGTTCGTATGATCGATCCAAGCCGTCCATTATGTCGAGCATCTCAGAACGTCCCAAGAGATGTTGATTTAATAGACAACATGCAAGGAACGGAACGTGGGAGGCTCCAATTTTCAATGCATAACGTGTATACACGCACCGACTTCTGTTCTCAACCAACCGGTTGCTATTTTTAAGCACAGCTCTGCACCGCATCTGAGGGGGATAAAAGAGAAAGAAAAGGCTCGTTTGAGAGGAGGGGAATATAAGGAAGAGGTTCGTTTTGGAGAGAAGAAAGCAAGAGAGAAGATAGGAGTGTGTGGCTGGACGTGGATCTGAGAACTGAGAGATCCAGAGGAGAAGATCCAGAGAAGAGAGAGAAGAAAGAGAAGAAAGAGGGAGAGCTTGGTTGGACGTAGAGCAAAGCAAAATATGTGGACATGCTCTTCATCACTTACATCTTCCTTCTCTGAATCTATGCTACATTCCATGGATTTTTAATTTCTTAGCTAGGGCTGAGATGAAGCCCCTAATTTGAATAACCCTTGTTATGTGTTGATTTCATGTTGATTTAATTGATTTGTTTCTTTATCTGGTGTACTTGACTGGAATTTTCGTACTTCTCCATTCTAAGAGCTCAACCAAAGTCTAGTTATGGACGTTGTTTGGATTACTATTCTAGGTGCTTGTGTCTGACTATGAACAGTTCCTATAGAGGAAGAAACAGGAATCTACATCTCTTCATGCTTGACCATGGATGGAAAGATGTGATCCATATGCTTTAAGGAATTATACATTCTGTGTGCCCGACCAAGGACATAGAGTGCGCTTTATTTATTTTGATATCAATCTGAATTAGGGTGAATCAACAGGTAGAACAAGGTTTATGATAATTAGGGGTGGATTCGAAAGTCCTAGTCTTCTCCTTGATTGAATTTTCCTCATTATTCTCGGTTATTTTTCCATTGATTTTTGTTTAGTTTACTCAATTACTATCTCAAATATTTGTTGGATTAGTTAAGAAGAGTCTTTAATTTTGAATTGTGACAACCAGTCCTCGTGGGAACGATCTCGTAATACGTACCATATCTACATCTGATTCGTATACTTGCGAGTTTAAAATCATTTAAATCAGGTTGGTTTAAATAAAACATCAAGTTTTTGGCGCCGTTGCCGGGGACTGTTTTGGTCCAATTGGATTTAGGATTCTCTCTTATCATAATTCATAATCTTAGGTTTTTACTAACTTTAGGTTAAATTTTTTTAGAAACTAACCTATTTCCTGTTTTGTAGGGTCCTGACATAAACTATTAATTTGGTAATCTCTTTCCAAATTCTCTATTTTTTCTAATTTCTATTTTTAGAATTAGGGTTTTATTTTTATTTTTAGTTCTAGGCTTTCTTTTAAAGAAATTTTCTATTTTCTAAATTTAGATTTTGATTATTCTTTCAAGTAACTTTCTATTTTTTAGTTTTAGAAATTTTTTTTCCCTTTTTAGAAACTAACTTAGCTTTTTATTTCTAAGATTGGAAACTTTCTTTTTTAGAAATTAACCGTTGCTTATGATTTTTTCTAGCATTATTTTAGAAAATTTAATTTATTTTTGTTTTTTTTTTATGTTTACAGGAATTGAGGAAGGAAGCTGCTAAATAAGATTGTCTTCAAAAGGAGGAGTTTTCAAATCTTCAGACATTAATCATCTCCTTTTCCGGGTTCTTCCTACCAATTCTCGTTTACATAGCTTTCTCTTGTTTTTAGGAATTTATAACTTTTTCTTTTAGTTTTATTCATCTTAGGTTGCATCTTAGTTTAGTTTTCTTTCTTATATTAATAACATAGTTTATGCTAGGACGTAGGTCTCTGAACATAGAACTAGCACCTTTTGATCCTGAAATAGAAAGAACCTTTCGTAGAAGATTTAGAAACATCCTATTTGAAATGGTGGAAGAGAATGGAACTAAAACACTTAGAGATTATTCAGCTCTGTCCAATTCAATGCGCCTTCATGCATAGTGTTGCCCACCACCACAGCACACTTTGAACTTAAACCTGGAGTCATACAATTGTTGCCCTCCTTTTATGGATCAGATAAGGAAGATCCATATCATCATGTGAAAGAATTCTTAGACATTTGCTCCACCTTTAAGTTCCAAAACTTTTCAGACGATTCGATCCGTTTGTGCCTTTTTCCTTTTTCTTTGAAGGATAAGGCGAAAGCATGGTTGAATTCTCTAGGAGTTGGGTCTATCACTACATGGAACCAACTGTCTAAGAAGTTCTTAAACAAGTTCTTCTCGGTTCACAAAACTAATGCTTTCCGTAGAGAAATTACGAATTTCACACAAAAAGAGGGTGAGCACTTTCATGAATGTTGGGAAAGATGGAAGGACTTACTTCTTAAATGTCCACACCATGGTTTTGAAAAGTGGCAACAGGTTCAATACTTCTATGACGGTCTGACACCCCAAAACCGTCGCATGGTTGACGCCACCAGTGGAGGGTCATTCATGACCAAAAGTGATGTCGAAGCTTGGAATTTCTTTGAAACCTTGTGTGAAAACTCCCAGCAATGGGACTATTCAAATAGAGGTGAAAGAAGTCCTCAACCACTGAAGAAAGGGGGTATATATGAGGTAGGAGTCACGCCAGATCTTTATGCCAAAATTGATAGCCTGACAAAGAAAGTGGATGCTTTAATGTTAAACAATGGACCTCCACAAACAACTCAAGTCGAGTCATGTGCCATATGTTCTAGTCTCGCCCATCCTACGCAGTCTTGTCCATCTAGTTCAGCATTTTCAGAATTTCTCTCTGAACAAGTACATGCTATGAACACCTTTAGGAGAACTGAGAATGATCCTTACTCAAACACCTACAATCCAGGGTGGGCTAGGCATCCAAATTTTTCTTGGGCAAAAGGACCACAACAAGGAGGACCATCTGGAAATCCTCCTATGCAACCTTACTCCCAAGTTGGCAGTCAACAACCTCAGCAGTTCCCACAGTATCAACAAGTACCTCCACAATCTAGGAAACCATCTCTTGAGGATACACTCAATCTTTTTATGCAGAGTTCACTTCAATTTCAAAAAGACACCCAACATACTTTACTAGCTAACCAGCAGAGTTTACATGCAAATGCGCAATCCATTGCCAAGCTGGAAGTACAGTTGGGTCAACTTGCTGCCACATTGAGTGAGAGAGAGAAGGGCAAGTTCCCTAGTCAACCTGTGGTAAATCCAAAAGGACAGTATGAGATTGGCTCTAATTCAAACCAAGAACAATATCATGAGCAAGCCAAATCAATCATTACCCTTAGGTCCGGTAAACAGATCGAGAACAAAGTAGATATGCCTAGGGAAGAATCAAAGTCCAATGCGGAAGATCAAAATGAAATGGAGAGACATACTAGTGCATCCAAAGTCCAACAACACTCTGACTCTCCAGGAACCACTCATGTGCCATCTTATGTGCTTAGAGCACCTTTTCCTCAACGTCTGTCACCGGTTAAGAAAGAAAACAACTTTAATGAGATATTGGACATGTTTAAGCAAGTCCAAATCAATATTCCGTTGCTTGATGCTATCAAGCAAGTCCCTGCTTACGCTAAGTTTCTTAAAGATTTATGCACTCAAAAGCGTAAGATGAATGTTCATAAGAAGGTCTTCCTTGCAGAGCAACTCAGCTCCATGATTCAAAACAACACTCCTCCTAAATTTAGGGATCCAGGAGCTCCTACCATTTCTTGTGTCATAGGAGAGCATAAGGTTCAGAAAGCGTTGCTTGATTTAGGGGCCAGTGTTAATTTGTTACCATATTTGGTTTATGAGCAGCTAGGAGTTGGTGAGCTGAAACCAACTAAAATAACATTACAACTAGCTGATAGATCTATCAAGGTGCCCCGTGGTATTATTGAAGATGTGCTAATCCAGGTTGACAAGTTTTATTTTTCAGTGGATTTCATCGTTCTAGATACTCAACCTGTCCAGAATCCTACAAGTCAAATCCCGGTTATCTTAGGACGTCCATTCTTGGCCACATCCAATGCTATCATAAATTGCAGGAATGGAGTTATGAAGTTGTCCTTTGGTAACATGAAGATCAAGCTCAACGTTTTCAATGCTGCACAACAACCAGCAGACTCGGAGGATATATGTGAAGTAGACATGATTGAGAGTCTAGTGCTTGAATCTTTCCTTCAATCTTCCGAAGACGCACTTGAGACTTGCTTAGCACATTTTGGCATGGATTTTGACATAGAGAATTCCATCCAAGAAGTCAATGCATTGCTCGATTCTACTCCTATAATGGAGACTGTCAAATGGAAAGCGAAAGTGGAACCTCTTCCACCCTCTGAGTCTAAACCGGTCCCATCTATTGAGAAACCACCTGAACTTGACCTTAAACAATTGCCTGAAAACCTCAAGTATGCATTTTTAGGTCCGTCTGAGACCCTACCTGTCATCAGAATGTCTAACCTTGAGAAGGAACAGAAGAACAAGTTACTTAAAGTGCTTAGAGAATATAAGGCAGCTATTGGGTGGACGATAGAGGACATGAAGGGAGTAAGCCCCACTTTGTGTATGCATCATACTGATCTTGAAGAAAATGTAGAAACATCGCGTGAAATGCAAAGGGGTCTTAACCCTAACAAAAAAAAAGATGTTCGAACGGAGGTGCTTAGGTTGTTAGACATGAAAGAAGTCATTCGAGCGGAGGTGCTTAAATTGTTGGATGTCTACCCCATTTCAAATAGCACGGTTCAAGTTGTTCCCAAAAAGTCTGGGATTGGTTAATCAAGATGTTGAGGAAATTTATTTGGCGGACCCAGGTTATCAAGATTGATTAGTTCATGGTCCATTATTGTCTGGCTGAAGACGTTAAACTTAGCGCTCCTGGGAGGCAACCCATCTTTTCATTCCATTTTATTTTCCTAGTCAGTTCAATGTTTGTGGGTAACATTACTGCAAACCCTCACGAGACTACAACTCATCCACTAGGGGCAACCTAGAGGTTTAAAGGCTTGTTGCATACGCTAAATGCAATCGAGAACACCTGCGAAAGTGGTATAGGTATAGGTAGAATTTTCTTTTTACTTTTTTATAATTTTGCTTTTGTTGATTTCTCTCTTATGCTGACTCACTCTTACATGGATATTTTTTTGAAAAGCCTCTAGATTCTTTCATACATGAACTATTTGCCCATCACTCCTCTTTTATTTTCGTTGTCCCATGTGCATTGCATGTTTATTTCTTTTACATTGAGGACAATGTAGATTTTAGGTTGGGGGTGGGCGATTAGATTACCTCATCAGTCTTTTCTTGGTCTTGAGCATAAATTGTGAAAATTTTTAAATTTTTCTGAAATTTCTTATGCATTTGAAGTGATTGTGAAGGATAAGGGTGATTTTAACATTGCAAGGTACAGAATGTGGGTAATTTATAACTCTTGGATTCAGCCATCTGTTAGATTTCACAGTTAAGTTTAAATTGTTAACTCATGATTAGAACTTTTAAACATTGATTGAGTCATGATCTCACATATCACATCTCAGTTGCATATTAAGGTTCCGTTTCAACATTGAATGATTAACTTGGTAATCACTAAGCATGAAAGGAACCGGCCTGAAATTTTTAGCTTCGGTCTATAACTAAGAATTGAGAGAAAGCGTAAGTCATATAATCTTCACTATAGGTTTGCTCCCTATAGGTGTAGATTCGATTCCCTATGGTTGTCATTTGAAAAAGTTAGGCGACAAGTTTTCGCCATAGGTTTGCTCCCTATAGGTGAGGACTTGATTCCCCTCCTTGGCGTTACTATTCATAAAGAAAAGCAAAGGCTAGTAGAATGAAAAGTTAACCTATCAGGCAAGTGTTGGTTTCAGTTGTCATGCATTCTGTTGTTAATTACTAATGATATCATGAAATTGACAATTGGATCTCTTAATGATAGTAAGCCGAGATTACACTATACACGCATGGAACTCGATGTTTAGAATATTCTATTTAATGGATTAATATTTTGAAATTGATTATGAAGTTTACCGTGAGCTTGATTCTAGAAAGAAAAATTCTATGCACCGTTCATGAATCTTAGAATTCTCGCGCCTCGACGATTTGTTCACAAGTCACTCGAGTTCACAGGAATTGTCTTTTATTTCTAAAATTATTTTTGCATGTTTTGCTCGAGAGTAGCAAAATGTTGGTTGGGGGTTGTGATAAGGGTCGAATATTGCATATCAGACCCTAATTAGTGCATGATTTTACGTACATGATAATGCTTAATGGAATATTTTAATTATATTTTTGTTGCAGGATGAAATCAGGAGCGTTGATGGAAAAAGAATACTACAAGCATGGATTTGACACTCCGAAGTCACCAGAGCAAGGGACGCACTCCAGAGAACTAAGACTGAAGAATTCACATGCCAGGGATCCGAGGAAATCAAGCCATTCACGTTAAAAAGGCCTGAAAATGGTCCAGAATGCAAGATCACATGGTTTCCGCCATCCGATTGACTCGAAACTTCATACATGGCCTGGAGGCCATAAATAAACCGTACATATTAAATTTCAACCATTGGATATTTCGAGAAGTGGCCCAACGGCAAAATCAGCCCTGTAATTCCTTACGTGGGGCCCACCTGGTCTCTGGATATGCCTCATTTTTGGTATCAACACTTTAAATTATATGGAGAACCATATGGATGGAGGAGATTTGGTGCATACATCATGATGGACCTCACATGTGCACTACATGCACACAGTGCGGACGCACACCAGCAGTGCACCCATACATTCAAGGTCGGTCAGCAGCGCTGACCGACAAAATACAAAAGAAAAGAGGTCGGTCAGCAGCGCTGACCGACAAAATACAAAAGAAAAGAGAAATTTTCAAATAACGCAACAACGTTAAACGCCGTCCGGCGTTGATTTCAGTAGTGGGGCCCAACAATCATTATGTCACAAGATCTAACCGTCCACTGTGCCTCTTAGGTAGGGAAGACCATCGCCTAGGTGGAATGTTGGCCTCATACATGCAATCACATGATCTCCACCATCAAACGCGAGACGGACGGTAGAGCAGGAAATCAGGTGGACCGCATCAAAAGCTATCCAAAAGTAGTCATTTCCAACTAAAATTTCGAGTAGATTACAATGGACGGCATGGATTTACAATTAGAACTCGATCATGGGTCATCTGACACCACCGACTTCAAACGAAAATTTTCGTTTTGCGTCTGTCGTGAAACAGGTTGCGGTCCCCTGTTGTGGGCTCCACACATTGTCCTAACGGACAATCCGAACTGTCCATCAGAGTCCCTGGGTCCCTCTCATCCACGCCTAGTTGACAGAGTTGAAAAAGAGAACGAGGAATGATTTTTCAACCGTTCAAAAGTAGAATGAACAGTAGGTTTAAAAACTCTGTGGCCGCATCAATGGGCACCCAAAAATATCCCTTCCCAATGTTTTTTTTGAGAAGAATCCAATGGACAGATCGGATTACCCAAAATAATGAAGGAATGGGTCCCACCAGCATCACAGCGGAAGAAAATGCGTCCTCTGTTCGCGTCCCGACAGCTGTCCATTTTTCAGAAGCTGGTGGGCCACCTCTATGGTTCGTATGATCGATCCAAGCCGTCCATTATGTCGAGCATCTCAGAACGTCCCAAGAGATGTTGATTTAATAGACAACATGCAAGGAACGGAACGTGGGAGGCTCCGATTTTCAATGCATAACGTGTATACACGCACCGACTTCTGTTTCTCAACCGACCGGTTGCTATTTTTAAGCACAGCTCTGCACCGCATCTGAGGGGGATAAAAGAGAAAGAAAAGGCTCGTTTGAGGAGAGGGGAATACAAGGAAGAAGTTTTTGTTGGAGAGAAGAAAGGTTCGTTTTGAAAGGCTCGTTGGTTTAAACAAAACATCAAGTTTTTGGTAATTACCAGATTTTACGTATATGATAATGCTTAATGGAGTATTTTAATTGTATTTTTGTTACAGGATGGAGTCAGGAGCGTTAATTGAAAATTGATGTTAAAGGCATGGATTTCATGATCCAAAGTCTCCAGAGCACGGGATGGACTCCAGAGAACCAATAATGAAGATTTTACACGCATGGGATCTGAGGAAAGCAAGTCAAAGGGGCTCCGAAAAGGGTCCAGAATGCAAGATCACATGGTTCCCGCTATCCGATCAGTTCGAAACTTCATACATGAGATGAGGGCCGTAAATTAACCGTACATATTAAATTTCAGCCATTGAGGATCTCGGGAAGTGGTCCAATGGACAGATCAGCCCATTAATCTTCACTTTGGGGCCCACCTGATATTTGGAACTGCCTCAAACTTGGTTTTGGCGGTTGGAATTATATGAAGGAAAGGATGGACGGTGCAGATTTCCCACAAACATTACATTGGGCCCCACATGCGTGAGTGTGTGCGTAAAGCACACGTGCGCCGGCTGCGCACCGCACCGCTGGGACGGTCAGCGAAAGCGCTGACCCGTCTCTCTCTCTCGCCCGCCGTTCCAGCGTCCGCAAACACGACCTGCGGTCGTCGGTTGTGGGTCCCACCTATTGTCCAAATGGACAATCCAAACCATCCATCCGCTTCCTGGGGCAGCCACAATCCACGCCAAGGTGACGGAAATGGAAAGTATAATGAATACTAGTTTTTCAACCGTTCAATGGTAAAACGGACGGTGAGTTCAAAACTCTGTGGGCCACCACAAAAATAACTCAAAATTGAGCATTCCCAACCGTTTTTTCACTCTCCATCCGATGAACGGAGTGGATTTCTAGAATACCAAGTATGTGGACCCCACCATCACAACAGCAGCGGGTTTCGCGTCCGCGTAACGGACGGTCGCTGTCTGTTTTTGCGGCTGTTTGTGGACCCCACCCGTTAACCGTACGGCCGATCCGAGCCGTCCATCTCGTAGAGTGGTTCGAGAGCTTCAAAATCATGCTGATATTCTTCTCTCATGCGTGCACACGTGCGTGATACAGAGGCCATAAAAGGGCTACTCGGCGACGTTCAAAACCGAGTTTTTTGAGATTTCTTCTGTGGGCCGCGCTAATGGACCTTCGAATCCACCCATTCTTGACTGAAATTTCGTTCCGAATCCAATGGACGGGGTGGATTTTCCAGAAAATACCTCTGTGGGGCCCACCGATCACGGCTGCGAAAAATTACACTTCGAGTCCTTCTACGACTCTGCCACCGACCCCAGCCATCCAGCAGCTATAAAAGGGGAGTTTTGGACGTGGGAAAGGCATTCAGAACCAGGGGATTCCAGATCTGAAGCAAGGGAGAGAAGAAAGAGAAGAAAGAGAAGAAAGAAAAGAGAGAGAGATTGTTTGGTTTGTCGTTTTTTTTATGAATTTTATTTAATATTTTTTTATGGATTTTATGGGTCACTAATCTCTCAGCTAGGGCTGAGATGAAGCCCCTAATTTGATTAGCTCTTGTATTGGTTGATTTACTTTGAATATTAATTAATTTGTCTCTTTCTCTAAGTGGGCTTTATGGGTTTAAATTCTATACTTCTCCATCTATGAACTTGACCAAAGTATATATATGGATGTTGTTTGGATGCTTATTATAGGTGCTTGTGTCTGAGCAAGAACCGGTTTCCTATAGAGGAAGAAACAGGGTGCTTTAATGAATGTACATTCCATGTACCCGACCAAGGATATGGGATATATCATTCATGGCATTGCTTAAAGGAATTAGACAGTCTGTATGCCCGATTAAGGACACAGATTGTGCTTTCTCTATTTAAGTGGTATCAATCTAGATCAAGGTGAATCAACAGACAAAACAAGGGTTAGGATAATTAGGGGTGGATTCGAAAGTCCTAGTGCTCTCTCTGATTGAATTTTCTTCCTTGTTCTTAATTAATAATTTATCAAAAAAATGTGCATAGTAATTCAAACCATAATATGTTGAATTAGTAAAGGATAATCAAAGATTTGAATTGTGACGACAAGTCATAGAGAGAAAGATCTCGTAATACGTACCCTAACTACATCCGATTCGTATACTTGCGAGTTTAAAAATCATTTAAATCATGTTGGTTTAAATAAAACATCAAGTTTTTGCGTGATCGACTGTTTCGTTCCAAATTGGATTTAGGATTCTCTCTTATCATAATTCATAGTCTTAGGTTTTTTGACTAACTTTAGGTTAAAATTTTTTTTTAGAAACTAACCTATTTCCTGTTTTGTAGGGACCTGACATAAACTACTACTTTGGTAATCTCTTTCCAATTTTTCTATTTTTTTTCTAATTTCTATTTTTAGAATTAAGGTTTTTTTTAGAAAGTTTCTATTTCCAGGCTATTTTATTTATTTTTAGAAATTTCCTATTTTCTAATTCTAGATTTTGATTCTTCTTTCAAGTAACTTTCTCTTTTCTAGTTTAGGTTTTATTATTTTTTTAAGGGGTCTTTAGGTTTTATTTATTTATTTATTTATTTTTTATTTTATAGGAAGTTTCTCTCTTATTTTCTAATTTCCTAATTTTTTTATTTTATTTTATTTTATTTTATTCTTTTTTTTTTTTTTTTTTAGAAATTTTCCCTTTTTAGAAACTAACTTAGCTTTTATTTTCTAAGATTACAAACTTTTTTTTTTTTTTTTTTTTTTTTTAGAAATTAAATAGCATTATTTTAGTAAATTTAATTTATTTTTGTTTTCTTTTTGTTTATAGGAATTAAGGAAGGAAGCTGCTAAATAACATTGTCTTCAAAAGGAGGAGCTCTTCTTCAGACATCAATCATCTCCTTTTCTGGGTTCTTTCTTCCCATTCTCATTTACATAATTTTAACTTGTTTTAGAATCTCACAGTTTATGCTAGGACGTAGATCTCTGGATTTAGAACTAGCACCGTTTGATCCTGAGATTGAAAGAACAATTCGTGAAAGATTGAGAAATAATTCTGTTGAAATGGCGAATGAGACTGAAGTTAAAGCTCTCAAAGATTATTCAGCTCCTGTCCAATTTGCGCCTTCATGCATAGTGTTGCCAACCACTACGGCAGCACACTTTGAACTTAAACCTGGAGTCATACAATTGTTGCCATCCTTTTATGGATTGGACAAAGAGGACCCATATCATCATGTGAAGGAATTCTTAAACATTTGCTCCACCTTTAAGTTCCAAAACTTCTCAGACGATTCGATCCGCCTACGCTGTTTCCTTTTTCTTTGAAGGATAAGGCGAAAGCATGGTTGAATTCTCTAGAAGTTGGATCTATCACTACATGGGACCAACTGTCTAAGAAGTTCTAAACAAGTTCTTCCCGGTTCACAAAACCAATGCCCTCCGTAGAGAAATTACTAACTTCACACAAAAAGAAGGCGAGCACTTTCATGAATGTTGGGAAAGATGGAAGGACTTGCTTCTTAAATGTCCTCACCATGGTTTTGAGAAGTGGCAACAAGTTCAATACTTCTATGACGGTCTGACACCACAGAACCGTCGCATGGTTGATGCCACCAGTGGAGGGTCATTCATGACCAAAAGTGATGTCGAAGCGTGGAACTTCTTTGAAACTTTGTGCGAAAATTCCCAGCAATGGGATTATTCAAATAGAGGTGATAGAAGTCCCCAACAACAAAAGAGAGGTGGTATATATGAGATAGGAGTCATACCAGAGCTAAGTGCCAAGCTTGATAACCTGACAAAGAAAGTTGATGCTCTGGTATTGAATAATGGACCACCACAAACAGCTCAAGTCGAGGCATATGCCACATGTTCCAGTCCTGCCCATCCTATGCAGTCTTGTCCATCTGGTGCAGCATTCCCAGAACTTCTCTCTGAACAAGTTCATGCTATGAACACTTTTCAAAAATCTGGGAATGATCCTTACTCGAACACATACAACCCAGGGTGGGCTAGACATCCAAATTTCTCTTGGGCAAAAGGACCACAACAAGGAGGACCATCTGGAAATCCTCCCATGCAACCGCACCTCCAAGTTGGCAGTCAACAACCTCAACAATTTCCACAATATCAACAACTGCCTACACAATCAAGGAAACCATCTCTTGAGGATACACTCCATCTTTTCATGCAGAGTTCTCTCCAATTCCAAAAAGACACCCAACAAACCTTACTGGCCAACCAGCAAAGCTTACATGCAAATGCACAATCCATTGCCAAGCTGGAAGTACAAATGGGTCAACTAGCTGCCACATTGAGTGAGAGAGAGAAGGGCACGTTCCCTAGCCAACCTGAGGCTAATCCAAAGGGACAGTATGAGATTGGCTCTAATTCCAACCAAGGGCAATATCATGAACAGGCCAAATCGATCACTACCCTTAGGACAGGCAAGCAGATTGATAACAGAATAGAAATGCCTGGGGATGAATCAAATTCTAAAATAGAAGATCAAGATGAAGCAGAGAGCCATACCAATGCATCCAAAGTCCAAAAGCTCTCTGATTCTCCAAGAGCCACTAATATGCCACCTTATGTGCCCAAAGCACCCTTTCCTCAACGTCTGGCACCGATAAAGAAAAGAAATAACTTTGATGAAATTTTGGATGTGTTTCAAAAAGTGCAAGTCAACATCCCGTTGCTTGACGCTATCAAGCAAGTCCCTGCTTACGCTAAGTTTCTTAAAGATTTATGCACTCAAAAGCGTAAGCAGAATGTTCATAAGAAAGTCTTCCCTGCAGAGCAGCGCAGCTCCATGATTCAACATAACACCCCTCCTAAATTTAGGGATCCAGGAGCTCCCACCATTTCTTGCGGCATAGGAGATCATAAGATCGGGAAGGCATTACTTGATTTAGGGGCGAGTGTCAATTTGTTACCATATTCGGTTTATGAGCAGCTAGGACTTGGTGAGTTGAAACCGACTAAGGTAACATTACAACTAGCCGATAGATCTGTCAAGGTGCCCCGGGGTGTTATTGAAGATGTGTTAATCCAGGTTGATAAATTTTATTTTCCAGTGGATTTCATAGTTATAGATACTCAGCCTGTCCAGAATCTTCATAGTCAGATCCCAGTCATTTTGGGTCGTCCATTTTTGGCCACATCTAATGCTATTATCAATTGCAGGAATGGAGTTATGAAATTGTCCTTTGGTAACATGAATATTAAACTCAATGTTTTTAATGCATGAGAACAACAACCCTCCGATTTGGATGACATATTTGAAGTGGACATGATCGAGAGCCTTGTGCAGGACTCCTTCCGTACATCTTTTGAAGATCCTCTGGATGCTTAGCATAATCGGGCATGGATTTTGACATTGATAGTCCCATCCATGAAGTCAATGCATTGCTCGACTCTACTCCTATATTGGAGACTGAAAAATGGAGAGCGAAAGTGGAACCTCTTCATCCCTCTGAGATTCTTCCTGACAGATTTGTAACTCTGAGAAGACAAAGGCGAGCAGGCTGCTTAATGTTCTTAGAGCATATAAGGCAGCAATTGAACGGAAGATAATGGAAATACAGGGAGTATGCCCCACGATATGTATGGATCATGCTGTGGAAATGTCGCGTGAAATGCAAAGGAAGCGTGATCCTAACATGGAAGAAGTCGTTCGAGCAGAAGTCCTTAAATTATTTGACGACAGTGTCAGTTACCTCATTTCAGATGGCACAGTTCATGAGAACTCACATCACTTGTCTGGGATTGGTTAATCAAGATGTTGAGGTAATTTCTTTGGCGGACCCTGGTTATAAAGATTATTTCATTCATGGTCCGTTCTTATCGCTGAAGACGTTAAACTTAGCTCTCATGGGAGGCAACCCAGCCTTTTGCTTTATTGTATTGCTTTTTATTTCATTCATTTTCATTATTTTCTTAGTTAGTTACTTCAATGTTTGTGGGTAACATTACAGCAAACCCTCACTAGACTACAACTCGTCCACTAGGGGTAACCTAGGGGTTTAAAGGCTTGTTGCATGCGCTAAATGCAATCGAGAGCACCTGCGAAAGTGGTATAGGTAGGCTCTTCTTTTATTTTTCTTTTTGTTATTTTTGCTTATGTTGATTTCTCTCTTGTGCTAACTCGCTTTTACGTTGAAATTTTTCACAAATTTTGAGAAAGCTTCTTGATTCTCCATCCAGGTATTGTCTTTTCATCACTCCTCTTTTATTCTCGTTGTCTCATGTGCATTACTTGTTTATTTCTAATACATTGAGGACAATGTAGATTTTCGGTTGGGGGTGGGAGATTAGGGTACCTAATCAGTATTTTCTTAGTCCTGAGGAAAATTTGTGAAAATTTTAAAATTTTTTCTGAATTTCTATTGAATTCAAAATGACTTTGAAGGATAGTTGTGATTTTAACATTATAAGATACCTGATGTGGTAACTAATGACTCTTAGATTCGACCATCTGCTTGATTTCACAGTCAATTTTGAATTGTTAATCCATGATTAGACGTTGTGAACATTGATTGAGTCATGATTTTACATATCACATCTCGCTTGCACATTAAGTTTTGGTTCGATAACTGAATGATTAACTTGGTAAAAAGAAGAATTAAAAGGCTAAGTCACATAATCTTCGCCATAGGTTTGCTCCCTATAGGTATAGATTTGATTCTCCATAGTTGACTTATAAAAAATGAGGCGACGAGTTTTCGCCATAGGTTTGCTCCCTATAGGTAAGAATTTGATTCCCCTCATTTGCGTTACTGCTCATAAAGAAAATCAAAGGTTGGTAAAATTAAAAATTAATCTGTGAGATAAGTGTTGGTTTCAAGCTTGGTTGTCACGAATTACCAATGATATCATGAGATTGACAATTGGATCTCTTAATGTTTGTAAGTCGAGATTACACTTTACATTCATGGAGCTCGATGTTCAGAAATGTTCTAATTAATGGATTAATATGTTGAACTTGATTATGAAGTTTACTGTGAGCTTGATTTCAGGAGAAAATTCTACTTACCATTCATGAATCTTAGAATTTTCACATCTCAGCTGTCTGTTCACAAGTTACTTGAGTTACAGGAATCATCTTTTATTTCTAAAAAATTATTTTTCGCATACTTTGCTCGGGACTAGCAAAATGCTGGTTGGGGGTTGTGATCAGGGTCAAATATTGCATATCAAGTTTTTGGTAATTACCAGATTTTACGTATATGATAATGCTTAATGGAGTATTTTAATTGTATTTTTGTTACAGGATGGAGTCAGGAGCGTTAATTGAAAATTGATGTTAAAGGCATGGATTTCATGATCCAAAGTCTCCAGAGCACGGGATGGACTCCAGAGAACCAATAATGAAGATTTTACACGCCTGGGATCTGAGGAAAGCAAGCCAAAGGGGCCCGAAAAGGGTCCAGAATGCAAGATCACATGGTTCCCGCTATCCGATCAGTTCGAAACTTCATACATGAGATGAGGGCCGTAAATTAACCGTACATATTAAATTTCAGCCATTGAGGATCTCGGGAAGTGGTCCAATGGACAGATCAGCCCATTAATCTTCACTTTGGGGCCCACCTGATATTTGGAACTGCCTCAAACTTGGTTTTGGCGGTTGGAATTATATGAAGGAAAGGATGGACGGTGCAGATTTCCCACAAACATTACATTGGGCCCCACATGCGTGAGTGTGTGCGTAAAGCACACGTGCGCCGGCTGCGCACCGCACCGCTGGGACGGTCAGCGAAAGCGCTGACCCGTCTCTCTCTCTCGCCCGCCGTTCCAGCGTCCGCAAACACGACCTGCGGTCGTCGGTTGTGGGTCCCACCTATTGTCCAAATGGACAATCCAAACCATCCATCCGCTTCCTGGGGCAGCCACAATCCACGCCAAGGTGACGGAAATGGAAAGTATAATGAATACTAGTTTTTCAACCGTTCAATGGTAAAACGGACGGTGAGTTCAAAACTCTGTGGGCCACCACAAAAATAACTCAAAATTGAGCATTCCCAACCGTTTTTTCACTCTCCATCCAATGAACGGAGTGGATTTCTATAATACCAAGTATGTGGACCCCACCATCACAACAGCAACGGGTTTCGCGTCCGTGTAACGGACGGTCGCTGTCTGTTTTTGCGGCTGTTTGTGGACCCCACCCGTTAACCGTACGGCCGATCCGAGCCGTCCATCCCGTAGAGTGGTTCGAGAGCTTCAAAATCATGCTGATATTCTTCTCTCATGCGTGCACACGTGCGTGATACAGAGGCCACAAAAGGGCTACTTGGCGACGTTCAAAACTGATCTTTTTGTATTTTCTTCTCTGGGCCGTGTCAATGGACACTCAAAACCACCCATTCCTGACTGAAATTTTATCCTGAATCCAATGGACGGGGTGGATTTTCCAGAAAATACCTCTGTGGGGCCCACCGATCACGGCTGCGAAAAATTACACTTCGAGTCCTTCTACGACTCTGCCACCGACCCCAGCCCTATAAAAGGGGAGTTTTGGACGTGGGAAAGGCATTCAGAACCAGGGGATTCCAGATCTGAAGCAAGGGAGAGAAGAAAGAGAAGAAAGAGAAGAAAGAAAAGAGAGAGAGATTGTTTGGTTTGTCGTTTTTTTTATGAATTTTATTTAATATTTTTTTATGGATTTTATGGGTCACTAATCTCTCAGCTAGGGCTGAGATGAAGCCCCTAATTTGATTAGCTCTTGTATTGGTTGATTTACTTTGAATATTAATTAATTTGTCTCTTTCTCTAAGTGGGCTTTATGGGTTTAAATTCTATACTTCTCCATCTATGAACTTGACCAAAGTATATATATGGATGTTGTTTGGATGCTTATTATAGGTGCTTGTGTCTGATCAAGAACAAGTTTCCTATAGAGGAAGAAACAGGGTGCTTTAATGAATGTACATTCCATGTACCCGACCAAGGATATGGGATATATCATTCATGGCATTGCTTAAAGGAATTAGACAGTCTATATGCCCGATTAAGGACACAGATTGTGCTTTCTCTATTTAAGTGGTATCAATCTAGATCAAGGTGAATCAAAAGACAAAACAAGGGTTAGGATAATTAGGGGTGGATTCGAAAGTCCTAGTGCTCTCTCTCGATTGAATTTTCTTTCCTGTTCTTAATTAATTATTTTTCATAAAATTGTGCTTAGTAATTCATTCCATTATTTGTTGGATTAGTTAAGGAGAATCATAGATTTGAATTGTGACGACCAGTCCTCGTGGGAACGATCTCGTAATACGTCCCCGTATCTACATCCGATTCGTATACTTGCGAGTTTAAAAATCATTTAAATCATGTTGGTTTAAATAAAACATCGAGTTTTTGGCGCCGTTGCCGGGGACTGTTTCGTTCCAAATTGGATTCAGAGAAGAGAGAGAAGAAAGAGAAGAAAGAGGGAGAGCTTGGTTGGACGTAGAGCAAAGCAAAATATGTGGACATGCTCTTCATCACTTACATCTTCCTTCTCTGAATCTATGCTACATTCCATGGATTTTTAATTTCTTAGCTAGGGCTGAGATGAAGCCCCTAACTTGAATAACCCTTGTTATGTGTTGATTTCATTTTGATTTAATTGATGTGTTTCTTTCTCTAGTGTGCCTAATTGGAAGTTCTGTACTTCTCCATTCTAAGAGCTCAACCAAAGTCTAGTTATGGACGTTGTTTGGATTCCTATTCTAGGTGCTTGTGTCTGACCATGAACAGGTTCCTATAGAGGAAGAAACAGGAATCTACATCTCTTCATGCCTGACCATGGATGGAAAGATGTGATCCATATGCTTTAAGGAATTACACATTCTGTGTGCCCGACCAAGGACATAGAGTGCACTTTATTTATTTTGATATCAATCTGAATTTGGGTGAATCAACAGGTAGAACAAGGTTTATGATAATTAGGGGTGGATTCGAAAGTCCTAGTCTTCTCTTTGATTGAATTTTTCTCATTATTCTCGGTTATTTTTCCATTGATTTTTGTTTAGTTTACTCAATTACTATCTCAAATATTTGTTGGATTAGTTAAGAAGAGTCTTTAATTTTGAATTGTGATAACCAGTCCTCGTGGGAACGATCTCGTAATACGTACCATATCTACATCTGATTCGTATACTTGCGAGTTTAAAATCATTTAAATCAGGTTGGTTTAAATAAAACATCAAGTTTTTGGCGCCATTGCCGGGGACCGTTTCGGTCCAATTGGATTTAGGATTCTCTCTTATCATAATTCATAGTCTTAGGTTTGTACTAACTTTAGGTTAAATTTTTTTTTTAGAAACTAACCTATTTTCTATTTTGTAGGGTCCTGACATAAACTGCTAATTTGGTAATCTCTTTCTAAATTCTCTACTTTTTCTAATTTCTATTTTTAGAATTAGGGTTTTATTTTTTTTAGAAATTTTCTATTTCTAGGCTTTCTTTTTTAGAAATTTCCTATTTTCTAATTTTAGATTTTGATTATTCTTTCAAGTAACTTTCTATTTTTTAGTTTTAGAAATTTTTTTTCCCTTTTTAGAAACTAACTTAGCTTTTTATTTCTAAGATTGGAAACTTTCTTTTTTAGAAATTAACCGTTGCTTATGATTTTTTCTAGCATTATTTTAGAAAATTTAATTTATTTTTGTTTTTTTTTTATGTTTACAGGAATTGAGGAAGGAAGCTGCTAAATAAGATTGTCTTCAAAAGGAGGAGTTTTCAAATCTTCAGACATTAATCATCTCCTTTTCCGGGTTCTTCCTACCAATTCTCGTTTACATAGCTTTCTCTTGTTTTTAGGAATTTATAACTTTTTCTTTTAGTTTTATTCATCTTAGGTTGCATCTTAGTTTAGTTTTCTTTCTTATATTAATAACATAGTTTATGCTAGGACGTAGGTCTCTGAACATAGAACTAGCACCTTTTGATCCTGAAATAGAAAGAACCTTTCGTAGAAGATTTAGAAACATCCTATTTGAAATGGTGGAAGAGAATGGAACTAAAACACTTAGAGATTATTCAGCTCCTGTCCAATTCAATGCGCCTTCATGTATAGTGTTGCCTGCCACCACGGCAGCACACTTTGAACTTAAACCTGGAGTCATACAATTGTTGCCCTCCTTTTATGGATCAGATAAGGAAGATCCATATCATCATGTGAAAGAATTCTTAGACATTTGCTCCACCTTTAAGTTCCAAAACTTTTCAGACGATTCGATCCGTTTGCGCCTTTTTCCTTTTTCTTTGAAGGATAAGGCGAAAGCATGGTTGAATTCTCTAGGAGTTGGGTCTATCACTACATGGGACCAACTGTCTAAGAAGTTCTTAAACAAGTTCTTCTCGGTTCACAAAACTAATGCTCTCCGTAGAGAAATTACGAATTTCACACAAAAAGAGGGTGAGCACTTTCATGAATGTTGGGAAAGATGGAAGGACTTACTTCTTAAATGTCCACGCCATGGTTTTGAAAAGTAGCAACAGGTTCAATACTTCTATGACGGTTTGACACCCCAAAACCGTTGCATGGTTGACGCCACGAGTGGAGGGTCATTCATGACCAAAAGTGATGTCGAAGCTTGGAATTTCTTTGAAACCTTGTGTGAAAACTCCCAGCAATAGGACTATTCAAATAGAGGTGAAAGAAGTCCTCAACCACTGAAGAAATGGGGCATATATGAGGTAGGAGTCACACCAGATCTTTATGCCAAAATTGATAACCTGACAAAGAAAGTGGATGCTTTAATGCTAAACAATGGACCTCCACAAACAACTCAGGTCGAGTCATGTGCCATATGTTCTAGTCTCGCCCATCCTACGCAGTCTTGTCCATCTAGTTCAGCATTTCCAGAATTTCTCTCTGAACAAGTACATGCTATGAACACCTTTCGAAGAACTGAGAATGATCCTTACTCAAACACCTACAATCCAGGGTGGGCTAGGCATCCAAATTTTTCTTGGGCAAAAGGACCACAACAAGGAGGACCATCTGGAAATCCTCCTATGTAACCTTACTCCCAAGTTGGCAGTCAACAACCTCAGCAGTTCCCACAGTATCAACAAGTACCTCTACAATCTAGGAAACCATCTCTTGAGGATACACTCAATCTTTTTATGCAGAGTTCACTTCAATTTCAAAAAGACACCCAACATACTTTACTAGCTAACCAGCAGAGTTTACATGCAAATGCGTAATCCATTGCCAAGCTGGAAGTACAGTTGGGTCAACTTGCTGCCACATTGAGTGAGAGAGAGAAGGGCAAGTTCCCTAGTCAACATGTGGTAAATCCAAAAGGGCAGGATGAGATTGGCTCTAATTCAAACCAAGAACAATATCATGAGCAAGTCAAATCAATCATTACCCTTAGGTCCGGTAAACAGATCGAGAACAAAGTAGATATGCCTAGGGAAGAATCAAAGTCCAATGCGGAAGATCAAAATGAAATGGAGAGACATACTAGTGCATCCAAAGTCCAACAACACTCTGACTCTCCAGGAACCACTCATGTGCCATCTTATGTGCCTAAAGCACCTTTTCCTCAACGTCTGACACCAGTTAAGAAAGGAAACAACTTTAATGAGATATTGGACATGTTTAAGCAAGTCCAAATCAACATTCTGTTGCTTGATGCTATCAAGCAAGTCCCTGCTTACGCTAAGTTTCTTAAAGATTTATGCACTTAAAAGCGTAAGATGAATGTTCATAAGAAGGTCTTCCTTGCAGAGCAACTCAGCTCCATGATTCAAAACAACACTCCTCCTAAATTTAGGGATCCAGGAGCTCCTACCATTTCTTGTGTCATAGGAGAGCATAAGGTTCAGAAAGCGTTGCTTGATTTAGGGGCCAGTGTTAATTTGTTACCATATTCGGTCTATGAGCAGCTAGGACTTGGTGAGCTGAAACCAACTAAAATAACATTACAACTAGCTGATAGATCTATCAAGGTGCCCCGTGGTATTATTGAAGATGTGCTAATCCAGGTTGACAAGTTTTATTTTCCAGTGGATTTCATCGTTCTAGATACTCAACCTGTCCAGAATCCTACAAGTCAAATCCCGGTTATCTTAGGACGTCCATTCTTGGCCACATCCAATGCTATCATAAATTGCAGGAATGGAGTTATGAAGTTGTCCTTTGGTAACATGAAGATCAAGCTCAACGTTTTCAATGCTGCACAACAACCAGCAGACTCGGAGGATATATGTGAAGTGGACATGATTGAGAGTCTAGTGCATGAATCTTTCCTTCAATCTTCCGAAGACGCACTTGAGACTTGCTTAGCACATTTTGGCATGGATTTTGACATAGAGAATTCCATCCAAGAAGTCAATGCATTGCTCGATTCTACTCCTATAATGGAGACTGTCAAATGGAAAGCGAAAGTGGAACCTCTTCCACCCTCTGAGTCTAAACCGGTCCCATCTATTGAGAAACCACCTGAACTTGACCTAAAACAATTGCCTGAAAACCTCAAGTATGCATTTTTAGGTCCGTCTGAGACCCTACCTGTCATCAGAATGTCTAACCTTGAGAAGGAACAAAAGAATAAGTTACATAAAGTGCTTAGAGAATATAAGGCAGCTATTGGGTGGACGATAGAGGACATGAAGGGAGTAAGCCCCACTTTGTGTATGCATCATACTGATCTTGAAGAAAATGCAGAAACATCGCGTGAAATGCAAAGGGGTCTTAACCCTAACAAAAAAAAAGATGTTCGAACGGAGGTGCTTAGGTTGTTAGACATGAAAGAAGTCATTCGAGCGGAGGTGCTTAAATTATTGGATGTCTACCCCATTTCAAATAGCACGGTTCAAGTTGTTCCCAAAAAGTCTGGGATTGGTTAATCAAGATGTTGAGGAAATTTATTTGGCGGACCCAGGTTATCAAGATTGATTAGTTCATGGTCCATTATTGTCTGGCTGAAGACGTTAAACTTAGCGCTCCTGGGAGGCAACCCATCTTTTCATTCCATTTTATTTTCCTAGTCAGTTCAATGTTTGTGGGTAACATTACTGCAAACCCTCACGAGACTACAACTCGTCCACTAGGGGCAACCTAGGGGTTTAACGGCTTGTTGCATACGCTAAATGCAATCAAGAGCACCTGCGAAAGTGGTATAAATATGATTTTCTTTTTGTGTTTTTATCATTTTGCTTTTGTTGATTTCTCTCTTATGCTGACTCACTCTTACATGGATATTTTTTTGAAAAGCCTCTAGATTCTTTCATACATGAACTATTTGCCCATCACTCCTCTTTTATTTTCGTTGTCCCATGTGCATTGCATGTTTATTTCTTTTATATTGAGGACAATGTAGATTTTAGGTTGGGGGTGGGCGATTAGATTACCTCATCAGTATTTTCTTGGTCTTGAGCACAAATTGTAAAAAATTTTAAATTTTTCTAGAATTTCTTATGCATTTGAAGTGATTGTGAAGGATAAGGGTGATTTTAACATTGCAAGGTACAGAATGTTGGTAATTTATAACTCTTGGATTCAGCCATCTGTTAGATTTCACAGTTAAGTTTAAATTGTTAACCCATGATTAGAACTTTTAAACATTGATTGAGTCATGATCTCACATATCACATCTCAGTTGCATATTAAGGTTCCGTTTCAACATTGAATGATTAACTTGGTAATCACTAAGCATGAAAGGAACCGGCCTGAAATTTTTAGCTTCGGTCTATAACTAAGAATTGAGAGAAAGCGTAAGTCATATAATCTTCACCATAGGTTTGCTCCCTATAGGTGTAGATTCGATTCCCTATGGTTGTCATTTGAAAAAGTTAGGCGACAAGTTTTCGCCATAGGTTTGCTCCCTATAGGTGAGGACTTGATTCCCCTCCTTGGCGTTACTATTCATAAAGAAAAGCAAAGGCTAGTAGAATGAAAAGTTAACCTATCAGGCAAGTGTTGGTTTCAGTTGTCATGCATTCCGTTGTTAATTACTAATGATATCATGAAATTGACAATTGGATCTCTTAATGATAGTAAGCCGAGATTACACTATACACTCATGGAACTCAATGTTTAGAATATTCTAATTAATGGATTAATATTTTGAAATTGATTATGAAGTTTACCGTGAGCTTGATTCTAGAAAGAAAAATTCTGTGCACCGTTCATGAATCTTAGAATTCTCGCGCCTCGACGATTTGTTCACAAGTCACTTGGGTTCACAGGAATTGTCTTTTATTTCTAAAATTATTTTTCGCATGTTTTGCTCGGGACTAGCAAAATGCTGGTTGGGGGTTGTGATAAGGGTCGAATATTGCATATCAGACCCTAATTATTGCATGATTTTACGTACATGATAATGCTTAATGGAATATTTTAATTATATTTTTGTTGCAGGATGAAATCAGGAGCGTTGATGGAAAAAGAGTACTACAAGCATGGATTTGACACTCCGAAGTCACCAGAGCAAGGGACGCACTCCAGAGAACTAAGACTGAAGAATTCACATGCCAGGGATCCGAGGAAATCAAGCCGTTCACGTTAAAAAGGCCCGAAAATGGTCCAGAATGCAAGATCACATGGTTTCGCCATCCGATTGACTCGAAACTTCATACATGGCCTGGAGGCCATAAATAAACCGTACATATTAAATTTCAACCATTGGATATCTCGAGAAGTGGCCCAACAGCCAGATCAGCCCATTAATTTCCAGTTTAGGGTCCACCTGCAAGCTACATATGCCTCATCTTTGGTATCAACACTTTAAATTATATGGAGAACCATATGGATGGAGGAGATTTGGTGCATACATCATGATGGACCTCACATGTGCACTGCATGCACACAGTGCGGACGCACACCAGCCGTGCACCCATGCACTCAAGGTCGGTCAGCAGGCGCTGACCGACAAAATACAAAAAAAAAGAAATTTCTAAATATCGCAACAGCGTTAAACGCCGTCCGGCGTCGATTTCAGTAGTGGGGCCCAACAATCATTATGTCACAAGATCTGAACCGTCCACTGTGCCTCTTAGGTAGGGAAGACCATCGCCTAGGTGGAATGTTGGCCTCATACATGCGATCACATGATCTCCACCATCAAATGCGAGACGGACGGTAGAGCAGGAAATCAGGTGGACCGCATCAAAAGCTATCCAAAAGTAGTCATTTCCAACTAAAATTTTGAGTAGATTACAATGGACGGTATGGATTTACAATTAGAATTCGATCATGGGTCATCTGACACCACCGACTTCAAACGGAAATTTCCGTTTTGCTTCTGTCGTGAAACAGGGACTTGCGGTCCCCTGTTGTGGGCTCCACACATTGTCCTAACGGACAATCCGAACTGTCCATCAGAGTCCCTGGGTCCCTCTCATCCAAGCCTAGTTGACAGAGTTGAAAAAGAGAATGAGGATTGATTTTTCAACCGTTCAAAAGTAGAATGAACAGTAGGTTTAAAAACTCTGTGGCCGCATCAATGGGCACCCAAAAATATCCCTTCCCTAATGTTTTTTTTGAGAAGAATCCAATGGACGGATCGGATTACCCAAACAAATGAAGGAATGGGTCCCACCAGCATCACAACGGAAGAAATACGCGTCTTCTGTTCGCGTCCCGACAGCTGTCCATTTTTCGGAAGCTGGTGGGCCACCTCTATGGTTCGTATGATCGATCCAAGCCGTCCATTATGTTGAACATCTCAGAACGTCTCAAGAGATGTTGATTTAATAGACAACATGCAAGGAACGGAACGTGGGAGGCTCCAATTTTCAATGCATAACGTGTATACACGCACCGACTTCTGTTCTCAACCAACCGGTTGCTATTCTCATGTGTAGCTCTGCACCGCAGCTGAGAGCTATAAAAGAGAAAGAAAAGGCTCGTTTGAGGGGGGGGGGGGGGAATACAAGGAAGAGGTTCATTTTGGAGAGAAGAAAGCAAGAGAGAAGATAGGAGTGTGTGGCTGGACGTGGATCTGAGAACTGAGAGATCCAGAGGAGAAGATCCAGAGAAGAGAAAGAGAAGAAAAGAGAAGAAAGAGGGAGAGCTTGGTTGGACGTAGAGCAAAGCAAAATATGTGGACGTGCTCTTCATCACTTACATCTTCCTTCTCTGAATCTATGCTACATTCCATGGATTTTTAATTTCTTAGCTAGGGCTGAGATGAAGCCCCTAACTTGAATAACCCTTGTTATGTATTGATTTCATTTTGATTTAATTGATGTGTTTCTTTCTCTAGTGTGCTTAATTGAAAGTTCTGTACTTCTCTATTCTAAGAGCTCAACCAAAGTCTAGTTATGGACGTTGTTTGGATTACTATTCTAGGTGCTTGTGTCTGACCATGAACAGGTTCCTATAGAGGAAGAAACAGGAATCTACATCTCTTCATGCCTGACCATGGATGGAAAGATGTGATCCATATGCTTTAAGGAATTACACATTCTATGTGCCCGACCAAGGACATAGAGTGCGCTTTATTTATTTTGATATCAATCTGAATTAGGGTGAATCAACAGGTAGAACAAGGTTTATGATAATTAGAGGTGGATTCGAAAGTCCTAGTCTTCTCCTTGATTAAATTTTCCTCATTATTCTCGGTTATTTTTCCATTGATTTTTGTTTAGTTTACTCAATTACTATCTCAAATATTTGTTGGATTAGTTAAGAAGAGTCTTTAATTTTGAATTGTGACAACCAGTCCTCGTGGGAACGATCTCGTAATACGTACCATATCTACATCTGATTCGTATACTTGCGAATTTAAAATCATTTAAATCAGGTTGGTTTAAATAAAACATCAATTTCAAATAAACATTACGATGTGCCTTAGGATAGTTTCAATGGTGGGAATCACCCTCCCGTTGTTTTCTGTGGTGGGGTCCACTACAGATTTTTATCTGTCTCATTCTTTGGCTCGTGACTTAAAATGATATCTCAAAATGGATGGACGGTGTGGATATAACAAATACATCATAAGTTTATATATATATATATATATATATATATATATATATATATATATATATATATATATATATATATATATATATATATATATATATATATATATATATGGAAAATGTTCTATATGTCGAGCTCATGGGAACTCCCATGAGGTCGAGCTGTGTGGGCCCCACCATGACGTGTGTCAAAAATCAACACCATGCATTTGATGGGTCCCCTTTAAATTATAAGATATCCTAAAAATCAGCCATATACAGAACTCTGGTGGGCCATAACATCTAAAATCATGTGAAGACATGCCTAAAACATATAAAAGCACTTGGTGGGGCCCCACCTGAAATTTGGATGCGTCTGAAATTTGGTATGACCCCTCATCCAAGTGGCACACATATAATGGATGGGCTAGATTTGTGAACCACATCTCTGTGGGCCCAAAAAACAATTATGAATGTTTTAATGGAGGATAACCCCTCTCAACTTTTGTGTTCAGTGGTCTGGTCTGTGGGCCCCACCATGATGTAAGTGTTTCATCCAAGCCGTCCATCTATTTTTATAGATCATTTTATGATATTACAAAAAAATGAGTTATGTCCCAATCTCAAGTGGACCACATTACAGGAAAAAGTGTTGAATGAATGTCGACCATTAAAAACTTTTTGGGAGCCATAAAAGTATTGGATCAAGCTGATCTTTGTTTTTTCCCTTCATCTCGGCCTTTATGATCTAATCAACAGATTGGATGTCAGATAAACAGTACAGTGGGCCTTAGGAGGATTTAAATGATGGATATCCAATCATTATTGTTTTCCTGTGGTGTGGTCCACCTAAGATTTATATCCCTCTTATTTTTAGGACGAAGGCTTAAAATGATCTTTAAAAATGGATGAACAGATTGGATGAAACACATACATCATGCTGGGGCCCACAGACCACAGGGGGAGTAGCCAATCTGTTCCACCCCAAAACCCAATCCCGCGCGCGCCCATCTCCCACAACCCCAAATCCCTCTCGCGCGCCTGCCCCTCCCAAAACCCAAACCCTCTCTCTCGCGCCCGAAATCTCTCTCTCTCTCTCTCTCTCTCTCTCTCTCTCTGAAATCCGGCCATGGCTACTCTCGTCTCAACCGTCGATCAGCTGTGGGCCACCTTGAAAGATTCCATCACAGCTTACACAAGCCTCTCCCCAACTACCTTCTTCACGGTCCTAGCGCTAGCGATGGCCTTCTACTATGCCGTCTCCAACTTCTTCGATTCTCCACCTCCTTCGCAGAGGTTGAGGGATTACGAGGAGAAGATGGAACCTCTGCCGCCTCCGGTCCAGCTCGAGGAGATCACAGAGGAGGAGCTGAAGGTGTACGATGGATCGGACCCTAAGAAGCCACTGCTGATGGCGATCAAGGGCCTTCCGTTGCTCATGAATCTCTGATTCTCAGGTATGATGTAAACCTTTTCCCTTCTTGCTGTTGCTTTCTGTAATTTAGAATACCTGATTAGGGATTTGCATTGAAAATGTTATACTGATGCTCAAGCAGAGGATTATAATGGAATCCCCAATCTGATTCCATATTGAAATCGCCAATCTGGCAATTGGATTTGGGGTTTGAATTCAAAATCCCTAATTGATTGATTCGAATCCAAAAAAAAAAAAAAAATCCCTAATTTCAACTGGATTATGGGGTATATGACTGGAATCCCCAATATGGGACTTGGGATTCGAAATCCCTAATTTCTGACTTGGGGATTCAAATCAGAAAACCCTAATTGCTGGATTTGGGATTCGAAATCCCTAATCAGCCTATATGGGATTCTTTTTATTTTTATTTTTTTTTATTTTTTTTATTTTTTACACACGCACACATAACCCCACACACTCATGCCACACGCACACTCGATTTTCAGCTGTGATGATGATGTAATTTTGTTTTTTTCCCATTTCTAACGCCTTCAAATTTGGACTACTCACTATTTACTTTTGACCATCTACTTGATAGCCATCAATCAGATAGTAAGGATTGCTTGATTAGTGTGATTTTTGAGATGCTCCACTCATAACGAGTTATGAGACCCACAATTTCGATGATCCGGTTAAATCTACTAGATGTCTTTTCATTAGATTTTAAACGCCTGTGTATAGCTGAGCATTTAATATTATTTATTTTGATTTTGTTTAGTTGGGCAGTTTGAAATTTTCAATCTAAGAATATAGGCATCTCCTGTACTAGGTCTTATGAAACTGCCTCAAATCGGAGATGCCTCAATTGTAGTAGGGGTGTTTTTGCCCTAGCCTTGGCTCGGATCTTGGGATGTTTATGGCTTAACTATGCTTTTTTTTTTTACTTTCATATCTCTGATTTGGTCGAAATGTTAGGGTTTTAATTGTTGATTGTAGATCTGGTTTATGTGTTTTTTTTTTTTTTTTTTTCAGCCAGAAGATTTGATTGTAAGAAGACTAGAAACAAAGAATACCTTCATGAGCAGCCACCTCAGGAAAATATGTTATACTGTGCCTTGTGTTATAATCAGGGTCTTTTGCATGGGAACTTCTTCTCTAGTTTTGTTGCAGGCAAGATAACCTTTCTACTAACCCAGAGGTTTAGGTTGATTTTACAAAATGGGATTGAATTTATTTATTTTTTGGTATATATGCATTGGATTAATTGCAAAATAAGGTCATAAAGGTTTTCAAGTTTAAGATTTAGATGTTGATCTATTAGAGCAATCGGTGAAACAAAATCATAAGTGATGTATCATCCATTGATTACAGGCAATAGGCAATTTTCAGATATATCACAAGCTCACGTGACACAATCTGGTGACTCTTAAAGCAGTAACCCATGACAATTTCTAGATTAGTACAACTCTTAGAGCAGTTACCCATGACAATTTCCAGATTGGTATTCTAAGTGTGATTGTGTATGCTTGCTTGCGAGGAATTTCAGGTTTAATTTGTAATAATTGTCTGCATCTCATTTTATCATTTGCAATCCTGTTCCACTGATTTGGAATTGGAGCAGATAGCAACAACCATTTCAATGGACATGCATCTATTCCTCAGAATTTTAGAACTCCACTATTGTTACAAGTGGTTGCATCCTATTCCTCAGAATTTTAGAAAGAAGCAAAACAATGTATAGAATTTGCTTCTCATGTATGGTTTATGAACTTTCAACATGCCTAATTTCTTTTGAAGGTCAAGTGGTGGACATGGGACTAACAACTATATGCTTACTGAATTCTGAGAAGTTTCCTGTCATAGTCCCGAATTCATTATTTTCCAGTCAGGTACGTACTTTATTTCTTCCAAATTTGTATTCTTTGGCCCTTTCTATAACCATTAGATAGATGATAATCTATGAAGAACAGTATGTCAGGCACTGGCACTCTTAACAATTACATACTGTTACACTTTACACACTGCATGGAGACAGATTGATGGCAAATACATCTGTTCAAAGATGGCACATGTGGGCATTCATGTCTTGTGGCTACAAGTAGTAGTCCTCTGTTATGTAACTTTTGTGTAACAGTAACATGTATTGGTAACTAACAACCAACTCCACCCAGCTAGTTGCTTATCTAGTTGCCTACAAACAGAGAGTGTAGCATGTGTGAGTGATCCAGGTTTACTAGTGTACCAAAAAAAGGAAAGCTGTAGAAGCTTCACACATTCATATTGGGTTTATGCTCTTGAAAATGAGAGAACAACATTAACTATAGATTATGAAGAGCTTTTGATAGCCATGAATGTTATAAAAATCTAAGAAACAACCCATACAGATTGACCATCACATTCGCCTAAAACAGCCCCTTACCTCGTATGAAGAGCAATGTAGCTTTTGACGAGTGATGAGCCACAAATGTCACATCATTGGTGGCATGAGTAGCCTTGCAAATGATATTAACAAACCATTAAAAAAACAAGTTGGCTCCTACCTAATTACAACCATATGGATAGATAATAAAGAGAGGTATTTGCCAAAAAAGGTTTACATTTCTCTTTATTATAATATGGGTAAATAACATTAAAAAAAAAAAATCTATATGATTATCAAATAGCCATCAATTCAGGGTATTTTAGGTCTAAAAGATTTTTTGAGAATGTCTTGTATTTTGATTTTCTATTTGATAATATTGCAAGATTTTTTTACATACACACGTCTTTGCATATATAGCTATTTTCACCTTTTCAGGTTACCAATTCTATAAAACCCGACATTTCTATGCACTTTTGTTTCTTTTACCAAGCTATTAACTGTTTTTTCAAGGATCCAAATGGTATAAAATTCAAACCTTCTCTAAATCCCAACTTTCCTAATACCATTTTTTCAAGACCAGATCCTCTCTTTGTAACTCAAAGAATCCCAACTCTAGACACTTTCCATAGGTTGCTGCAACATGACTTGTCATGTAGGTCACTCATTCCTACCAACATGCTGCAAATGAGTAATCCTCATCTTGAAAATCAGTCTGATCCACTCAGTAGTGGACCACAACTGATGCTTACACGAGATGACTGTCGAAAGCTTTATTCGAGTTTTGGTTCATTGTAAGCTTTTCAAGTGACCTTTTTCCTGCATTTTTTGGCTTGCAATTACTCAACTAAGTTCCTGCTATAGCTGATAGATGGTGTGTTCATGGCTGTAGCTAATAGATGGTGTGTTTGTGCCTCATAGGTATCCATTTGGTCATGAGGAACTTGTTGTTTGTGAGGACATTGATCAGGTAAGTTTCTATGGAAATTGCATGAAAACATTGTGAGAAAGCACCATTGATTTTCTCATGTGTGTTTTAAGGTCGCAGACATAAACAGAGAACAATGGAATCACTCTACATGGAACCTACTTATCTGGATTCTCCTCATCTAAATAATTCATAAAATTGTACTTTGAAGGATTTTGTTTCATATTTGTCATTGATGATGCTTCTCTCTGTTTCTTTAAAGATAGCTGTTGAGGACATTAGAGGTAATTCATTGCAATTATGCTACAATATTAGATGGTTTTTTTTTCCCGATAACTGCTTCAGGCATTTTCACTATTTACACTACTTGATGAATGGTCAGATCTTTGGCATGTGTGCTATCTGCTGGTGGGAATCATTTTTGCATTTTTACTATCTGATGAATGGTCAAATTAGAACACAAATTGCATTTTTGCAGGCAATCGAGATTGCTTTCAAAGTTGAAATCATGCAATTTTTAGGTTTTTCATAGTTTTTTATTTTTATTATTTTTATTATAGTTCAGACATGGTGATTTTGGACTCCAGATTTTGCCTTTTGTAGAAACTGTGGGTTTGGAAGCAAATTAGAGCATAGATTGCAATTTTGCAGGTAATTGGGATTGCTTTCAAAGTTGAATGCATGTCATTTCAGGGTTTTTGCCTAATTGCTAGACCATATTCTGCTTATGAAGATGGTGATTCTAGAACTTATTAGTTATTAAGATAGTGATTCTGGAACATCTTAGAAATTACGGCTTGGGAAGTTAATTAGAGTAGAAAATTACGGTTTTTAGGTAGTTTAGACTTGTTCCAAGTTGATGCATGCGATTACAGTATTTTCGTGCGATTTTTGAGTTTAGAATGTTGCTTTAATCTCCTAATCTTTGGTTTCCATAGAAATTACATTTATCAAATGCAAATTGTAGCAGAAGAGTGCATTTTTCATGTATTTGGGACTGTTTTTGAGGTTGAATGCTCGTTATTTTTGGTATTTTCTCTAGTTCAATAATTTGTTCCAAGTCTGGGAGTTGTTCAAACTCCAATTTAATAATTTATTATTATTTTATGATATGCAATAGCTTTTTAGAATTCATATGTAGGTGCATACTTGTGCTCATTCACATGGACTTTGACTATCTTTCTTAAATTTCTTTGGTTTTTCTAATTTTTGTATCTAATTTTGACTTTCTAGGCCCTAAAACAAGATTCTAGGTGCTATCAACAATGCTAACAGAATCCTCCAGGTTAGATTATTGATTGGACCTGATTTTATTTAAATGAGCAGACCCGGATGTGCGTCGGAGCTATCTGGATGTTGAGCGGGGGTCCCTGGAAGGTGGGAACCGCTGTTATAACCATGATGAAGCTGTCCATTTCCAATAGACAACATTGGAGTGGCTTAGCCATTTGGACAAGCCATATTTATGTATTTACTTGAAATTGATGGAGCAGACCCGGATGTGCATCGGAGCTATCCGGATGTTGAGCGGGGGTCCCTAGAAGATGGGAACCGCTGTTATGACCATGATGAAGCTGTCCATTTCCTATGAACAACATTGGAAGGGCTTGGCCAATTAGAGTAGGCCGTGTTTATATCTGTATTTGCAGGGACCACACCCTTAACCTATAACCTAGACCTATTCTCAAATCCCAAAACCCATAACTACAACCTAAACCTATAACCTAAACCTATAAACTATAACCTAAACTCAATTCCCTAAACTTTAACCTACAACCTAACCTAAACCTATACTTATAACCTAAACCTATTCTCAAATCCCAAAACCTATAACCTAAACCTATAACCTATAACATATAACCTGAACCTATAACCTATTCTCAAATCCCAAAACCTATAACTATAACCTAAACCTTAACCAAAAACCTATAACCTAACCTAAACCTAAACCTATAACCTTAACCTAAACCTAAACCTATAACCTTAACCTTAACATATAACCTTAACCTAAACCTAAACCTAAACCTAAACCTATAACCTATAACCTAAACCTAAACCTAAAACCTAATGCATTCTCAAATCCCTAAACCTAAACCTACACCTAATCCTAATCTCAACTCCCTAACCTAAACCTAAACTTGAAAACCCAAACCTAAACCCGATCCTGAACCCGAACCTGATTTCCTAAACCTAAACCTTAACCTATTCTCAATTCCCTAAACCTATAGCTTATAACCTAAACTAAAACCTAAACCTAAACCTATAACCTATAACCTAAACCTAAACCTAAAACCTAATGTATTCTCAAATCCCTAAACCTAAACCTACACCTAATCCTAATCTCAACTTCCTAACCTAAACCTAAACCTAAACTTGAAAACTCAAACCTAAACCCGATCCCAAACCCGAACCCGATTTCCTAAACCTAAACATTAACCTATTCTCAATTCCCTAAACCTATAGCTTATACCCTAAACCTTAACCTAAACCTAAACATAAAACCTAATGTATTCTCAAATCCCTAAACCTAAACCTACACCTAATCCTAATCTTAACTCCTGAACCTAAACCTAAACCTAAACTTGAAAACCCAAACCTAAACCCGATCTCGAACCCGAGCCCAATTTCCTAAACCTAAACCTTAACCTATTTTCAATTCCCTAAACCTATAGCTTATAACCTAAACCGAAACCTAAACCTATACCTTAACCTAAACCTAAGCCTAAACCTATAACCTATAACATAAACATAAACCTAAAACCTAAATGTATTCTCAAATCCCTAAACCTAAACCTACACCTAATCCTAATCTCAACTCCCTAACCTAAACCTAAAGCTAAACTTGAAAACCCAAACCTAAACCCGATCCCGAACCCAAACCCGATTTCCTAAACCTAAACCTTAATATATTCTCAATTCCCTAAACCTATAGCTTATAACCTAAACCTTAACCTTAACCTAAACCTAAACCTAATGTATTTTCAAATCCCTAAACCTAAACCTACACCTAATCCTAATCTTAACTCCCTAACCTAAACCTAAACCTAAACTTGAAAACCCAAACCTAAACCCGATCTCGAAGCCAAACCCGATTTCTTAAACCTAAACCTTAACCTATAACCTAACCTAAACCTATACTTATAACCTAAACCTATTTTCAAATCCCAAGACCTATAACTATAACCTAAACCTTAACAAAAAACCTATAACCTAACCTAAACCTAAACCTATAACCTTAACCCAAACCTAAACATATTCTCAAATCCCTAAACCTAAACCTAAACCTATAACCTAAATCTATTCTCAAATCCTTAAACCTAAACCTAAACCTATAACCTAAACCTATTCTCAAATCCCTAAACCTTAACCTAAACCTTAATGTATTCTCAAATCCCTAAACCTAAACCTACACCTAATCCTAATCTCAACTGCCTTACCTAAACCTAAACTTGAAAGCCAAAACCTAAACCCGATCCCGAACCCGAACCCGATTTCCTAAACCTAAACCTTAAGCTATTCTCAATTCCCTAAACCTATAGCTTATAACCTAAACTGAAACTTAAACCTATACCTTAACCTAAACCTAAACCTATAACCTATAACCTAAACATAAACCTAAAACCTAAATGTATTCTCAAATCCCTAAACCTAAACCTACACCTAATCCTAATCTCAACTCCCTAACCTAAACCTAAACCTAAACCTAAACTTGAAAACCCAAACCTAAACCTGATCCCGAACCCGAACACGATTTCCTAAACCTAAACCTTAACCTATTCTCAATTCCCTAAACCTATAGCTTATAACCTAAACCGAAACCTAAACCTATACCTTAACCTAAACTTAAACCTAAACCTATAACCTATAACCTAAAAAGAAACCTAAAACCTAAATGTATTCTCAAATCCCTAAACCTACACCTACACCTAATCCTAATCTCAACTCTCTAACCTAAACCTAAAGCTAAACTTAAAAACCCAAACCTAAACCCGATCCTGAACCCGAACCCGATTTCCTAAACCTAAACCTTAATCTATTCTCAATTCCCTAAACCTTAACCTATAACCTAACCTAAACCTAAATTTATAACCTGCACTTATAACCTAAACCTAAACCTAAAACCTAAGTGTATTCTCAAATCTTTAAACCTAAACCTACACCTAATCCTAATCCTAATCTCAACTCCCCAACCTAAACAGAAACCTAAACTTGAAAACCCAAACCTAAACCCGATCCCGAACCCGAACCCGATTTCCTAAACCTAAACATTAACCTATTCTCAATTCCATAAACCTATAGCTTTTAACCTAAACCAAAACTTAAACCTAAACCTAAACCTAAACCTAAACCTAAACCTATAACCTATAACCTTAACCTAAACCTAAACCTGTAACCTATAACCTAGACCTAAACCTAAAACCTAAATGTATTCTCAAATCCCTAAACCTAAACCTACACCTAATCCTAATCTCAACTCCCTAACCTAGACCTAAACCTAAACTTGAAAACCAAAACCTAAACCCAGTCCCGAACCCGAACCCGATTTCCTAAACCTAAACCTTAACCTATTCTCTATTCCCTAAACCTATAACTTATAATCTAAACCGAAACCTAAACCTAAACCTATACCTTAACCTAAACCTAAACCTATAACCTAAACATAAACCTAAAATCTAAATGTATTCTCAAATCCTTAAACCTAAACCTGCACCTAATCCTAATCTCAACTCCCTAACCTAAACCTAAACCTAAACTTGAAAACCCAAACCTAAAGCCGATCCTGAACCCGAACCCGATTTCCTATACCTAAACCTAAATCTATAAATTGCACTTATAACCTAAACCTAAACCTAGAACCTAAGTGTATTCTCAAATCCTTAAACCTAAACCTACACCTAATCCTAATCTCAACTCCCTAACCTAAACATAAACCTAAACTTGAAAACCCAAACCTAAACCCGATCCCGAACCCAAACCCGATTTCTTAAACCTAAACATTAACCTATTCTCAATTCCCTAAACCTATATCTTATAACCTAAACCTAAACCTAAACCTTAACCTAAACCTAAACCTAAACCTAAACCTAAAACCTAAATGTATTCTCAAATCCTTAAACCTAAACCGACACCTAATCCTAATCTCAACTCCCTAACCTAAACCTAAACTTAAACTTGAAAACCCAAACCTAAACCCGATCCCGAACCCGATTTCCTAAACCTAAACCTTAACCTATTCTCAATTCCCTAAACCTATATCTTATAACCTAAACCTAAGCCTAAACCTAAACCTTAACCTAAACCTAAACCTAAACCTCTAACCTATAACCTAAACCTAAACCTAAAACCTAAATGTATTCTCAAATCCCTAAACCTAAACCTACACCTAATCCTAATCTCAACTCCCTAACCTAACCTAAACCTAAATTTGAAAACCAAAACCTAAACCCGATCCTGAACCCGAATCCGATTTCGTAAACCTATACGTTAACCTATTCTCAATTCCCTAAACCTAAACCTTAACCTATTCTCAATTCACTAAACCTATTACTTATAACCTAAACCGAAACCTAAACATATACCTTAACCTAAACCTAAACCTAAACCTATAACCTATAACCTAAACATAAACCTAAAACCTAAATGTATTCTCAAATCCCTAAACCTAAACCTATACCTAATCCTAGTCTCAACTCCCTAACTTAAACCTAAACCTAAACTTGAAAACCCAAACCTAAACCCAATCTCGAACCCGATTTCCTAAACCTAAACCTTAATGTATTCTCAAATCCCTAAACCTAAACCTACACCTAACCCCAATCTTAACTCCCTAACCTAAACCTAAACCTAAACTTGAAAACCCAAACCTAGTTCCTAAACCTAAACCTTAACCTATTCTCAATTCCCTAAACCTATAGCTTATAACCTAAACCTAAACCTTAACCTAAACCTAAACCTAAAACCTAAATGTATTCTTAAATCCCTAAACCTAAACCTAATCCTAATCTTAACTCCCTAACCTAAACCTAAACTTGAAAACCCAAACCTAAACCCGATTTCGAACCTGAACCCAATTTCCTAAACCTAAACCTTAACCTATTCTTAATTCCCTAAACCTATAGCTTATAACCTAAACCTAAACCTAAACCTAAACCTAAAACCTAAATATATTCTCAAATCCCTAAACCTAAACCTACACCTAATCCTAATCTTAACTCTCTAACCTAAACCTAAACTTGAAAACCCAAACCTAAACCCGATCTCGAACCTGAACCCGATTTCCTAAACTTAAACCTTAACCTATTCTTAATTCCCTAAACCTATAGCTTATAACCTAAACCTAAACCTATAACATATAACCTAAACCTAAACCTAAAACCTAATGTATTCTCAAATCCCTAAACCTAAACCTACACCTAATCCTAATCTCAACTCCCTAACTTAAACCTAAATTTAAACTTGAAAACCTAAACCTAAACCCGATCCTGAACCCGAACCTGATTTTCTAAACCTAAACCTTAACCTATTCTCAATTCCCTAAACCTATAGCTTATAACCTAAACCTAAACCAATAACCTATAGCCTAAACCTAAACTTAAAACCTAAATGTATTCTCAAATCTCTAAACCTAAACCTATACCTAATCTTAATCTCAACTCCCTAACCTAAACCTAAACCTAAACTTGAAAACCCAAACCTAAACCCGATCCCAAACCCGAACCCGATTTCCTAAACCTAAACATTAACCTATTCTCAATTCCCTAAACCTATAGCTTATAACATAAACCTAAACCTTAACCTAAACCTAAACCTAAAACCTAAATCTATTCTCAAATCTCTAAACCTAAACCTACACCTAATCCTAATCTCAACTCCCTAACCTAAACCTAAACCTAAACTTGAAAACCCAAACCTAAACCCGATCCCGCGCCCGAACCCGATTTCCTAAACCTAAACCTATTCTCAATTCCTTAAACCTTAAGCTATAACCTAACCTAAACATCAACCTATTACCTACACTTATAACGTAAACCTATAACCTAAACCTAAGCCTAAAACCTAAACCTAAAACCTAAAATCGAAATGTATTCTCAAATCCTTAAACCTAAACCTACACCTAATCCTAATCTCAACTCCCTAACCTAAACTTAAACCTAAACTTGAAAAACCAAACCTAAACCCGATCCCGAACCCGGACCCGATTTCCTAAACCCAAACCTTAACCTTAACCTATTCTCAATTCCCTAAAGCTATAACCTATATACTATAACCTATAACTAAAACCTAAACCTAAACCTAAACCAAAACCTGTAACCTAAACCTTAACCTATAACCTATAACATATAACCTAAACTTATAACCTATAACTTAAGACCTAATCCTAAACCTAAACCTAAACATAAAACCTAAAACCTAAAACCTAAACCTAAACCTAAAACCTAAATGTATTCTCAAATCCCTAAACCTAGACCTACACCTAATCCTAATCTCAACTCCTTAACCTAAACTTGAAAACCTAAACCTAAACCCGATCCCGAACCCGAACCCAATTGCTGTAATAATGTAGCCCAATCACATGGCAAGAAACAAGAATTTATCCCTTTTAACACATGCCCCTTTTAACAAAGCTTTAATTTTTGTTGTTATTTCTATTAACTTGAATTGTAGCCCAATTACATGGCAAGAAACAAAAATGTATCCCTTTTAACACATGCCCCTTTTTACAGAGCTTTAATTTTTGTTGTTGTTTCTATTAACTTGAATTGAAACACTTTTTTACATTATTTGCTTGCATTAGTTTTATTTTAATGATCAGTTTTATTTTAAAAAAGTGCCCACTTTTTTGGAAGAAGTTTATGCAATTCTTCATGATTCTGAATTATAATGTTTTGTTGGTTTAATATTTTTTTCAGATGAAAGACACAAAGAAAATTGTTGCTAATTTTTTTCCTTTTTTTATTTATGATGTTAAACTTATATGTATTTATGCGTGGATGAATGTAATGTGGATAAGATTGCTTATGTTTGGATGAATGTAGTTTATGTTTGGATGAACGTAGTTTATGTTGGATTTACGTAGTTTGGGTTTAGATGGATGTGAATGTGAATATGATGAAATATATTATATAACAGGTGTATATCAGGAAGAATACAATGAACTATATTGTAACAGGTGTATATTGACCCTCTCAAATTTGAAAATGTGCTTTGAAGGCTCATAAGGGACAGTCCATGACAGTCCTTTTTAAGGACGGTCTGTGGTCGTCCTTTGAAGGCTCATAAGAGACGGTCCATGACAGTCCTTTGAAGGCCCATAAGAGACGGTCCATGACAGTCCTTTTTAAGGACGGTCCATGGCTGTCCTTTGAAGGCTCATTAAAGACGGTCTATGACAGTCCTTTTTAAGGACGGTAGATGGCCGTCCTTTGAAGGCTCATAAGAGACGGTTCATGACCGTCCTTTTTTCATCAATAAGAATGACGGTTGTCGACCGTCCTTTAAGTAATACGACACGTCAAAATTTGACGGCCCATATGACAGTCCATGACCATCCTTTTTTGTCATTTGGGACGGTTATGGACCATCCTTTTTTCGCAGTTTTGGCGTAGTGATTGAACTTCTACGTTGAACTTCTACTCCGAATTGATTCTTTCGAGCTACATCAAAAGGAGAATATCTAGATAAGTATTTTACAGTTTTGTAAATTCATTATTTTGGTTTCATTGAGATTGTGATAGAAAAATTTCTTTATTTTGGTTTGTCTGAGGTGATCCAGAAAACTCAGAGTGTAGGGTTTTTGAATTATGTGAACCCACTTGAAAGACACAATTGTGAGGGTTTTAGGTGAACCTTGAAAAACCTATTTTCATAGTGAACGCTAATATCCACTGTGTGAGGATATTAGGAGTGGAGTAGTTGTGTGGCTGTTTTTCTAAACAGTTGGTGTACACACAAGCGAACCACTATAATTTCTAATCTTGTGGTTGATTGATTATTTCTTTTTGTGGATGTTTGTAATTTTCCTTTTTCCATTTGTGGAGAATGTTGTAATTTCTTTTATGTAAGTGTAGGAATGTTGTAATAACTTAGTTATTTCCTTTACTATTTATTTCTTTATTCCTCCGTATTAGTTTGAGTTTTTGATACATAGACCGTTCTAGGAATCAGGTTGTCCTATTATAAACCTTTGGTTTTGGTGTAAGGTTATCCTTAGAATAATATCTGTATTAACCTCTCAATACTTGTACTCTTAAGGTTGTTTTACATTTCTGCATTGTGGGATTGTTTATTGTTATCAGTATTTATATTTGTTTAAATTCCGCTGTTAATTTTTAATTTGGCATAGTCCTATTCACCCCCCCTCTAGGACTTAATAGATCAGCCTTTTCAAGTGGTATCAGAGCCTAACAGCTCGTTTTAATTGTTATTTCTTTTAGATTAATTTCCTCAGCTAATCAATCTGAGCTTTATAAAATGTCAAATTTTGATAGCCTTTCAGTCACTAGGCCTTGACCATTTGATGGCTCCAACTATGCCTATTGGAAAGCCAGAATGAGAATTTTCTTAAACTTTATAGATGAGAGCATGTGGCAAACCACAGTGACTAATTGGACCTCTCCTACCACTGAAGTAACTGGTACCGACGAATCCAAAACTATGAAAGTCACACCTTATTTTTCTTAGACCACTCTTTAGAAAAATGAGAGTAGTACCAATGCAAAGGCTCTAAATGCAATTACTTACACACAATCACCAGATGAATTCAAAAGAATTATATCCTATGATACTACAAAGTAAGCTTGGGAAATTTTAGAAATGACACACGAGGGAACAATAATTGTCAAGAAATCTAAAGTCCAAATCCTCACAACCAAATTTGAAGAAATACGTATAGAAGAAAGTGAAACTTTCATGGACTTCTATACAAGATTAAATGACATTGTTAACTATACATGGGGTCTCGGTGATAGAATCCCAGAAAGCAAAGTATATGCAAAGATACTATGCTCACTCACTGAACGGTTCAATTCAAAGATGACTGCAATCCAGGAACTTTATGATGCGGATAATATGAGGGTTAAAGAATTAGTTGGCTCATTACAGACTTATGAGTTAACTTTTAAAGCTCCTATAGGTAAATCTATCGCTCAAAAATCTTCTAAATGTGTTTCTCAAGAAAATATTAGTAATTTTGATTTAGAAAATTCTGAAGATGATATGGCCATTTAACTAAAAAGTTTTATAAGATTTTCAAAAGTAAAAAGAGGGTTGATTCGTAAAAACCTAATGAAAAGAAAAAATCTAAATCTAAAACCTAAAAATCTGTAAAAGACAGTCAATGTTACAACTGCCATGAATATGGGCATCTAGCAAACAAGTGTCCTAAAAAGGACAAACCTAAAAAGAAAGGTATGTTGGCTACTTGGGATGAATCTTCTAGCTCTGAAGCCACTTCTGAATCAGAAGATTCTAAAACCAAGTCAGGTAATGAAGTCAAAGCCCTTATGACTCTAGCCAAGTTCACTTTTTCAGATAATGATGATTCAACTAGTGAAGAAAATCTGAATAGTGATCATGAAAATGAAGAAGATCTTCCAGATTCTTATAATGCTCTTTACAAGGTGAGTTGTAAAATTGTTATTAAACTTAAACTTTAGAAAGAGAAATTTTCAAAACTTAAAGAAAATTTTGATTCTCTTATTTTAGAAAAATCTCACATTTCAAACTGTTTTGAAAAAACTAAGGGCCTAAGGGCGACTTAGATTTCAAAACCTCCCAAGTTGAAAACTTAAAATCTGAAAATGAAAAGCTAAAACTTGAAGTCTCTTCACTTTTGATTTTAAAGGACACATGGAAGCATGCTCAAGGTGATCCTAAGTTAGAAAAACTATTATCCGGATCCAGAAAATATGGCCACCGATCTGGATTGGGCTATGACAAAAGTATTCCTCCCAAACATAAGAATACTCCTCCTAAGTTTGTGAAAGGAGAGTCTTCAAACTCAAAAGGAAAAAGTTTAAATCAAAATTATCCTAAAAATGCTAAAACTTTTCAATCCTTAAAACCTAAAAGCAACTATATCAACTATAAAAATCAGAATCATAATCCTTTAGCTGAGAAAATTGTTAATTTACTTAAGGAGTTGTTAAAATCTAACTTAGTGAGTCGGTCTTATAACAACTACAAACATAAGAAGACCAACTATACTCCTAAACCCAAGACTGTAATGAAATGGGTTCCTAAGGTTGCTTGCTTGGTTTCCCACACCGCTTTCAAAGCTTCTAGCCATTCAAATTGGTACCTAGACAGTGGTTGCTTCAGACATATGACAGGCAACAAGGGCCTGTTCACCAATCTTAAAGACATGACTGATGGTTCAGTCACATTCGATGATGGTAGCAACTGCAGGATTGTTGGCCAAGGTACGGTCCAACTTTTTAACCTCCCTTTATTTGAGAATGTTTTATATATAGAAGGGTTAAAATACAACTTAATAAGCATTTCTCAAATATGAGATAATAATCATAGTGTAAAATTTACTAACCTAGGGTGTGAAATTTTAAATAAAAATGTTCTGTAATATTAACTGGTCACAGAACTTCTGAAAACTGCTACATTGTACGTGATTCAAGCTCATCTAATTTAACGTGCTACATGGTCCATACCGATGAGACCGAGTTATGACATAAACGCCTCGGACATGTACACTACCGTAACTTGTATAGATTGAGAAAAAGAGAGTTGATAAGAGGTCTACCTAAACTACAGAAAGTAAACAAAATATGTGGTGAATGTCAGATTGGCAAACAAACTAGGAGTACTCACAAAAAGGTGGACTCCAATGCCACATCTAAACCACTTGAACTCCTTCATATGGATCTTATTGGACCAACTAGAACGGAGAGTCAAGGTGGCAAGAAGTACATACTAGTAATTGTGGATGACTTTATCAGATTCACTTGGGTAGTCTTCTTAAGAGAAAAATAAGAAACTCTCGATGAAGTAAAAAAGGGTACTTAGATGTATCCAAACTGAAAAAGAGTCTTAAGTCTATAAGATCCGTAGCAATCATGGATCAGAATTTGAGAATAGTGGTTTTGATAAGTTTTGCAGTGATCAGGGAATATCACATGAATTCTCTGCGCTCAAAACACCACAACAAAATGGTATAATAGAAAGAAAAAATAGAGTGCTTCAAGAAATGACAAATGTAATATTAAATAGTATGACGGTCCCTAAAAATCTTTGGGCCAAAGCCGTAAATACTGCGTGTTGTATAATTAACTGCGTTTATACTAGAAAATTAAACTGTAAAACGGCTTATGAAATGTGGTTTGATAAGAAGCCTACTGCCAAATATATACTTTCAAGTTTTTGGCAGCAAGTGCTACATTTTACGTGACCAAGAAAATCTGAGTAAGTTTGACACCAAAGGTGATGAAGGAATATTTTTAGGGTATGCTTTGAATAGTCGAGCATATCGAGTTCTTAATAAGAGGATTGGTGTAATTCAAGAGTCCATTAATGTAGTTATTGATGATCACTTAAATACACCTGTCTCAAGTTCAGAAAATGATGAAGTACTTCTAATTGATAAACCAGATACTTCATCAAGTCAAAATAACTCTGAACTGAGGACTGTTAAAGATCATCCAACTAATCAGATTCTTGAAAACCCTCTCACTGATGTGTGCAGTTGTAGACAACTAGAAGATATGTATAATTACGTGTGCTTTACATCTCAGATGGAACTGGCTAACGTAAAAGAAACTCTTACTGACAAAAACTGGATAGTTGCAATACAAGAAGAGCTCAATCAATTTGTTAGAAATGATGTTTGGTACTTAGTTCCAAGACTTAAAGATAAACACATTATTGGAATAAAATGGATTTTAAAAAATAAGTCTGATAAACTTGGTAATATCATTAGAAACAAGGCTATGCTAGTTGTACAAGGGTACACTCAAATTGAAGGCATCGATTATGATGAGACCTTTGCCCCAGTAGCTCATCGTAAACCACTCGGACTATTTATATCCATTGCATGCTTTAGAAAGTTCAAAATATACCAAATGGAAGTAAAGAGTACTTTTTTGAATGACAATTTGCATGAAGAAGTATATGTTAAACAACTAACGGGTTTTGAAGACCCTAAGACTGCTGATCATGTCTATTGCCTAAAAAAGGCTCTCTACAGTTTAAAACAAGCTCCCAAGGCATGGTACGAAAAGTTGACTAAGTTTCTACTAAGTCATAATTTTCTAATGGGAAGTGTTGATAAGATTTTATTTGTTAAGAAACATAATAATCACATTTTAATAGTGAAAATTTATGTTGATGATATATTTTATGGATCTACCTGTGCTAACATGACTGTTGAGTTTGCAGATCTTATGAAATTTAAGTTCGAAATGAGCATGGTTGGAGAATTAAATTATTTTCTTAGGTTGCAAGTTAAATAACAACCTAGTGGTTTTTTATTTCTCAAACCAAATAGCTCCGAACTTAGTTAAAAAGTTCAGATTTGAGAATGGAAAAAATTTTGATACTCCTATGATTACTACTTTGAAACTCTCAAAGGACTCTACAGGTAAGAGTGTGGATCCTCAACTATATCGCTGTATAATTAGAAGTTTGCTTTATTTAACTGCAAGTAGATATAATATTGCATTTAGCGTAGGAATTTGCGCTATATATCAATCTGACCTTAAAGAGTCACATTTAACTGCTGTTAAGCGGATTATGCGATATGTCGCAAGTTTAGCAAATCTGGGTCTCTGGTATCTACATGATACTAGTGTTCAATTAGCTAGTTACATAGATGCTGATTGGGTTGGTAATGTTAATGATAGAAAATCAACCAGTGGTGGTTGTTTCTATATTGGGAACTGTTTAGTTTCCTGGTTAAGTAAGAAACAAAGTTTCGTATCGCTTTTAACTGTTGAAGCTGAATACATTGCGGCAGGTATTGCATATACTCAGCTTGTATGGATGAAAAGGATGCTAAGTGATTATGGAATTGCACAGGATTCTATGACTTTATATTGTGATAATTCCAGTGTAATTAATATATCTAAAAATTCAATCCAGCATTCATGAACCAAGCACATTGACATTAGATATCACCCCGAACTTTTCAATACCCAATTATTGAAAGTCCTCGGGTGTTACCATAAATTTAGTCTACCATATATATGAGTACAATACCAATTTAACTATTCTCACCTTGCATCTATCCTCAAACCTGAATCTGACCACTGGGAATGACCTTCATCCATAAATCAAGTCATCTGACCGTTGATCATGTGGTTGGATACATGTACCTTCTCTCGACTAAATCGGTGAATAACTCTTTAACCATAATGATTTAGATGCAAGTTATTTTGTAAGAATTGTTTAGAAATAGACATCGAACCAAGTAGAACTGTTAGATTTCACAAAACTCTTAGATTAACAATAATTACAAAAATGCCATCAACCTATACCTTGAATTCAAATTCACATGGTTCTCATGATCCGTTTCATGTGAAATATTATACCAGGTCTAATTATCATAAATCAACCGTACACATAAAATTTCAGCCCTTAGATCCCATTAATTTAGTTACTTGATCCCTACATCCGTCCGTACACTTATCAGATCAAGATTCTGATCCGTTCACCTTGTTTACACAATATGAATATGCTTAACCCACCATTAGAATTACAATCTGAGAAACCTACACGTGTGAATAAGACACCCTAATCTGACGATACACATGCTTTACCCCTAATCCTCCTGAAACCCTCTTTACATATTATCCGTTTACAAAACTGATCGTATACCCACCTACATATATAGTAAGAGTGTTAACCATTAAGTTCTCTTATTTTTAGCTAGTCATCTGACCCCCGGTCATATTTGGATCTGCCAAACGGGCCACAAGAACATCACGGTAAACCGATCATCATGAAGATCTTAGGTTCTAAGTCCAAACTGCCCGGTAACTTGCCGATTAGAGGTGTACAAATATTATTTTAGAATTTTGAAGTATATTAGCCATTAAAAGAATATTTTATTTATCATCGGGAGATCGGGACCCAAACTGGATCACATGAAAGAGCACGAAAAATGATGCATGTTCGTCAAATTTCAAGACATTCGGACGGCACATTTCGATATAACGGGCGTCAGATGCCGGTTAAAAAATGGATGGCGAGTTCATAAATACTGAATGCCATTACATGCCACCATTGATGCTTGTATCGAATAGTATGGCCCACCCGATCAACAGATCTGCCCCATTTTTGGACCTTAATCCTAGCAGGATATGGGGAACACAATGAACAGAGCGGATCGTACAACTATTAGTAGTAAAGTGAACTTCTCACAAAATATCAATTCACTCAAATTTCTACGTGCATGGGGTTTGACGTTAAATACCATTTAATATATTAATGGATCGTGTGGCCCACCTGGAAAGCGGATCTGACTCAAACTTGGGGCTATGGGCTACAACGACATGCAAATAGTGGTGAATGGCATGGATTCTCCGAAAGATCATCACAAGTGGACCCCACTTAATCAAACAGAATTGGCATTCTTTCCGCACAAGCTAGCTGTTGTTACAGCGACTAAACCGAGCGGAATGACGGGTTTCACCCTACTTCCCTACCCCGCGTGTGGGTCACCTGATCAATGGATTCCCACCATATTTTGGCCCTTGGCCTAAAACAACCCTACAAAACTAATGAGCGGATTAGATCTCTGGGAATGCCATCAAAGTGGACCCCACTCAATGCTACAGTAAGTCTCAACTCTCCAAGATAGAAATCCTTCCGAAATATGTATTCAAATTCAAAAAGAACTACCTCCGTTTCTTCCTCCTAAAACAATCACGTTCCAACTAGGATTAGCATAAATAGATCAATCATGTTCCAACTAGGATTAGCATCAATAGATCTCACCACTCCATATGGGATGATCCCCACCCTCAGTGGACCCTGCTAACTGAAGGACCGATTTGAAAAAGGAACTCTCTCGCATGCTACACCAATGCCCATGAAAATCGTCATTGTAACAATATGTAGTTTAGATTTAGGGTGTGCCCCATTAGCATGGGCTACTTGAGTTTTGATCTTGCACCACCCATAGTCAGATGGCCTAAATAGGACCCATAAAACATGACAAACGGTATGGATCTCACTAATCCTCACTGAAGGCCCCACACATTGGTGGTGCATGTACACATAATGTGTACACTCCTGAGGATCACCAAAACCAAGGCTAGCCAAGATTTCAGCCAAGATTTCACGTGAAGGATATGCACGGGTCCTCATGTTTACAAAAGACTTCCCGTCCCACCGGTATAAGCCACGACAGAAAGAAAAGAAGAAACGTGGGAGGAAGAGAAAGCTGAAAGATTCAGGTAAAATCCCAGATCTGAACTCCAATTCCCACCATTATTAGAATTTTGCCGTTCTCCCGTTTAGTTGGATTTAAATTCTCCTGTTTTGATCAATTTTTCTAGTTCATCTCATGCAGTTTTCTGTTTTAAAATTTCGATTCCAGTTCTAGTGCGGATCTCTTGAAACCGGTTGCATTTCGGCCACATTAAAAGGTCTGGCTCTCACTTCCTGATTTTAATATATAAATATCTATCTTTTCATCCATTGCTATAAAACCCCTCTCTTATTGGTATTATTACCAAATAAATCCTAATCGTGCACGCCAGTTGGCCGAAGTTTTCCATCCCACCTGCCGACTTGGATGGGGTACTACTTCTCTAGTAATCTGAGGGGCCCATATGATCTCCGGTTTGATCACTATACATATATTCCATGTGGAGTGTGGTTAACGTTACCTGGATCTTACATGTATCAATGTTTGACCCGGCTAGGTAATCTAAACCTTAGGTTGAGACCTTAACCCTAAATAGTTTGTAAGCTTGAACATAACTGTATAAATTTATAACTCATGATAGGGTTTGATTCTAAGGAAACACGCACTCCCTAGCAACACTGGTAGGCGATTCAAAGTATAAGGTGATGATTTTTCCCCTTACGCTTTCCATTTCCAAATTGGTTTAAGTTATAGTCTTTATCAAATGTTAAAATTTTTAATTCATAGCATGCGATCTCTTATATGATTTATATATGATTTACGATTGATAAATGGGAAATATGATTGCATGTGATAGTTGCTACATGATAGCTCTCATTTTAATTTATAGTTCACATCATGACCTGTTTTGATTATTATGCTTAACATATGCCTGTCATGCTATAGCAGTATATTCTCATATGAATTGTTGTAAGTCATCATGAACCTATATTCACTACACTTATTAGTGGGTAAACCCTCTAGTGTATGTGAACCCATACTTAGTATGTAACATGATGGAGTGTGGAATCGAATGAACCCTCGATTGGAGGTTATGTAGGACATGAGATTCCCTACTCAATTAATTTGATTGACCACTGATCGATGGGTTTCATTAAGCATCCTAAGGTGGGAGAAATCTCATGAGCTAGGGATGGTGGTAATGGGACACTATGTCCAAGCTGTCGGCCTACGCTGGGTGATGAGCCCCCCGTAGTGACCATTGAGTAACTTAAAATGGCTGATTGTAATTGAAATAATAACGGGTTAGCTGATCATGCATCCATAGCATATTGGCGATGACGGGTGGCTAATTCTGGATGTTGTAGCATGTTCCCTTAGGAGCATTAAGGGATTACTATGCTAGCTCTCAGACCACCGACTATTGACCTATTTGTCCGACTGGATACATCCCCAGGTCGATGATTGCATGGGTGACGAGCCCAAGTCCGACTGGATAAACATCCCCAGGTCGATGTGCATTCATGCATCCATGCATATAAAAAGACTGCATCATGTACTATTTTGAATGTTTGTTGTTTTTAACTATGCTTAGCTAAGGCGGTGGTGTGTAATCTTGAGGGGAATTCACACTGAGCTGGCCACTCATTCATCGAATATCCAACCGTACAGAGTATGCAGGTATAGGTGGAGAAAACGATAGTACTGACCCTGATGGTACGATGGTGGAGCCTGAAAACGGATATTATGAAGACGAGCCGCAACAAGAAGCGGCCGGTTGTTTCGATTTAAATTAATAGCAGTAGTGCTCTTATGTTTAATTTGATACATTGATAATTTTTGTTTTAAAAAAAAGTGTAATAAGGCCCCCACCTGAGTGGGCTAAATAATTGAGCTTATATAATATTAATCCATGCTTGCTTACGCTATCATACTCTGATTTTAATCTTCCACTAGATCTCTGATTTATTAACTCTCGGGTTTCCAGAACAAGTCTTGTACTTGGGTTCTGAAAACATGGGGCGTTACAGTTGGTATCAGAGCAGAGTCTGAGATAACCAGGCTGTGGGATCCAAAAAAAAATTATATGAAACTTTAGGAAAATCCCCGTAGAATGTAGGTAGAAAGAACAAATGAAGAAACAAGAAATACTTAGGTCCCCTTAATTAATAATAATAATAAGATTATATATATATATAGATTGAACTGGCAAAGAGGCCCGATATTTAGAATGATTTAGGATATTTAGGTTCATTTAATCATGGCTTATTTAATGATTGACATATACTCAATGTTACTGTCATAGTCATACTATGCTAATTCACTAATCTATCACCTGAACCATGAAATTCTAAATCTCTCAGAAACCATGCCGCCAGTATTACGGTCCCAACGAACCAATACGATCGATGTCCACCCCATTCCACCAACCGAGTGCCAAAGGGAGCATAGCCCTATCTACACACCAGGCCTTCCACCTGGAGTGGGGAATGAGGACACGAGGTCCGAAGCTGTTGGGGATTCTCCATCCCCTCAGGCCCTTGCATCAGGGCCACCCTCGCAATACTTTGAGCAGCGGATGCCTTCGGCTGAACCTTCAACCAACGCACATGCCGACACACCTATGGGGGCGGTAGCCTTTTCTGCTTTGGCACAAATGGCCGCAGCAATGCATCAACAACAGGACACGTTCGCATGGCAACAGCAAGACATGCATGCATTGATGATGGAGACTTTACGGAGTAGGGATCGTCGAGAGTCGTCACGAGATAGAGAGGGTCGAAGTGCAGATATCTTTGAACGATTTCAAAGGCTTCGCCCGCCCATGTTCGAAGGGGCGCCAGATCCGGTGAAGGCGGAACACTGGCTGGTAAGAATCACTAAGCTAATGCGGCCTCTGGAGTGTTCTGATTCACAAATGGTGACCTTAGCTACCTATCTGTTAGAAGGAGAAGCAGAAAACTGGTGGCAGAGTGTGCAGCGGGGTGTTTCAGCCAGGTATGCCTGGACATGGGCAGGCTTCCGAGAAAAATTCCTGGAAAAGTATTTTCCTCGGTCATGTAGGAACGAGAAAATAGATCAGTTCTTGAAGCTGGAACAGGGTAGTATGACCGTTGCCCAATACGAGGCTAGATTTGACGAACTCTCCCGTTTTATGCCTAAGGCCCTGGAAGATATGGAATACAAGCTACAAAAGTTCAAGGAAGGACTCAGGCCAGGTATTCAGTCACGGCTATGCGCCTGGGATTTTGGAGATTTTGCGGAACTAGTGGACAAAGCCATGCGGTAGAAAAAGATTTTGAACGCACCATGAGGACTCGCCCTCTAGTAAGCGGCACCCTAGTCAGGCCTAGGTAGGCACCTTCCACCCCACTAATACCAGAGAAAAAGAATAGAGTCATACCTGCGGGCGCTTCAATCATGCTTCCCATGAGGAATTGTGACTACTGCCACAAAGCTGGACATTTTGCGCGAAATTATTTCAAGAAAATGAAGGACGAAGGCACCACTCCACTGGCAAATCGCCCTCAGCCGGGTCCAGTAACAACCAGGGCAGTACCTTGGCAGCAGCCGCCTAGGTCAAGACCTTCAGCTCAGTAGAAGGTTCCCCTTGCCCGCATGTATGCCATAGCCGCTACAGAAGCTGAAGAGGACCCTCATCAGACGATTCATGGTACAGCTCACATCAACGGTACCCCTGTACTCCTCCTATTTGATTCTGGTGCAACTTTATCTTTCGTAGACTCTACTATTGCAAATAGACTTGAACTGAAAATAACCCGAATGCATGCCCCCTTAGTCGTAGCATCTCCCATGGGGACATTCATCGATACAGACAAAATATGTCAAGCTTGTCCTCTAACCCTTGCAAGACGCGAAGTGGCTGTGGACCTGGTCAAAATGCCTATAAAACGGTTCGATATCATCCTAGGCATGGATTGGCTTTCTCAAGTCCGAGCAGTGATGGACTGCCATGGCAAAACGGTCACTATAACAGTCTCTGGGCAACCCTCTTTTACAGTAAAGGGAAAGAGTAGGCACAACACATTTGGAAGCTTACAAGCCTTAGACGAACCAGAATCAGTCGAGTCCACCATCAGCCCAATACCAGCAGTATGGGAATTCTCTGAGGTATTTCAAGAGATACCAGGACTGCCCCCAAGACGAGCGATAGATTTTTGGATAGATCTTAAACCAGGAAATACTCCCATATCATTACCCCCGTTTCGCATGCCCCCTTGCGAAATGGAAGAACTTAGGAACCAGATAAAAGAGCTGCTGACCCAGGGTTTCATTCGCCCCAGCGTTTCTCCGTGGGGAGCGCCGGTCTTGTTCGTGAAAAAGAAGGACGGGTCGATGCGTCTCTGCATTGATTACCGACAATTGAATGAAGTCACGATAAAGAACAAGTACCCCCTGTCACGTATCGATGACCTATTCGACCAGCTCAAGGGTGCCAAGTACTTCTCCAAGATCGATCTATGATTAGGATACCATCAGCTGAGAATCAAGGATGAGGATATCCCCAAAACAGCATTTAGGACTCGTTATGGGCACTATGAGTTCCTGGTTATGCCCTTCGGCCTCACAAATGCTCCGGCAGTATTCATGGACCTCATGAACCGAGTTTTCATGCCTTACCTAGATCGATTCGTGATCGTGTTCATCGATGACATCCTGGTTTACTCCAAAAGCAAGGAGGAGCATGAACAACACCTGCGCACGGTCCTAAGTACGTTAAAGGAAAATCAACTATATGCTAAGTTGTCCAAATGCGAGTTTTGGGAAGAGGAAGTGAAGTTTTTAGGGCATGTGGTGAAGGCAGAAGGTATATCGGTCGATCCCGCTACGGTAGAAGCAGTGTTAAGATGGGAGCAGCCCACTACAGTTACCGAGGTTCGGAGTTCTCTGGGCATGGCAAGGTACTACAAGCGCTTCATCAAGGAATTCTCAAGGATCACGCGACCACTCACTCAGCTGACAAAGAAGAACGCCCGTTTCACATGGGACAAGAACACGGAAGCAACCTTTCAGGAGTTAAAGATGAGGCTAACCTCTGCACCGGTGCTTACTCTCCCTCAAGGAGAGGAGTTCGTGGTATATAGCGACGCCTCGAAGTTAGGTTTAGGTTGCGTACTGATGCAGAACGACGGGGTGATTGCTTATGCTTCTCGTCAGTTGAAGAAGCACGAGGAGAATTACCCGACTCATGACCTGGAGTTGGCAGCCGTGGTATTTGCTCTAAAAAAATGGAGGCATTATCTCTATGGAGAGGACTTTCAGTTATTTTGTGACCACAAGAGTCTGAAATATATATTCACGCAAAAGGACTTGAATATGCGACAACGTCGGTGGATGGAGACCCTTAAGGACTTCCATTTTAATATATCTTACCATCCTGGTAAGGCAAACTCGATGGCTGATGCTCTGTGTCGGAAGAAGAAGCATGAACTGATAGTCACTCTGATGATTAAAGAGTGGGAAATGATGGAGTTTGTCCAGGATTTTGATGTCCAACTCACACTCGATGAGCCAGATGCTTATGTGGCTCTTTTGACTGTGGAACCGACCCTGGTTCGACATGTGATTTCTGCCCAAGACCAGGACGCATGGCTTACCAAGATAAAGGAGAAGTGTAAAAGCGAGGAGATTGCTGGTTAGAGGATTGGCAGCGATGGCGGTCTTCGATATCAAGGACGAGTATGCGTACCTAACAATGCAGATCTAAGGAAAGAAGTGATGGTAGAAGCGCATCATTCCAAGTTGGCAATACACCCCGGGAGTACGAAGATGTACAATAACGTGAAGAGGCAGTATTGGTGGAGCAACATGAAAAGAGATATAGCAAGTTTTGTAGCAAGATGTATGGTGTGCCAGAAGATAAAGGTCGAGCATCGCAAGCCCGCAGGACTTCTTCAACCACTACTTGTGGCAGAATGGAAGTGGGACATCATCTTTATGGATTTCATTTCGAGACTTCCTAGGACTGAGAAGAAGCATGACTCAATATGGGTTATTGTGGATAGATTGACAAAGTCTGCTCGATTCCTTCCCATTCGTATGACAGACTCAACAGATAATCTGGCTAAGCTGTACGTTCATGAAGTCGTTCGATCGTATGGGGTTCCTCGGGAGATCATATCAGACCGTGACTCCCGGTTCACGTCCACCTTTTGGAGGAGGTTAAAGGAAGAACTCGGCACGGAACTCAAGTTTAGCACAGCTTTTCACCCCCAGACAGATGGACAGACAGAGAGAGTAAATCAGGTTTTGGAAGATATGCTGAGGGCGTGTGCCCTCGATTACAAGGGAAATTAGGACGACCATTTAGCACACGTAGAATTCGTTTATAATAACAGTTTCCAGTCCAGTATAGGTATGGTACCTTGCGAAGCTCTTTATGGTCACCCCTGTCGAGCTCCTCAGTGTTGGGCAGAAGTTGGAGAACGAAGTTTGTTAGGACCTGAGCTCGTCCAGGTTACCACTCAGGTAATCGATATTATTCGAAAACGTTTGCGCACTGCCCAGAGCAGACAAAAAAGCTATGCAGATAATCGACGACGCAGCCTCTAGTTTGCAACTGGCGATCATGTATTTCTAAAGGTTTCACCTATGAAGGGTTTGATGAGGTTCGGACAGAAAGGAAAGTTTGCACCTCGTTTCATTAGACCTTTTGAAATTTTGCATCCCGTGGGAGCAGTAGCATACCGCCTTGCGCTACCTACTGCACTAATAGGTATCCAAACGTCTTCTACATATCAATGTTAAAGAAGTACACACCGGATGAATCGCACATTGGTAGCTGGGAGCAGATTGAACTTACAGATGATGCTTCTTACATCGAGGAACCTATCCGCATTCTGGATCATAAGGAGCAAGTCCTACGGACAAAGACTATACCATTGGTCAAGGTCCTTTGGTCCCATCACGGAAAAGAAGAGGCAACTTGGGAACGAGAAGCAGAAGTCATGGAAAAGTACCCTCACTTGTTCAATAACGCGTCACAGGTAATTTCAAGGACAAAAATTTATTTATTTATTTATTTATTATTATTATTATTGTTTTTTTAGTGTAGATATATATATATATATATGGTAGCATCCCGATTTTCACATAAGCCAATTACATCCACACCTATTCATGTACATCCACCTCACGAGGGATAAAGTAAAATACTAAACATAACAGATCAGTACAAGTGGAACAAATAAATAAATTTCGGGGATGAAAAGTTTAAAGTAAATGGACTGTAATAACCCGAACTTTTCAATACCCAAGTATTGAAAGTCCTCGGGTGTTACCATAAATTTAGTCTACCATATATATGAGTACGATACCAATTTAACTATTCTCACCTTGCATCTATCCTCAAACCTGAATCTGACCACTGGGAATGACCTTCATCCATAAATCAAGTCATCCGACCGTTGATCATGTGGTCGGATACATGTACCTTTCCTCGACTAAATCGGTGAATAACTCTTTAACCATAATGATTTAGATGCAAGTTATTTTGTAAGAATTGTTTAGAAATAGACATAGAACCAAGTAGAACTGTTAGATTTCACAAAACTCTTAGATTAACAATAATTACAAAAATGCCATCAACCTATACCTTGAATTCAAATTCACATGGTTCTCATGATCCGTTTCATGTGAAATTTTATACCGGGTCTAATTATCATAAATCAACCGTACACATAAAATTTCAGCCCTTAGATCCCATTAATTTAGCTACTTGATCTCTACATCCATCCGTACACTTATCAGATCAAGATTCTGATCCGTTCACCTTGTTCACACCATATGAATATGCTTAACCCACCATTAGAATTACAATCTGAGAAACCTACACGTGTGAATAAGACACCCTAATCTGACGATACACATGCTTTACCCCTAATCCTCCTGAAACCCGCTTTACATATTATCCGTTTACGAAACTGACCGTATACCCACCTACATACATAGTAAGAGTGTTAACCATTAAGTTCTCTTATTTTTAGCTAGTCATCTGACCCCCGGTCATATTTGGATCTGCCAAACGGGCCACAAGAACATCACGGTAAACCGATCATCATGAAGATCTTAGGTTCTAAGTCCAAACTGCCCGGTAACTTGTTGATTAGAGGTGTACAAATATTATTTTGGAATTTTGAAGTATATTAGCCATTAAAAGAATATTTTATTCATCCTTGGGAGATCGGGACCCAAACTGGATCACATGAAAGAGCACGAAAAATGATGCATGTTCGTCAAATTTCAAGACATTCGGACGGCACATTTCGACATAACGGGCGTCGGATGCCGGTTAAAAAATGGATGGCGAGTTCGTAAATAGTGAATGCCATTACATGCCACCATTGATGCTTGAATCGGATAGTATGGCCCACCCGATCAACAGATCTGCCCCATTTTTGGACCTTAATCCTAGCAGGATATGGGGAACACAATGAACAGAGCGGATCGTACAACTATTAGTAGTAAAGTGAACTTCTCACAAAATATCAATTCACTCAAATTTCTACGTGCATGGGGTTTGACGTTAAATACCATTTAATATATTAACAGATCGTGTGGCCCACCTGGAAAGCGGATCTGACTCAAACTTGGGGCTGTGGGCTACAACGACATGCAAATAGTGGTGAATGGCATGGATTCTCCGAAAGATCATCACAAGTGGACCCCACCTAATCAAATAGAATTGGCATTCTTTCCGCACAAGCTAGCTGTTGTTACAGCGACTAAACCAAGCGGAATGACGGGTTTCACCCCACTTCCCTACCCCGCGTGTGGGTTACCCGATCAATGGATTCCCACCATATTTTGGCCCTTGGCCTAAAACAACCCTACAAAACTAATGAGCGGATTAGATCTCTGGGAATGCCATCAAAGTGGACCCCACTCAATGCTACAGTAAGTCTCAACTCTCCAAGATAGAAATCCTTCCGAAATATGTATTCAAATTCAAAAAGAACTACCTCCGTTTCTTCCTCCTAAAACAATCACGTTCCAACTAGGATTAGCATCAATAAATCAATCACGTTCCAACTAGGATTAGCATCAATAGATCTCACCACTCCATATGGGATGATCCCCACCCTCAGTGGACCCTGCTAACTGAAGGACCGATTTGGAAAAGGAACTCTCTCGCATGCTACACCAATGCCCATGAAAATCGTCATTGTAACAATATGTAGTTTAGATTTGGGGTGTGCCCCATTAGCATGGGCCACTTGAGTTTTGATCTTGCACCACCCATAGTCAGATGGCCTAAATAGGACCCATAAAACATGACAGACGGTATGGATCTCACTAATCCTCACTGAAGGCCCCACACATTGGTGGTGCATGTACACATAATGTGTACACTCCTGAGGATCACCAAAACCAAGGCTAGCCAAGATTTCAGCCCAGATTTCACGTGAAGGATATGCACGGGTCCTCATGTTTACAAAAGACCTCCCGTCCCACCAGTATAAGCCACGACAGAAAGAAAAGAAGAAACGTGGGAGGAAGAGAAAGCTGAAAGATTTAGGTAAAACCCCATATCTGAACTCCAATTCCCACCATTATTAGAATTTAGCCGTTCTCCCGTTTAGTTGGATTCAAATTCTCCTGTTTTGATCGATATTTTAGTTCATCTCATGCAGTTTTCTGTTTTAAAATTTCGATTCCAGTTCCAGTGCGGATCTCTTGAAACCGGTTGCATTTCGGCCACATTAAAAGGTCTGGCTCTCACTTCCTGATTTTAATATATAAATATCTATCTTTTCATCCATTGCTATAAAACCCCTCTCTTATTGGTATTATTACCAAATAAATCCTAATCGTGCACGCCAGTTGGCCGAAGTTTTCCATCCCACCTGCCGACTTGGATGGGGTACTACTTCTCTAGTAATCTGAGGGGCCCACATGATCTCTGGTTTGATCACTATACATATATTCCATGTGGAGTGTGGTTAACGTTACCTGGATCTTACATGTATCAATGTTCGACCCGGCTAGGTAATCTAAACCTTAGGTTGAGATCTTAACCCTAAATAGTTTGTAAGCTTGAACATAACTGTATAAATTTATAACTCATGATAGGGTTTGATTCTAAGGAAACACGCACTCCCTAGCAACACTGGTAGGCGATTCAAAGTATAAGGTGATGATTTTTCCCCTTAAGCTTTCCATTTCCAAATTGGTTTAAGTTATAGTCTTTATCAAATGTTAAAATTTTTAATTCATAGCATGCGATCTCTTATATGATTTATATATGATTTACGATTGATAAATGGGAAATATGATTGCATGTGATAGTTGCTACATGATAGCTCTCATTTTAATTTATAGTTCACATCATGACCTGTTTTGATTATTATGCTTAACATATGCCTGTCATGCTATAGCAGTATATTCTCATATGAATTGTTGTAAGTCATTATGAACCTATATTCACTACACTTATTAGTGGGTAAACCCTCTAGTGTATGTGAACCCAGACTTAGGATGTAACATGATGGAGTGTGGAATCGAATGAACCCTCGATTGGAGGTTATGTAGGACATGAGATTCCCTACTCAATTAATTTGATTGATCACTGATCGATGGGTTTCATTAAGCATCCTAAGGTGGGAGAAATCTCATGAGCCAGGGATGGTGGTAATGGGACACTATGCCCGAGCTGTCGGCCTACGCTGGGTGACGAGCCCCCTGTAGTGACCATTGAGTAACTTAAAATGGCTGATTGTAATTGGAATAATAACGGGTTGGCTGATCATGCATCCATAGCATATTGGCGATGACGGGTGGCTAATTCTGGATGTTGTAGCATGTTCCCTTGGGAGCATTAAGGGATTACTTTGCTAGCTCCCAGACCACCGACTATCGACCTATTTGTCCGACTGGATACATCCCTAGGTCGATGATTGCATGGTGACGAGCCCAAGTCCGACTGGATAAACATCCCCAGGTCGATGTGCATTCATGCATCCATGCATATAAAAAGACTGCATCATGTACTATTTTGAATGTTTGTTGTTTTTAACTATGCTTAGCTAAGGCGGCGGTGTGTAATCTTGAGGGGAATTCACACTGAGCTGGCCACTCATTCATCGAATATCCAACCGTCTGATGATTTTATCTGTGGAGAAAACGATAGTACTGACCCTGACGGTACGATGGTGGAGCCTGAAAACGGATATTACGAAGACAAGCCGCAACAAGAAGCGGCCGGTTGTTTCGATTTAAATTAATAGCAGTAGTGCTCTTATGTTTAATTTGATACATTGATAATTTTTATTTTAAAAAAAAAGTGTGTAATAAGGCCCCCAGCTGAGTGGGCTAAATAATTGAGCTTATATGATATTAATCCATGCTTGCTTACGCTATCGTACTCTGATTTTAATCTTCCGCTAGATCTCTGATTTATTAACTCTCGGGTTTCCAGAACAAGTCTCGTACTTGAACCAAGCACATTGACATTAGATATCACTACATTCATGAATTAGTGGAAGAAAAGACAATTTCTTTGGAATACATACCGACCGAGACTCAATTTGCAGGCATATTCACAAAATCTCTTGACAAAAGCAGGTTTGCTAAATTGAAATTTGATCTTGGTATGTGCAATTTGAATTGATAAATTATGTATTTCTGTATCATAATGTATATATTTGTTAGTTTAAATGTTTAAAATTTAAAATTTTATAAATATTGCATAGTTTGGGCTGTGCATGGCTAATCGAGTGCATACTCGACTAATCGTGGCACGACTGGTCGAGCATGTACTTGACCAGCCGTGTAGCACGGGTTGGTACTTTATTTAGGAAAAAATATCTTTTTCTTCATTTTGGGTTTCTTTTCCAACGGGTCTTAGGTCGACTAGTCGAATCCATCTCCTATTTCTTTAAGGTTAGTGCTTTATTTACGTTTTCCTTGTAGATTCAAGTTCTTATCACTCCTTTTTCATCATTAGTGTGATTTATTTCTTGATTCATAGTGGTTTTTGAAATTTTTTTCTCAAAAATCTGATCTAGTGAAAACCCACACTTCCTCTTTTGCAATCTCCATTTTTCTTGTATTCCTTATTGCAAATGGTAGGTAGAACTAGAAAGAAAAGTTCTCGTGGTCTTTCAACTTTTAGGTCGACTCCTATCATAGTGCGCCACCTTCAGTCACCTGAAAATGATCCATCTTATGTGCGGGTATTAGGTTGCGCAATATTATAGTTGAACAACCTGTTCATGTTGAACATATAGCTCCGGTTGATATCCTTCCTCTCCTCTAATCTGTAGGATGGGATAACATTTTACATTGGGTGGGCTAGCATACCGATCTATTGCGCAAGCTATGTATGCATATATTTCTAATTTTTCTACTGAAAATCTAATGTTCATTATTGCAACTAGAGAAGGTCCTGTTGAAATAGACCGACGTCTTATTTCTGGTCTAATGGACATACCTGTCAATAATGAAGGTATTCCCATTAGCACTCTAGTGGTAAAACCATCTGAATCTGAGAAGCGTATGCTTACTAGAGCTTTGTGCAATATAGATGCGGAATGGAGTACTAATGGAAATGCGCTTGCCTCAAAGTGTTTGTTACCCAGATACAGGGTCCTTTATAGGATATTCATTACCAATGATTATCCTCGTTATGGTAACAAAACTGAACTCACTACGTTCATGGTTCGGATTCTTCATTCCATCATCTCTAGTACCTCTGTATGTCTTTCTTCTTTGATTTGTCATTGCATCATTCAATTCCGTCTCCATCCAGGACACAGTGACATTCCCTTCGCGTATCTTATGACTATGTTGACCTCCCATATTTTAGTGGCTATGCCTATTGGAGAAGCTCCGATTCAACACCTAATCTTTAACAATTCCAATATAAACAAAATGAATCTGAGGTTGGCCGCAGGCCAAGTTAATGTGGGTGTTGGTGGAGCTGATGCCGTAAATGAAGAAGAAGGTGATTTACCACCCGATGACATCAATATGGATGATATTTTTGATGAGATCGAATCCGATTCAGCAAATGATCCTGATTATCAGTCATCTGACTTTGATGCGCGGTTACGCTCACTTGAGGAGAAGATAGAGAATATGAATGTGTCCCATGATTTGTTGTTCAAATGTATGCCCAATATCTTAGGCGCCTTAACAAGGGACTTCATCAACTTGATCCTATCATACCTGCTCCTTCTTCGGATTCTGATTAGTATTTTCTCATATGGCTTGTAATAACTTTTATGATACTTGGCTTTCTTTTGTTTCATTGGGTTGAACTTGATTGAACTTGGTTGAACTTGGTTGATCATGCTTGACAACGCTTTTCTTATGGATTTCATTTCTTGACTATCTTGATCATTTATTCCTTATTACTCTTCTTAATCTTCCTTATTTATCTACTTCCTAATCCTTTTATTGGTTCCTTCATTTATCATATTGTGAAAAAACAGGGGAGAATTTTATCATGCTTGTGATATGTGGCATGTGGATTGTAGATAGGTACATTGTGAATAGGTATACATTTTTTTAACGTCAGGGGGAGTAAGTAAGGGGTAGTTTTCTTGGGGGAGTAAATGCGAATTGTTGTGACTCATTGATAACTGGTGCATGATTCTTTATTGTGCGTATAATGCTTATGTTATGAAGTGTGTTTTGTCGCAAATTTGACAAAGGGGGGGATTGTAAGTGCTATAGTTTCTAGCTCCTATTATTGTCAAATTTTGTAGTGTCAAAATCTCTTGGAATCTGTGTCTTGTGTAGTGCATCTATATATACAAGACAGTGCATCTCATGTACAAGGATAAAAGTCTTTACTTCAAGAACTTCAAATGCAAGATTACATGTTCAAGTTCAAGTACAACACCAAGTGTGATTTCAATCTTACAAGCTTCAAAGTTCAAGTTTTCAAAGTTTTGTCGAAGTTAAGACAATGTTTCTTTACTTTGAACTCCAAGCTCAAGCTTCAATGTTAGTCATATTCAAGCCTCAAAAGTCTCAAGCTCAAGATTCATCATATAACAAGATACCAAGCTTTGTGAACTTTAAAGAACAACTATTAGCTGAAGCAAATGAAGATTTAATGTTCATACATTACTTATAAGGTATGAATGACCCTAGATTGACCATAGGGTAGGTCATTTTGAATACATAATTTAAATTCAGTCACTTTATAAGTGCATTGACTATTTCGCGACTAGTCTTGGACTAAGTTCAACTAGTCTTAGCACTAGCTCGACCAGTCCAAGAATTTCTCGACCAGTCCTAAGTTTGTTACTGATTTTCAGGAACTTTTGTTAAAGCCTCGACTAGTCCTGGAGACTGCTCGACCGGTCGTGTGAACAGTGCTCGACCTGTGCTCGACCAGTCCAGCAGGCTCAACTCAAAGTCCAGTAACTAAATTGGGTCCCACACGACTAGTCGTGGACAGGACTCGACCGGTCGTGGAGGCCATTCGACCGGTCAAGTAGACCCTACGACCAGTCTTAGAACGGCCTTATCTTATCGCACCCAAACTTTCAAAAGTTTGTTAGTCCTACGACCAGTCGTGCCGACCTCAGGACTAGTCGAGAGTGCGATTTTTACAACTATAAATAGAGCACGAATTTCAGAGTTTAATGTTCAATTCAAGCTAAATCAATACGCCACTCTGAGAGATATGTTAGTGATATTCTTAAGCTATTTAGTGCTCATTTTATATTCTCTTTAATTAGTTTTTTACATTTGATTTTGTATTCTGCATTCCAATTTTATTTGAAAGAGGGATTGAAGTATTTCCATTTCTTGAAATCAAAATCAAATCAAGCTAGCCCAAGGTGATTAAATTTGAAATTAATTTAGAACCTAGAACCATTTCATAAGTGAGTGTGGACATTGAACTTCTACATTGAACTTCTATTCCGAATTAGTTCTTGCGGGCTGCATCAAAAGGAGAATATCCAGATAGGTATTTGGCAATTTTGTAAATTCATTATTTTGGTTTCATTGAGATTGTGCTAGAAAAATTTCTTTGTTTTGGTTTATCTGAGGTGATCCAGAAAACTCAGAGTGTCGGGTTTTTGAATTGTGTAAGCCCACTTGAAAGACACAATTGTGAGGGTTTTAGGTGAACCTTGAAAAACCTATTTTCATAGTGAACGCTAATATCTGCTGTGTGAGGATATTAGGAGTGGAGTAGTTGTGTGGCTGTTTTTCTAAACAGTTGGTATATACACAAGCGAACCACTATAATTTCTAGTCTTGTGGTTGATTGATTATTTCTTTTTATGGATGTTTGTAATTTTTCTTTTTGCATTTGTGGAGAATGTTATAATTTCTTTTATGCAAGTGTGAGAATGTTGTAATAGCTTAGTTATTTCCTTTACTATTTAATTCTTTATTCCTCTGCATTAGTTTGAGTTTTTGATACACGGACCGTTCTAGGAATCAGGTTGTCCTACCATAAACCTTTGGTTTTTGGTGTAAGGTTGTCCTTAGAACAACATCTGTATCAACCTCTCAATACTTGTACTGTTGCGGTTGTTTTACATTTCTGCATTGTGAGATTGTTTATTACTATCAGTATTTATATTTGTTTAAATTTCACTGTTAATTTTTAATTTGGTATAGTCCTATTCACCCCCCCTCTAGGACTTAATAGCTCGGCCTTTTCATGATTCTCACTTAAATTAGGCTAGGAACCCTAGAGGTCACCCATGAGCAAGTTTAGAATTAATTTAACCATCAAGATCTCATTGGTCGTAGAATAACCTACGTATTTAGGAAGTATGGCTCACCTAGGCTTTGGATATACTTGATATATGGCCAGGGGTCCCACTTGCTTACGGGGACTGAATAGATAAGAATGGATTGAAATCAGAGGAGACCCAATTGTTGGTTCATTGGAAACAATCCTCGCTTGTATACCAAACTATCCACCTGTTGCCGTTCAACATGGGCCATCACGTCGCTAGAGAGACCTATTTTTAGAATTCAAACTTCGATGATGGACGAATCTAGCTGACCTAAGCAAAGCAACCCTAATGTTAGGGTACGTAGCTTACGGGGATTGAATAGTTAAGAATGGGTTGAAATAAGAGGAGACCCAATTGTTGGTTCGTTGAAAATAATCCTCGCTTGTATACCAAACTATCCACCTGTTACCGTTCAAGATGGGCCATCACGTCACTAAAGAGTCCTATTTTTAAAATTCAAACTTCGATGATGGACGAATCTAGCTGACTTAAGCAAAGCAACCCAAATGTTAGGGTACGTAGCTAAATGACGCACATTGAGTAGTCCCAACACCTACATACATATATAATAAATAAATAAATAAACAAAAACAGATAAATAAATAAATGGCAATGTACAGGTAATAATAATTATTATTATTATAAAGATAATAATGATAAATAAAATAATGGTAATAATAGTAATAATAATAATAAATGACATTATTAAAAATAGTGTAGCTTGATATTTAGTGTTATGAGAGCATAACAGTTTATATATCCATAATTTGACCATTGATGATCGAACCGGAACTAATCCGACCGTTGGATTTACTTGGCCAACAATAAAGGACGTTAATTCAAGAAGTATGGCCCACCTGGACCTTGGGTCTGCCCCATCTTAGGTCAAAGGGTAAGACAAGGCCCACCAAGGGGAATGGATGGAGTGGATCTGTCGTAAAACATCACGGTGGACCCCATTCAATGAGGTGTGTGTACACAACTGGTGCACACCCAGGGTGCACCAGATGTGTCAGTCCAGTCAAGACGGGTCTGACTCGTGTTTTGCTTAAAAAGGGAGAGACGTCTCCCTATCTCTTCGGTTTCATAGTAGATAGATGAGCGTCGGGTGACCCACCAACTGGGATCGGATCGTTGATCCAAACCGTCCATCCGATCAGGGAGGTGGTGCTGACCAAAACCTTGCTCATCCCGCACATTGGAATGCATGTGCGTGGGCACAATTTACGGTGCAAACAGGCCCTACAAAACCAACATTTCTGAGAATGGAAATTTGATGCTTCCAAGACTGGCGATCCATGTAAGCCTCCTCTTCTCTGCATCTCCACCGTTCAAACCAGGGTAATCTTAGCCGTCCATTCTTGGGAAGCTGGTTTAGAGCTTCCTCAATACCGGAAGGAGAAAACTAGAGGCGAAACCACTCCTCTTTAGTAGTTTTTAGAAACCAGATGTTAGGATTAAATCTCGGCCCTTCGTTCGCATCCAATGGCCTTAAGGGCATTGGAATCCCTACAAGAAGGGAGGGAAAACACCCTACCTCCTGTTCTTACGGCAATACAAAGAGAAACCGGCCGTTTCTCCCTCCATTCGAACCCACTAGTCTATTCTCCACCAAGCTTCAATGAAGCTTTTTTACAAGCTTTCTGGGGACCAAATGAACCATCCCTAAGGACTGGATTGGAGGAAGAAGCAGAGAGGTCGGAGCTGTCATTAACGGCACCCCTCTTCTCCACCGCTGTCGCGCCGTCAACTAATTCATGGATCGAGTCGGACCGGGTCTGGCTAGTTGGGATGTGACTGGGTCAAGTCCAGAGGTTGCTGGACTTCTCTAACTGAAAAGAAGAGAAGAAAGAAAGAAAGAAGATGAAGAGAAGAAGGGAGAGAGGAAGAGGGTGGATGCGTCGTTGCAGCCGCTCAACCGAGCCGAGTTGGGTTGAGTCAGGCCAAACTCAACACCCATTGTTGGATGTTTCTAGCAGACAGAGAGAGAGAGAGAGAGAGAGAGAGAGAGAGAGAACAAGAAAGAAATGGAAGGAAAGAAATAGAGAGCAGGGAAGAGAGGAAGGGAGAAAAGAAAAGAGATGGAGAGATGGGTCGCGGCCAAGTTGGGACTCGCTGACGCAACTCGCCCCGGTTCAAGCCAGTATAATGGTTGGGTTTTCTTTTCTTTTAGGGAAATAGAGAAGAAAAGAAAAGAAAAAGAAAGAGTAGAGGAGAAGAAAGGGAAGAAGAAGGAGAGGAACGTTGTCCTCTTCATGGCACTCACTGTCGAGTTGACTGGGCTCGACTCGGTTGAGTCATAAGGCCTGGTCCAGTCCAGCTCCTTGCTGGTCATTTCTAGCCGTGAGAGTTGAAGAAAAGAAAAGGATGAAAAGAAATGGAAAGAAGAAAAGGGAGAAGAGTGGTTGTGTTGGGCTAAGTCAACTCGGCTCGAATTGAGTCAACAAGGTGAGTCAACTTTTTTCTTCCAAAATAGATTGTTTTGAGTTATTGTTATTGTTAGTATTATGATGATAATTACGATTATCGAGCATGATTAACCGTTAATAGATTATCCATGCTAATAGTAGTTATTACAAATAAAATTACCATTATTACACATTAGTAATTTACTTATCATCCTTAGGTACAATCATTGATAGTAGATCATACTACTTACTTCATCGCAACGATCACTAATGTCATATAGCTAACCTTAATTATATGGTTAATGATAATGGTTGCAATTACACTCCAATTAACACTCAAAACCTAAAATCTATCCTAGACCTAAGTAATCTAAACTCTAGGTCAATACCCTAGGCATAGATAGTGTGTTAAGTTTGGCCCAAGTGTAAAATGTCATAATTCATGGTAGATCATAGTATCCATTATCATGATTAGACTCATTATCGATGGTTGTGACTATTAGCATTCGAAAATATTTATCATTTTCCTTATGAAATTAGTATAATATTTATTAACATAATTATTAGCGTAAGCCCTTATTATTATCGTTACTAAAGATTCTATCATTATTACTTACATTATTTAGGAGATTTTTAGTCATTATAGGAATATTAGATAATGTCGGTATATTTATATAGGAACCTAGGAGCCATCATCAATAATGGATTAGTACTCCTACTATGAATATTATTCGATCCATTATACAATATTAATAATAGTAATACTAATCTAGGATTTAAATCCTAGAATCCAAAGCCTATAACTAAACTCTAGGATGAAGTCCTAATTCTATACTAAAACCCTAAAAGTAATCCAGACCCTAGGTTGTATAAATTTTGACCATAGACACTTGGTAGAATATTGATCTCATGTACAACTTCACAATCCATGGTAGGACTCAACTCTGAGGGTGCACGCGCTTCCTAGCAACATCAGTTAGCGATTTAAAGTATAAGGTGATGATCTCTTCCCCTTGAGCTTTCCATTTTTCCATTAACTTAAGTTATAGTTTTTATTTTAATCTATAATTGATATCTCCATTTTATAATCACATGTGTTAATTGTTGAAATTGAATTACTATATTACATGCTTAAATGTTTGTCCTGCATAATTATTTCATGCTTGTGGATTATTTGTGGATTGCTTAAGGAACTTAGATTGGTACATCAGTGGAAAACCTTCGCTTATAAATATACACCCATACTTGAGATGTAACTCGATTGATGGTGATTGTAATGGACATTCGATCTAGTAGTTATTGAGTGGTGGTCTAAATGGATCATTGATGTGGGCCTACCATCCAGGGTTGTTGTGTCTAAGTGGTTTTCAAGGATGGTCTTTTATCGCACGGTTTTAATACTCGCCCTATGTGGCTTATTTTTATATTTGCCCTATGTGGCTCGTTTTGATATTACCCCTACGTGACTTTGTTTTGGTATTTTCCTTTTATGGTTTCGATGTTTTATACTGTGCAATCATGCGATGGTAAGGCCCATATACTATAATATGATTGGCCATTAGTCGACGGGTTTCCATTAAACATCCTAAGATTGTAGTCTCATGAGCTGGGGATGGTGGTATGGGACCTATGCCTGAGCTATTGGCCTATGCTGGTGACGAACCCCCTAGTGACCTTTGAACTTATTTAAATTGGCTGGTTGTAATTGGACTAATAACAGGTTGATAAATTATGCATACATTACACAAACCAGCATCTTTTGCTATCGTACATGATGTATGTAATTGTCCGACTGGATGTTTTTCTTGGGACGATAGGCAGTCGTTACACCGCACGTAGTATGCTTCACTGACGACCAGCCTCTTTGCATGGTGAAGAGCCCACTATCCGCGTGGATGAGCACCCCCAAGGCGATGATTGCATTCATGCATCCATTCATCCAATAAGACATGCATCATGTATTGTTTTGTATGTTTTATTTTATAACTATGCTTACCTAATGCGGCGGTGTGTAATCTTGAGGGGAATTCACACTGAGTTGGTCACTCATCCATCAATTATATAATAGTACAGGTAGCACAGGTGGCCCAGATGATGTATATGTTCAGACTTGATGAGGGACAGTGCACAGGTGCCATGGATGCACAGCTGTATTGCTAAGAGGAGTCATGCGGTTTGTGGCTTACATTTATTTACTACTATTATTTCTCATGTATGTATATCTTGTAATTGTAAATGTTGAGACATTGGCTTATATAAGTCATTTTGGGCAGCTTCTTGTGTATCTAAATGATAATGCAACTTTCCTTTACGTTTGATTTGTCCATACTATGTTAACTGCTTACTCTGAATGAATGAAAAAAAATATATACTCGAATTTGACCATCCTTTAAGTTTAACACTCGGATTTTTGGGAAACGGGTCATATACTTGGGTCCTGAAAAGTCGGGGCGTTACAGTTGGTATTAGAGCATAGTTTGGACAAACTAGGCCTTGGGAAATGAACTTATATAAACTTTAAATGTCTCAAGTTAGGATGATTGAAACTAGAAATTTGGACTTGGGTGAAATTTTCCTTAAATTTAGAAGAATGATTGTGGATGTAGAAACCCGAACTTAGGTTCCCTTAGAAATTATCAGAATAACCATTTGAACTCATTTGAACTTCCTCTGTAGTTAGGAGAAATTGAGAATGTAGGAACTCAAAACCTTAGGCCCCCTAGATAATTGTTTTAGATGATCGTAGAACTTAGAAGTGGTCCAAGGTTCCTTTGAAAATATAAATACCCAATATTTTAGGTCCCTTAAGAAAGTTGTTGGATAATCTTAGAAATTACGAACTAAACTTAAGTCCCTTAAACATTTTAAGTTTAGTCAATTAAACTTAGAAATGGAAACTTTAGCTCTCTCATAAACTACCAGGATAGTTGTCTTAACTTAGAGACTAAGCTTAAGTATTGTGGGGGATAAGTGCCCACTATGATGCAAATGGGAATTATTATGAACATTCCTCGGATTTGATTCTCAATAAACAATCCTTAGGAAACTTAGAATTTGAACTTTTTCAAAAATTTCTTAAGTTAGAAATGATATCATTATGAGATTTGGCAAATGAAACTAACTTCGAATTGTAGGAATTTTCCTAAACCACCATATTGTACATTTGATTGGACACAAGTGCTCTCTAAACTTAACAATTGCATTAGGAATTGTAACTTGAATTCCCTAATACATCTCTTTAGCTAAAGGCGATATCTCTCATGATTTTCAGTACTTGGAAATGACTAGAGGCAACGTTCTAAAATTCTAGGTAGAATCGCAACCCTAGTGTAAGCATATTGGAAATGTGGTGATAGATCTGGACTAGGCTACGATAAGAATACATCTCCTAAAAGTAAGTCCACTCCACCTATGTTTGTTAAAGGGGAGTCCTCTAACTCAAAAAGGAAAAGTCTGAATCAAAATAGTTTTAAAAATCCTAAAACTTTTCAAGGTATGAAACCTAAAAGCAACCATATCAATTATAGAAATCAGAATCATAACCCCTTAGTTGAGAAAATTGTAGATTTACTCAAGGAGCTTCTAAAATCTAACTCAAATGGTAGAATATATAATAACTACAAGCATAGAAAAATCAACTATACTCCAAAACCCAAAACAGTAATGAAATGGGTCCCTAAGGTTATTTGTCTGGTTGCCCACACTACTTTTAAGGCTTCAAGTCAATCAAAGTGGTACCTAGACAGTGGTTGTTCTAGACACATGACAGGTGACAAAGATTTGTTCACCAATCTTAAAGATATGACTGATGGTTCAGTCACATTCGGTGATGGTAGCAACTGCAGAATTGTTGGCGAAGGTATGGTTCAACTCTTTAATCTTCCTCCATTTGATAATGTTTTGTTTGTAAAGGGCCTTAAGTATAATCTCTTAAGCATTTCTCAAATTTATGATAATAAACATAACGTCAAATTCACCAACTAAGGGTGTGAGATTTCTAATGAGAATGGTTCTATGATATTAATTAATCGCAGAACATCTGAGAACTGCTATATAGTTAGTGATTCAAGCTCGTCCAAGTTATTGTGTTACATGGTCCAAACCAATGAGACCAAACTATGACATAAATGCTTAGGACATGTACACTACCGTAATCTTTATAAACTAAGTAAAGGTGAAGTAATAAGAGGTCTATCCAAGTTAAAGAAAATAGATAAAATTTATGGCGAATATCAGATTGGAAAACAAACTAAGAGTTCTCACAAGAAAGTGAACTCTAGTGCCACATCCAAACCCCTTGAACTCCTCCATATGGATCTCATTGGACCTACTAGAACAGAGAGTTGAGGTGGTAAGAAATAAATTTTGATAATTGTAGATGACTTTACCAGGTAAACATGAGTAGTTTTCATGAGAGAGAAATCTGAAACTCTTGATGAAGTGAAAAGGGTATTCAAGCATATCCAAACTGAGAAGGAATCACATGTCTCTAAAATCTGTAGTGTTCATGGTTCTGAATTTAAAAATAGCAGTTTTGAGAAGTTTTATAGCGATCATGTTATATCGTATGAATTTTCTGCTCCTAAGACACCTCAACAGAATAGGGTTGTTGAACGAAAAAATCGTATGCTTCAAGAAATGACTAATGTCATATTAAACAGCATGAAACTTTCTAAAAATCTTTGGGCTGAAGCAGTGAACATGGCTTATTATATTATTAACCGTGTTTATACTAGAAAGTCAAATAATAAGACTGCATATGAACTATAGTTTGATAAGAAGCCAACAGTCAAATACTTTCGAGTTTTTGGCAACAAATGCTATATTCTATGTGACCGAAAAAATCTGAGTAAATTTAACACTAAAAGTGACGAGAGTATTTTCCTAAGACATGCGCCAAATAGTTGAGCATATCATATTCTCAACAAGAGGACCGGTGTAATTTAGAAATCCATTAATGTGGTTATAGATGATCACCTAAATACACCTGTCTCAAGTTCAGAAGATGATGAAGTCTCTTTATTTGATAAACCACTCTTCATCTAGTCAAAATGACACTGAACTGTGGTCAGTTAAAGACCATCCAATTGATCATATTCTTGAGAACCCTCTCACTGGTATGTGCACTTGTAGACAATTAGAAAACATTTGAAATTATGTGCGCTTCACATCCCAAATTGAGCCAGCCAACATAAAAGAAGCGCTTGCTGATGAAAACTGGATAGTGGCTATGCAAGATGAACTTAATCAATTCATAAGGAATGATGTATGGTACTTAGTTCCTAGACCTAATGATAAACATATTATTGGAACTAAATGGATCTTTAAAAATAAGTCTGATGAATTAGGTAATATTATAAGAAACAAGGCTAGACTGGTTGTACAAGGGTACACTCAGATAGAAGACATCGATTATGATGAAACCTTTGTCCTAGTAGGTCTTGAATCTATCAGATTGCTTATATCCATTGCTTGTTATAAAATTTTCAAAATCTATTAAATGGATGTCAAGAGTGCTTTCTTGAACGGTGATTTACATGAGGAAGTATATGTAGAACAACCTACTGGTTTTGAAGACCCTAAACATACTGATCATGTTTATCGCCTGAAAAAGATACTCTATGGATTAAAACAAGCTCCCAGGGCATGGTACGAGAAATTGACTAAGTTTCTACTGAGTCATAACTTTGTAATGGGAAATGTTGATAGGACACTATTTGTAAAGAAACACAATGATCACATACTGATAGTACAGATAAATGTTGATGACATTATCTATGGATTTACTTGTTCTAACTTGTCTGTTAAGTCTGCAGATTTGATGATGTCCAAGTTTAAAATGAGCATGGTTGGAGAACTGAATTATTTTTTAGGTTTGCAAGTAAAACAGCTTGAAGACGGAATCTTTATTCCTCAAACCAAGTATGCTCTAAACTTAGTAAAAAAGTTTAGATTCGAGAGGGGTAAAATTTTGATACTCCTATGAGTACGACACTTAAGCTCTATAAGGATTCAACAGGTAAAAGTATAGATCCTAAGTTATATCGCAGTATGATAGGTAGTTTATTATATTTAACTGCGAGCCGACTTAATATTGTATTCAACGTAGGAATCTGTGCTAGATATCAATCTGACCCTAAAGAATCTCTCCTGATTGCTGTTAAGTGTATTTTGAGATATGTTGCAAGTACGACCAATGTTGGTCTTTGGTATCCTTATGATACTAATGTTCAATTAGCTGGATATATGAATGCTAATTGGGCTGGTAATATTAATGACCACAAGTCTACCAGCGATGGATGTTTTTATGTTGGAAACTATCTAGTTTCATGGCATAGTAAGAAACAGAGTTCGATATCGCTTTCCACAGCTAAGGCTGAGTATATTGCAGTTGGTAATGCATGCACTCAACTTGTGTGGATGAAGAGGATGTTAAATGATTACGGATTTGTGCAAGATTTTATGGTTCTGTATTGTGACAATTCTAGCGCAATCAACATTTCTAAAAATTCAATCCAACATTCACAAACTAAGCATATTGACATTAAATATCATTATATTTATGAATTAGTGAAAGATAAGATTATTTCATTGGATTATATTCAAACAAAAATGCAGACATTTTCACAAAATCACTTGACAGAAACAGGTTTGCTAAATTGAAATTAGATATTCGTATGTGTAATGTGATATGAGTTAATTGTGTTTACTTGTACTATTTTGCATGTGTTTATTTTTTGCTAATTTTTAAAATAAAAATTGCTGAAAAATAAAAATTTTTGAAGTTGCATGACCAGTCGAGTAGCTTGGGTTTGGAGGTTTTAAAAGTACAAAAGACTACTTTTTCTTCATTTCTCTCATCTTCTCTAACAAACCCTTCCACGACCGGCCGAACCCACCTTCGATTGCTACTTGGTTAGTACATCTTTTCCATTTTTCTTTTGGATTTAGGATCTTTGCACTTCTATTTCCTTGATTTTGAAGTTAATTTCAAGTTTTCTTGTGGCTTTTTTGGTTTTCTAGAATAAAATTTGATTTGGGAGAAACCCTCCACTCCTTTCTTGTATTTCTTTTTTACATTGTGTAATGAAGAGTAGATACAAAAAGAGATCCTCTCGTGGTCTCTCTTCTTCCTATTCCACACTGATTACGATGCGTACTTTTTGACCACCCAAAGAGGACCCCGAATATGTACGGGATATTCGTCTCCGCAATGTAATTATTGAGCGGACAATTAACTTCAATCATTTAAGTCCTTTCAATATTGTTCCCCTCCTTGAAGCTGTAGGATGGGCTAACATATTAAATTGGGGTAGTCCTACATACCGGTCCATTGCACAAGCCATATTTGCTTGTATAAGTGACTTTTTTGTTGAAAATTTAACTTTTACTGTGACAAGTAGAGAAGGTCCGGTTGATGTAGACCGTCACTTGATATCTGATTTGATGGATATTTATGTGAATGATAAAGGAATACCTATCTCTATGTTAGTTGCGAGACCATCTGAATCTGAAAAACGTATGCTAACTAGAATGTTATGCAACATGAAAGCGGAATGGAACTTTGGCATTGCGCTCAGTTTCAAAAATATGTTACCCAGATACAGGATTCTTCATCGTATTTTCATTTCTAATATATATCCTCGATTTGGTAACAAAACTGAGTTAACTTCTTTCATGGCTCGCATACTTCACTCAGTTGTTTCTGGTGTTCCAATTTATCTTCTTTCTCTTATTTGTTATATCATTATTCAGTTTCGTCTCCATCTTGGCCATAGTGATATTCCCTTTACATATCTGATGCCACGCTAACTATTTATAGTCTTATGGTTATGTCTGTTGGAGAAGCTCCTATTTCCCATTTACCCTTCAACAATTCTAACATTAACAAGATGAATCTGAGGTTGGTACCCGGCCAAGTTGATAGGGATGATGTAGGAGCTACTGAAGAAGCTGGAGAGGAAGATGCTTTACCTCCTAATGATGTAAACATGGATGATTTATTTAATGATCTAGAATCTAATTCCAAGGTTGATCTTGACTTTCAGCCTTTTGATTTTGATGCGCAGTTGAGAACCATAGAGGAAAAGGTAGAATGTTTGCATGTATCCCAGGAAACTCAATTCAAATATATGCACAAATACCTTAGGCGCATCAACAAGGGCTTACATCAGATTGATCCTTCTATCCCTTCTCCTTTTTCTGGTTCCGATTAGACTTTTTCTTTGGGCATGTATTAACTTTTAACTAGGATAATATTTGCTAATGTGAACATGACTTTATGTTTCCTAAATGTATTTTCCTGATCATGTTTATAATTTACTTTCTTATTTCTTATACTTCTCATCTCTTTTTGATTATATCATCTGATTGTATTTCTTTCCTTTGTCATATTATAACAAAAAGAGGGAGAAATTGTGGCTTGATTCGAATGCTTTATGATGATTGGGGATGTGTGATTGTAGATATGGTGTATTTTTTTTTTGGATTGGACTTGTATTTGATTTATATAGGTTCTACATATCACATCGCCTGGATTAAGGGGGAGTATTGGATTAAGGGGGAGAGTAATTGTTGCATATTTGGTGCATAATTCTTTTATTGTGATAACTGGTGCATGCTTATTTATTTGGTTTTGTCACAAATTTGACAAAGGGGGAGATTGTAAATGCTATATTGTATATCTAGCACCCAGAGTTGTCAAATTTTGTTGTGTCAAATCATTTAGAATATGTATCATGTTTTGATGAGATGATTAGATCAACTTTATGCATTTTAAAGTTGTCCAAGTCTTCGTCGAACTTCTCTATGTATTCAAATTAAAGAAGCGTTGTCGAAGTATAAGATTTCAAGCTCAAGTACAAGTACTAGTTCAAGGCTCAAGTTCGAGTATAATCTTCAAGATCAGTACTTTAAAGACTCAAGAACTCAAGTCTTTGCTCAAGCTCAAGTTCAAGATTTGAAGACTAGCTTCAAGTATTTCAAGTGTGTGAATTAGCAGAGCGAACGATGTTTCAATTGTTCAAACTCACAAACAAGGTATGGATGACCTTAGATTGACCAAAGGTTAGGTCATATTCATTGTATATGCTATGTGGGCCATTTCATAAGTTTATAAGTCATTTCCTCGACTAGTCCTAGTCTTTGTTCGACTAGTCCAAGCTTTGGCTCGACCCTTAGACCAGTCGAGAGAACAATATTTTTACCTATAAATAGAGGACGAATCTCAGAGTTTTTCATTCATTCCAAGCTATATCAAACCATCACTCTGAGAGATATGTTCCTGCATTTCTTAAGCTATATTATGTTCATTTTAAATTCTCTTAAATAACTTTTTGCATTTGATTTTGTGATCTCCATTCAACTCTATTTCTTTAAAGAAGGGAATTGTGATTTTACCCTCTTTGAGATCAAAATCAAATCAAGCTAGTCTAGGCTGAATTAATCTAAAAAATCATTTAGATTTAGAACCTTTCATTTGTGAGACTGGACATTGAACATCTTCGTCTACATCGGATTGGTTCTACCGGGCTTCTTTAGAAGGAGAATTTTTCAGATAAGTAACATTTATATTTTGTGTATCTTTTGTGGTTTGTGCGGTTGTGCCACGAAAATCTCATTTTTGGTTTTATCTGAGGTAATCTAGAAAATCTCAGAGTGTGGGATTTTTGTAATTGTGTAAGCCTATCTATGACATGAACCTTGGAAAACTTTTTTCATAGTGAATGCTAATATCTCGAGGGAGTGGATATTAGGAGTGGAGTAGTTGTGTGTGAAAAGGCCGAGCTAAGAGTCCTAGAGGGGGGGGGGGGGGGGGTGAAAAGGACCATGCCAAATTAAAAATTAAATGCGAAATTTAAACAAATATAAATAAAGATAGCAATTAAACAATCCCACATACAAAAATGTAAAATAACCTCAAGTTTACAAGTATTGAGAGGTTGATACAGATATTGTTCTAAGGACAACCTTACACCAAAAACCGATGGCTTATGGTAGGATAACCTGATTCTCAGAACGGTCTGTGTATCAAAATCTCAAACCGATACAGAGGAATAAAGAAATAAATAGCAAATAAAATAACTAAGCTATTACAACATTCCCACACTTGCATAGAAAATTACAACATTCTCCATAAATGCATAAAGGGAAATTTCAACATCCACAAAATGAAATAATCAATCAATCACTACAAGACCAGAAATTATAGTGGTTCACTTATGTGTACACCAAATGTTTAGAAAAACAGCCACACAACCACTCCACTCCTAATATCCTCACACAGTGGATATTAGCGTTCATTGTGAAAATAGGTTTTTTAAGGTTCACCTAAAACCCTCGCAATTGTGTCTTTCAAGTGGGCTTACACAATTCAAAAACCCCACACTCTGAGTTTTCTGGATCACCTTAGACAAACCAAAAGAAAGAGATTTTTCTGGCACAATCTCAATGAAACCAAAACAATGAATTTACAAAACAGTAAAATACTTATCTGGATATTCTCCTTTTGATGCAACCCAGAAAAATCAATTCAGAGTAGAAGTTCAACGTAGAAGTTCAATGTTCACACTTACTTGTGAAAAGGTTCTAAGTTCTAAATTGATTTTAAATTAAATCACCTTGGGCTAGCTTGATTTGATTTTGATTCCAAGAAATGGGAATACTTCAATCCCTCTTTCAAATAAAATTGGAATGCAGAATACAAAATCAAGTGCAAAAAGCTAATTAAAGAGAATATGAAATGAGCACTAAATAGCTTAAGAATATCAGTAACTTATCTCTCAGAGCGACGTATTGATTTTGCTTGAATTGGATATCAAAATCTGAATTTCGTGCTCTATTTATAAGTGCAGATATCGCACCTATGACTGGTCCTGAGGTCGGTTCGACTGGTCAAAGGACCAATAAACTTTTAAAAATTTGAGCGCGATAAGATCAGACCATTCCACGACTGTTTGAAGGACCTGCTCGACCGGTCGAGTGACCTCCATGACTGGTCAAGTCCTGTCCACGACTGGTCATGTGGAACTCAAATTAGTTGCTGGACTTTGAGTCGAGACTGCAGGACTAGTCGAGCACTGTTCACACAACTGGTTGAGCAGTCTGCAGGACTGGTCGAGGCTTTAACAAAAATTCCCGAAAATAAGTAACAACCTTAGGACTGGTTGAGAATTTCTCGGACTGGTCAAGCCAGTGTTAGGACTAGTCGAACTTAGTCTAAGACTAGTTGAAAAATAGACTATGCACTTATAAAATGACCCAATTAAATTATGTATTCAAAATGACCTATCCTATGGTTAATCTAGGGTCATTCATACGTTGTAAGTAATATATGAACATTGAATCTTCTTTTGCTTTAGTTGATGGTTGTTCATTGAAGTTCACAAAGCTTGAAATCTTGACCTATAATGAAGCTTGATCTTGAGACCTTTTGAAGCTTGAAATTGAAGGACTTGTCTTGTATTCCAACTTGAGTTTTGAGTACCAAAGTGAAGACTATTGTCTTGCCTTTAGATAAAGCTTTGAAACCTTGAACTTTGAAATTTGAAGGAGTGAACTATGTACTTGAACTTGTATATGTCTTGATCTTGCATTTGAAGTTCTTGAGGTAAAGACCTTTGATCTTGTATATGAGACGCAATGTCTTGAACTTGTAGATGAGCTATACAAGACACAGATTCTAAGAAGTTTTGGCACTACAAAATTTGACAAAAATAGGAGCTAGAAAACATAGCACTAACAATCTCTCCCTTTGTCAAATTTATGACAAAACACACTTCATTTAAAATAAACATAATATGCACAATATAGAATCATGCATCAATTATCACTATAAACCAGTTACAACCTGGTTAAAGAATCATGCACCAGTTATTAACAGGTCAAAACAATTCACATCTACTCCCCCTTACTCCCCCATACATAAAATTGGATGGCTACTTATCCACAATCCACAATCCACATGATGTACCAATTTGGGCCGATTATATCATGATATGTCTAATAACATGCTAGTGTGCTTGGTCTGATAGGACACACTGATAACATGCTTAGTGTAATGGATATCATGCCCAATTATATGCTCATACGCATCATTTGTAAGCCTGTTGAGGATGATGATTGTTCATAGTATACGCCCTTTGACTTAAGACACTTAGGGGATTCCTATATGAGATAGGGTCGCCCTACATGATTCGTGCCCGCATGATTCACACGGTACACATAGGTTTGATTTATATTTTGGATAGTGTGATTCATGCATTGTGCACTATGTGTGACACGTTACATCTATTCCTTAGTGACACTAAGGAGGTGGTCACGTAGCCTTTTTGTAGCGGGTGGATGATTTTATGGACACTGTCAACTATTGAGGTTATCAGCTCCCAAAAATTAAGCAAATTAAAATCTCTGGTGGACCACACCAGAAAATAGTGGTGAATGATCATTAAAAGCTTTTTTAGGTCCAAAAGTTTTGAATGAAGCTAAACTTTGTGTGTGTGTGTGTGTGTATTAGGGAAAAAGGTACTATGCGCTCGTTCACATGTTACCTTCCCATGTGGTCGAGTGTTGGCACTATGCTAGTGGTCGGATGGTGAAAGTTTCAAAAGAACGGTGATATTTTACATGGAGAAAGGTGAGATTTTATAGGAGAGTGGAGAAACAAAACTGGTGAAACCGGCTCTCTCTCACATATGTTTACCACGGAAGCCTCTCGCATGAAGGTCCTACCTTAGAAACCTATGTGGGGCCTACCGTGGGGTTTTTTGAGAAATCCACCCCATCCATCTATTTTTCTCATATCATTTTAAGATATGATCTAAAAAATGAGTCAGGTCTAGGGATCAAGTGGACAAGTTGGGGATTGAACGTCCACCATTAAAAACTTCTTGGGAGATGGAGAAGTTTTAGATCAATCTGATATTTGTGTTTTCACTTCATCCACATCTCTATAACCTTTTGAATGGATTGGATGGTAGAAAAACATCACGATTGCCCTTAAAAATGTTTCAATGGTGGGTGTCATTATCACTGCAGCTTCCTTTAGTGTGGTCCATTGGAGCTGTGGATGTAAGACCCGTGTCCTAGTCCGTACCGTTCCGTTGGCTTCTGCGGTCCTTCCGGTCAAATTCCGGCAACCTTCGCACCGTATCCGACATTTGCGCGCGATTCTAAGCCAAGTCCCGTGCACCGACGTCGGCTCGATCCGAAACTTGTATCATAGCGACCGTGTCGTCGCTGCGGTTCCAACGCCGTGACTTACGCACCGAACCGATACCCAGGCTAGGAGATGTAGGCCAGCGTTTGTTTTGAAGAAATGCCGCGCGTTGCAAATATCGAGGGAATCTCTATGATATGTCCAATTAATCAATCAATGTCAAGTACAAGTCAAGTCACACCTTATCCAAGTACAACAACCCATCCCTCTTTCTCCACAAAGTTAACTCTCTCTCTCTTCACCCATTCCTCTTTTCTCAAAATTTCAACCCAACCCATACATTTCCTTACATCACCCATCACCCATCACACCTCACCCATCCATAACATTCCCATCCTCTCATTCTCTCTCTCATTTCTCAAATCTCCCAAAACAACAAAAATTTCACACGTCCAACCCCTCTCTCCCAAAAACCACAAGTGTGGCCCACCCTCTCATCTTTCATCCACACCATCAATCTCCCATCAACCTCCATCAAAAGGCAAGCTAAGGAGCATTGGAGCCTGAGGGACCAAGAAGAAGGAAGATAAGGTGGGTGATTTACTATTAATTTTTAATTGATGGCCCACTTGTGATGGGACCCAATCTAATGTATGTGTTATAGTCATAAGAGGGGCCCATAGTGGCGGGGCCCCTCCACTATGCCGATCTCTCTCTCCTTCTCTCTATCTCTCTCTTTCCTTTTCCTTGTTGATGGCCCACCTAATATGTGTGTATGTGGCCCACCATGAAGCATGCATTCTATCTAGGCCGTCCACCAAGTGGTCCACATGGTCGTCCGTTTGGACGTGCCTGATTAAAGGAAAACACAAATTTCGGATTGATCAAATCGGCCACGTTCATGTGGGATCCACCTTGATGTGTGGACCACATACAGGTGGGACCCACCACAATGATGTGTTTTTTTATGCCGTCCAGCGTCCCTAGACGGTGGACGTGCTGGTGGCTACAAGGAGCGCATGTACTGATAGGGTGTGTGTACTTTCAAGCTAACAAAAAAGAGAGGAAAAAGGGGCTTTTGGGATGGGCCACGCATGCAGGCCCCACCTTGATGTATGGGACTGATCCACACCGTCTATCCCGTTACCCAGATCATTTTAATTGTTGAGCCAAAATTTGAGACCAATATGATAATCATGCGGGCCATACCATAGGAAATAGTAATTATTACCATTAAAAAAACCCACCCGACGATTTTACCCCTGAAACATACCCAATATTGGGCTTGTTTTGTCAATATTAAGCCATGGGATGCAATGGCCAGGACGAATTTTCCTGATGCAGGCCCCACATGGGAAAAACCGCGGAATTTCTTTTTTAAAAAAAAAAAAATTAAGGCATCAGCATCTGTTGCTGCTGCTGTTAGAGTGCACGCACGCACCGTGCTAGAGGGCGAACGACCGGCTGGGCCTCACGGCTCCAGCTATGGGCCCCCATCATGATGCGTTTCGAACATCAACACCTTGCATTTGATGGGTCCCCTTTATCCATGGGATGTCCCCAAAAATCAGCCGTATACGGAACTCAGGTGGGCCACACCATTTAAAATCATATGAAGACATGCCAAAAACATATAAAACCACTTGTGGGGCCTACCTGAAATTTGGACGCGGCTGAAACTTGGTCTGAACCCTCAGCCAGGTGGGACACACACAATGGGTGGACTGGATTTGTGAACCAAATCATGGTGGGCCCTAGTCCACGTGATTTCATGAATAGATTGGATGTCAATAAACGTTACCGTGGCCCATGGTCCACGTGAACTATTTGGATGGCAAACAAACATCACAGTGGGCCCTACCCAAGGTCCACGTGACCTTATGAATAGGTTGGATTGCAAATAAATATTACAGTGGGCCCTACCCAAGGTCCCCGTGGCCTTATGATCAGTTGGGTGGAAAATAAACCTTAGGTTGGGCCCTAGGTTGGGTGGAAAATAAACATTATGATAGGCCCCACTTGGGACCCACTTAAGTATATATTGTGATCCACACCCTCCATTAGTGTGGGTCCTACCATGATGCATATGTTTCATACAACCGTCCAATCATTTTAGAAAATATTTTAAGGCCGTGTGATAAGGCCCATCTTGGTGTGTTTGTGGGCGGTCTGTTGAGGCCCACCTTGATGTATTGGTGGTCCTTGTTGAGGCCCACTTTGATTTGTATAGGGCCCATATTATGAGCCCCATTGTGATGTATGCAAAGCCCATGTGACTAGGCCCATGTTGATGCATTTGTGGCCCGTCATTGAGGCCCACCTTGATATGTATATACGAGACCCATGTATGAGGCCCATTTGATGTACTGGAGGCCTATGGGTCAAGGCCCAATATGACGTACATAAGGCCCAATGTAGTGTAATTTCACCATAGTATATGTGTTGATTTTGTAGTGGGCTACGCCTTGGGAGCAATGATGGTTTGACGTCCACATTGTATGGATAATGTTGGTTAAATGTCCGCATTATAACTCTTCCTAAGGCCCACGGATAAGCCTATATTTGCGGTAAGTAGGCCGTCTAGGCCCATCTCCGTTATACACAGAGCCCATCTCTTTATACATGTTTAGTATGGATCCATGATTTATAATTATTCGCATCATATGTATGCCTAATGTGAGGAGTGACCGATCATAGCATATGCCTTCGAGCGGACTGTTTATGGGCTCCCTGATAGGCGAAGTTGCCCCATATAAGTGCACGGTACATGCAGGACTATTGCATGACTGATAGTGTGACTCATGCACTTGCATTTGTGTGATTGTAGTTACTGTATGCCCTAGCGACATCAGGGCCATAGCCTCCACAGACACATCGTGGATGGCAGGATTAGATACCGAAAATATTTAGTTCTAGCATACAGGCGTTATAGATGTTCCTGGGTGAAAATTTCTAAACCCGATGATACCAGAGGATGACTCCAACGTCGAGACCGAGGGGATACACAAGCGCGCGAGGGCCGTATACCAGTAGGTCGCGTCTCCCACTGTGTCGGGGTTGGTTAGAAAGGGGTGTGACCTTACCCGCCTGAGTGAGGGGGCAATTTCTAGGTTGAGTTTGTCCAGCTTGAGGAATCGGTCCGCTATCGACGAGCCGGGCCCATATTGGCAGGCGGATAGTGAGGTCTCTTCCACCCTCCCAGTTGTGCGTCCAGATAGCGGTGGCAAGCTGGCGTAGAGTGTACTTGACCCCTGTGATTATCCATACTGAGAACCGCACTGATTTGATGCTCTAGTGAGGAGCTGCATTGATATGTGGATGAGGATTGACATGCTTGACTTATATTCTGCATCGCATGGCCTTTATGTGGCCAATCGTATTCATGATTTGCACCGCATGGCCTTGGTATGACTGATTGCATACATATGTTCATCAGCATGATCCCGCATTTCTCTGACCTTACATTTTGAGCACGCTCATATTGCGCACACACTTACACTACCCTCTAAGCTTTCTATAAGCTTATGCACGATTGATGCGTGCAGGTGACGCTAGGTTGCAGCCGTAGCATAGCAGCAGCAGGAGTGTGTGGTCGAGCCTTTGGATTTTTGTTATTCGCATTATCTTGTATTTCCCTTCAGACGCATTGTACTTAAAGTTTTTTATCATAGTGGATTTGTAATGGTGCTCTTGTGTTTATTGTTCGTGGGTTATGCTTTTGGTTATGCTCATTACAATTAAACTTATGATTTGAAATCCTCCTTGTAGCATCTCAGGATCGGAACCTGGTGTATAAGTGCCGGGAGCCGAGAATGGGGTATTACGGAGGCTGTCGGCCCCAGATTCGGCGATCGAGAATTTTGTGAGCCCGGTTTCCAAGTTTGGGGCGTGACAGTGGACCTACTTCATTTTTAGGATCATACCTTAAAATGATCTGAGAAAGGCAATGAACGACGTGGATAAAACACTTACATCACGTTGGGCCCCACAGAACCTTGCCCGGACGGATTACCTTCCGGGCAGGGGTAAGACGCAATCGAGTCCTCTTTCTTTTGCGTCAATGTGGAACGGGCGAAAACGGATTGGCTACTCCCCCTGCCACTAGCCCGGTGGTGGTGGTCAGTGCTCTATGGGCCCCACCATGATGTATGTGTTTCATCCATGTCGTTCATCCATTTTGACATATCATGTTATGACTTTATCCCAAAAATGAAAGGAATATAAATCTTAGGTGGACCACACCATAGGAAAACAATAGTGATTGGATATCCACCATTAAAATCCTCCTAAGGCCCACTGTACTGTTTATTTGACATCCAATCTATTGATTAGGTCATACAGACATAGATGAAGTGAAAAAACAAATATCATCTTGATCCAAAACTTTTTTGGATCCCAAAAAGTTTTTAATGGTCGACGTTCAATTAACATTGTTTCCTGTAATGTGGTCCACTTTAGATTGGGATATACCTTATTTTTGGTCTCATACCCGAAAATGATCTAGAAAAATAGATGGATGGCACGGATGAAACACATACATCATTGTGGGGCCCACAGATAGAGGTGTACATGGGTCGAGTCGAGTCGAGCCGAGCTTTGCCCAGCTCGTGCTCGACTCAAACTGATCGAGTCTCAACTCGTGCTTGGCTCGGGTCGGCCTTCGAGCTTGGAACAGCAGCTCGTGCTCGGCTTGGCTGAGTTCGAGCCAAGTTCGTGCCAAACACCCACAACTAACATGATATTAAGAGAAAACACAATGCACAAGCTACCATAGGAAGATGTTATAACTTGCCCAATATTGATATAGCTAGTTAAAACAGTAAAATACACCCAAATCATACAGATTTCTTTAACATAAGGGCAGGGGCTTACCGGACTAACTTGTTACAGCAGTGGCAAGGGTGACCGAGCAGTGGCAGGGGCGACCGGACTGGCGAGCTGTAGTGGCAGGGCCGCAGGGGCGATCGGACTGGCAAGCTGCAGTGGCAGGGGAGGCCGTGCGGCGGTGCGGGTAAGGGAGGAGGAGGGAGAGAGACGAGTAGAGAGGGCCGTGTGGGTAAGGGAGGAGGGAGAGAGTAAGGAGATCGGACAGCTGTGCGTCGATGTGACCGTGCGGGTAAGGGAGGATGAGGTTGAGAGTAGAGAGAGAGAGAGAGAGGAGCTTCGCCAGACTGAGAGAGAGGGAGGAAGAGAGGATTAGGGTCTAGGGTTTGTGCAGGCGCCGGGTGGGATGTTTTTTTTTAAAACGAGTAGGGTAGGGTTTTTTTTAAGGGTATATATACCCTGTACCTAGTCGAGTCGAATCGAACCGAGTCTAGTCAAGTCGAATCCAATCGAGTCGAGCTAAGTTCAAGTCGAGCTGGGGCAAGATCGAACTCGGCTCGAACTCGTTTCGAGCTCCAAAAATCAGCTCGACTCGGTTCGAACCCAGCTTCAATCCAAGTCGAGTCGAGCGAGCTACCGAGCTAACTCTGCTCGTGTACAGCTCTACCCACAGAGCACCTACCACCCGCCATTGGCCGGTGGCAGGGGAGTAGCCTGTTTGACGGAAGCAGATTGCGCAGTAACTTACTATGCTTAACGTACTGAGTAAACTCTGTGAGGTCCACCACAATTTATGTATCTGATTCCCGTCCATTCATTTTACCATTTAATTTTAGGGCCTAAGCCCAAAAATTAATCATATAGAATGTTTAAATGGGCCACACCACATGAAACAGTTGAATTGAACATCTATCGTTGAAAAATTCTTGGGGGCCACAAAAGTTTTGGATCAAGCTTATATTTGTTTTTTCTCTTCATCCATGTCTGTATGATCTTATGAACAGATTGGATGACAAATAAACATCACTGTGGGGCCTAACAAGATTTCAATGGTTGAAATCATCGGACGATCTTGCGTCGGTGTGGTCGTGCGGGTAAGGGGGGATGAGGGAGAGAGTAGGGAGAGAGAGAGAGAGAGAGAGAGAGGAGCTTCACCGGACTGAGAGAGAGGGAGGAAGAGAGGATTAGGGTCTAGGGTTCGTGCGGGTGCCGGGCGAGATGTTTTTTTAAAATGGGTAGGGTAAGGTTTTTTTTTTTGTTTTTTTTAAAGGGTATATATACCCTGTAACGAGTCGAGTTGAATCAAACCGAGTCAGCCGAGTTCGAGCAGTATTCGAGTCGAGTCGAGCTGGGGCAAGATCGAACTCGGCCCGAACTCGTTTCGAGCTCCAAAAATCAGCTCGACTCAGTTCGAACCCAGCATCGATCCAAGTCGAGTCGACCTTTTTCGAGTCGAGTCGAGTGAGCTACCAAGCTAACTCTGCTTGTGTACAGCTCTACCTACAGAGCACCTACCACCCGCCATTGGCTGGTGGCAGGGGAGTAGCCTGTTTGACGGAAGCAGATTGCACAGTAACTTACTATGCTTAGCGTACTGAGTAAACTTTGTGAGGTCCACCACAATTTATGTATCTGATCCTCATCCATTCATTTTACCATTTAATTTTGGGGCCTGAGCCCAAAAATTAATCATATAGAATGTTTAAATAGGCCACACCACATGAAACAGTTGAATTGAACATCTACCGTTGAAAAATTCTGGAGGGCCACAAAAGTTTTGGATCAAGCTTATATTTGTTTTTTCTCTTCATCCATGTCTGACCCACCGCATTCTTGCCATAGCTACTTCTTATTACCAAGCTTAGACAATCACGACGGCTATGGCATACATGGATGGTGTGGATACATGCCACGTACAATAATCCCATTCAATGGTATGAATTGGCAAGCCATGGTTCGACCTTCTACATGTTTTCCCAAAAATAAATCTGGTCCACTCAACATGTGGGCCCCAATATTAGAAAGAGTGGATTAGTTGGAAAGCTTCAGCCAAGTTTTTCATGGTTGTATTATAACTGTGGTCCTCCTGACTAGTGGATCAACCTAATTCTTGGGCTAGGGCATAAATGTGGTTGTACCTTTCTGTGGATGAATTGGATCTTGCACTTATCATTCCATGGCGGCACATGTGTGGCATGTACATGAACTTTATTTCATACGCATGTTCTCCTAGCAAAGCCTTTGTTAAGTAAGGAGGGAGCTGGAAACGGACGCGGATTTCCTGCGAAAGCCTTTCGCAGGAAGTTCCTGCACTGGGAACCCAGGTGGGGCCCACTGTGATGTTTGTGAGAAATCCTCTCCGTCCATCTGTTTTGTAAGTATATTTTAGTAAATGAGATCAAAAATGAACCGTATCCAATACTCAAGTGGGCCGAAAACGGGATAATTGAACGTCCACAGTTGAAATATTCGTGGACCAAAAGAAGTTTTGAATCCTGATAATATTTATGTTTTCAGTTCATCCCATAGGAATGACGTTATTAGCGGTATGGATGGCATGTAAACATTACTGTCGATCCCAGGGAGGTTTCAACGGTAGAAATTTCCCTAACCACCTTTTCCTTTAGTACGGCTCACTTGAGTCTTGGATCCTGAAAATTTTTTCTTTACTCTCCTAAAATGAACTCACAAAACTGATGGACGGAGTGGATTCCTGACAGACATCACGGTGGGCCCCAACTAAGTTTACAGCGCAGGAACTTCCAGCGAAAGGCTTTCGCAGGAAATCCGCGTCCGCTGGAAACCATCAAAAGTAGTAATTAGGGTTTTTAATTATAAAAGAAAATTTTTCAATAATTGAAGTCTCTTTTTGTTATTATTACAAGGAGCACAACATGTGGGATGCACATGGAGCAAGGAGTGGGTAGAAAGAGACAGGGAGAGAAATTTGGAGGGAAGAGAGAGGTTGAGGAGAGAGGATCTACCATTACCATTAAAGCCTCTTCTTAAAACACCTAAGTCTACGAGTCTTACCTTGTTTGTAAGTGTAAAATCTACTCATCAAATTCTATATTTAATGTTAGGTATTAAACTAAAAAAATCAGTTACATCCACAACTTAGATGGGCCACACTACATGGAACCATGTGAATGAGAAGACCATTGGTTTGTGCAGCCCGGAATTGCGAAAAACCCCTGGATTGACGGTCGTGTCCCTGTTTTAATTCGTTTTTACTATAAATAGTAAGTTTTAGTTTGATTATAACTCTTCATCCGTCGGGCTTTATGAGTTGCGCCCAATATGAAAAGAGCTTAGAAAAATTAGGAGAACAGTTTGGTGAAGCCAAATTGAACACTTACTATTTTTAGCCGAAAACCTTGCGCACTAGTAAACATCATGACCGTCTATAAATAGTGAGTTTACTAATTATAGTAAGTTGTGAATTCTAAGAGTTTTAGTTGTAGTTTGCTTCTGATTTCTCTCTCATTGCTTGGTATCCCTATTTAAAGGGTTGTGAATTCGTTTATTTTATTCATTAATCAATTTTGAATTTTATAGAATTTATTTCTATTTTCTACTTTCTTTTCTCGTGGATTCGAGAAGTTTCTGTGAGGAGTCCAGAGAAGTTCCGTGGATGAGGGAAGAGAGAGGTTGAGGAGAGAGGATCTACCATTACCATTAAAGCCTCTTCTTAAAACACCTAAGTCTACGAGTCTTACCTTGTTTGTAAGTGTAAAATCTACTCATCAAATTCTATATTTAATGTTAGGTATTAAACTAAAAAAATCAGTTACATCCACAACTTAGATGGGCCACACTACATGGAACCATGTGAATGAGAAGACCATTGGTTTGTGTGGGCCACCATGTGTTGTATCTTTCAATAAAATCTTTATCTCACTACAAGATACAAAAATCAGTCTATTAAAATATTCCTATTATTGTGGTCCATATAAGCCTTTCATTGTACTAATATTTTGTATGTATAGTTCAAATAATGGCTCTCACCTAATGGGTGGAGTGGACTCTACACCTAAGACACGGTAGAACCCAAAGATCTTTGCCCGAGTTCCCCTTAATTGGTCTACATGCAGAAAAGATGAGAAGTGTCGTCGCGGGCTTTCCACGGCTAAGATTTAAACCGCAAGTTGTTAAACACATATTTTCAAATTCCTACAATATTTATAGTTTTATTATATAAAAAAATGATAATTTATGTCCTTTAAATACACGAAGTTATGCAGAATTGAAAATTAATTGTGGGGTGAAAGTGTCCTCAATTATTCAGGTTAGAATATATATTATATCCTTGTTTTTTTTCAGGATAAGTTAAGACTCAACCAACCTACACCTGTCACATATTTATAAAAATTCAAACTGTCGAACCGTCAGATTAGATGTGGGTCCGAAGAAAATTACCCATAGTGAACACCATCTCAATCATCTGATAACCACTTTGGATGGTTAGGATTGTCCAAACAATGTGATTTTTGGGACATGTTGTCTTCATGATAGAGGCCCTGATATTGACCGTTTGGATTGATGCACAACGCTGCATATAGAGTGGATGGATCAGCTTCTGAACGGTGGAAAACGGACAGAGTAATTTAATTAATGTAGCCCTTTAATCATACTTGAATTTGAATCCATTGATGGGGACAAAGGTAAAAAGACAATCTTCCCAATGACTTGCCTACAGTTGAGCTTTCTAACACAGAAAAGAGTATGGTACTGTAGAGTATCTCTCTCTACTGCATGGCATGGTCCATCTCTACGGGACCATCTATTTAGTGGGCCATTTCTTTTAAATGGCCCATATTTCAAAAATCAAGTTTATCCTACGCATCGTTTTTCTCCACTTAATTCAACTGTTGCATCCATCATTAATAATCGTCGTTTTCTATGACACTATGGTGGATACTGATCAGACCTCCAGGATCATCCAATCTATGTATTTTTTGCACTATTTGTAATCCATAGTATGGAAAACTAGATGGACGGTCTGGATTAATACGTCCCCTTGAAGAATGTGCGGTGGAGAGTTAGCTTCTACCACATTCAAGTTCTACCAGCTTTACCATTTTCTCTTTCTACTTTCTCGTGGGATTATTTTAAGCTTGTAACTACTTTAAAAAAGACATTTGTGTTTAATTACAAGGAAATCCTTATCTACATGTAAATGAATATGTCTCATTTGGAGTTTTTTTTATTTTTTTAGCCATGCTGGCGCACGTGTGGCTTTTATATGAGTTATATTTCACATGCATAAGCTCTTAGTAAAATACTACCTTTGAATAGGTTCACCTAATATAAAATCAGGATGGTAAGGATTACCTAATACAAAAGTCAGTCCCATCAACTCATCCGGTGGGGCACACCATAGAAAACACTGTCTGACTCATAAATAACAAAACACAAAGTGTGGTCGACTTGATGGGTGGATATGGCAGATTTTTGTGGAGGGTGATCTTCATGATTGGACGAACGTATTAGACTGGTTGGATGTGTCACAACACATGAAAGGTTGGATGATATTACAACGAACAACTACTGGTGTTGCTGTCATCGAATAGGAAAATGCAAACAATAATATAAAGTCAAGCCACGAGGAAATGACCGCTTTTTTAATTGAAGTCCATCGAGTTGGACTACGAGAAACTGTCCAACCTGTGAATAGCTTCTAATCTTTCATATGTGTTAAAATCCAACTCATCTATTAGTTTTTCTACATAATAAGGATCATCTAATACAAAAATAATCCTTATTTACTCATCTGGTGGACCACATCATAGAAAACATCATTTATCAACTCAAAAATAGGAAAACACATGTGTGGTCCACCCAATGAGTGGATATGACAGAGTTTTGTAGAAGATCATCCTTATGATTGATAGAACCTATTACACGGGTTGGATGTCACACAAAATGTGAAGGATGGAATTCATCTACTAGGTGGACGATAACATATATTCCAACTGAATGGATTCGAGACCTTCCCGTTGTAGAAGTGCAGAAATTAAGACGTTACGACGACCAGGCTGCCGTCATGGATTACGAATATGGAAAATAAGAAAATTAGGTCATGGGAAAGTAAGGACGTTCTTTTTAATACAAGTCTGATTGGCTGGACCATAAGTGACAATCCAACCTCTGAATAGATCCCAACCTTTCATGTATGTGTAAAATCCAACTCATCTATTAGTTTTTATATATAACGAGGATCATTTGTGAAAAAATTAGTAACATACACTCATCAAGTAGACAACATTTGTATTTTGTTATGTATCAATGGATAAAAATTATTTTCAATGGTATGGATCACCCGATGAGTGGATGAGAATGATTGTTCCATAAGGTGATCTTTACTGTTGGCCCATCATATTTGAATAGTTGCATGTTGCATGCACATATAAAATGAAAGTCATTTGCTTGTTGGACCATATATTGTGGTTCAACCGAATGTAATTCTTTGCTCAATGCATGCGGAAGGGGATTGCCTGTGACCTCAGGCAAAGAGATATTATTGTGCCTGTGGCCGTGTGGGGCCCCACAGAGATGTCCTTGTCTAATCCACTCAGTCCATCTGTTTTGAAAGAACACAATCGGGGAGGATTATAAAAATCAGACATATCCAAAACTCTGGTGGACCACACCAAACGAAACTGTGGGAACCGAAACGTCCACCCTTGACAACCTTCTTGGATGTGACCTTGATGTTCATATGCCATATAAACTGTTCAGGGATGGTTGTGGTATGGTCCACATGAGTTTTAGAGCTGCCTGATTGTTATTTTTTATTACTGTCAAATGTATGTGATTTATTCATGCTGTCCATCTATTTTTCGGTTCATTTTAGAAGTTGGGATCAAATTTGAAGCATATCCAAAATTAACTCAAGTGGATCACACTGTAGGAAACAGTGGAAATAATCATTTTTACCATTGAAATGCCTGTATGGTTGGGATATACAACACATCATCAAGGTGGGCCCCACAATAAAGGTAACATCTACTAAGGTGTTGCACAGGTAACACCTCATATGCTCCTGTCCATGCCTACCCTCCCTGGGTACATCCTAATGTTGGGTCTCTGTGGGACCACTACAATATATATGTTTATATTTTTAAAAATCATTTTAGGTAATGAGTCCAAAAATGAGACAGAGCTAATGCTAAAGCGAACTACACCACAAGAAATAGTGGGGATTGATTTCATTAGGCTGAAAACCTCTCAAGAGCCATGAAAGTTTTGGATAAGCTTATATTTACATTTTCCCTTTAATCAACTCTATATGACTTTACAAACAGATTGGATAGAAAATAAAGTTCATGGTGGACCTTAGGAAGGTTTTAAGAGGTGAGTCATTGTCACTGTTTCCTGTAGTGTAGTCTACTCGTGCCTTCTATCTACCAAGTTACATAAAAACTCATATATCACAGTGCATAACATACAGCCCTTAACAGGATTGCCCATCTTTAGCTAGATCCTAATAGGGTAGTATCCAATTCCGACCTGCCCACCCTTGACATGTGGGGCAGAGAGATCAATTCTACTACATTAGTGGGTTCCAGTCCTTGCCTGAATGGTAGACTCCGGGGAGTTTCAACACAAGGTCTTGGGTTCAAAACCCATAGGTGGTGAAATCCCACTATGGCGTGCGTGGGAGTGTGGTGGGTGCGTGTGTAAAATAATTTTTAAAAAAAGGCTCTACCATTTTGTCTCTCTACCTTTTCATGCAATTATTTTAAGCTTGTAGCTACTTTTCAAGAAGAGTCTTGTGTGTTTAATAACCTGGAAATCCTAATCGGTATGCAAATGAATATTTCTCATTTAGAGTTTATATATATATATATATTAATCACTGGTGGTCCAACTTTTGCTAAGCCCACATATGTGTATAATAAAGCTCATGTACATACGACAGATGTGCTGACATGTGTCTTATAAAGCTCATGTGCTAACAGGGCACAATAGATCCCACGTCCAATCCATCCATAAGAAAGAAATCACTATAAAGATACTCATATCGCAAACATAAGGTTAATATTCCACTGTTTACGTGGGCCACAATTTTAAAAAATGTATGACAGCTATGAGAAACATAGTTGAAGTTTTCTAATAGGTACACTTGTTTCCTTTGACTTAGATTTATTTTTCAGAAAATGTATAAAAGGTCATACCAACTCCATGGATGAATTGAATCTTGTACTTATATGTCATGTAGGTACAGATGTGAACACCTATTGTGCCATGCTAACACGTGTAGCCTGTACATGAACTGTATTTCACGAGCCTACGTCCTATGTAAGGAAGCGTATTAGCTGATGTACCACACGCCACCGACCTAGCTGGTGTGTTGCTGTCAGAAAGTTCCGTGGGTCCTATCATGAGGTATGTGTTATATCCAAACTGTTTATCCATTTGGCGAGCTCTTTCTAATTCTTTAGACAAAAAATTTAAGAGACACCTAAAAATCAAGTGAACCACACTGCAAAAAGTAGTGGGGAATTGAACGTCTATAATTGAAACCCTTTTGGGGCCACAAAAGTTTTGGATCAATATAATATTTGTTTTTCCTCTTTGTCCCGATCCTTGTGACCTTATAAGCAGACTGGATGGAAAATAAATATTATGGTGGGCCTTGCAAATGTTTCAACGGTGAAAATCATTTTCCCCACTATTATTCGTGGTGTTGTCCAATTGAGCTTTGGATATGATTCATTCTTGGCTCATGCTATAAAATGATATCAATAAATAGATGAACGGTGTGGATATAATAAATGCATCAATTTTTTGGGCCACGTAACTTTGATCTCCTTTGAATCGTGAGAGCTCGTCTTGCACGACACGTACTCACACCAGTTACATGATTGGTGTGCGGATTGGCTGGTGTACCACACGGGCGTGGATTAGGTACTACGCTTGCCTGTTTGGAGCTCGGGACAGGGGAAGGCCCACGGGCCACCGAGGGGCCACTGTGATGTATGAATTCTATCCACACCGTTAATCCATTTTTCCATATCATTTTAGAATAACGAATAAAAAAATAAGGCAGTTTAAAGGATTAAATGGACCACACACTCGGGATTAAATTATACCGTTGAAAAATTCTGAAAGACCACAGAAGTTATCGATCAGGATGATATTTATTTTTTCACGTCATCCAGATGTATATGACGATATCAACAAGTTGGATGGAAAATAAAGGACACGGTAGACCCTATCAAGGTTTCAATGGTGGGCTTCATTAGCACTGCTACTTTCGGCTTAGGTAATATCTAATCCGCGTCCGTACCACACGCCGACAACCTATCCGGCGTGGGTACGTGTACTGAGAAGAAGCACAAATATTCCTCGCGCTTTGATCTGTTGTACTAACAATTTGAGGGAGATCAAAGCTGCATGGCCCATAATGATTATTGATTATATCCACACCTCAAAAATGAGATATATTCAAAACTAAGTGGGCCACAAATAGAAGTGGAGACAATGATTCTCACCTTTAAAACATCAGTAGGGATTGCCGTAACGTCTATTTTCCATCTGATTTATTCATAAGGTCACACAAACTTGGATCAATAATAGAAAAAACAAATATCAAAATGATCAAAATTTCTGTAGCCCTTAAAAGGGTTTCAATGGTATATGTTCAATCCCCATTGCTTTATGCAGTGTGGCCAACTTGATCTTTGGATTTATCTTATTTTTTTGCTCAAACCTTGTGACGAGCTCGCAAAGTGGAGAGAGGCAAGGATATAAGTCATACTTCGATAAGAGACTTAAATAACTTGTGACGTTGACACACCAGCGAGGTCGGTGGCGTGTGCTACACCAGCCAATCCGCTTCTCTCTCGAGTCAAGATCGCTCCGTGTGTTTTAAATAAGAGATGGAAAATCTTAGAAAGTCAAGCCACGGGGAAGAAAAGACTCTCTTTTTATAAAAAAAAAAAAACAAAAAGAAAATTTAATGCAAGTCCGATAGGTTGGACCACAAGTAACCATCCAACCTATAAATATCTTCCAACCTTTAATATATATTTAAAATCCAACTCATCTGTTAGTTTATTTGCATCATGAGGATCACTTTTCACAATAATTAGCTACATAAATTGATGGAGTGTACCACATTTGTATTTTGTTATTTATCAATGGATAAAAATTGTTTTCAATGTTATGGCTCACCTGATGAGTGGATGAGGCTGATTTTTTCATAAGTTGATCCGTACAGTAGTCCCAAGCTATTTGAATATTTACATGCGGCATGCACATATAAAATGGAAGTCATTCGCTGGTCTAACCGAGAACGTAATACTGCTGTAACGGATATTCTTTGCCCAACGCATACGGGGTTTTAAATTCCAACGGTTACAGTGATGCAGACCATTGGTTTGTCGGCCGCAGATTCAGTCAGGTCGGTGACTGTCTGGCCCACCTTCATGTATGTGTGGTATATCCATGTCATCCACCCCTTATTCTGTCGTTTTATGACATGGCTAAAAAATAAAGTACATCCAAATCTCATACCATGTAAAACAGTGGTGATTAACTATTAAAAACTTCGTCTGAGTTGTAAAAGTGTATTTTCCCTTTATTCAAGTTTGTTTGACCTAATCAACTGGGTGGATGACAAATAAACATTACAGTGAGACCCGGGAAGTTTTTAATGATACGTGTTCAATTACTATTGTTTCCTGCAATGTGGTCTACCATATATTTGAGTTTACTCATTTTTGGGCCATGTCCTAAAATGAGTTGAAAAAAAAAAGCTGGACAACGGGGATATACAGCATATATGCCAAGGTGGGGCCCATAATCAGATCTCAACATGACTGAATCCACACCCTGGTTTCTCACATCACAATGTGAATGGACCAAGTGGTGACTTTTTTCTTTAAAGAAGTTAATTTAAGAATAATCTTACTATTGCTTGCAAGTAGAAATTAAAAGAGTAGTTTTTGACAGAAATGTGTTGGGTCGTCATATCTCATTTCACAAGGTCAACACGGACGGCGTGGCATAGTCAATGGACAATATGGCTAATGTCATGGTCAATGGGTTGTAAGGCTGCTTGTTCAATTCTAGCGTACTGAACGGGCTGTATGCCTGTACCTTCCACGCACGTCCGAATGCAATTTTCAATAGGTTGTAGTACTCCTTGTCCATTTTCGGTGGACTTTGGATGTACACATCCTCCATTGGCGAATATTGTGGGCACCTAAGCACCATATTTTGGCCGGATGTGAGCCTGAGTTCAACCATTGGTTTAGCAAATCGCAAGTTAAGGATTCAATTGCACTGATGGTTTAGGTGCTAAACATATAGCATGGGTTGGGCAGATTATGTATAGTTCTTATTGGCACTCGGTTTGTTTTTTTTCAGGTGTAGGGTGTGCTAGAATTGATAAAATAGCTTAATTTAAATCAATTAACTTTCGTCCCAAGCATTAAAATAAGTATATACATCCAATATAAACTTGTATGACCAAATTATGAGAAGATGAGAAGATCGGTTACTTACTCAATCACTTATAAAATTTTGTAATGATCAGACAATAATAAAAAGGTGGGGTTCTTCTTTCAAAAATAAATTGCATTTTACCTTACATATGAAATGACTTTTCAAAATACTGGTGCAATCAAACAAAATGAAAAAGTCATACGCGACTATAAGAATGCATCTCTTGAAAGAATTATGTTATAATAAATAAAAGACAAATATAATGTATAAGCGTGTATTTGGATTACAAGTAAAAACTATAGCTAAGAATTATTGCTATTAAATTATCGGTACTCTTAAAATAAATTGAGATAAAGATTAAAAAAAATTATTTGATTGTATATCGGATTTGTTGCTTCGTTGATTTCTTCTGTTAGTTATAGATTTTAGCCATGCACTTTATCCTTTGACCAGATGTTTTCTTCATTACTCTAATGGCTATAGTAATCGAGTAGCCTCTCTTTAAATCCTTTCTTTCTTTTTTTTTTTTACAATTTCTTTTCTATCGGTTAGGTTCTGTGTCTCACGATCGCCTTCCGCATCTTAGACTACTTGGTTGTGTTTCTCTCTCTGATTGTTAAATTTTTGGATAGCTCGGTTGCTACTTCATTGACCATCCAATTATGTATGGTATTGGATTTATGTTAGTTATGATTTCACAAAAAATGTTTTATATATTTTAAAAAATCTTCTCCTACACTTTATATTTCTCATACAATACCACATATCACTTTTCTATTAACTTGTTAATAATAACAAAAGATAGAGTATAACAATTCTATTTTCAGCCATAGGCATTCTAGTTCTCCAACCTAACCTAGTGAGTCATCCTCGGACTCAAGTAAATAGACTCAGCCCGATCACCACCTAGTTAACTTAGTTGAGAAGTACACAACTCGCACTCTAACTCTAGACAAATAACTAATTACTTACAAAATGGTGTATTGTAATTTAGCCTGCAGCCCGGCCCGGCCCGCATCCTTCAGCCAACGGGACATATGCTAACCCGTCCATATAAAATGGTAATCAAGCCATCAACATGAGATTAGAAAAATAGGCCAATCCACTAATTAGGTAGGCAACATAGTCAACATCAAAGGAAGACCAATGGTGTAACCAATGTACGGATTTGGCCCACCTAATGAATGAATCTAGATCTCCTCAAGATTCTAGTGTCTCCTAGAGTAATTTTATGTGAATTTAGAAATTGTTGACATAGTCTAAGTTGTTGGAACCTGTCTTAGTTGAAAAAATCAATGACTAGTGGCTTATAATAAGAATAAATGTCGTGATCGTTGGAAATTTAAAAAAGTTCCACGTGCCCATCCACAATATGACACACGTGGCTGAATTGGAACACGTGTGCAAGTTTTGAGCTTTCCACAGGTGGGCTATACGGTTTAGATCTTCCCCTTAATAAGGCGATTTCACCCATGAGGGAGGCCATATCAAAAATAATGATAAAAATAATTTTGAAAAAAGCAAATGAACGGCTAGGAAAAATTTGTTGTAACCATCAGTTTTCTTTATATATTTTGATCCACCAGGAGATTGAAACAGATTTTTTTCAAGGCAGAAGATCTAAAGATTATTTCCAACCAGATGGAGGGTTTGGATCTTGCATACATGATCCGTACGGCCACGGGCCTTACTGTGAATGGTCACGTCTCCACGCGCGCGTGGAATTAGAAAACCCCATATGCGTGGTTGCATGTCGAGTACGGTAGTATCCTTTTCATGGTTTTTGGACCCCTATTTTTTATAACGCACCCCTTTTACTCTCTTTTATTGTTACTACACCCCTCTTACTCTTGATAACCTGAAGTCCATCATGCTTGATACTCTGGCTGTGTATGACGCTTGATACTCAGGCACTTAGAAATTGCTCAGACGTCTTACATTAACTCGAATTAAACAAACAAATTTCTAACACCCATTGTGGCCAAGTCACGTTCCCAAAAGAACAGATTGGTTGGACAGTCCTAACCCTTGGTTTGTGGGCACTTGTTTGTGGAAATAAGACCGTTAGATAGTTTTCCTGTTGAACCGTCCAATAAATGTCGCCCAATCTTCCTTTTTTCTTTTTTTTTTTTGTTAGCTTGTTAGTACACACCCACTGTCACTACACACTTCATGTTAGCCACCCCCACTAGGGAATCGATGCCAAGAACTCAGCATTGAAATGAGGTTTTTTCACTCAGTCTGCCACTTGACATATGGATCAGGGTGTAAATGTCGCCCAATCTGAGAGTTAGATAACTGAATAAGTGCAATTTTTGGTTCATGATACATCTAAACCTGGAGCCATAATCTGGACGGCTTAGATTGAACTACTTGTATGCCACACATGTAATTTTAGGTGCCTGTATATCTCTTTGTTTTGACAGGTAAGTGGGGATGGAAGTAGGCCTCTGGTTTTGCGAGAAGAGGGTGGTCCATTGAGCCGGGGCTCAACCCCATTAATGAATGTTGTGTGGGAGTAAGCGCGTAATAGAGGCAAGGGTGACAAGTACCTTTACCTTTTAAAAAAATTAAAAATTAAAATTTTTTTAAAAAAATGATGTTGCGTGGGGTATGCGAGTACCAAAGACACGGATGACAAGTACCTTTCTCCTTGCTTCCTTAAAAATAAAAAATAAAAAAATAAAAATAAAAATAAAAATAAAAATTAATTAATTAATTAAATTCAAGGGGACCACATAAAATAAGGGTGGCAATGAGCTGGAGGGACCTGGCTTTAGGCTGGGCTTGGAATTATTAGCTTCACCCATGGCCAGGCTTGGGCCTCGCATGCATGGCCTAATTAATTTTTGGGTTGGGCTAGGGCCCAAGTCATTTTAGCCCAACCCAACACGGCTCACCCAATCCTATTTGTTATGGCATGTTTGGGAGCCTGGATTCCGAACCCCGGATTTGAAACCCTCTCATTGTGTTTGACACCTTAGATTGAGAATCAACTTTAATCCAAAAGTAGTTATTCACAATATATTTGCAGGGGTTTGAATTTAATTACTAAATCAACTTTAATATCTCTAATTAGTGAACTTATGTAATTTTTGACACGATGGTTGTAATAAGCCCACTAAAATATATACTTTGCCAAAAAAATGATGAAATTCCAAGTCTCGGATGGGCCACAAGCACAATATCACATCCAAGTGACTAACCAACGATTTTTAACATGTGATTTACATGGACAATGTTTGAACGGTGTTGATCATTGTATTAAAGTAATTGTAGTGATGCAATTGATAATCTAATTATTTTAGGATATCATTAGTGGGCCATGTGTCCAATAGATCAATAGTCTAGTGATACACATGTTACACATGCAACTATGGGATTGATTCTAGATGTAATCTAAGGTCTCACCTTGGATTTCAAATACTGGATGGGATTAGATTGTATTTGAAGGGATTGGAAGGAGCAATCCGGGGATTGGCCGGGCATGCCAAACAGGCACGTTGAACTTGTGCCTGGATTGGAACAATCCTATGGGATTGCCAGCAATCCACTGGCATCACCATCATTACCTTGAAATCCACTCAATCCCTCCTAATCCCATCTATTTTGCCTAGGACATGTTTGGGTGGACGGATTGGAAGGGATTGGCTGGGCGTAATCTCGGGATGAGCCAGGCGGGCCAAACATACTCAATGGTAGATTCCCTGGATATAGCAATCCCATGGGATTGCCAGCAATCCATTGACGTAGCCATCATTACCTGCCATCCACCCTAATACAATCTAATCCCATGGGATGGGCCCGTCCAAACACGCCCTAATTGAGGGGATTTGAAACCCCAATTACTTTATGGTGCCAAACAACCCAAGGGATTTGAAATCCCCTCAAATCCCCCAAATCCATGGTGCCAAACAACCCTTAGGGCTTGTTTGGGAGCGTGGATTTAGAACCCCCTGGATTTGAAATCCTCCCTGTGTGTTTGGTACCCTGGAGTGTGGATCAACTTTAATCCAAAAGTAGCTATGTATGGTATATTTATTGGGGTTTGAATTTAATTACTAAATCAACTTTAATATCTCTAATTACTGAGATATGTAATTTTTGACACAATGGTTGTGATAAGCCCCTTGAAATATATGTTTTGCCCGAAAATGATGAAATTCCCAGTCTCGGATGGGCCACAAGCACAAGATCATGTCTGAGTGACTAACCAACAATTTTTAATCATTAATTTACATGGACAATGTTTGGACGGTGCTGGACAATGTTTGGACAGTGCTGATTTACATGGACAATGTTTAGACGGTGTTGATCATCATTAGTGGGCCATGTGCCCAATAGAATGATTGTACAATGACACACATGTTACACCTGCAACTATTGAAATGATTTTAGGTGTAATCCAAGCTCTCACTGTGGATTTCAAACCCCCTCAAAGAGGAGATTTGAAACCCCCGGTTACTTTATTCTGCCAAACAACCAGGGGATTTGAAATCCCTCGAATCTACGGTGCCAAATGACCCCTTGTACTCTACAAATATGACATTCCAATCCTTGGTGATGCAACTTGTCCACCTTAAATGCATAATATAGGTTTTGTTGATTTTAAGATATTTATTTCTTTATGCATGTGTTGCCCACTTGATTAACCAATATATTAAGAATGTATAAGTGAGAATTAGAGTTTTTTTATCCTTTTTTGCGTTGAATCCAAGCAATTTTCTCATGTTGGGCTTGGGCCAAGCTCATGCCCTAGTCTTAAGCATCAAGCAGAGCCTAGGCCTAGCCTCGCCCAGCCCATTACCACCCCTAACATCAAGCAAGGTTTGAAATCTCCCAAAAAAAAAAAAAAAACCAGTCAAAATTTTTTGAAGATAAAAAGAGAAAAAAAAAATTAATTTAGTCATGGCTCAATTAAGCTTCCTTCTTAAATAAGTCCATTAAATAAATTTAAGTAAAGTTTGAAAAAAGGACTTTAATGAAATGCAAAAGAGCTCAACTTAACTCACTAAGACTCATTTTATCTCACTTGATAATGATTTAATGGACCAAATCTTGTGCTTCTCTACTTAATCAGCATTTAAATCCATGATAAATTGCGTAGATTATCGAAGGATTGGATCATGAGTATATGCATGTGCTAGAGTACACCAAAGTTTGTAGGGTGGTGAAGCATCATATTAATGTGCACCGTTGAAATCATAATCCTATTCATAGATCCTATTGCAGAGTAGAAGTAAGTGTTAGTTTTGTGCCCCAGAAAACCAATGTGTGCCCTAATCCACTATCCATGTGGATGTGATAGGATGAATCTCATTTGTTGTAAGACCCGTGTCTTAGTCCGTACCGCTCCGTTAGCTTCCGCGGTCCTTCCGGTCAAATTTCGGCAACCTTCGCACCATATCCGACGTTTGCGCGCGATCTTAAGCCAGGTCCCGCACACCGACGTCGGCTCGACCCGAAAGTTGTATCATAACAACCGCGTCGTCGCCGCAGTTTCAACGCCGTGACTCGCGCACCAAACCGATACCCAGGCTAGAAGATGTCGATCTGCGTTTATTCCGAAGAAACACCGCGCGTTGCAGATTTCGAGGGAATCTCTACAATTAGTCCCATCAATCAACCATAAATGCATCCCTTACCCCAAGTACAACACCCATCCCTCCTTTTCCATAAGTCAACTCTCTCTCTCTCCTCACCATTCCTCCTTTACCAACATTTCAACTCAACCCATACCTCTCCTTACAACCACCACATCACTCATCTCCTTTAATATATTTTTTCTCTTTTTCCCTCATTCTATCTCTACTCTTCCAAGCTCCATACGTCCAACCTTCCTAAGCAATTCCAAGAGTAATAAGTGTGGCCCATTTTCCCACCCTCTCATCTTTCATCCACACCATTAATCTCCCATCATCCACCGTCCAAGGTAAAGGCAAGGAGCATTTGAAGCCAAGGGAGCAAGGAGGAGGCTTAGAGGTGGGTGATCCACCATTGATTTCAACTTTTGGGCCCACTTGTTGGTGGGACCCATTATGATGTATGTATTGTGCTCATGAGGGGCCCATAGTGGCGGGGCCCCCCTCTATCATCCTCTCTCTCTCTCTCTCTCTCTCTCTCTCTCTCTCTCTCTCTCTCTCTTTCTTTGAATGGTGATGATGGTGAAGGGGTGAGTGTGGCCCACCATGAATCATATTGCATGTGAGACCCATCGGATGAATGTGTTGAATCTACGTCATCCACCCCATTAGCGGGCCCAGATGGAAGAAAAACATAAATATTTGGTGGTCCAGACAGGTGGGCCATGTGCATGTGGGACCCACCATGATGTCCTTATTAATCCATGTCGTCCAGCGTCTCTGGACGCTGGAAGTGAATGGGAATGGGGTGCGTCTAACATGGAGTGCGTGTATTGACATGGTTGTGTACTGACGGCTAACAAAAATATATATATTTAGTTTTCTTTTTGGGTGGGCCACTCATGCAGGCCCCACCTTGATGTTTTTATATAATCCAGGCCATCCATCCTCTTCCTCAGATCATTTTAGGCATTGAACCGAAAAGTGAGGTTGATCTGGTTTCCTGGCGGGCCATAGTATAGGAAACAGTGTTCCTACCTTCGATTTACTCCCTGGTGCTCCTGTATATCAAAAACAGCTCAATATTGGACTCTATAGGTTTGTATCGAGTCACAGGGACCAATGGCTGGAGTGGATCTTGCTGATGCGGGCCCCATATACCAAAAACCGAAGAAAAACATAAAATCAAAAAAAATGCAACGAGCAGCAGCGCTGCTGCTGCTGTCAGAAACACGCGCAGGCGCTGCCTGCGGCGCTGGCGGACGGGCGGACGAGGCAGGCCTCACGGCCCCAGCCGTGGGCCCCACCTTGATGCGTTTCGGCCATCAACACCATGCATTTGATGGGTCCCCTCAGACCACGTGTCCACCCCAAAAATTAGCCTTATACGGAACTTAGGTGGGCCACACCATTTAAAATCATGTGAAGACATGCCAAAACATATAAAATCACTTGGTGGGGCCTACATGAGTTTTGGATGTTGCTAAAATTTGGTCTGGCCCGTCAGTCCAGTGGGACACACATAATGGGTGGGCTGGATCTATGGACCACATCACTGTGGGCCCCCTAACCGTGACCCTATGAACGGTTTAGGTGGTAAATAAACATTCCAGTGGACGCCCCTAGTCCATGCGACCGGACCAGGTCTGGACGTAAATAAACAGTATGGTGGGCCCTACCCCCCCTGGTCCACGTGACCCTTTGACAGGTTGGATGGCAACAAACATCACTGTGGGCCCTCCTCTGGTCCACGTGACCTTATGAATAGATTGGATGATAGATAAATATTACAGTGGGCCCTACCTTGGTCCACATGGCCTTAAGAACAGTTGGGTGGAAAATAAACATTATGTTGGGCCCTAAGTTGGGTGGAAAATAAACATTATATTGGGCCCTAAGTTGGGTGAAAAATACACATTTTGTTGGGCCCTAGGCTGGGTGAAGAATGAACATTATAGTGAGTTCTACTTAGAACTCACCTATGTATGTATTGTAATCCACACCCTCCATTAGTGTGGGCTCCATCATGATGCATGTGTTTCATCCAACCGTCCAACCATTTTGGAGATTATTTAAGGCCCATTGTTGAGGCCCACCTTGATGTATTGGTGGTCCTTGTTGAGGCCAACTTTGGTTTGTATAGGGCCCATATTACGAGGCCCACTGTGATGTATGCAAGGCCCATGTGACTAGGCCCATGTTGATGCATTTATGGCCCGTCATTGAGGCCCACCTTGATATGTATATGTGAGACCCATGTATGAGGCCATTTGATGTATTAGAGGCCCATGGGTCGAGGCCCAATAGGACATACATAATGTCCTTGTAGTGTGACTCCACCATAGCATATGTATTGACATTCAAAACGGGCCACGCCTTGGGAGCAATGCTAGTTTGACGTCCACATTGAATGGATAATGTTAGTAAAATGTCCGCATTATAACTCTCCGTAAGGCCCACTGATAGGCCCATACTTGTGGTAAGTGGGTCGTCTAGGCCCATCTCCGTTATACACAGAGCTCATCTCTTTATACATGTTTAATATAGACCTATGATTCATGATCATTCGCATCATATGTATGCCTGATGTGAGGAGTGACCGATCATAGCATATGCCTTCGAGCGGACTGTTTATGGGCTCCTTGATTAGCGGAGTTGCCCCATATAAGTGTATGGTACATGCAGGACTGTTGCATGACTGATAGTGTGACTCATGCACTTGCATTTGTGTAATTGTAGTTACTGTATGCCCTAGGCGACATCAGGGCCATAGCCTCCACAGACACATCGTGGATGGCAGGATTGGATACCGAAAATATTTAGTTCTAGCATACAGGCGCCATAGATGTCCCTGGGTGAAAATTCCTAAACCCGATGGTACCAGAGGATGACTCCAACGTCGAGACCGAGTGAATACACGAGCGCGCGAGGGCCATATACCAGTAGGCCGCGTCTCCCACTGTGTCGTGGTCAGTTGGAAAGGGGTGTGACCTTACCCGCCTGAGTGAGGGGGCAATTTCTAGGTTGAGTCTGACCAGCTTGAGGAATCGGTCCACTATCGACGAGCCGGGCCCGATATTGGCAGACAGATAATGAGGTCTCTTCCACCCTCCCAGTTGTGCGTCTAGATAGGGGTCGCAAGCTGGCGTAGAGTATACTTGACCCCGGTAATTATCCAGACTGAGAACCGTACTGATTTGATGCTCTAGTGAGGAGCTGCATTGATATGTGGATGAGGATTGACATGCTTGACTTGCATTCTGCATTGCATAGCCTTGGTATGGCTGATTGCATACATGTGTTCATCAGCATGATTCCGCATTACTCTGACCTTGCATTCTGAGCACGCTTATATTGCACACACACTTATACCACCCTCTAAGCTTTCTATAAGCTTATGCACGATTGATGCGTGCAGGTGACGCCAGGACACAGCCGTAGCCTCGTCAGAGTTAGAGCATGCAGTCGAGCTTATGGAGTTCCTGTTATTATCATCACATTGTATTTTCCCTTTCAGACGCATTATACTCAAAAGTTTTTTATCATAGTGAATTTTGTGGTGGTGTTCTTGTGGTTATTGTTCGTGGGTTATGCTTTTGGTTATGCTCATTACGAGTTAGACTGATGATTATAAATCCTCCTTGTAGTATTCCAGGATCGGAACCTGGTGAATGGGTGCCGGGAGCCGAGAATGGGGTTTTACGGAGGTTGTCGACGCCGGATTCGGCGATCGGGAATTTTGTGAGACCAGTTTCCGAGTTCGGGGCGTGACATCTGTAGATCTTGATGACTATGGGTCCTTTTGGACATGTGTGATATACCTTAGCTATATATGGTGTTGCCTTAAAATTGACTATCGTATGGGTTATGTCAAGATTAAATCCTTTGGTCCTTGGAAACTTGAGATTGGACACATAATCACTAACCGAGAAGAATTGTGTTCCATGGATCTTAGTACTTTAATATTCCCTAACTATTATAGATACTTATGACATATGTATAGACATCGATCTTTAAGATGTATGGTCATCCTGTGTGAGGATACTGACTTGGATTAAGATGGAATGTCTCCACCAATGGGAGCTGACTTAGAGTCGATTATGCCTTGCCCTTACATACATAGGAGTGTGAATGATATATGTACGAAGGATTCTCTTGTGGACCTATGGACACTTACATTGGAATATTAAATTCAAGTAAATGATCTAGGACCCATTAGCTTGGGCTATGATTATTATGATCATGGACTTGATATAGTGCATGAAAGGTGATCAAATCCTTAGACCTAAGGATGTATAAGGGTTGTGATCTTGACTAGACTGTTTTACCTCTCCTTACGAGGTCATTGTATGGAGACTGAAAGTAGGTGATGCTGAGTTCATCCATCAAAAGTCATTAATTCTTACATGGGCCAGCATGAAATTCACTAAGTTTACCGTGGGCCTTGCTTTATGGATAAATCTATTAAATCAAGAAACCATCAAGTTATTTTATCACAAGGCGGTATATCGAAATGGTTTTAATCAACTTTATAAAAGTTCCCAATCATTAAACTTTTGTTTTCACTATTAAAAATGATTTTTTCGGACTTGATGATGACCTAATGGCTCCAATCTAATGATCAACCATGTTAATGGTATAAAATCATGATCAATGGTGGATGGCCATGATAGTAGAAGGATTGGATCACAAGTGCATGTATGTATGAGGCAGATCGACTCCCTCACAGTAAGGTACAAAGAGATAGATGGGGCGGGGAGGTACCGTACGATGTATACTCTTGAAAGCCAAGCCTCATCCCTTATTTAAGATCATATTGTAGAGATGAACAAAATACAAAAAAAGAGAAAATAGCCTTGGATGTCTTCTCCCCTTGAGCATCACTAGTAAAGAGTAGAAAAGAAAGTTGTGAGTGGAGATTTTCTCCATTGTTCTTCTTCTTTATCATCTCTTACACCGTGTAGACGCGTGGGGCCCTCTACGAATGGTTTGTGTGTTGATCTAGGCCATCTACCAGTTATTTTCTCCATTGTTCTTATTCTTCTTTACCTTTCTCCCATCACATATTTTCTTCTTTTTCTTCTCTACCCTTCTCTTATTGAAAAATATGGGTTTGTAAAGACCCAAAATAATAATATATTTGTCAACATGTGTCGATATCTTATGTTAAGAGCTCATTAAAAAAAACTTAATATTTCTCTTGAGATTCATATATAAACCTTAAAAAGAATCAATTAAATTCAAATCGAAGATCACAGATTGAGGTAACAGCTTTGATACCACAACGTTACAACTAAGGCGGAAGCGCAAGATCTTATTACTAGCCATGGCAATCAATTTCAATACTTATCCTCACTTTCACGATATGATCATGTAGATCCACCCACGAACCAAGTAGTGTCACACGCACATGACTATCTTGGATTTCTTGCACTCAAATTTTTGCTTGAGAATTAATAGTCTTCTAATTTATGGTATCACTAGCTATACGAATTGACTTGCTTACTAAACTAGTGACCCTCTTACATTTTTTTCTTTATAGCTTTACTCCCATTAGGGAAAGTAATAACTGTATGGAAATCATGGATGGGTTAGTTATCTCTTCAAAGTTGTCTGCTTAGTCTCAACCAACTCGAGTCTTATAAGGAATGGTTACCTTGTTTAGAAAAAAGCTCAATAGCTTTAAAAACTGACAAACGTGGGCATAAATATATGGCCTTAGTTGATGTGGCAGTATAATCATATGAAGTTAACTGACGTAGCAACATAACCATATTAAGTGGGCTGATGTGGCAATGTTGATCAAATTGTTGTATGATGTCTTAAATATGTCTGTAACTGGGTCTGTCGATGGATTCAACAAATCACTCAATCCCATCGAGAAAATACCAATTTTTGGCCTTTGCTCGTTGAATAGTTTTTATGTCCAAATCAATATGATCGAATGTGGCTTCAATCCCATCGATGGATGTCAATGGCACTCGAGATGATAAAAGCTCCTATCGACTGACTTGTGCAGTTTTGTAGAATTGCAGGTTTTGTTTCCTATTTCAATTTTTAATATATTAAAGGGTTTGTATCACAGATTAGGGTGAGAAAAATGTGTTTAGGGCTTTTAAGAGAAAAATGGAGTTCAAATATAGGTTTTTGTGATATTTAAGGTATATTCTCAATCGTTAAGCTCTTCAATCTCTTGTAAAAATTGATTTCATAGTGGATTCATTGTCGGTTTGTGCCGTGGCTTTTTTCCGTGAGGCTTTTCTCACGTAAAACCTTGTGTTTCCTTTGTACTTGGTCTGATTGATCTCTTATTATTTGATTATAACTTGGGGTTGCTTTCTCGCGTTCCCTAATAAGTGATATTAGAGATAAAGTTTGGGCTTTTAAGTTTATTGAATCTGAAAATATATCTTCTAAGGGATCTAACATTAAGTATAAAATGGAGAAGTTTACTGGGAGAAATAACTTTGAATTATGAAAGGTTAAGCTGAGAGGCATCCTAATTCAGCAAGGATTACAACACGCTCTCCTTGGTACGTAAGGCGAATCATTCTGCATCTATGACAGATGAAGAGTGGAATGAACTGGACGAGAGGGTTATAACCTAGATACAATTGTGTCTAACGAACAATGTCCTAGATCAAAAGATCAACGTAAGGGTATGGACAAAACTGGATAGTTTGTACATGAAGAAACCCCTGGGCAGTTGTCTATATCTTAAGAAATAGTTCTACAATCTTAAGATGACAGGGGGATGTGATATCAACGAACATATGAGCACGTTCAATGAATTGCTCTACAAACTGACAAATGTAGAAGTTAAGATCGGAGATGAAGATCAAGCCTTAATTCTATTAAATTCACTTCCAACTTCTTACAAGAATCTTGTAGACATTCTGATCCACGGTAGGGATACCATCGATGTGGAAACTATCATTTCAGCTCTTCATGAGAAGTGATTGAGAAGAAAAGCTAGTGGCGAGGGTACCTTTACAAATACGTTGGTTATTAGGGGAAAGAATTTGAATGGGAGAAGAGCAATTTTTTATTGTGATCTAAATCGAAAGGGAATGGCAAAATGAATTGATAGAATTGTAGGATGACAGGGCATGTGAAGAAGGACTGCGGGAACACTAAAGCTCAAAAGAAAAAAAATCTAATAATATGTCAAAAGAGGCCAACACAGCACAATCATACGAGGAGGTGGATAGTGGTGATGTCTTAAACGCATCCAAATCTAGTTACCTTAGTAATAATTGAATTTTGAATTCGGGGGCTTTATATTACATGACTTCTCACAGAGATTGGTTCACTAATTACAATGAGTACGATGGTGGACAAGTTTTTATGGGTAATAACATTACTTGTAAGGTGATTGGTATTAATTAAATGCGCATCAAGATGTTCAATGGAATGGAGTATATCCTAACAGATGTGAGACACATTTCGAACATAAAGAAGAATCTCATCTCTCTTGGGGCTCTTGAGGTAATTGGTTACAAATTCACTAGTTATGATAGGGTCCTTAAAGTTTTAAAAGGGGCACTCAAAATAATGAGAACGCGGCAGAATAAAAATCTTTACAAGTTGATTAGGAATATCATATCGAGTGAAGCTACAACATCTATAATGGAGTCGTCCATATCGACACATTTGTGGCATGCGCGTATGGGCCATATGAGCGAGCGTGGTATGAAGGTACTTTTTGATCATAACTTTATTTATATTTTTAAAAACGTTAATTTTCATATATATGAACATTGTATATGGTAAATAATATCGGCTAACTTTTAAGACTTGAAAGCATGTAAGGGGGTGTTATAATATGTGCATTCAAATGTTTGAGGCATGTCGCCCATTATTTCCACTGGGGGGTCATCATGATTATCTCATTCATTGATGACTACTCCAGGAAGGTGTAGATTTATTTTCTGAAAAGTAAATCTAATGTATTCGCCACATTCAAAGTATGGAAGGCAAGGGTTGAGAAGCAGATAGTGTATAAACTTAAGGTTTTGAGGACAAATAATGGAGGTAAATTCACTTCAAAAGAATTTAACCAGTTTTGCAACGATGAGGGGATTGTGCAGCATAATACAGTTAGACGCACACCATATCAGAATAGTGTAGCAAAACAGATGAATTGAACCCTCTTGGAGAGTGTCTAAGGCTTGTTGAATAATATTAGATTGGGCAAGGAATTATGGACTAAGGCCATTAACACAGCTTGTTGCCTTGTGAATCGGTCCCCATCTACACTGATAGAATGTAAGATTTCAGAGGAAGTGTGGGGTGGTCATGAGGTGGACTACTCACGATTACATGTATTTGGTTGTAATACTTACTCTCATGTACTACCAGTTGAGAGAGATAAGTTAGACCAAATAGCTAAGAAGTGTATTTTTGTGGACTATGGTGATAATGTGAAATGGTACAGGTTGTATGATAGAGTCACATGAAAGATCATAATTAGCTGAGATGTCAGGTTTGATAAAGATTCATTGTTCCACAAGGAACTAAAGAAATCAACAGTCATTGATGTTGAGATTAAAAAAGAATATACATAGGCAGAGCCTACGCTACAAGTAGAGGTACAGGAGCAGGAGGAGCAGCCACCACTCAGAAGAAATTCATCGAGAGATCGCAGATTACTAGTCGGATACAGGTATGACTCAAATGTCGCATTTGCCCTCATTACGAATGAGGAGGATCCATCTACCTTCCAAGAAGCATTAGATGGTTCTGATGCTGAGAAGTGGATAGTGGTCATGCATGATGAGATGGACTCTGTATAAAAGAATAAGACATGAGAGCTAGTGGAGCTTCCAGTAAGACATAAAATGATTGACTGTAAGTAGATTTGTAAGAAGAAACTGTCATATTAGATGTCTTAAATCTTGTCTGATATAGAGTTTGTCGATGTCATCGACTGACTGTTCGATGTCACCTTCGATGACATCGAATAGAGCTCGATGACATCGAATTCATTCCAAATTTCCTCAGTTAATCGCTGGACATATTGGTGTCATTTTTCAATGACATCGAGGGGCGTTCAATAACATCGAAGCCGAGACGAGGAATCGAGATTTTCCGTAAAATCCATGTCTAGTCGCTGAACTTTTTTAGTGTCTCTTCGATGACATTGAAGGTTTACGCGGTTCGTTTGCGAAAACGCAGATTCTGCGATTTTTGTTTCCTATTCCATTTCCACTTGTTTCTAAAGCTATAAATAAGGGTGAATACGGGACTAGGTGGAGTTCTAAGAGGTTCTAAGAGGTTCTAAGGTTTCTAAAAGGGTGTTAGGGTTTCTAAAAGGGCTTTAGGGTTTCAAGGAGTAGAGAAAAGGTGAGGTTTAAGAATTGTTCAAGCTAGGTGAGTCTTCTATCTTTGTAATCTGTACTTCCATAGTGGAATTTTTTGTCGCTTTGTGCCGTGGTTTTTTTTCGAAAGGGTTTTCCACGTAAAATCGTTGTGTGCTCTTGTGTGTGCTTGTTTCTCTTGGATTACTTTCCTAGATCCATATCTGTATGATTCCGCAGACCAAATCCCAACAAGTGGTATCAGAGCTATCGTTAGGGCACAGATCTGAATCTGTAGGATTAGCAATAATGGGAAGCACTAGGTATGATATAGAGAAGTACTCAGAAAAAAATAACTTTGAGTTATGGAAGATCAAGATGATTAGTTCCGTAATTAAGCAAGGTGAAAATGGTGCTCTTGAGGAGAGAAAGCCTACTTTGACTGATGATGATTGGAATACCCTTGATAAGAAGGCCTTATCCTCGATTCGTTTATGTCTCATAGATGAGGTTCACTACAATGTCATGAGGAAGAAAACTGCGGCTAAGTTATGGGCGAAGTTAGAGGATGTCTATGCGAAAAAATCCTCTGAAAATCATTTACACTTGAAGCATCAGTGGTATAACTTCAAGATGGCAAAGGGTGGAGATCTAAAGGCCTACATCGACAACTTTAATAAATTAGTTTACAAATTGCTGGATATAGAGGAAGTGATGAAAGATGAGGAACAAGCGTGTATGTTACTGAATTCTCTCAGGAATCATATGAGTCATTCAAGGATACGATGTGCACCACAAATAAAACCCTAAGGGTCGACACCGTTATCTCAACCCTTCAAGGAAAAGCTACAAGAAAGTTAAACGGCGACATGGGGACATCTTCTGATGCACTGTATACGAGGGGTAGGAATTCTGAACAAGGTACAAGATCTTCAAGTTCTATATTCAAATCTAAGGGTAGGGGTAAGGTAAGTTAAAGTGATTGAATTGTGGGATGAAAGGACACATGAAGAAGAATTGTAAAAATCCTAAATCTAAGAGAGAAGAATCTGAGGCTTCATACAAGGAGGCCAATGTTGCCACATCAGATGAATTGAGTGAATGTGATGGTGATGTCTTATCTGTGTTAACGATCAGATACTCATACAATGATCGTAAGGGCGAATGAATTTTAGACACAAGGACATCTTTTTACATGACTTCTCATCGAAATTGGTTCACCAGCTACAGGGAGTGTGATGGTGGACAGGTGTTTATGGGCCATGACATTGCCTATAATGTTGTGACTATTGGTACGGTGCGTATTAAGATGTTTGATGAGATAAAGCATACCCTGACTAATATGTGATACTTTCTCGACATGAAGAAGAATCTGATTTCTCTTGGTATACTTGAGGCAATGGGCTGCAAGTTCACTGGTATTGATGATGCCCTTAAAGTATCTAAGGGGACACGGGTAATCATGAAAGCACAGTGACTTAGTAATCTTTACAGGTTGATCGGGAGCACTTCAAAAGGTGGAGTTGCAGTGGCTGTAGTGGATTCCACCTCCGCACATGTGTGGCATTTTGGGCAGGGCATGAAGGCTAAGATGCGCAGACAGAGATATAATGCAGGTGGAGCAGTCACCTATGAGAAGAATCACACCACATAATAGAAGGGTATTGGCAAGGTACATGGTCGACTCCAACATCGCATATGCTCTCATTAAAGATGAGGGGGATCCGTCTACTATTCAAATGGCTCTTAGTGAGCCTGGTGCTGAAAAGTGAAATGTGACTATGAACGATGTGATGGACTCGTTGTACCATATCAACACATGGGAGCTGGTGGAGCTTCCAGTGGGCCGGAAAGTGGTTGGATGCAGATGAACCTTCAAGGGGATACAGTATAGATACAGAGCGAGGTTGGTAGAGAAGAGTTATACTCAGAGAGAAGGGATCGGTTTCTCAGCGATATTCGCGCCGGCGGTACAAGAAGTGTCTTTTAAATTCGTATTGGTGCTGGTTGGCCAATGCGATCTCGAGCTGGAAAGAATTGATGTGGAGTCTGCACTTTTGCATGGGAAATTAGAAGGGCAAATATATATGAAGCAACCAGAGAGTGATTCGAAGTTCAAAGGGGTTGAGAAAAAAGTTTACAGGAGGTCGTGTTACGACCTGTCGCCTAGGCAAGTATAAAATTTGATTCTTTCATGATGAGTCAGGAATTGTATGTTGATGACATGTAGATCGCCAACAATGTTATGTTTGATATCATCGTACTAAAGACTTAGTTAAGTGGGACATTTGAGATGAAGGATCGGGGGGCTGCAAAGATGGTTCTTGGCATGATATTCATAGAGACTGGAATAGGAGCAGGCTTTGGTAATCACAAGTAGAATGCCTTGATTAGGTATGCGATAGACCAGACAAAGTCAGTGAGTGTTCTCTATGCGGCTCACTTCAAGTTTTCCTCAAGACATGTCCTAAAACAAATGAGGAAAAGTAGGATATGTCTCATGGGCTTTATTCGAATGCGGTTAGCAGTGCATGTCATGGTCTGTATTAGACTGGTTATTTCACAGGCAATCAGTGTTGTGAGCAAATACCCCGGCAAGCAACATTGGATGACGGTGAGATAGTTACTTCGATACATTCGAGGTATGGAAGACTACGTCTTAATATTGAGAAGACAGGAGCAAAGGTGGTTGGGCATGTGGATCTAGATCCAATAGACATGCTCGCCAAAATCGTTCCTTCAGAGAAGTTCAAGTTTTGTGTAACTTTTTTATGCTTGGCGATGGTGTAAAAGAAAGATGGAGTGTGCACGAGAAACATTAATTGAAATCTATAATGGAATGCAGAGATAAGAGAGGAGGACAAGAAGCTACACAGTTGAAGATTAAAGACATGGTGGAGATTATTGTATTAAATGTCTTAAATCTTATCTGATACAGAGTCTGCCGATGCCATCGACTGAATGTTCGATGTCCCCTTCGATGACATCGAACAGAGCCGATGACATCGAATTTATTCCGAATTTCCTCAGTTGGTCACTGGACATATTGGTGTCATTTTTCGATGACGTCGAAGGGCATTCGATGACATTGAAGACATGTTCAATGCCATCGAAGACAGGACAATGAATCAAGATTTTTCACAAAATCCATGTCTTGTCGCTAGACTTTTTTAGTGCCTCTTCGATGACATCGAAGGTTTACGCAGATTCGTTTGCAGAAACGCAGATTCTGCCATTTTTGCTTCATATTCTATTTTCACTTATTTCTAAAGCTATAAATAGGGGTGGATACAGGACTAGGTGGAGTTCTAAGAGGTTCTAAGGTTTCTAAAAGGGTGCTAGGGTTTCTAAAAGGGCTCTAGGGCTTCCAGGAGTAGAGAAAAGGTGAGGTTTGAGGATTGCTCAAGCTGGGTAAGTCATCTATCTTTATAATATGTGCTTTCATAGTGAAATTTTCTGTCGCTTTGTGCCGTGGTTTTTTCCCTAAAGGGTTTTCCATGTAAAATCCTTGTGTGCTCTTGTGTGTGCTTATTTCTCTTGGATTGCTTTCCTATATCCATATCTGTGTGATTCCATAGACTAAATCCCAACAAAAACGGGATAGATTCAAGGCGAGATTGGTCATGAAAGGGTAATGTGTAGAAGAATGGTGTCGACTTCAACAAGATTTTTGCACCTTTAGTCAAGTGAGTGTCTATCAGATTTGCATTGACGATGGTTACCCAATACAACATGAAATTGGAATAGATGGATGTGAGACTCTTTTCCTACATGGGGAGTTACAGGAGCAAATTTACATGAAACAATCAGAAGATTTTGAAGTAAATGGGGCTGAGAATAAAGTTTACAGTTGAGGAGGTCATTATACGACCTGAAATAGTCGCCTAGGTAGTGGTACAAAAGGTTTGATAATTTTGTGATGGGTCAGCGATTTACCAGAAATGAGTATGATCATTATGTCTATTATAAGACATTGGATTCATTGTACTTATATTGTACGTATATGACATACTTATTGCCAGCCATAACATGTTTGAGATCGATACATTGAAGACTCTGTTGTCAAGGATATTTGAAATAAAAGATTTGGGAACTGCAAAGAAGATTCTCGACATAGATATTCACAGAGACAGACAAATGAGCAAGCTACGATTATCACAGGCTGAATACCTTGAGAATGTGTTTATAAAGTTCGGTATGGATAGGGCGAAATGAGTTACCATACCCCATGCCGCTCACTTTAAGCTTTCTTCTAAACAATGTCCTACTACAGATGAAGAAAAGCAAGTGATGTCTCGTGTATCTTATTCAAGTGTTATTGGTAGTTTGATGATGTCATGGTCTCTACAAGACCTAATATTTCACATGCAGTAGGTGTTGTGAGCAGATAGAGCTGGGCAGAAAGGGACCGATCCGACGGATCCAACTCGATCCGACCCGGATCGATCCGAACCAATCCAAACCGAAGGCCAGGATTGGGTCGAACTGAATTGGCCCAGTAAAATCCGATCATAAATCGGATTGAGTTCGGATTAACAGTCAACCCGAATCGATCCGATCTGGAATTTGATCCGATTGGATCCGGTCCGATTCGATCCAATTCGATCCTCACAAATCCTAATAAAAGCTGAAAAAACGAATGGTGGATTTCTCACAAACATCATTCCATGGCCCCCATCTCTCCCTGCTGATATATATACATGGCTAAACGACACGTGTATAGCGAAGATGGTCCATCTCCTCACTTACAAGTCTATAAATAAACATGGGAACCCACGTAAAGCAACATCACATTCTATTATTCGCTCATCTTTCTAGTTTCAGTAGAGATTATGAAACCAGAGGCAAACTTCATCTTCTTCTCTAAAGGTAAAAACTCCAACAGTAACAATGGAAATGAGTGTGTAGAAAGGAACCGTTATGAGGACAAAATCACGGGCGACTACAGCCGTGTGACCACAAGGGCCAAGGTGAGTTCAAAGGAGGTGGTGGACAAAAGCATTGGACGGTCAGGATTGAAAGAAGAGCAGAAGGTTACTATTACACACAACTTTGGTAACAAACAGAGTGGTTTTTCTAGACACCACTACGAGGAGAAGTATTCTAGTGTGAAGTATGATAACAAAAGCTCTAGGAATTACTAAAGTTTATTCACCACTATTTCTAGTAATGTTGTCCACTTGAGATTGGGATATCCCTCTTTTTTGTTTTTAAAAACCATAAAATGATCTAGAAAAATAGATGGACGGCATAGATGAAATAAATACATCATGGTGGGGTCCACATAGCATGGACTTACCATCGGTTCACTGGTGGCATGGGGAGTAGCCAGTCCGTCTTCTCACCTGCGGCTCGAGGTGCCTCGAGCAGTGCTCCCTGACGAGTGATGAGAAGCAAAGCCTTTCACGCGTTACTGTGTGGGAAGCTAGGTGGGTCCCACCATGATGTTTGTGAATCTACACCATCCATCCATTTTGGGAGCTCATTTTAGGACATGCAGCCAAAAATAAAGTATATCCATAACTCAAGTGGCCCTTACGAGAGGAAACAGTGTAGATTCAATGACCACTTTCCTCGATTTTCCCTCTCATCCAACACACTTGAGCTTTGGATTCACCTATTTTTTTGGTATCATGTCTTAAAATGAGCTCTCACAACTGATGAATGACGTGGATTTCTTACAAATATCACTATGGGCCACGTAGCATTAAATCCACATTCCAGGTAAAAACCTGACACGGATTGGCAAGTGTACAACGCACCAGCCTAGTTGGTTTGGTGGGTTGCCGTCAGCAAGTTCTGTGGGGTCCATCATGAGATATGTGTTATATCTAAACCGTCCATCCACTCGGCAGGCTAATCTCAAGGCTTGAGCTGAGAAATAAGATAGATTTAAAGATCAAGTGGACCACACTACAAAAAGCAGTGGGGATTGAACGTCTACCATTGAAACTTTTTTAGGGTCAATAATATTCGACCCGAACCGTACCCAATCCGATCTGACTCGATTTTTCAGACCGAGTCGAACTCGGTTCGGGTCAAGGCAATAGCACAACGGATCGGATCGAGTCAGAGGACCTAGATCCGGTCCCGGATTGGATCGAGTTTGGGTCCGACATTGAAACCTTCGGATCGAGTCGAGTTGGGCCCAATCCGGTCCGACTCGACTCGATGTCCACCTCTATGAGCAGATACATGGCTAACGCCAGCAAGAAGCACTAGGAGGCGGTGAAATGGTCACTTCGATATATTCAAGTTACAGTATAATATGTCTTGACATTTGAAAAGTCAGAAGATATTTTAGTAGGCTATGTTGATGTCGATTATGTAGGTAATGTAGATAATACAACTTTGACTTCTGGCTACTCATTTGTGCTAACAGGTGGAACGATCAGTTAGATGTCGAAGCTTTAATCTGTGGTGACTCTTTTCACAACCGAAGTTGAGTATATGCTAGTGACGGAGGCGTTTAAAGATGGTGTTTAGTTAAGAGGGATGATAAATAAGCTTGGGTTTTAATAAGAAGCTGTACCAATTAATTGTGACATCGAAAGCATGAATAATTTGGCAAAGAACTCCGTTTATTACTCTCGTACTAAACATATTGATGTCCGTCATCATTTTATCTGACAGGTACTCTTGAGAAGATCCACACAAGCATAAATCCAACAAGCATGCTTACGAATGTGGTTCCTACAGAAAATTTCAAGTTTTGTGTGACTTTTCTAGGCTGGGCGAAGACTTGATGAAGGCAGATTGTGCACAATAAGTAACGATGATGGTATAACTATGATGGAAGCAATTAGAGATAGAGCTTAAAACTGTGGTTTGTGAAGATTGAAGACATGGTCGAGATTGTTTTCTGATGTCTTAAATTTGTCTATAACTGGGTCTATCGATGGGATCGACAGAACACTCGATCCCATCAAGAAAATCTCAATTTTTAGCCTTCGCTTACTGGACAGTTTTTAGGTCAAAATCGATATGATCGAAGGTTGGTTCAATCTTATCGATGGAAGTCGATGGCACTCGATATAATCGAAGCTCCAATCAACCTGTAACACCCCATAGTTTTTAGTACTCGGGTGTTACCTTGAAGATTTAAATTAGTTTACACATGCGTGGGAACACACGTGACTTATCTTACCCATCATCATCTAGTGGCCCTCAATCTATCCATCTGGACCATCTAGTATAATCTCCATTCTTGTATTAAGTCATCTGACCATTGATCCTCAAAGACAAACAATCTGTACAACATTGATCTTCAAGAACCCACTGTGTTGATAGGATCCAAATGGTAATGAAAATCTAAACCCTACCTTATTAGCTAGATTGAACCATACAAATCCGTCATTCGTTAGATCCATCATTCATCATGCCCACAACATCCCGTAAAGCGATCGGCCACTTGATCACACTAATCAAACAACCAAAGCTTTAAATCAAATGTCAAAGTCCACTTAGATTACTCACAGGGCTGCTAAGACCGTCGATAAGTGAATTTGAATCAATCCAATCGTCAATTTACAGAACAAACGTTGCAGTTAAAGCGTATAAATGTATTTGCTTAAAATAATATAATTTAAAGGTTGGATGGAGTTATACACCCTAGTTTATGAACTGAGTGACTTAAGAATCATGTGGGATCATTCAGATTAACATCGGAAGCCGATCTGACTATTAAGTTGTTAGTAAACATTAATAAAACCCCCCAAAAATCAATTAGCATGGCCCACCTGAGTTTTAGATTAGCCCTGTCCTTGGGGCCATGGCCAAAGTGAGAGAATAAGGGGATGGACGGAGTGGATCTCCAATACAGTCTTGTGGGCCCCACTTTGGTGCAGTGCATGTGCACAGTCACGTGCACTCATGGTGCACTAAATCACCAACCCGGGTCAAACCAGGTTTGACCCATGTTTTCTCGCAAATGGGAAGAACCATCCTTTTCTCTTATTTTTCACCAGCGGACGGACAGACGTCTGTAGTTTTGATCAGGGCCCATTTTCATGATCTGAACCGTCCATTTGGTGCGGACGTTTCTTCTAACCAAACCCCACCTAATCTCACACCTGGGAGCATGTGTGCATGCACACGATTCTTGATACAATTAGGTCCTACGAGTACAACATTTTCTAAAAATGGAAACTGTCTCCGTGTGACAAGTTGGCGATCCATGTGAGGGGTGTCTGGCGTGATCTGGATCATCCAAGTAAACCAATATCATCCATCCGATGCCCTTCACGTGGATTAGGGTTTTCGTCCATAGCCATGCAAAAACCACGACCGGTTTTGGCATTTTCGGCCATATTTTAGAGGCAGTTTCAATTGGATCAAATCCAGACCATTTATTATCGATCTAACGGTTCTAGGATGTAGGGAAAACCATAAAAAGGGGAGAGGATTGAGCAAACACATATCCTCTCCCATTCTTAAGAAAAATGGTCGTTTCTTTCCACCAACAAACCCACCACCCAAACCCTCCTAAAGCTTCAAACGAGCCTATCCATAAGCTTCTTAACCTCCATATGGACCGTCTAAAAGAAGCAGATTGGAGGAGGAAGCATCGGTTTCAAAGACACCATTAATGGCTACCTCCTCCTCCCTCGAGCACCACAATGTTGCTACTGTTGCAGCCACTGACTTCGGAGCCGCAATGTTCATTAGGTGAGTGGAAACTCCAGCGTTCTATCACGCCAACTAAAGACAAACGAGGAGTGTTAGATTGGGTTGCTGGGTCAGTGGTGCAATTACCACGTCACTCAACCTAACTGAGCTTGAGTTAGGCCGGGCCAAACATCCATTGTTGGACGTTTCCAGCTAGAAGAGAAGAGGAAGAAGAAGTAGATGAAAGGAAGGAGGAAGAGAGAAGCATGAAGGGAAAATGAAGAAGAGAAGAAGAAGGAGAGTGGGTGCGTTACTACACCAGCTTGAACCGAGCCAGCCCAACTCACTGACGAGTTCGACTCGCTGAACCGAGTTCGGTCCGAGCTAGGGATGGGTCTGGTCAGATCCAGACATTTTCTGGTCATGGGTATGAAAAAAAAAAGGACATGGAGAGAGAGAGAGAGAGAGCCAGGGTAGCTACCATCGTGTTGCACCGAGTCAGCCACCTAACTCGCTGGTTGAGCTCTCTATGCTGCCTAACACCCTCCATGGGGAGGAAATGGCAAGGAAGAGAGGATAGAGAAGGTAAAGAGAAACAGAAAGAGAGAGAGAGAGAGAGAGAGAGAGAGAAGTAAAGAAAGAAGAAAAGAAAGGGCAGGGGGATGTCCTAGCCAAACCAAGTCAACTTGGCTGGAACCGAGTCCAGATGGGTCGAGTCAGGCTTGGGACTGGTCCAGGCATGGCTGGAGTTCCAGCAGAGAGAGAGGGAGAGTGAGAGAAAAGAAAGAGAAAGGAAGAAAGAAGAGAGGAAAGAGAGTGAGTGAATGGAAGTGTAGCCGCACTAGCTCGACTCGACCGAGTCAAGGTCGATTTTTCTAGCACGCTATGGCAGTCCAGGCCTTCTCATGGGATTGGACTGAGTCCTGCGAACCAGTTAACTTAGATATGCCTACTTCCAATTTTTATACATTTGAATTGTCAAAATTAAATCATCGTTATTTTTACTATTGTTAGAAATTACTATTAGATGTTATTAATTCTACTACTTAATTGTTAGTATTAGATATTAACATTTATCACTATTAATGTTATTCTTATTTTGTCATTAGTATGTTATTGATTATAAGATTGGTGTTGTTAGTATTAATAGACAATTATTACTTATTATTACTTCATTCTAATATTATTATAAATTAATTATATGAATTAGATTTCAAACTTTAAACTAAAGTCTAAGATTATATTAATGGATAAAACCCTAAATCTAACTGATCCAAACCATAGGTTATGATCCTAACCATAGATAGAATATAAAACTTGAATCTGATCGTATAAATTTTATAATTCATGGTAGGATTCGGTCCTAAGGGCGCACGCACCTAGCGACACTAGTAGGTGATTCTGTCTATCAGGTGATGATTTCTTCCCCTTGAGCTTTCTATTTTCCCATTAGCTTAAGTGATAGTTTATGCTTCAACTTTGGTTGATAATTGATATCTCGATCTCATAATTATTTGTACCAGATGTTGGAATTGAACTCTAGATTATGTGCTCAATATTTATCCTGCATGAATATTTATATGTTACACCTGTATATTTTCTAATTAATGCTTGTGGATTGCTTGCGAAACTTGAATTAGTACATCATGAAGAAATCCCACTTATAAATATACATCCAGACTTAGGATGACTTGATTGATTGTGATTATAATGGACCTTCGACTTAGTGGTTACTTGAATGATGGTTTAAATGGAATATTGATGTGGGCCTACCATCCATGGGTTGTTGTGTCTAAGTGATTTTTAAGGATGATCTTTTATCGCATAGTTTTGATATTTTCCCTATGTGGCTTAATTTTTATATTTGCCCTATGTAGCTTTCTTTTGGTATTTACCCTATGTGGGCTCGATGTATTATTTTTATGCAACCATGCAATAGTAAGCCCCATATACTGAATTATGATTGGCCACTAATCGATGGGCCTCCATTAAACATCCTAAGGTGGATGTATCATGAGCCGGGGATGGTGGAATGAGATACTATGCCCGATATGTCGGCCTACGCTGGGTGATGAACCCCCCGTAGTGACCTTTAAGCTTTCTTAAATTGGCCGGTTGTAATCGGAATAATAATGGTTTGGCTAATCATACATTTATAGCATACGGGCGATGACGGGTGACTAATTTTGGATGCTGAGCACGTGCCCTTAGTCGTGGTATCGTTTCACTAGTTCCCAGACTATCGACTATCGACTCACCTTCGGTGAGTTTGGCACTGCACATGTACGATGTACTTTCACTGATGACCAGCCACATCATGAGTTTCACTCAAAAGCCAACTGGATGAGCATCCCCAGTTGATGTGCACTCATGCATCCATGCATTTAATAAGACTGCATCGTGTGTTGTTTTGAATATTTTTTGTTTACAACTATGCTTACCTAATGCGGCGATGTGTAATCTTGAGGGAAATTCACACTGAACTGGCCACTCATTCATCAAATATATAATCGTATAGGTAGTACAGGTGGCTTAAATGATATGCATGTTCAGACTTGATGAGGAGTATGGTACAAGTGTCAGGGATGCATGGTTGTATCTGTCAAGAGAAGCCGCGCGATCTTGCAGCTGAAATTTATATGCATTTTATTATTTCTCATGTATAAATTATGTAATTCTTGTATTTATTAATATGGAGACATTGGCTTGTATAAGTCATTATGGGCAGTCGCTCGTATATTCTAAATGCAAATAAAATTTTCCTTTATATTTGATTTGTCCATCTTTCGCTAAACTGCTAACTCTTAAAGAAAAAGAAAAAAAACCTGAATTTGACTATCTTTAAAGGTTAACAATCGGATTTTTGGATACTCTGAGTTTTGAAAACACGGGGCATCACACGACGAACTTGTTCAGCTTTGTGGGATTACAGGTTTTGTTTCTTATTTTAGTTTTTAACTTATTAAAGGGTTTCTAATTGGGGAATAGGGTAAAAAAAATGTGTTTAGGGCTTTGGGGGAGAAAAAAGAGTTCAAAGCTAGGTTTTTGTGATATTCGGGGTATATTCTCATTCGGTAAGCTCTTCCATCTCTTGTAAACATTGATTTCATAGTGGATTCGTTGTCGCTTTGTGCCGTGATTTCTTTCTCGTGAGGGTTTTTTCATGTAAAATCTTGTGTTTCGTTTGTGCTTGGTTTAATTGATCTCTTATTATTTGATTATAACTCAAGGTTGCTTCTGCACGTCCCTCCAACACAAATCGATCTTTCCCTAAACTAAGAGACGTGTCTAACATGGTGTTCAAGAAGAGTAGGCATTAAAAATAAAAATAATAACTAGTCCAAGTGACTAAGTTATTTAACTTGACAAGACACCTTTGAGTTGAGTTTAGTTTTTTCTAACTTTAAAACTTTTCATTAAAGAAAAAATGATACAAGGAATGTGTATTATTGGTCACCTAGCACTTGTTGTGGTCACTTGGGTGAATCAATGAAGTTGGAGAATAATGGGGTATATTATCATTTTCTTTTCCCATTTCAATCATAATAGTTCAATTTGGCTCCACAAGTAAGTTAAAAACGATCACTTTAGTTAAAAGAAAATGACGCAAGTTAAGGATGTGTTCTCATGTTTATAAGGAGGAAGTATGACTTTTTTCCAATCTAACTTGAAAGTAATGTTATTTTGGTTTAAAGCACAAAGCTTAATATGAATGCTAAGGTGGGATATCACAATATGATTATTGTCACGCCCCAAACTCGAAAACTGAGCTCACAAAATTCTCGATCGCTTAATCTAGTGCCGACAGCCTCCATAGTACCCCATTCTCGGCTCCCAGCGCGAATACACCAAATTCCAATCATGGGATCCTATAAGGAGGATTTTTTAACATATATTTGTCTCATAAGAAGCATAACCACAAGTTTACCCAAATCACAAAGGCAACATCATCATCACATATCCACTAATATAAACATTTGAATACAATGCTGAAAGGGAAATACATATATCAAAAATCAAAGCTCCAGAAGTCAGTTGCACGCTCCAAGCTCGACGCTGCTGCAACCTAATGCTACCTACACGCATCTATAGTGCATAAGCTTATAGAAAGCTTAGAGGGTGGTGTAAGTGTGTGCACAAGATAAGTGTCAAGTATTCAATACAATGCCTTTATCATACAATATCGGAATTATTGGCAAGATCATGAATCATACGATATCAGAGTAAGTGAAAATACTGCAAGTCTATAAATCATACAATTTCAAAGTACGCAATACAGATCAACTATGCAAATGAGGAGTCATGGAGAGTCAAATATCAGATGCCGAGGATACAATGCAATATGTAAATCCTACTAAGTCTGTCTAGGCCATTTAAGTCCAGAAACATAGCAATCCAAAATGTCATATGCATGTGGATGTAACGTAATATGCAATGCGAATGAAATGACCAAGCTGAAGGGTGAAGTCGGGATGATAGTACGTAGTATCGCAGGCTAAGGGGTCCACCACAAGGGACTTCTATCCAAACCAGTCTCATACCTAAATTTGGATAGTCAAACTCAATGTGGTAAACTCCTAATCTCAGGTTAGTCGCGCACCCCAACCGAAATTCTGGCCATTACAAGGTACACGTAACAAATAGTTGCGCACCACCACCCCGAGTGGATGGTGAATGAATGAGTATGCAACTCTTGCTCAATAAGTCCACGTATCAGTACTGTACATCTCTGGAATCATCACTGGGGTCTAGTACACTCCAAACTGGTGCAGGTCGCGTAGCCCAGCGAGTGGAAAAGACCTCACTACCCGCCCACCAGCAATATACCAATGCCTACCCGACTCATCGATAGTGGACTCATTTAAGAGCTGGTCAGACTCAGCCTAGCTATGCCTACTCCCTCAGGCAGGTAAGGCCACACTCCCTCCCAACCGACCACGACATAGTGAGAGACACGGCCTCCTGGTATTCGGCACTCAGGCGCTCATGTATCCACTCGGTCTCGACGTTGGGACATCCTCTGGTACCAAGAGGGTTTAGAAATTTTTACCCAGGGCCATCTATGGCAGCCCGATGCTAATAACAGATTTTCGGTGTCCCATCTGGTCATCCACGATATGCCTGTGGAGGCTACGGCCCTGATGTCGCTAGGGCGTACAGTAATCACAACACACAATGCAAGGTGCATGAGTCATACAATTCAGTCATGCATCAATCCTGCGCACATCGTGCGCTCATGTGAGATAACCTCTGCCTATCTGGGAGCTCATAATAACCTACCCAATGTCATATGCAATGGTCAACCACATCTCATAAAAAATATACAGATGATGCGTATGGGCATGTATCATGATGCTATGGTGTCACATACTCATAATCGGTATCAGTGACCGGCATCAATAATCGACCTCGACAACGTGGACATTTAACCAACATTGCCCCCAAGGAATGGCCCACATAGAGCCTAACATATAGTGGACCCATGATCTCACAAGAGGGCCAAAAATACAACACCATGGGCCTCGCTCAAGAGCTTAATACGCATCACGATGAGCCTTTCACATGGGTCTAACATACATCACAATGGGCTCCATAGCCTGGACCTCAAATGCACCACAATGGGCCTCATACAATCATAATGGGCCGCACACATGGGCCTAATACACATCACATAGGCTACATCACATGGGCCTATATACATCGGATGGGCCACGTCCTATGGGCCCCAAATACATCACAATGGGCCACAACTCATGAGCCCCAAGCACATCGCAATGGGCATCTCACACGAGTCCATTATGCATCACATCAAGGTGGGCCTCAATGGATGGCCATAAATACGTCACATTAGACCCCATATACATCAAGTGGGCCGCATCACATGGGCTACATATACATCATAATAGGCCTCTAACACGGGCCTAATATACATCACAAAGGGCCACATCCCATGATCCTCATATACATTACATTAGGCCTCGACAATCGGAGTCTACCTCGATAATCAGAATCGGCCTCGACAAACGGAATAGGCCTCGACAAACGGAACGGCATTATCAAACGGAATTGGCCTCAATAATGGAATCGGCCTCGATAAACAGAATTGGCCTCATCAAACAGAATTGGCCTCGATAATCGGCTTCGACAATCTGACTCGGCCTCTACAATCGGAATCCGAATCAGCCTCGACAATCTGACTCGGCCTCGACAATCAGAATAGGAATCGACCTCGATAATCGGCACTGAAAATCAGCATCAATAATCGGCATCGACAATCAGCATTGATAAGCGGCACTGATAATTAGCATGTAAACAAGGCTGGGTCCATAGAGGAACAGTCGATCAACCATAATAAAAGGATCGGCCCTCGACCGGGGTTATATCAAATCCGATAGCACAAAACCATCCGTTTATGGCGAATGGGGCCCACTTATCTGGGTTAACCCACAAGATAATTATGAGAATGAGCCTAACAAGGTCTAAGGGAAGGTCACAATGTGAACATCCAACTATCATTGCCCATTAATGTGGACATTTAACCAACATTGCTTTCAATGAGTGGCCTACATAGGGCCAAACATATAGTGGGCCCATGGCCTCACATACAATTAGGATGGACCTCATTTACATCACATCGGCCTCGTCATATGGGCCAACATACATCATATTGGGCCTTGAATACACAATAAGTGGGCCTTGCACCTGGGCCTCAAATATATCATATGGGCTTCATCGCACGGGCCTTAATACTAGGCCTCATATACATCAAGTAAGCCTCATTACATGGGCCAATCAAATGGGCCAAATCAAATGGGCCGATCAAATGAGCCAAATCAAATGGATCAAATCAATGAGCCGGATCAAATGGACCAATTCAATGGGCCGAATCAACGGGCCGAGTCAAATGGGCCGATTCAAATGGGCCGAGTTGAATGGGCCGAATCATTGGGCCGAGTAAAATGGGCCGAATCATTGGGCAGAGTCAAATGGGTTGAATCATTGGGCCGAGTTAAATGGGCTGAATCATTGGGCCGATTCGAATGGGCCAAATCAATGAGCTAAGTTGAATGGGCCCAAACCAACCACACCATTCATCTATAGATAGAGATCATTTTAGAGTATTATCACAAAATGAATCATATCCAAGGATCGTCTAGACCATACCATAAATGGTAATGGTGATAATGATTTCCACTACTGAATTCCAGTGGGGCCCACCATAGTATTTATTTTCCATCCAGTCTGTGCGTAAGGTCACAAAGAACTGAAATGGGAGGACAAAAATATCATATTGGTCCCAAACTCTTTAACCCAAGGGGGGTTTTCATGGTGGACGTTCACACCTATTGCTCCTTGTAGTGTGGTCCACCTGATAACTAGATCTGTCTCATTTCTGGTCTCAAGCTTGAGACGAGCTAGCCAAATGGATGGACGGTTAGGATGTAACGTATACATCTGAGGGACCCACAAAGCTTGCTACCGAGATGCAACAGTTGTGGCTGTAGGCCCACCGTCCATCAGACGGACGGTGTGGATTGTACAATGATGGACGGTGTGGATATACACGGTAGTGCAAACCACACAGCAAGTGGTCCCATAGACCCAACTAACGTCAATACAACAGCTATATAGCTGTTGTATGAGTTCAAACGGCACAGGTGGGTCCCACATGGGCCCACCACAATTACAATTATATAATATCAAATATATATTATATTTTTATTATATATATTTAATTATATATATATATATATTATAATATACCCACCTAACATCCAGCGTCCAGCAATGGACGGCTGGATGTAATCGGTGGAGACATCACGTGGGTGTGGCCCTCCCTGAGATAATAAATTATCTATTATTATTATTATTATTATTATTATTATTATTATATATTGTATTGTATTTTATATATATATAATTTAATATAATATATATATATATATACATATATATATACATATATATATATATATACATGTGTGTGTGAGAGAGTGAGGGGTGACAACATCCAGCGTCTAGAGACGCTGGACGGTCAGATGGTAAGCTCCACATAAATGGATGGCCGGGATGATTCCATGCAACATGGTGGCCCCACGTTCAGTGGGCCACGCCGTGGAACAAGCTGATTTTTTTTGTGTTTTTACTTCATCCAGGTCTGTCACATGGCGGCAAGGTGTAGCGGATACAATGCATCCATCACGGTAGATCCTACCATTTGGACAGCATGTGGATCATCCATCAAGGTGGGTCATACACCTTACCATCATCAACACACCAAAAAAATGAAAGAGAGAGGGAGAAAGAGAGTACGATGGAGATGGGAGGGACCCCACCACTATGGGTCCCTCTTAATACAATACATGCATCAATGGGTCCCACATCAAGTGGGTCCTAAAATTTGAAATCGACGGTGGATCACCCACCTATCGGCCTTCTTCTTTAGCTCCTTGGACTCCTATGCTCCTTGTCTTCAACTTTGATGGAGGTTGATGAAGATTAGAAGGTTGAGATGGGAGATGAGAGAGTGGGAAAGTGGGCCACACTTGTTTTTGGGAAAGCTTGGGGAGCTTGGATGTTGGAAAGTCTCATGGGATTTGAGAAATTGCTTAGAGAATGAGAGAGAAAGAGAGGTGATGGATTGATATGAGATGGGTGTTGTAAAGAATGGGATGGAGAGGTATGGTTTTGTTAGAAATTTTGGTAAAAGAGGGACGAGTAGGGACAGAGAGAGTTAACTTATGGAAAAGAAGGAATAGATGCTTGTACTTGGGATAGGGTGAGGTGGCATTAAGGTATGGGGGATGTACTTGACTTGATGGATGTGACATGTTGAAGAGATTCTTTTGAAATTCCCAACGCACGGCGTTTCTTCGAAATGAACACGGGCCCAAATCTCCTGGCCCGGTTATCGGATCGGTCATCGAGTCACGGCGTATGAACCGCGGCGACCGCGCGGTCGCAGGGGTATAAGTTTCGAGTCGAGTCGACTCTAATATGCGGGACTCGGCTTAGGATCGCGTGCAAACGTCGAATACGGGTCGAGGGTTGCCGAAATTCGACCGGAAGGACCGTGGAAGCCTACAAAATGGTATGGACTAGGATACAGGTCTTACAATTATCCATGCATGCCTAGAAATAAAAGGGAAGGAGAAAATTGTAAAATAAATAAATTTTAGGTAAAATAGTGTTAGTCGGCTCTCATAGTCAATTGACCATATTTCATCCATTGAAAAGTTCTACGACACTGACGGAAATACCAAAAGATAAAGTACAATGGTCATTTTTCATTCATCAAACTTACTATGGGGCATGTCACATTACAAAGAATGTGGATGGTGAGAAAATGACAGATGGATAGAGGGGAAGGTGTGCATATAAGTAGGGTGGGCTACATGCATAGGGAAAAGGAGAAGGGTACGTACTCAAGTTTCAATATAGGGCAATGCATTGTCACTTTCTTTAATGTTGTGACTCATTCAAGTTCTGTATCTGCTTCATTTTTTATTGATATCCTAACATGAAATGGTGCAATAAATGCATGGAGTGGATAGCATAGTCTTAATGGTAGGCCTCATACATGCCCCTAATAATGAGAACCGATGCAAGCCACACACAAAAAGGAGTCGTGGAGTTAACTACTTACATGGAAGAATTGAAAAATAATGCCCTCGTCAAAGGGCTAAACACATCCCATTTTCCTTTTAAAATCAAAACTTTAGGCTACTCCCCATGACTGCCTCTAGGGATAATTTTAGATAAATGTTACTCGCATTATATATAGGCTACTCCCCACTACTGTCTTTCTCTCTTGAATCTTATTTATCAAAGAAGCAATTGGCAAGCTCATAGCTTCAATCAATATCAATGGTTGATTATCGGCTTGGATGCACCATTGTTCACCACCATTACAAGGTCGGATGTTGTGCATTGAGCTATTTGAGGCTGATATGGCCAATATAAACATGTGTTTGTTCATCTGATGAAATCGATTTAAATTGAAAGATTTTATACTAGTTTCGATGATATTTTAACCTTTGATCAACACATGATAAGTGCTTACTTTTATCCTCCCATTAAAGGATGGTTGGCATGTATTTACTAACCATATAAAAATTTAAATCTTTAAGTATGGATGATACGATTGAGCCAGAGGAACCAAAATATGGTATATAGCAATCTCTCCACAAGACACATGACAAGGTGATGAATCGATAAAGTTCGTCCATATAATAACTTCAAGCTGGATGGCTTATGTTTTAAAAATAAAATTCATGCAACAACCATATGTTTTAAAAATAAAATTACTTTTCTTTCATTGTTACTATAAGGGTCATATTTCAAATGGATAGGATTTTTTAGTGGCATTTTGACAATACTAGTCTCGTGGTACAGTGAAATATCTCAAAAATTTGTTCTCTCAAATATATTCATTAATTAGTCATGTAATTACGTTTTGAAGTTAGTGGATGAAAAAACCCTTGCTTTGGAACTTAGTCTCATTACAGAGCTTTTTTTTTTCTTTTTCCTTTGTTATTTTCCTTGGTCTTCTTCTTCCTTTTCAAACATGTCTTCCAGGAAACCACCACCACCCCTTTCAACTGCATTTTCTTGCGTACATTCACTGCCATCAACTTCTCCGGCATATGGGCACCGTCATGCCAATAACTTCTCAAGCCCTACAAAAGTGATGTTTTTGCTTCAACGACTATATTTCTTAAAAATAGAAGCCACTAATAAATGGAAGATATTTTAAATAATTTTTTTTTTTTATATAGAATAACATTTTCTTAGAAATGGAAGCCATTTTTTTATTGTGGATAGAGAGGGATGGTAGTGGTTACTGTTATCATGGGGAGAAGTGTTGGAAGAGATTTAAGGTAGATAAGGATGGTTGTGGTTGTCATGTGAAAGACAATGAATGAGATAGAATTTGGATTTTGTAATATATTGCTTTGGTTGAAATGGTTGTCATGTGATAAGGGTCTAGTTTATCTGTGTTAAGGGTCTAGGTTGTCATGTGTTAAGGATTTGGATTTGGGTTGTTATGTGTTAAAGGTCTAGGTTATCATGTGTTAGGGGTTTAGGTCATGGTTGTCGTGTGTTAAGGGTCTAGGTTATCATATATTAAGGGCTTGGGTCATGGTTGTCATGTGTCAAAGGTATAGGTTGTCATGTGTTACAAGTTAAGGTTAACTATGTGTGAAGGGTCGTTGTTGACACACAGTAACCTAAACACTTAACACATGAGAACATTGACCTTTCAAAAGCAATGGTTATGGTACCAATGGCTATGAACATTCTTTTGCTATGGATCTAATTCGTAGTTTTTGCTTAACCTCGACCCTTCAAAAGAAATGGCTACGGACTAAAACATTCTTTTGCTACGGATCTAATCCGTAACCTTGCCTCCATTTTGATAGTAAATGCATGACAACCTCAACCATTAACACATGAGAACTTCGACCTTGAAAAAACAATGGCTACGGACTAAAACAATCTTTCATTACGGCTCTAGACCATAGCACATGAATACACCGACCTTTAACACATGACAACCTCGACCCTCAACCATGGCAACCTCGACCCTCCATACTATCTATTTATCTTAATAGAACAATTTAAAGCATGAGCCAGATAAGGAGGCAGACTAAAGGCTTAAATGGACTACACCACAAGAAACAATGGTGATTGAACTCCTACCATTGAAAATTTATTAAATAGATTACACCATAAGAAAACTTCTAATAGCATTTGTACACCGTCTGTGGGGTTCACCATTGTATATGTGTGGAATCCACTCCATTCATTAACTTCAAAATTTTATGGAAAGTCATGGTTAGAAGCATAATCAATATCCGCCAGTGACATTGACCACATCATAAGAAAATAGTTCGTATCAAACAAACACTGTTATAAGTTATCAGGTTTTGTGGGTTATATAGAGATTATGTTAGCAAGAAGTTAGTATCATCCCATATAAATATAGAGCTATAAAGAAAATGAACGGATTGAATATATGTTCCAATAGGTCTAATAATCAATCTCGTCGACATTACTTACTAATGATTGGATACTACATAACTTCTTTTCCATTTAAAATCCATACAGCTGCTGATCCAATGATAGGTGTAATTTGATCCAAAATTATTTTCAAAATCCATCAGATGACTTAATCTAAGAATATTTGAAACATCTCTTTCTTTTGAGGATTTTGACCGTACCACAGTGTTAATATGGTTAAAATTCCTTTTTTAGTAGGTATTAAATTTTAGTTATAACCAATCCAAGCTAAGGGCCTATGATGGGTGTCACCTACGTACTGCAAAGGGATGGCTTTATGTACACGGATTGGATGGTGACATGACTATCCAGGTGACCTAACATGGTAGAATTTAACATGGCGATGTGCTACTGTCTAAGATAGGGCTAACAACTTTCAATGGACATGGATCGGGGACTACCCCTACCCGAACCTAAATAGGAACAACATGGTCTTTGATGGGCCACCATGATGTATGGGTTTTATCCACACTGTCCATCCATTTTGCCGTATCATTTACTATCTAAGCCTAAAAAGAAGGCAAGATCCAAGACTCTAAGTGGACCATACAGTATGGATTAAACACCTACTATTGAAAACTTCTCGAGGTTGCAGAAGTTTTCAATTTAGCTGATATTAATTGTCTTTCATTCATTTAGTTCTATCTAACCTTATGAACAGGTTGGATGGCAATTAACCATAACGGTAGTTGGATTTCATTATCACTGCTGCTTCTTGTAGTGTGGTCCACTTGAGTTTTTGATCTGCCTCATTTTTAAGCTTATACACTAAAACAAAATCTACGAATGGTGGGGATAAAACCCATACATCTCAGTGCCTCCTCAAAGACATTGTCCATTCCTAGCAGCCCAGAACCATCAATGTGGGTGGGAGCTGTCTGGAGGGCCCACCTCGATGAATGCATTATATATATACTCCCAAGAATGAAGCAGATACAAACTTTAGATGGACCCCATACTACAGGAAACAGTGATTATTGACCATTAAAATCCTTTTATGGGTTACAAAAGTCTTGGATCAAGCTTATATTTGTTTTTACCTTCATCCAGGTCAAACATAACAAAGGCTTGGATCATCAATAAACAGTACAGTGGACCTTAAGAAGTTTTCAATGGTGGGTGTTCAATGACCACTGTTTCCTGTTGTGTGGTCCACATGAAATTTGTATCTGCTTCATTTTTGGGACTATGCCGTATAATAAGTTGGCAAACTAGATAGACAAGGAAGATAATACTATTGGGGATTTGAGCTGCAGAATCACACAGATCTAGATCTAGGATAGCAATCCAATAACGTCAAGCAATCACATGAGAACACAAAGTTTTAATGTAGAAAACCGTTACGGGAAAAAACCACAGCACAAAGCAAGAGAAATCCACTATAAAATAGAAATTACAAGAGAGAGGACTTACCCGATTCGAACAACCTCGAATCTCACCCTTGCTACACCCTTTGATAACCCTAGAACCCTTTAGGAACCCTTGGAAAACTTTTAGAAAGCTTTATAATACCTTAAAATATCCCTAGGGACCCCTATTTATAATTTAGGAAACTCCACTTACGCACCTAGTTCGGAAAGTCCGGACACCACCTCAAATTTACGCAGTCCGCGCAGGATCTGCGTAACCTTGACCAGTCGAAGGGGGGCCTCGACTGGTCGAGCAACTCGCTCGACCGGTCGAGCCTGACGGATACCCAAAAACCCAGCTCGCTGGACTTTAAGTCGAGCGGGCCCTCGACGGGTCGAGTGGGCCGCTCGACCGGTCGAACAGCGGTGAAGACTTTCTGACAACAAATACAATGCATAAATAGAGGTGGATCCTTCCGTTGGAGTCCCACACCCACATAACTTGATGGGGGGGGGGGGGGGGGGGGGTTTTTTATGTGGACACACTAGATATTTGTTCTCATCTCCTATTTGGAAATTTCGATTTTAAAATGCACGTTGAGATTCCCGCCCATCATTATTGGATGATGGTATACACGTGCAGACCCAAACGGTGGGGCCCACCGAGAGAGCTCATATTCGTAGGCGAAAGGTGGGCCCCGCAGTTTGGCCGAGTAGCTAAACGCCGTGATCCAACGCACACCACGCGCCAAAGGCTTCCTATCCAATCATGCGTCTTTCCAGACTCCTTGTGATTAAGGAGATGCCTCCTCATTTGTTTTTTTCTTCCCCAAAGATAAAGCAGTCAGTACTGTCATTTGTCCACTCATGCTTCCCCGGCCCACCTGAAATGATGGTCTCCTTTCCCCACCACATTCCGTAGATCTCACCAAGGTGATCGGAGCCGTTTATTGAGTAAGCTTCCTCCAACTTCTTGTAAATGGCCCATAGTGCCAAAAAAATTTTAAAATATCATTTATAGGATGGGGTGGGACCCACTGGATCATCCATTAGTGTTATTTACAGTCGAAGGGCGGAGGGCAAAGAAATTGCACACGTGGCATGCAAGTAACTCAAATTAAACCGGTAAAATTTGGATGGATCGCGAAAGAACAACTACAGTTTGAGTTAGTTAGGACCGACTCGACTTGATCCAATTTTGAAACAGGCTCTACTTGAATTCAACTCAATGCCTGACCTGATCGAAGTCCGGGTATAAACGGTACAAATCTCGGAGTTCAACCCGGTCACAAGTACGAAATCAGACAGTGTCAGCACCACGTCAGGTTACATGCAACAGGTATCCAAATGCTAAAATCGCAACTCATAACCCAGATGCACTTGTTAGAATTGCAGCCTTTCCATAACCATATGGCATCTCATATATATATATATATAACAGTTGAGTTTCACATCGAGATGAGTTAGTGCCAAGTTGAATTTCCGGGTGAGTTGAGTCGAGTTATTGAGTAACTTTTTTTTAATTTTTTAGGTTAGCTTGTTAGTACACAACGAGGTATCTCCACTCAGTCTGCCAGTTGAGCTATGGATCTGGGTGTTGAGTTATTGGGTAACCTGAATACAACTCAATTTAAGTTTGGACACGACGAAATCAACTCGGTTGGAACTGACTCACCCACTCGATTCTAATCGAATCAAGTCTAAACGAATCGAACGAACCAAGTTTGTACACGGTGTCCAGATCTAACTACAGTAATGTAATGGTGTAAGTATTCCATTGGTGTAAATTTAGTGGACAGTTAAAATGAACAACAGCCGTTGGTTCTAATTTGGATGGCCTGGATGACTCCACATGGGTGCCACATGTTAGGAGTATGTCACTGCCATGTTAAGAATGGTGGTGACTATCACCCAACGGACTGTTTCCTGTGTTTTGGTTCACTTGAGCGTTGGACATACTTCAATTTTCGGATCATACTGTGAAATGATCTGGAAAAAAAATGGACGGCGTGGATAAAACATATACATTATGGTGGGCCCCACAGAGAATCCACGCTACGCCATAGCGTGGTGAGCTCTTCACTGCATAATCCAGAACAAGATGTTTGCTTGAATACATCCCGGCTTATTGCATGACAGTACGTCGGGACTTTAGCCTTTGAAACTTAGTCATCTTCCATTCATCCAAACCGTTCATATGACGATTCTCAATTTTAGAATGGAAATTGGATAATAAAATTTCTCAATTAGATTATTTCAACCTTTCGATGACTGGGCTTTTTTTTGCTTTGAACATGAACGGTCATCATAATCTTTGAGCAATCAAAGGACTGAAATACTGAGTCCTAGATATTTTTCGGGAATGCCCCATCCAACTGGAGACATTTATTAAATGGTTTGGATCATAAAAAAGGCTCCAATTCAACGGCTAGAGTCCCGATGTTCCTTATCTCAATACATCGGGATGTATGCGAGCAAAACTCTAATAAGAATGGCAGCTTCGTTATTTTTGGAGAAATCGATGGTAGTTATATCCTTGTGTACCCAGCTCTTCGTCAACTCAGGTAAAAACAAGCCAAGAACTTTCCACGTGTATACCACATTTAAGTTGTGAGGAGTTATATGATACTCAGGCTGCTTATAAAGCTTGACACACAAGCGCTCATTAATTATACACGTGGCATATATTTTATCAAATAAAACCGATAATATCATGAATCCAAATGTTTCCAAATCATATTCCCAATATTAGGTTGTTTTAACAATTATAAGCTCCGATTCTGGGGTACTTGTTCGTGGAAATAGAACGGTTGTAATTTTTCCATTTTTTAACCGTCTAATAAATTTCTCCAATCCGATATTCAATATTAAAATAAGCTTTATTTTTCTTTCATGACACATCTGAGATGAATGCCAAATTTTGGACGGTTTAATTTGACTACTTATATGCCACGTGTGCATTGTGTAAGTAATTTCTAGGTGCCTGCGTATCATCAATCACACTCTGCCAGAGTTCAAAATCTCCTGCAGCTGACGTAAAAGATTTCGAAAGTACCAAAATACCCTTATTTTTATTTGAGTCGTAAGGGTAGCTTCGTCATTTTAGATGTAACAGCGGGGTCACGTCCAGAAAGGCAGCAATTTGTCTATAGCCACATGATTCTCGTTCTAACACGTGTCTTTCGAGGACAGAAAACCATGTGTCCTTTCATCCAAACTGATACATATAGTGATGTATTATGATTAGATCCGGACCGTTCATTAGGTTGGACCCACTGCAAAGTATCGATAGCTGAAATTTTATGCTGATCAGATGATTCTAACCGTTTGATTGGTAGCCGGATAATGAACGATGAAAGATATAAAAGCAAAGAGTCCTCTTTAATGGGCAAAACACATGTCACCGCGTGGATAGGATATCAGAATTGGATTCGGATTGCGTCGTGTAGCACACAGCACCCCGTCGGTACTCTACGCTGCCTGAAAGCTTTGTGGGACCCACCATGATGTAAACGTCTTATCCACGCCGTCCATTAATTTTGCAATCTCATTTTAGAAGGTGAGCCTAAAAATAATGCAGATCCAAATCTAATGTGGACCGCACCACAGAAAATAAGTAGCGATTGAACGACCACCGTTAAAATTTCCTAGGGCCCATTCTCATGTTTACTTGCGAAAATACAAATATCAGCTCCATCCAAAACTTTTATACGCCCGCCATTTCCTTTGGTGTGTTGTACCTGAGATTTGGGTCTGCCTTATTTTTGGGCTCTAGACACCCCTTTGAACGGAATTAGATCCTACCCGTTGACTTCAGTTAGATATTAAGAAAAACACGTGTACAGCTAAAATTACACCACGTAGACATCCATCGAGTTAGATCGTAAAACCCAAGGCACACAAGCGACAGGATGGCAAGAGAACACGAACCCAGATGAACCAGCATGGAATTACCACAAGGCATAAGCCTCCTTACGAGGAAATTCGTCTCCATGAAAATAGTGCTGCAGACACCATATTTGCGCGCTTGAACGTTTATGTGAACGATCGTCCCACACGCCCAATCAGAGCCTGGCACAGCCCCTCCTTTCCTTGTTGCTGCCTGGATGCTACTCTGGTTCAGTGTAATCCGACCCACACTGTAATCTCACATGTCATCACTCCTTTGTCAATTTAAACCAGTGCGTAGCTAAATGAGGAAATAGAGGCGAAAGAGAGCTAAAGACGGAGTTCAGGAGAGGAACATTTAGGGCCTGTTTGTTTGGCCGGGCAGATCCCATGGTATTGAATTGTCTTAAGATCCATGGGATTGCTCATATCTCAGGACAAGTTCACCGGATCTGTTTGGCTCGTCATGCCTATCCCAGGATATTGCCGATCCTATCCCTCGTAATATCGTGGGATCTGCCTGGCCAAACAGGCCCTTAGAGCCCGTTTGGCCGGTCGGATTGAAAGGGATTGGATGGTATTGGAAGGGATTGGAAGTTAAATCCCGGGATTGGCTGGCCGTGCCAAACAGAGTCGGTGATCTGATCCCAATCCCATGGATCTTAAGACAATCCACTGACAACACCTTTAAATCCCATCCAATCCACCTTCATCCGTTCAAATTTGTCTGGGATATGTTTGGTTCGAGGGATTGGAAGGGATGGAAAGGTTTAATCCCGGGATTGGCCGGGCGTGCCAGACAAACTGGATATAGCAAACCCAGAAATCCATGACATCCACCCTGATACCATTCAGTGCCTTCCAATCCACCCGGCCAAACGGGCCCTAAAGAAGATAAGAGAGACCCAGCCGGAATACTGGATAAAGGAAAGTAGTCCCTGTTTAAATTTGATCATTTGACCGCTGACCATTAGTTTGTAAGCAGCATATACCAAATTCTCTTTCATCTCTTAATTATTCCTGGCCGAATATTTCTATCGGGCCATCTCTTAATTAAAGCTAGAGAAATTACTAAAGGGAATGATTATGGGCAAATTTCGGGATACACGCCCATCTCTTTTATGAGAAAGCTTGAAGTTGTAAGTTCAGGTTAACCATCTTATGCTTGTTTTTTCTTTATATATTTTTTAGATTTTTGTGTTGAGCAAACATTATTTCACTACTGGTCTATTCTTTTCTTTATTTTACCTGCCCCAGTCCTAATACTCAGTGTAGTACGTTTTAACTTTGTTATATAGTAAAGGTTTTATGAATCCCTTAAAAATCATACTACCATATAAAGTAGAGATCATGTGTTGCACGGGTGAAAATGGTGCTACACTCTTTTTATTTTTCCTTGTAGCTGAGACCCTTTTCCAGAGTTCATGCCCACAAACTGACCATATGAGTCGCTCGAGTTGAAAAATTTTATAGTTCTCCCAACACATAAGTGATTCTACCATTTCTAATCAATTTTAATTTCTAAAACTTTATTTAATTAGAGGAAACTTTTAGTTAACTATATTTTTATCTCTAAGTCAATCATAAATTCAATCAAATCAAGCTAGATATGGTAAACAAAAAAAAAAAATCAAGAAAATAATGCGCATCATTCCACCATATGTGTCTGTGCATAATGGCATTTGGAGTACCCATGCCCTAAAATGAGCTGCTAAATCGATAGATGGTGTGATAAAAACACATTCATCGTGGTGGGCTCACAAAGCTTTTCCAGCAGGACACGGTACGGACGATGGGCCCCACCTAATAGATGTTTTTTAGCTTGTCCACATGCACGTGTTCGGTTCTGGATCTAGCATGACACAGCCGCTTTTAAGTTTCCTAATCAAGGAATAATAGTGCTGATTTTCGGTGTCCACATCCTACTTTTAATGTGTTGTTGTTGTGTGGGTCTCCCACGCCTGGACAACCTTTCGTTTTGAGAAATGCTATACTGCAAGCTTGCATCATATAAGTTTCATGTACGGCTCCACACATACTCTATACCTGCATCGAGGCCGTTCATCTACTGGTCTAACTGTTTTGATAACTATAGGCCAAAACTTGCAGTGATCGGACATCTCCGACCATTCACATTACGACCACCGTTCATTTTTCACGATAACAATCTGATGTCTAAACATTTCTAATTTAATTGATTGTTGGCCTACGTCCATTCCATGCATGGGCCCAGTAGATCAACAGTCCTGATCACTACACGTGTTTCCCAGTTGTACCGTTCAAAGTAAGCTGCATGTAACTTCTACGGTGCAACAGCAACCCCTGCTGGGCCGTTTTGTTGCCTAAAATGAAAAGTACAGTCGCTCGCATGAAGAATGGGAAGGCATCGCTGCACACTTGAGAATATGTATAATATGTTTTAAATCTGAACCGTTCAATTGGTGGGACACTGTATTTCAATGGGATAGACTAGGGTGTTCCATTGATTAAGTGGGCCATGCATGTAAGCTGAATACGAACGGACCTTGGTTCGTTTTTTTCCTGTGCATTGTTCCTATTAGAGTACGACTCAACTGATTAGGGTTCCACTCTGAGTTTAGGTCAGGGCATTTCATGGCGCGGCCCACCTGATGAATGGCCTGGAACCCACGCAAGTAGGCTGTGAAATCCCTTTTTTATTTTTTCTCAGGGGAAGAAAGAGCAGTATAAGCATTCCTCTTTTGGAGTGGCCCCACCAGCAAAGACATCTGTCCTTGTTTGGCTATTCAGTGGGCCCACCATCACTTATATTTAATGTGGACAGCTGGTCTGTCTTTTATGACCATAGACTTGTAGAGCCTTTCATGACCACAAAAAAAGAAAAGGATTTTTACATATAGACCCCTCTCTTAATGTGCATTGTGATAAAAACCCATACCTTATTTGCATTTCCAAATGAATCCACTTCTTCTGCACCCTAACCATACCTCTGCAGTTTAAAAGACCAATGAATCATTTATCTTTTTTTTGTGCATGATCAAAATTATTTTATATATATTTGAAAAAAAAAAAATCTCCATATCATCTGTGTGACGTTAGCCATTTCCATTGATTTCAACAGCTCATTAGGATGTAAGCCCAAAAATTAAATAGATCTAAGCTGCAACATGAACCATTAAAATCTTCCCAAGACCCATATTACATTTGCATGTGATTGGACCTGTTTATAGGGCCATGCCAAGAGTCCCACTGGGAAGAAGAAAGACTAGCTTAAGGTGTATTTGTTTGTATTTTCAATTATAACATAAAATGGATGAACATGATGTTTTACTTTTATAATTGTATGGTAATATTACCTACATTTAACTACAATGATAATATTTTGGGCAAGCATCATTGTAAAAATAATAACTTTATAATGTAAAAAAATAGTGATTATAATTTTTTTAAAAGTACTTGACTCTCTATTTATCGGCCATAATTTGAAAAAGAAAGATATAAATTAAAATAATGTTTCATTTACTTTGTATTATACAAGAATTTGGAAAACCTAACATGCCTTGACAAAAAACTTGAGTTGGCTCCAAAAAGATTTTGATGGCCAGAAATTCCCACTATTTCTTGTTATGTGGCCTACTTGAGTTTTGAATTTGCTTAACCTTTTATCCCACGTCCGGCATATATGCAGGGTTACAGGAGTAAAACAGAAATTTCCATCTCTAATAGTCCATTCAGTCATTGTTCCGTCAACAAAAGTGAAGAGTGTTTTCTGTACTGTATTTGAAAGGGATTGATTTCTCTTGGATTATTAAAGGTAGATGGTTTTATGTCAATAGACCCACAAAAAAAAAAGAAAAAAGTTTATATGTTAAAATCCCTAAGAAAAAGGTAGAGATTTCCACCAGTGGTCCACCAAATAAAAGGCTTGGATCTCCCACATTTGTGATATTTTAGCACTTGAGAGTAGATAGAACATTGGAAGTAAAATTGCAGGATTGATGATGATAGTCATGAACTCCAATTAGTTAATCCTACCTTTGAATTTGGGGAGTTGACATTTTTTTTCAATAATGCTTAGTGTCCAGTTAGGATCACACCTGTCTAAAAGTGGGGCCCACAAAATGGTGGGAAAATCCTTTTGGATATGTTGAATGTTGTAGTAGTGGACATGTTGAGATTTATGAGCTAGTTGGAAAATGACTCCATTTCCCACCTTGTGAATGTGAGACCTCATCCTCAGACAGCGAATTCCGCTTCAACGGCTGGGATCATTTATGGGAAAAATCATAATCAATTATAAATGGACCATAATGTGTGGATGTTCTTTGGTAAGTATCATTTTTTCCTTAGTAGGCTTCTTTACATACGTGTATCCTAGATAGGGCTGCTAATGGGCCATGATGGCCCATTGGCCTAACATGCCTCGGGCTGGACTGAGCTGGAGTATCAGGCCTGAGAATTGAACTCGGGCTTAACATTCAAGCCCCCTTTTCAATCTACCTGGGTCTGGGCCAAGTACAACAGCCTGGCAGCCTGGACTGATCCGGCCGGCCCGGCCTATTAAGGTTGCAAGGGTAATTTTATAACATATATATATATATATATATATATATTTTATTAAAATTTCAAAAGACGGTTTCGAGCCTGGCCAAGACGGTGCTCGACCTCACGTCCTCCCCTGCGTCATATATATATATATATATATATATATATATATATATATATATATATATATATATTTATAATTGGGCTTTCGAGCCTGGCCACATTGGACTGGTCTTGGGCTGGCCTATCAAGTCCGACATCCAAGCGTAGGTTTAACATTCAAGCCCATTTTCAATCGGCCTAGGTTCGGACCAAGTACAATAAACCGTCAGCCTGGCTTGAATTTGGCCCGGCTGAGCCCATTAGGATTGCAAGGGCAATTTTGTAATATATAAAATATTAAAAATCCCTATATTATGAGTTTGGGCCTAGCCGGCCTTGGGCCAGACTTGGGCTAGAGTATTCAGCCTGACATCCGAGCTTGTGCTTAACACTCCAGCTTGTCTTTTAGTAGGTTGTATTCGGTCCAAGTACAATAGTCCATCAACCCGGCTTGAATATGAGCCCGCCTAGCCCATTAAGTTTGCCTCTCTCTCTCTCTCTCTCTTAAGCTCGAGCCACTAAGACTAGATTGTTTTAGCCTGTTATAAGCCCGAGTCGGGTTTAGACTTATGTTGAACAATGCGAGCTGGACTTAAATAGAGCTAGCTCGGGCGTAACCCAGCCCGTCGACTCTAACACCTATTAAGACACATCTATCTTGGATAGGCCTTCATATGAACCTTTTACATTATTTATCAAACACATTCAAATGAAAAAGGAATATCTAGATTGATTGCGCGCATATGGCACATGTGGAACGCTTGAAGATGAAAAATGGTACATGTCATCTTAACTTATGGGAATATTTGTTAGCACACGTGTCACATGTGTCATGCGTCAAAATGAACTGTAGCATAAAGCCATAGATTGGCAAATGTGGGATGTTAGCACATGTGATGTATAAAGCACAGACGGTCCCGATCGATCAACCATGGAGGAGAGCCTTGCTAGCAAACCTCTAGAGGAAAATGGACTAGTCTTGAGGCCCAGGCCCAACACACAAGTCTATTGTGATTGATTGTCAGATCGTGTGGGCCATTAGATGGGCTTCTCGACAACCTAATCTCACAAATGCCCCACTTATTTAGGAGGCCCAGATAACATGTGGTAAACTTACCCCAAGGCCTGTCCAAATCGGCTTGGAATTTAAGCTTTCTAGATGGGGCTCTCATCTCCGTACTTTGAGCTTTGCCAAGTCCGCTCGTGAGGCAGTTCGCGTACATGCCACCACACGTGCCAGCATAGCACAAAGGCACAAGATCCAATCCGTCCATCACGACAATCCACCTTTCTTGATGTCCCAACCTAAGTGTCAACTAATTCTACTAATTAGTGGCCCAAAATCTATGAAACAAATATAGAACTTGGCTGGAGTTTGTAATCCGTCCATCTTTTCCTGATATTGTGGCCCGGAAGGTGAGTAGATCAGCCTAGTTTTTGGGTGAGGACATCTACAAGGATAGATGCATGTGATGGACGATTTGGATATCGCATATACTAACCATGTTGGCACACATGGCATGTCGATGATGTGCCTTGTACATGCACTTGGGCTTAAGAAATATAGGGGAACCAAACCCTTCCTAACTGTTCTAGAAATATCGGAACCGGAACTGGATTGTTTGCACCCTTGAACCGAATCGGACCATATCATAAAAATCAGTTCGGTTATGGTTTGGTTGATAGATTATGGGCTTTTTATAATCTAGCCTAATAGCATGTTTTTTTTTATATAATCTAGCCCATGTCCAATCGTGTTGTGATCTATTTGATGAATGGTCTAGATATTGTATAAGGTGTGTAAAAAGACATTTACAAAAATAATCAATTACGCATTGTAAAGATAAATAATGAGTCAAATAAACAACTAAAATATATTGTAAACTCATAAATCATGAGGTGCTTGAGAGATTTGGGTTTTATAAAACTTTTTCCATTTATTTTTTTTTAATATTTATTGATTGGATGGTCTGGTTCCAAGTTCGGTTTTACCATCCATTTTACAGTCCAGTTCCAGGTTCGGTTTTACAGTCTTGTTCACAATCCAATTCAGTTCTACAGAACCCCAAACCGAGAACCAAACTAAACTAATCGATTCTTTGATTTTTGAAACCGGAACTAAAACCAGAGTACTTCAGAACTGGACCAAACTGTGCGTTTTGGTTGGTTCCAGCCTGGTTTACCAGTTCTACTGGTTCCATGTGCACCCCTACTTAGCATGAGATGCGTATCTTAGTGGTAGGGTATGAAATGGGACCTATTGGACTGGGCCATTGGGCTAGAGCCTGTCCATGTCCAGCCCATGAACAAAGGGCTGAGTCTAGTCCCAGCCCACCTGAATCAATCTGGGAATGGGTGGGGGCCACCATCTAGTGCCTATCTCTTCAATGTCATCAATATTCAGTTACAGTCGACCCACTTGTCAGAGGAGGATGCAAGCCCAAGTTCAGCCCAATTTATTATTGGCCCTAAAACTCAAGCCTGGTCAATCCATGGGCATCTACACTGAGACCAAATCCAAACCAAGTACGCCGTACTTGGGCCCACTGTGACTATTTTCCAATGCACCTGGCCCATGTAAGGCTATGATGGCAATGGTGACGATGACATGGGCCGGTGGACGGTTAAAGTGTTGTGACGGAATTGTCCATTAAAAACGACGTGTCCCATTGGGTCTAGATATGTCATGTGTCTGTTGATAATGATGACCCATGTGGCCCACAAAAGAGAAGTGCTTATGTTAAACACCATTGATTATGATCAGCCCCACGAATCCGATCTAGGGTGGGAAAGGGCTGGGTTGGGCCAATTTGAACTTGGCCCTTTATTAACAGGACCTGAAAGTTATAGCAAGGCTGACCTGTTTATTTAATCAGTTGTAGGATGGGCCTAGATTAGTCTTAAGCCCATTTATTAATTGGGTGGGCCCAATTGTCTCTAAGAGCCTATTAATCTGGCCCACCCATTTGAGGTTTCAAGGGCATTTTTTTTTCATATATCATATATCTTAAAAGATGGGTCACACCTAATGAACAACTTAGATTGTCACACCCCGAAATTTGATACCCGAGTTAGCTAGGCCCGAATGTGAATTACAGGACTGTGAGTGGTATTTAAATAAAATATAAATCGCAACCCACATAATTTTTATACATTTTCAAGGCAAATAGAGCAACTAAAAGGAAAATAATTATTGCAATTAGTCCACTAATTAATCCTTAAATATTTAATTACATTAATATAAAAATAACTAATAACTTAATACATTAAAATTTAAGTAATTCTCTAAATAAACACAAGGGAAAGTCTTGAATCTTATACATCTGGCTTCTTCATACACAAATCCTGCAAAAAAAATTATGCGGGTGTGAGCGCGACGGCTCGTAAGGTCACATTATTCCCAAAATTGAAAATTTTATATCAGCATATAACAACGAATACATAAAAAAAAGTCGGGTCATAGTGCATAGTATCGTAGGTCGATAAGGGCTTCGCACCAAGGGTCACGACTCATGTTAGTCTCATACCTAACATGTAAAGTGATTCCAAGATTGTAGATCCCATGTCCCGAATAGTCCTATACCTAGTGGGGATCGTAGCTCATGAATGTGTACATCAAATTTGTATTTACACATCCATAACCCAAATATAAGAAACATTACCATTCCAATAATAACCACTGAAATTCCACTAACGAAGTTAAATAAAATAAAATAACTTCTAATTTATTTTTGGACTTTGTCAGGGCAAAACACCCATGCATTCATTTTTGGGATTAACCTAAGGCAGATCATTGTGAGTCCGTGACCGTTTTGGACCTCCTAGGGCAGGGCACCATGCATCTAATATTTTAGGGAGTTCGGGCAGAGCACACACGTGTACATTTACTTAATCTTAAATAAAGGAAAATATGACTTTCATTCTGGAACATGAGCCATGGATTGAATATTTAAATATGACACATCCTGAAACATGAGACAGGAGTTGAATGTTTATAATTGTTAAATTTTAAAATACCGTACAAAATTAACATCATTTTCAGGAATAACCCCGGGCAGAGCACCCATAACAAAATAACATGATAATTCTCTCAGGGCAGAGCACCCATCATTTAAATATATTTAAAATAAGTTAACAATAATCAAATGAATTTATTTCACATATCAAAAATCAAATAAATGCATTCTACATCACGTAAAAGTAAAACCAAATAACTCAACTTAGTAATATGAAATAAATAATTAATGAAATCAAAATATATACCAATGTAGTCTTTTCAAACGAGAAGATCACCTACCTGTTATGAAAATAGATATTTGATGTAAGGCGATTTTTACGTGAAATAGTTTTGGGCTCTTGCTAGATTCCAACTCGAGAGTCGTTTGATATAGCTAGCCACAAAGTTGATATCTGATGCATGATATTGGATTCCTTGAAGATAAAATACAAGAACATCAGTTTGGATTATTAGGGTTCCCTACTCCCCATCTCATATTCTGGAAAATAATAATCTGACTCACTTAGTCAACTCAGTGAATCATAGTATAACAAACAAGAAAACGATACAACCACGTTATTGATGCAATGGGTTGTGTTTTCTCTATGGCCAAACATTGGACCTTCCAACTTATATAGGCCCGATCTGATGTGTCGAACACAAAGGGACTAAATCATGATTAACTCAAAGTGGATATGATGAAAGAGATTATCTAAGATTCAACATCAAATCACGTTTGACATTGACAAAGTTTCTAGTTTCTGAATATTAGAAGGCTAAAATCACGTTTATCATTAACAGTGTTTCTAGTTTTTGAATATTAGAAGAATAACTCACTGAATTAACTCAGTGAATCATGCTGCGATGGTGTAAGAATTGAAACCAATGCAATAGAGAAGATACATGACCTAAGTAGATAAGGAATAACTGACTTGAGATTCAACTAATGTGGGAAATATTAACCAAATTCAGCAAAATCATATATTGACTTGCTAGGTAGAGAGGTCAACTTAGTAAGTTGCACATGTTGCTTCTATGCCCATTGTGATCTGGTGCGTATACGATAGATAAACACAGTTGTTAGATGACTTTGTAGTTATTGGTTCTTAACGGAGGAGAAGACCCACCTCCAATGGCGGATTGTTGTCTGTCATGGATTTGAGAGCTTCAATTCTTCCAACTGATGGAGATCAATATTGGGGAGCTCGGTGCAATGAAATATCAAAGTTCTCAATGTGTTTTGCTGGTGAGTTCAGAAAATTTGGGTTTCGGCTTTTGGTTGTTATGTGCAGTCGATAAAGACAAGAAAACGGAGGAGAAAGCGGGGAGATGGGAGCTTTTTTTTTTGGGGTTCTCTAAAGTGGGGAGGTGTTGGAGGGTCGTGGAGTGTTGGATGAGGGGAAAATAACAGTCACAATTCGAAGAGAGAGCCTTACACGGATTGCCTAGTGTAGAGACGTGTGCGACATTGCCGCTGAAGCCAAAATGGAAAGTCCCTGTAACAGTTACGAAAATTCAGGATAGCAAGATGATCAAGCGGGGTACACAAAGGCATCAGATGTAAAAATCTACAATGTCCATTGGTTTTATAGCAACGAGATAAGACATGAAGTTTAAAATCGATTTGATCGGGGTTCAAGGTGGGCCACGCCAGAGGTTTCTGGGCGAGACATATCAACGACTAGGGTTATACAGAGGTGTCATTCCAATGAACAATTCAGATTAGTTTGTAAGTACCGATATGATGAATGACATGGATCGATGGGTCGGGGTGGTGTGCTGCTGTATGACGAAGAAGAATAAGTGAATGAGAGAAAACTGGAGAGTGGTTGTTGTGGGCGGTGTTGTGCGTCAGCACGTCATTTCACCCTTTTTTTACACAGTGGGCCCCATAGCAATGACATGGCAAGTCCACTTCGTCCAATAGTTTGGTCCAATCATGTTTGGGCATGCACCCAAAAATGAGGCCAATCCAAGTTTAAAGTGGGCTACACCAAAGAAACCATTAGGATGGGTGATACCCATTGTTGATAAAAGCAAAAAAAAATTAGGGTTGTCACATAGATTTAGAACAAAAGCCCGCTAAGCTTAGACTTGGGCAGTGCATTATCTCTTGGTTGTCAGCCACCATGGGCACAGCCGAGCTTGAGCCTATATGTATTGCGTAGGCAAGCTTAACGGACTTTGGTTCAGCTTGGGCCCACCTAATGACAGCCCTAACCTTGTTAGACAAGCCCAAGCAAAGGCAAGAATAAAAACAGATATATTATTCCAAAATAGGAGAACTTTCTATCTTGTCTAATAGTTGTGATTTATGAAATTTAAACCATCTAACTTAGAGCCTTGCATATATGGGCAGACCCAATCTGCACATCACCCTTCCATACCTTAGCACATGTATTCTAAAGAGATGGATTTATTATGTTCTAATTCTTCCTGCTCTCTACTATTAGATTTTAACTTTGGAAACGTAGTAGAAAAATAAAGTTTTTCAAAATTCATTATAATTAATCAATTACCTAAGAACCTATTGTGATAATCTCATATTTCTATAATAAAAAATAAAATAAAATAAAATAAACTAAAGATGAATGGTTGAGATCTTATTTGACGCAATTGAAATTGTGAGGAGATTTTTTAAACATCGATTGTTGATGCCTATCATCTAATGGAAGAGGTTTTTTCCTGATCTACCGTAGGTGGAGAAGGTGAGAGAACAACCGTCTATGCCTCTGATAGGGGCCATGGGAGACATGTTGTCCATAAAGTAGATCCTACACTATTACATGTGTGGAAGTTTGAGAGGAGAAAAAATTGAAAAATTAAGGAATGAAAGACGAAGGGAGATGGTGCTCTCTCTCTCTCTCTCAGTGATTGCTAAGAGGTGTCTAGGGTTCTCTCACTTTTGGTTGTTCTCCTCTCTTAATGGGATTTATTTTCAAGGGTGTATACTTGTATATTGCCCTACCATCCTATGAACTTTTTTGTACCGAACTACCCATAAAGCGGATTGAAACGATCGCATATGTGGAAGGTGGAAAAGGGAAGAAGAAGAATGAAGGTGAAGGGAGATGGCATACACTTTTTCTTCTTTTCTCTCGTAGCGATACTCAATAAGGGATATATAGGCTCTCTCTCTCACTCTCTCTTGGTGATGCGAAGAGGAGGTGTCCAGGGTTCTCTCGCTCTTGGTTGTTTCTCCTCTCTTAATGGATTTTATTTTTAGGAGTGCATACGTGTATAGTGCCCTACCACCCTACGAACTTTTTTGTACCCAACTATCCACAAAGTGGACCCAAACGATCACCTACATGGAAGGTGGAGAAGAAAATAAGAAGAATGAAGGTGAAGGGAGATGACTTGCACACTCTTTTTTCTTCTCTCATAGCGATACTCAATAAGGGATGTCCAGGCTCTCTCTCTCTCCCCCTCTCTCTCTATCTCTGGGCTGTTTATCCACTCTCAATAAGATTTATAAATAAGGAGTTGGGGTTTCAAGGGTGCACACTGGTATGTTGTCATAGTATCCTATGAACTTCTTTATACCCTACCATAAGGAAGTTCATCAATCTGTCTCACACACATACACACTTATCATTTAATTTATTAACAATCATAGCTATCCCAAAATGGATTCTCATGCTAATTAAAGTATTGGACTGTCAAATTTAAGCTATCAAGTCTTATCGAAACAATTTCAATAGTTATAAAAAACTTCAACGGTTGAAAACCTTTTAAAACATGACTAAAATATTTTTTGAGTATAAGGCCCTACAATGAAATCACCCGATTAGCCCTCGATCTGGTCATATTATAAGTTCTTAACTAAACTCAGTGAAATTTATGTTAGCTCGAATAAGATTTGATGATTTTTTATGGATGTACCTATTATCATTTATTTTCAATGGCCTTCTATAAAACCTTGTATGGTGAGTCAAAGCCACTGAATCAAGATCACGACCCTTACACATCCTTAGGACTAGAGGTTGATTGCCTTTTAGGCACCATTAAGTCTTTAATAATACAATCACGATCCAAGCCAATTAGATTCCTACACTATTAGCTTGAACTCAATCATTCAATGTAAATGTCTAAAAGTTCATATATTAGGGTCTTATATTCATGACACACTCATGTGCCCATGTAGGATAAGAAGAAACTAAGACCAACTCAACTCCTGATGGTGGAGACTTTCCGTCTCGACCCAAGTAAATCCCCTCGCACAAGATGATCATGCATTTGGAAGTGTGATGTCTACATATGTATCATAAACATTTATATCGGTCATGACTCAATAAGGTACTTAGATCCATAGATCACAAATCTCTAAGTCATTGACTATCATCACTAATTTTATGTTCCCAAGGACTATAAAGGGATCATTCCTCACAAAATCTATGTTTTAACAAGTTTAAGTCAATAGTAGATATTGATTAAAGTATATTAATATTATCCAAAATGACTCGTGGCTATCAAGGTCAAAGGTTGAGCTCGATCACATCCACATGGCTAAAAAGACTGATATTGGTTTTTCAGAGAATAATTCCAACATCCATAGTATATTTACCTCAATCCAAGAGCTAATGTTCGTGCAACTTGATTGGGTCAGGTTAAGGGTTAATATAAACCTGACCTAACATTAAGATGATCCAACATGCAACTTAGTGGCTTGATTTTCAACCCGAGGTGTATAATCCAAACCCAAACCTTAACCTGACATAAATGCATTTAATTAACCCCAACCTTACTTAACTGGGCCTGAATTTGCTCATCTCGAACCGATACAATTTCAAATCATCAACTCCATGACTTTGACAACCTGACCCAACCGGTCAGTTAGGCGGGTTGAGCCGAAAAGTCAATGCTACGAATAAGTGGATTAGCAGGTGTACCACACACCACCAACCTTCATGGTGTGTGTAGTGTACGTTGCTTACGTAGATGGGCGCTAATACTCCTCGAGCCCTGAACCATACCACTTGCGTCCCCTATAATGTTGTATTTATTATATTTACATTGTTCATCCATTTGTGTGAGATCATTTTAAAGCATGATCCAAAAAATGAGTCGTATACAAAACTCAAGTGGACCACACCACAAATATGAGTGGGGACAATGATTCTCACCGTTAAAACATTCGTAAGACTTACTATAATGTATATTTACACAAACTTATATAAAAAGGAAAAACAAATATCAAATTGATCTAAAACTTCTTTGTCTCTAAGAAGGTTTCAATGGTAGAAGTCCAATCCCTCGTTGCTTTTTGCAATGTTGTTCAATTGATCTTTAGACCTATCTTATTTATGGGCTCAAGCCTTACGATGAGCTCGCCAAATGAACAATTGATGATTTAGATATAACACATACCTCATTATGGGGCCTACAAAACTTGGTGGCGTGGTTTGTGTGTGGTACACTAGCCAATCCATTGTATGCCAATTGAGGTGGAAGCGGATTGGCTGGTGTACCACACACCACAGACCTACTTGGTGTGGGCATATGGTGATGCTCACTGAGCTTTGATTTGTAGGAGCAGTTCTCAAAGTAGTTATATGGTTCCCACAATAATGTATTTATTTTTTCCACACTGTTCATTCACTGGTGAGATCATTTCAAAGCAAGACCCGAAAAATGAGTTATGTCAAAAGCTTAAGGGCATGTTTGGACAGTCACGTTGGATGGGAGTACGTGGTATTAGGTCGGCTATGGAAGGCTATCCCATCCCATCGTCTGTTTGTGATTGAAGGGTTATCTCATCCCAGCTGCCCTCGTAATTGGCGCTGGCAACTACGAGGGATTGGGGCGATCTCACCTTGGGATATCGTTTGATCCCTGGATTAGCTTCTGTGGGATACGAGATGGGATGGGAAAAGACGATTCGGGCGGCCGTCGCAGCAGCGTCGTTTGACAGATGAGATTTATTACGGGAGGGGAGGGGGTCTCCATTTAAGGACGACGAGCAGCGAGAGGGATGTTATAAATGGTGAATCCTGATTCCTAAACTTATCCCAACTAGAAGGGTCGATCGTCTTCAACCCAGCCGGCGAGGAGGTCGGAAACTCCGTCATTCACAGGTAAGTCCGACTGTTACGCGTTCATTTGGGGAAAGGACTTTATTAAAATGCTACCTTCTGTTTTCTGTCAATGGGTTTGAGAGTTGTGTGGGTATACGAATTATCTTGATATGGACAGTACGGATTCTCAGTTGCATGTTGGGTTACTGGAAAGATGAAAATGGTTTCTCAAATGATTCTGGATGTACCGATTTTGCCCGATGTTCCTTATAATGGCCATGTCAGTGCCAATATGGCCCCGACATCAGCCATTATCAGCCAATATACCTTCTTCTCTTAGACAACCCTCGTCACATATCAGGCAGCCATTTTTTATAACCATGGGTGGCCCCCACCATGAAGATGATCATACATTAATATCAGGTGGGACACTGATGCATTGAGAGCACCCATCCACCTAAGGATGGGCCCTGCAAGTTCTATGGTTAATGGATGGAGATCCAATTGACTTGCGCACCTCACAAAATAGATCAGATGAGATTTCTAGCAATCTGTATGGTTGTAAGCCCCACAAGTCTGGATTGATAGACATGTATGCTACCTTTGTTAGGGATTTTTCCTACTGTTTTATAGCAGCACACCCACTGCAGGTGGCATGCAGTGTTGGTTTGCTCCTGAAATTGCAGGCTCTGTTGTGGATACAACATAGCCTGAAAATCAAGCTGATTTGACAATCTTTATATTCTGATTGGTGTCCGTCAAATTAATGGTTTAAAGTGAATGTTCAAGTGGCAAAGTTGGATAGTTGAGATCGTTTGATCAGTGATAATTTTTGGCCTATTCTACTTTCATAATAGCAACCTTGATTTGGACGGTCTGGATTATGAACATACATGTGCTATGTTTTTTTCTACCGTATTCTGGCTCCATGGTTATATAGCCAGAGTATTGTTTTTTCAGTGGTATTTGCAATCCTATTGGTTGGTTTTCCAACTTTTTGTACAAGGGTAACCTTACTTGAGGATATTACCGCTAATAGGGTGCTAATAATAATTATTTTGAATTTAGAATGCTTGTAAAGAAGGGCTATAACATAGACAAAAGTGTGGATTAAATTATATTGCTATTATTAATTAAATTAATTTACTTGATTATAGTCTTTATTCCTTGTTTATAAGAGTAAATCTTCGAATCTAATGAAATTCTCTACTAGATAGGTTGTTGGATCCTATCACAAGTCCCCCTTCACTTTAGTTGCATTGATCCTCTTTTTCTTTCTGATTGAATAAACTAGCAAAATGCCTCATATTCCGCTCCATACTACACTCAAATTTCTGGACTTGTGAGATCTAAAGGAGATGATTGAAGGCTCCAATAAGTTAGTACAAGCAACTAAAGTTGCCCCAATTTGCTACATTATCCACTCATCAGGTGGGTCATACCTATACATGAAATGAATGAATGGTGGATGGAAAGAAAAACCATTGTTATTGATGTTCTAATCTCAAGTGCACTCTTCAACTTGCACATTTTAAAAGATTATTACCGGGACTCTCGATATACGTTTCTTTTGAGAAATATGGATAACCACACACCAATTGCATAACAACAATTTAGTAACATTGTAACTACAAGAGCCCCACGTACACATGTACATCCTTATTATAAATTGATCTATATGAAGCACATATCTTTATGTAACTTTATACAATACAATAATAGATGGTATGATAGAAAGGTCCATATAGTTCTTCCTACCATACAATAGAGTACCATGTATTCGCCAAGCGAGGAAATGAAAGTAAATCGGTCAACTTGGCTACGATTGGACCTGTAACTTAATGAATTGAGAAATTTTAGTTCAATCATGAAGGCCATGAATATTCTAATGGCATTGTTTAGCATTTCTAATGAGGAGCAGCCCTAAAATGATAGCTACAATCGTTTCAAGCCAACTTGAAGTTGGTCAGCTATTAAGAAAGGACAAGAAACTCGCTTCTTTCTTTGTGAGTCTATGACCTGAGCACCGTGTCGATTGGTTAAAGAAAACTCTCTCCAAAAAGTTTGGTGATGTTGGTGGTGGATCTGTTTGATGGGGATTGTGAACTATTTGTATGGATTTTTGTTTCTGGACTTATAATAACTTTTATTTTGTGTGGTCTTTTGGACATGTTAAATTTGGTAGACACTATGTATTAAACTAGTTAACTTAGATATGTTGGGGAATTTAATATCTATTTTATAGATTCATATCGTAGTTTCATATGCCCGGATTAGATAAGTAATTCTGATTTTGCCGATGGACAACATTCTCAAATGATAAATGTGATGTTCTACTACTATCCATCACTCTAAGGGTACGTATTCCTAACTGTTCAACACATTGGAATATACACACCGATCGCACCTCTTAGATCCAGTAACGCTTCATTCGATCATACTTAAATATATCTTCTTTGAATTTATTATAGTTTCAAGACGATTCCTATTCGAATAGATTCATTTACTGTATATATCTTGCTATCGATATGCTACTCGTTTCTAACTTACATGAAATATTATAAGTCTTTTTGCATTGTGAATTGCAAATCCTCATGCTTATCTAAGTTTGTTCTACATGTATATATAGATGGGGAAAGAGAAATATTATGTTGTACTTGTTAGTCGCCGACTGTGCATATATCTATCTTGGGAGGAGGCCAGATTGGAAGCAGAAGGCTACAGCGGGAGTAGACATCGAACCTTCAAAAATTGGAAAGAAGCGACTTCTTATTGGGAAAGTCATAATGGCAATTCAATTGCCCAAGCAGCTCTAGGACGAGCCACATATGATGGATGTGTATCCACCTCTTCTGACCATCTCGACACAAGGTGGACATCTTGGTTGTCAACCCAACAGATGTCATGGGTCATGGTTTCTGGAGCTACTTCGACGTATGACATCGAGATGTCCAGCTGATAGAGTAGCTACATTTATCACGGGAATCGTGGTTATGTTCCTCATCCTGTATATCATTATTAGACTTTAATTTATTATCTGATGAACAATGTTTCGGTCGTTGCAAACTCTACTTACACTCATTTCATGATCTGCATGCATGATGCGTTTTGTTATCTGCCATTTTTTGATTCCGTTTGATCTAAGAATAGAGTTAAAAAGTGAGCCTAGAACGTGTATGTCAAGGCGGAGACAAATCCACCCTCATTTTGTGGTTGAAACTGGCACGGGTCGTATTAACTTGATATGAGTGGGTCACCATCTAACCCCACCTCGCAGTTTGCCCAAGCGTGATATGGACAGACTCGGATCCACACCATGGGATTCGATTGCTACAATGTTGTAAAGGATCTGGCGTGATCCACAGCATGTGGATTGACAATGTGGGTAATTTTTCACACAGTGCTGCGATTGAATGTGGCATGATGTACTTCTTACGAACAATGTGTGAGATCGTTTGATTAGAAGCTCTTGTGAACCTTATTTCAAGTGAATCACCTACTTACCCCACCACTCATAACAAATTGCCCGGGTATGATCCACAACACTTGTTATACAGTGTCGGAGTAGATATTAACAAGGTCAGTATCCAAATCGCTACTGAAGTGACGTCACCAAACTCTATAGACCCCACCATGATGCATGTGTTGTATCCATACCATCCAAGCATTTGTAGAGATCGTTTTATGGCATTAGAAAAAAAATGATATAGATCTAAAGTTCAAGTGGACCCACCACAGAAAATTGTGGGATCAGTCACACCCACCATTGAAACATTTATAGGGCCCACCATGATGTATTTTTTAAATCCAACCTATTCATAAATTAACATAGAGACCAATGAAGTGAAAACAAAAATATAAGCTTGATCAGAAACTTCTGGGGCCCCTAAGAAGTTTTGAACGGTGGATGTCACTGTCCCCATTATTTTCTATGGTGGGGTCCACTTGAACTTTAGATCTATCTAATTATTTTTATTATGCTATAAAACGATCTCTCCAAATGGAAGGACGGTATGGATATAACATTGCATCATGGTGGGGCCCACAACTTGGTGACGTACTTCAGTAGCAATGGTGAAACTCAACCTTGTCCTCCGCGCATGGGACCGTATACACTGTAGTGGGTAGGACCACCTAAAATGGCCGGGAGTGGAAATATTCCGGTTGGACGGCTGTTGCATGAAACATGGAAGTAGCATGGGATTACACCAAGACCATGCCTTTTCAAACACATTGCCTGCTGAAAATCTGGGACTACGCCCAATCCCACCGCCCGCTGAACACACACTTATTCCATCCTGAACTCTTTACAAGTCCATGAAATAATCAGACATCAACTAACATGTCATAAAAAGCTTAAGGGGTCGTTTGGTACTGTGGATTGGAGGGGATTGGCAATCCCCAGGCCGTTTGGCATCATAAAGTAACAAGGGGTTGGCAATCTAGGGGGTTTGCAATCCCCGCGATATGGGGGTTTGTAATCCACGCTCCGACCTTGGATTAGCTTTTTGAAGTAGCTCAACAGTCGGAAATCCGACTGTTTGAAATTTTCTTTAAAAACCTATTCCCACGCACCCATTTACCGCAACTCTCATTCATCTTCTTCAAAAAAGTTCATTCATCTTCTTAAAAAACGTTGTGACCATTACCTTTCCGGTATCTGTGTAGGTTACTGCATATGCCGCTAGAATCTACGGGAAGATTGCTGCTGATCGCTGTTACAGAGTTATAGGAGACGAACTATTTTATTTGAAGGTGACGGACACTAAAGGTTGGTTTATAACGTTTTCTTTTAATGAATTATAATTTATTAGTTGCATGACCCATTAAAATGGTTATGCAAAATCTGTTTCGATTATGTGATGACTTGTCAAAATTTATCTGTATGGTCAAAATATTGTACTAATTTAGACTTAACATGGGCCACACCAAATTAGATAGTGAATGGAGGGAGGAGAACACTTTATTCATATGTCCCACCATGATGGTTATATGGATGGTGTAATCTAGCCATTATATAGCCCATTAAAATTTAAGATTTGAGAAAAAAAATTTAGGGGTAAATATCATTCAAGTGGGCCATATGAATGAAAATAAATTCAACTATTATAATTGCTTTTACACACTGTTTTTAATTGTGTGATCAACTGGAACTACCAATGACTCTAAAATTTAGGTCCTACGCCTAAAATAAGATAACTCATATTATAGTCAGAGTGAATTTCCAACTATCATTAAGGAACCTGAAGAACTTTGATTTTTGCAATAAAAATCAAGTTCGCAACGTCCATCCCGATGAAGCCACCACATTTTAATGTCCTTCATGCAGGCTCGGTGTATTCTTTAAAATACACTGCAGGGCCACCATCATTCATCCATATTATCCCCTCCGTCCATCTGTTTTATCAGATACTTTTAGTAGGTTAACCTAAAAATAAAGCATATAAAAAAACTAAGTGGACCACACCATTGAAAAAAGTATTAATTGAACATCTACTGTTGAAAAGTTCTGGGGGCCACAGAAGTTTTAAATCAAGTTAATAATTATGTTTTCACTTCATACATGTCAGTGTGATCTTAAGAACAGGTTGGATGACAAATAAACATCACTGGATGCCTTGTAAAGGTTTCAACAGTGGAAATTAATATTTCCACTGTTTCCTATGGTATGTTCCACTTGAACTTTGTATATGCTTCAATTTTAGGCTCAACTCCTAAAATTACATGGAAAAACGGATGAACGGCGTGGATAAACCACACGGGTTGACAGTGGGCCCAACGGATAATGTGTAGGCTACTTGCATGCATGTGTAGGCTACTTGCATGCATGTGTGGGCTACTTGCATGCATGTAAAAGAAATCCTCACCGCTCGATTGGATAGGTAAATTGGAGCAGTCAATTGACAAGCTCACACATTTTAGAACTTCCAAAATAACCCTGACTTATCCCTTCTAATGTCTTATTAAATCTCACAAAAAGAAAAGTCCTATTAAATCTCAAAGTTTAACACTTATAAAACTAATTGCATGGTCAGAATTTGTCTATTTGCTATTCGTTTATATACAGTAGAGATAAGGTTGAACTCCCCCTCCTCAGAGATCGAGATCAACTGCATTGCTAGCAAATCCAATTCCATGGTTGCATCATTTTTTGCACTATGCATTTGAGGTTACTTCCATTCAGCAGCATCACTCCCTACCACCTGTGAGGGGTTCAAGATTTTATCTAACTCGCTTTCCAGAGCCTCAGCGAATACCCAATGCTAGCTCTCTGTTTTGTTGTAATGGTTCGCATAATTCCAGCAGAAGCGAATGATATGATTTAAGAATTACAAGTAAAAAAATTGAAGAAAATTTTTATCATTTATTTTTTATTTTCCAAACTTCAGTTATGACTCATAAACCTAAACTTTGTCAAAATGCATAGTGTCACATTCTTTGCATCTTCTGTATGTCGGTGCTCGGAGGCATAGGGCACTTCAGCCATATTACCTAAAAAGAAGAGCATAGCTCACTTGTTGATGTTCCATCTTCCTTGAATATTGACGTCTCTTTTTTCTTCACCCCCTTTTATAGCTCACATCTACCAAATGTAATGAATTTAACAAATGTTCATTCAACAGGCTATATAAATGGCGAATTTAAATAATTCGGACTCAGATACAGATGATGAGAATGAGAAAGCGATTGTTTTATTCACGACAATAACTGCGACTACATCAGCCGCGACTATGATGTGTAATGCTGCATCCATGATAGTAGCAACGATCGCACAAAACTATATGGAAGAGGATGGTGAAAATGATATTCGAGAGTCCCGCAACTGGACAGGTCTGCAATCTACTAATGCGATTCTTGATGGACCCGATACCACATGCTTTGACCATATTCGAATGAATAAGGATTGTTTTATTCGTTTACTGGATTTGATTCGTGAGAGTGGCCACTTGACTGGTACACTTGAAGTTAGCCAGAAGAACAATTAATAACCTTTTTGTATACCATTAGCCACTATGTAAAAAATCGTATTCTACGGCACCATTTTAATCATTCAGGAGAAACTATAAATTGGTACTTTAATAAAGTATTAAATGCAATTGTTAAACTCCATGACATATTTATACCACCTATTCAGCCAGGCATATCTCCGGAAATACAAAACAATGAATGATTCTTCCTATATTTCAAAGATTGTATCGGTGTTATAGATGGTACGTACGTCCTTGCAAAGATTCCAGTGAAAGATCAAGGTTCGTGGCGTAACAAAAAGGGGTTCATATCCCAAAATATTTTGGCAGCATGTTCATTTGATTTAAAAATTTCTATACGTCCTTGCTGGTTGGGAAGGATCTGGCGCAGATTCACATATACTGGCATCAGCACGCACGTGTGAAGGGAAATTGCCTCTACCTAAAGGCAAGTACTACTTAGTTGATGCTGGTTTTCCTAATACTCCTGGCTTCCTTGCACCCTATCGAGGTGTCCGTTACCATCTAAAAGAATTTAAGCAAGGTTGTCTTCTAAGGGACAAGGAAGAGTTATTTAATCTTCACTATTCGTCGTTAAGAAATGCCATTGAACATGCTTTTGGAGTTTTGAAAGCACGATTTCCGATATTAAAGAACACACCGAACTATCCCATAGAAACGCAAACAAAGATTGTAATTGCATGTTACATCATACATAATCATATTATTAACGAGAGGAGTGATGTACTTCTCAATGATTCCAATGATATAAGCTATGATACAAATGAGGGCCAGGAATACCATTCATGTGCCGATGAATTTCATAATGGGACAATCGAAATGGAGGAAAGTGATAGTGATGTTTCTGATGAAGAGATACAAACTGAAGAACCAACTAGAAGAGAAAGAGATGATTGGAGTCAATTTCGTGATAGTCTTGCAGAAGCGATGTATGAAAATTACAATTCTAATATCGGATTTAATCAAGAATGATAATTGTTAACGTTTGGTATGTAATTTTGTTATGTTAGATAATGAAGCATAAAATATATTTTCGTCTTATTTTGAATGTTCAATTATCTATATACTTCAGGAATGTCGACAACAAACAGAACTTGCTTGTCTTATGCAAAACCAATAAAATGGAATTCAGCGATGGATAGTTGTATGATAGATGTATTATTGGAACACATCTCCCTTGGTTATCATTGTGACAATAATCAATTTAAGCCATTAACATACGCTGCAGTAGTTAGATCAATTCGTGAGAAATTGGGCATCAATCTTATGCCAAAGCATTGTAAAAATTGAATCAAGATATTAAGAAAGGACTATCATAAGGTGAAAGGCATGCTTGAATTAAGCGGGTTTGGATGGGATGATACTCGAAAGTGTGTTACTGCCGAAGCAGAAGTATGGAATGCTTACATCGAGGTATATTAATAAAAAAAAATTTGGCATACAAAATCTTTATTGTTGTATTAATGTTAATATGTATTTGTATTTTAATGACCATAGATGCACCCTGGAATGAAGGCATTTTGGAACATCCCATTTTCTCAATATGATAATATGACAATAATTATCGGGACCGACTATGCTACTGGTAGCAAATCAATGGCGCATACTGAGTCGAACGAATTATCAGAGAATCCCACATACGGGGCATTTGACTTAAACCCATTTGAAGCTAATCCCAATGTGCCTTTAGGGTCTGATTTCTTTGATGCAGGTACACAACCTGCAACATTGCCAATAATTGGAATGACTGGTACTTCACAAGCTGGGTTATCTTCATCAAGACCGCAAAAGAAGAAAATGAATGCTACAATTAATCATGAAATGGTGCAAGAGATGAAGCACGTAGCCTTCTTTATCGAAGCGACCCGAGCCACAATGATAGAGATGAAAGACAAACTCGATGACTACGTTAATATGCAACACAAACCCAAATTGAAAAGAGTAACTTCCGACAAACCATAATGCAATGCCTTAGGGCCGTACCAAATACGGCCCTCCCAGTCGAATTCCGACGACCTGCGACACGTAGATAGCATTGGTGCACGCTCTTGAGTCACATCCTATAAACCCGAGCCGACTCAAAACGAGACCTATGTCATTGCGACCGCGCTGCGGTTCCGACGACGTGTCTTGTACGACCAATGCGATGCTCAGATTATGAGATCCGACCCATGCATTATCTAGGCCGTTGATCGCTGATCATGGGACCCACCTATCCATGTTGTTGTACTTTCCTAGAAAAATAATTACTATGATGTCACCTTAGGGGTGACATCACCCTACCCTACCCCTAGCCTTAACTCCTTACAAATAACCACCCATTCCCTTTTCCCCATAAGTCAAACTCATTAATTCTCATCACCTCACCTCTCTCTCATCACTCCCTTACATCACCTTCTCTCCTCTCACTTCACTCCATTCTAAGCAACACATGAGAGCCAACGTCCACCTCCATGAGAGAAAACTTGATGTGGCCCACCTTCCTATCTCTCATCCCCACCCTCCAAAAATAATCTCAACCGTTGAAGTTCGTCCTTTAGAGCTTTAGATCGCGTTGGCGGAAGAAAGAAGTCCAAGATCTAAAGTTGGTGTCTCTCCTCTTCTCTCTCTCTCTTTCCATCTCTCTCTTTCACTTTTATTGTGTGTGACGATGTGGCGGTGTGGCCAACCCGGATGTACCCCACTTGATGTATATCTTATCCAACCGTTCAAACCATTTGAGCCCTACCTTAGGGAGATGGGAAAACACAAATATCAAGTTGGTCCAAATCAAGTGGGCCACGTCCACGTGTGACCCACCAGCCATCTCCATGGTTCCCACACGTGGGACCCACCTTATACATGTGTTGTATGCAAACTGTCCAACGTCAGCGTCTCTGACGTGATAGGGAAGGCTAACATGGAGTGTGTGCACTGACTGACTGGTGTATGTACTAACAAGCTAACAAAAAGGAAATAATAAAATAATATTTAATGGGGTGGGCTGTTCATGTAAGCCCCACCTTGATACATTAATTTAATCCAATCCGTGCATTCTATTCCCCAGATTATTTTAAGCATTGAGCCAAAAAATGAGGTTAATCTGACTCTCAGACGGGTCCTAGCATAGCAAACAGTGTGTCTACCATTGAAATTCACCCTGTTGTTTTGATGCACCAAAAATATAGTGAATATTGGACTTGTTTGGTCCGTCTCGGGCCATGGAATACAATGGGTGGTGTGGATCTACTTGATGTAGGCTCCACATGTGAAAAACCATGGAAAAACTAAAATTTTCAAAAACTATATATATAAAAAAATAGGTAGGCAGCACCTGCTGCCACTGACAGCGCAGCAGGCGCAGCAGGCGCTGGGACGGTCCCTGGCCAATAGTGGGACCCCAAAAGTGAGCCCCATCGTGATGTGTTTTGAGAATCCACACCATCCATTCTATAGGCCCTTATGGCAGTGGGTCTCCCTCCAAATATCGGCCCCATCTAAGGCTCAGATGGCCCACATCATAGGAAACCATGGTATTGTATGGCTGCCATTGAACCCATTTTTTTAGGTTCACAGAAGTTTTGGGTGTGTTTTTCCACTTCATTCCAGGTCCATACGACCTTATCAAATGGGTTGGACGGCAAATAAGCATTATGGTGGGCCCCACATGGGACCCACAGTGATGTACGTGTTTTATTCCTACCGTCCAGGCGGACGGTGGAACCCATGTAGATGTAAGTGTTTTATTAATGCCATCCAGCAGCAGCTGGATGACTAGTGGACCCCATCAATGACGTATGTGTTTATCCATGCCACCGTCCACACCTGGACGATGGGACCACCCCACTTGTGGGGCTGATGTGAGTACGTGTGTGTGTGTGTGTGTATGTGTGTGTGTATATATATATTGTATATATTACATATATTATATATGTAGATTTTATGTTATATTATATAATACATATGTGATGGTGGGCCTTCATGGGACCCACCATAGTGCTTGTGTCGCATCTAAGCTGTCCATCCATTTTGAAAGCTCATTTCATGGCGTGAGCTAAATAATGAGTCAGATCCATAGCTCATGTGGACCCCGCCCTTGATGCATGTGTTGCATCCAAACCGTCCAACCATTTGGCAAGCTTGTCTTAACAGGCTTGAGACTAAAAATAAGTCAGATCTAAAGTTCAAGTGGACCCCACCATTTAAGGTAGTGGACAATGATGTCCACCGTTCATAATTTCTAAGGGCCATGGGAGTTTCCTATTAAGCTGATATTTGTTCCACTTCATCTATCATTACGTTAATTTATGAACATGTTGGATGGGAAACATATGTTATGGTGGGCCTTAGGAACTTAAATGGTGGAAATCATTATCACCACTTTTATTTGGGTGTGGCCCATTTGATATACATGGCGCCCATTGGTGTGGCCCATTTGATGTACGTATGACCATGTGAGAAGGCCCACTTTGATGTATTTTGTGGCCCATTTGTCGAGCCCACTTTGATGCATTTTGTGGCCCTTTTTCGGGCCCACATTGATGTATTTTGTGGCCCATTTTTTGGGCCCACTTTGATGTATTTTGTGGCCCATTTGTCGGGCCCACTTTGATTTATTTTGTGGCCCAATGATGATGTATTTATTTATCCTCACCGCCCAATCTCTGGCCGTGGGATGTGGAACCCACGTGACATATGAATTTCATTCCATGCACCATCTGTGCGAGGCCCACCTTAATGCATCCGTTGTACACATGGATTCCACATAATATATATGTTTTTATATCCATACTGTCCAACTATTTGGATGGGATGCACCATGATGTATTTTTATCCACGCCATCCAGGGCAGGTACCCCAATATGAAATATATCAGGGCCCATGGGTTGAGGCCCATTGAGATGTATTAAAGCCCATTTGATAAGGCTCATTGTAATGTATTTAGAACCCGTGAGCAGAGACCACCTCATATGTTCCACCTTAACTATCCAGGTCATATAGGGCCAGCCTCGATGTATGTTTTACTCACACCATCCGTGGGATGTGTGACCCACTAGATGCATGCATTCTATATCCACACCAACCATCTGGTGGGGCCCATCTGCTGCATGTACAAGGCCTACCTATTGTGCATTTGTGCAACCCACTTGATGTGCATGAGCTCCATTAGTACGGCTCATTGATGCAAGGCCCATTATGATATGTTAGAGGCCCATGGTTGAGGCCCATTAGGATGTGTTTATGGTCCATTTGGTAAGGCCCACAGAGGTGTATTTTCGGCCCATGGGTCGAGGCCCATTGCGACATATTTTCGACCCGTATGTCGTCTCCCATTATGATATGTTTTCAGCCCGCTATCGAGGCCCGACTCGATGTGTATGAGGCCCATTAGTGCGGCTCATTGATGCGACCCACTTATTGGATTGACGCCCATTGATGCGGCCCAATGGTACGACCTACCGTGATGGGCATATTAGGCTAATGGTGCGGCCCAATGTATCGACCCACCGTGATGCGTAGGCCCACGCACTGCATGTGTAGGCCCACCTGTGATGACTATTTGAGGCCACCTGTTGGATATTTGGGCCTACCTTATGTTTGACTCTACATGGGCCACTACTTGGGAGCAATGTCGGTTAAATGTCCACTTTGATGGGCGATGATGGTTAAATGTCCATATTGTGACCTTCCCATAGGCCATGTTCGACCAATCAACGAGGTTGATTATTGATCGATTCTGATTGACATGACTGATTTGCCGATTCTGGTTATCGACTACCGATTCCGATTGTCATGGCCGATTGACCGATTATCGATCGAGGCCAATCATCGTGGCCGATTGTGGATTCCAATTGTGATGTATATTCTGCCCATGGGTTGAGGCCCATAGCGATATATTTGGGACCCCTGGGTTAGGCCCATTGTGATGTATATGTAGCCCATGTGATGCGTATTAGCCCCATGTGACGCGGCCCATTATGATTGTACGAAGCCCATTGTGGTGTGTTTGAGGGCTAGGCTATGGAGCCATTATGATGTATGTTAGGCCCATGTGAAAGGCCCATCGTGATATGCATTAAGCTCTTGAGTGAGGCCCATGGTGTTGTATATTTGTCCCTCGTGTGAAGTCATGGGTCCATGTTCACTCCCCAAGTATAGGGTTGTGATGTAGTAATAAACTCGGAGGGACTGTTAACATCAGTCATTGATATTGATTATGAGTATGTGATAGCATAACATCATGATAGATGCCCATACACATCATCTACGTGTTTGTTATGAGATGTGATTGACCATTGCATATGTCATGGGCAGGTTGTTCATAGGGCTCCTTGATAGGTGGAGTTGCCCCACATGAGGCACGGTATGTGCAGGATTGATGCATGATTGGACTGTGTGACTCATGCATCTCACATTTATGTGACATGACCACCGTATGCCCTAGCGACATCGGGGTTGTAGCCTCCACAGGTATTTCGTGGATGGTCGACACCGAAAATCTGTTCTACATGGGATGTTATAGATATCCCTTGGTGAAAGTCCCTAAACCCTCTTGGTTCCGGAGGTTGTTCCAACGTTTAGACCGAGTGGATGCATGAGCGCATGAGGGTCGTATACCGTTAGCCGCGTCTCCCACTATGTCGTGGTCGGTTGGAAGGGGGTGCGGCCTTACCTCGCCCGAGAGGAGGGGGCAATACTAGGCTAGTTCGACCAGCTCGAGGAATGGGTCCGCTATCGACAAGCCGGGCCCGATATTGGCAGATGGATAGTGAGGTCTTTTCCACTCACCATATTGTGCCCGATGGGGCGGCAATCTGGTTTGGAGTGTACTAAACTCCGGTGATGATCCCAGAGATGAACTGTAATGATATGTGGATTTAGTGAGCAGGAGTTGCATACTCATTTATGCATTCATTCATTCACTATCCACTCGGGTTGGTGGTGTGCAACTATTTGTTATGTGTGCCTTCGCAATGGCCAGGATTTCGGTTGGGGCGCGCGACGAACCTAAGATCAGGAGTTTACCACATTAAGTCTGACTATCCAAATTTAGGTATGGGACTGGTTTGGATAGAAGTCCCTTATGGTGGACCCTGTAGCCTGCGATACTACGTACTATCATCCCGACTTCACACTTCAGCATGTTCATTCCATTTGCACCGCATATTGCATTACATCCACGGCTTATGGTATTTTGGATTACTGTGTTTCTGCATTTATATGGTCTAGGTACGGCTAACGCTATACGTGAATTCATCAGGAATTGTAGATTGCGTTGTATCATCAGCATCTGATATTTGGCTCCTCATTTGTATAGCTGACCTATATTGTGTACATTAATATGGTTTGACTCATGGACTATTCAGTATTTCCGCTTACTCTGTTATCGTATGATTTATGATCTTGTTAGTATTTCTGTTTACTTTGATAATTCCTTCTCTTGTCAGTATTTCTACTTATTCCGATATTATACGATTTATGAATTACCAGTATTTCCTGTTTGTATGATGATGGCATTGTATTGAATACTTGGCACTTACCTTGTGCACACACTTACACCATCCTCTAAGCTTTCTATAAGCTTATGCATGATAGATGCGTGCAGGTGATGTTAGGGTGCAGCAGTGTTGAGCTTGGAGCATGCAGTGATCTTTTGGAGCTTGATTTTAGATTTATGTATTTTCCTTTCAGCATTGTACTCAAATGATTATATTAGTGGATTTTGTGATGATGATGTTACCTTTGTGAATTGGGTAATCTTGTGATTATACTTTATTACGAGTTAATTGTTCGTTTAAAAGAAAAAAATCCTCTATCGAAGCGACCCGAGCCACAATGATAGAGATGAAAGACAAACTCGATGACTACGTTAATATGCAACACACAGCCCAAATTGAAAAGAGTAACTTCCGACAAACCATAATGCAATGCCTTAGGGCCGTACCGAATATAAACAAACCGTATACATGGTGAGCATTAAGGTATCTCTTAGAGCATAGAGAGGCAGCATGATTCTTCATTGAATTGCTTGTTGAGCTGAGGTGGGAGTTTCCTGTAAACACTATTTGAGATTGGTATGCTTTTATTTAGCTTTGTTAGTTTGGTAATTCGGGTTTGTATAACTTTAAAAATATTTTATATTTGACAGTCTTTATCCTTTTATTTATTAACGTGGGTGCACGTATGTTTTGTAATTTCTATGGTGTGTTTTTAGACCTGAAATTAAAGTAGATATGTTTATCTTAACACATGACAATGGTGAAATTTAGTAGGCTCACTTCTCTGGCCCACTAGAAGTTTGGAATTATATCTTTTTTTTTTTTTAATGTGTATATTTTGATGAGCTTGTTATAACTATTATTTATGTTGTAGTATATTTTAATTAATTTGAGTATTTTAAATAATTTACTTGGTCTCTTTAAATATTCATGTAAATATACTACAAAATTTGAAGGGGTTTCAAATCCACACTCTCAAACACAAATTTTACAATTCAGGGAGTTCCAAATCTAAGGTGCCAAACAAAAACATGGGGTTCGGGTTGGCAATCCAGGGGGTTCCAAATCCAGGAGGTTTTAAATCCAACGGGCCCTAAATCTCATCCCATCCCGTCCACTTCCGTCTAATGCGCCGGGTCAAACAGGTCCTAAGTGGACCACGCCACAAATGGTAGTAGGGACAATGATTCTCAATGTTAAAACATTCGTAGGACCCACTATAACATTTATTTTCCATCTAATCTTATTATAAGGTCCCACCAACATGGATGAAGAGGAAAAATAAATATCATATTGATTCAAAACTTCTTTTACCAGCCCAAAAGGGTTTCAATGGTAGACGTTCAATCTTCCACTACTTTTTGCAGTGTGGTCCACTTGATCCTTGGATATGTCTTATTTTCCAGTTCAGGCCTTAAGATGAGCTCGCCAAATGGAAAGACGGTTTGGATATAACACATACCTCATGATGGGACCCACAAAACTTAGTGATACCATCACACCAGCCAGGTCGGTGGAGTGTGGTACACCAGCAAATCCCCTTCCGGTCCAGGTTCCCATAGCTCCTCTCATCGGGAAGCGGCTCAGCTGCTGTACCGCACACCAGCAGCCAGGTGCATGTACGTGGCGCAATCGAGCTCCATGACTCCGTGACGTATGAACGATACAAAAAAGTTCAAAGTTCTGTGGGCCATCGTGATCATGATGTATTTATTATATCTACACCGTTCATCCATTTGGGGAGATCATTTTAGGGCATGTGCTAAAAAATGAGAAATATCCAATGCTCAAGTGGACCACATCATAAATAACAATGAGTACAATAATTTTCACCATTAAAATAGTAGTAGGGCCCACCATAATGTTTTTTCTTCATCCAATCTACTCATAAGTTCATACAAACATGGATGAAAAAATAAAATAAATATTCGATTGATCCAAAACTTCTGTGACCCAGGAAGGTTTCAACGATAGACGTTTAATCTCCTACAGTGTGATCGCTGGATTGTGTTACTTTTGATCTTACCCCTATAAGGATCTTGGAAAATGGACGGACGGTTTAGATATAACACGTGCCTCATGGTGGGCCCCACATAACTTGGTGACGTCAACACATCAGCGAGGTGGCACACCAGCCAATCCGCTTCCCTCCCATTGCATCCCTTCGAGGTCTGACAGTTGGATTTGCGCGAGTGAGATAGGAAAATGATTTTCCACACACGTGCTAATACGGAACACGACCTGGACCATCCATCAGGCGTATGGCACGGTAAAAAAAGATCTGAACCACAAATAAGACCAACCACTCATTGGGTGGGCGGCAATGAAAATAAATGTAAATTAGAAAACGATGACCAATGGTCCTTATTCAAACAAATATTTGGCTCACCTCACTAGATAACCGACCTTATTTCTGAATTATATCTTTTTAGAGTACTAGCTATCTTATGAACGGTTTAGATATCTCACACGCGTGCCACATGAGCACGAGTGCTTCGAGGACCCTTCTTCATCTTTCACTCGCGCGAGTAGCTACTCCTATTCACGAAACCCAGCAGAGAAAGAGATCAACGCTACCCTCGGCGAATCGGCCTTCTCCCCTGCAAAGTGCAGAACCGACCTTCCGTTTCCTTCCGTCTACGAACACCCAAAATTCCGTTAATTAACAGGCCGTTAATCGTCCGTTATTTTTCCATCGGGAATTCCCCAAGTGCGGGAAGAAGCTATGCGCCAGAAATGTGGAAGGAGGTGGGCCATCGAGAAAAGGGGAGGATCCGTCCCCAATCCTTCGCCAATCGCATCCGTTCAAAACGTGTGGCCGCTATCGAGCTTTCCAACCGCAAGGAAATCGTCAGCCCTCACAGAGGCGCTGTCAACACTCTCCAGGTTCAATCTCTCTCTCTCTCTCTCTCTCTCTCTCTCTCTCTCAGAGTAATTTCAGCGAACACTTGGTGGTCGTCTTAGGGCCTGTTTGGATTCATGGAAAGCATGGGAAAAAAATGTGTTTCTTGGGAAACCTTATTTCCAGGAAACTGTGGGAAAGAAAATAGTGTTTTCCTTGCTTTTCAACAAGATTTACCTCAAAATTTAGGCGCGTTTGGATGCCTGTAAATTTTTTAAGTTGTAATTAACTTATACTTATAGGTAAATCCTATTTGGATGTAAGCTGTAAATTATTTACAGGTAAATTGGTTTTTATGTTTAGGTAACCTTTAAGTTTGTTAGAAGTAAGAATCTGTATATTCACAACCAGTGGAGCTTGAAGTGGGGAATTGTTCCAAAATCGGATTGACACATAAGAAAGCTGGGCACGAAGTACGCCATTTTGTTACGCTCATCTAGATGAATAGTGGAGCTGATTCTCAAGGTAAACTTATCATTGGGTGAGCCATAAAAGTGAATTCATGTATTCGAAATACCTGTAACGTGGAACATTAATTAAAGGTGAGCAACAAGGAAATTAAAAATTCTCATTTTCAATCCAAAATATGTTTACAATATTGTAAAGGAGAGAAACATACATACAAACTACAACAAAAGCATTCTATTTAGGAATCATGTTCTTTGATCATACTTGTCTTTGGTTTGGGGCCATGCCATGAAGGAACGTATGGATATGATTCTGTCGATTTGAAAGGAATCTAAAAGCCTTATGCATCATGGCTTCATTGATGGTTCATGTTCTCCAACTCCTGCCATAATGCTACTATCATATTTGTTGCCATATTTGCGGACATGAGGGTGGCATATATGTCTGTTGACCTGTAAAAGCTATCAAATCTTTGTACGATAGTCAATGTGAGAGTGACCTTCTTCTTCTTTGATTATCTTAGAGATGAGATTCCTGCAATCCGTTTACCACTTCCCCTGGATTGTTGAGATTCATGTTGTATCCCATCCCAATATGCATCATCCACATGTTCAAATGGTGGGCCATAGGAAATTTTTAATGGTGGCCATTCAATCATTGTTGTTTCCTGTGGTGTGATCAACTTGAGATTTAGATCTGCCTCATTTATGGGCTCATGCTCTAAAATGAGCTGATAAAATGTATGGATGGAGTGGATGAAACACATACATCATTGTGGGGCTCACAATACTGACCAACACTGAGATCTTCGTACTGGAGGGATCATTACCTAGTCCGAGTCTGGGCAAAGTAACCACGACGCCGAGGGAAAGAAAAAGAGGGATTGAAACAAATACCTCTCTACTGGAGAGAGAGAGCTTGGCCACCGACCGGTTGGTAGCCACTTTCATTTTCTTCGTCAAAGCATCAAGGCGCCTTCAATGGCTTCTCTGTCCAACCACTTGCAATTACTCCTCTTCAATGGCTTCCTTTAACAGCCACCTACATAGGCTTCATCAAAGCATCAATGGGGGACGAACTGCTTCTTGTCCAAGTAGGTGCCCATCATGACCTTCTTCACTCCTTCCACTTGTGTTTCCCACTTCAACTCCAAATTCAAAAGTCCATCCATTGGCATGTAACTTACTAACGGGTAAGTGGAAACATAGCCTCAAGCTATGTTTACAAGTTGAAACAAACTTACAGGTAAGTTTCCTCTTGCAACCACAACTTGTATCCTACTTACAGGTAAATAAGTTACATTTTACAAAAGTTATGGGCATCCAAACGACCCCTTAGGATCTATTTTCAAATTTGTAGTTTGTCAAAATAAATTTTTTCATGCAAGCCCATGGCCTACTAGGCCCATCTAGGTCCATTGTATGGCCCAGCCCACTTAAGCCTATCCAGCCCACTATAGGGCCTAGCAAGATGTAGGCCCATAGCCCACCGAAGAGCCCAACATGTGCTGATTTTTTGGGCTGATTATTTACGAATTTGGGGGCCTAAATCAAGGATTGTAATTTACTATTTTTGAGAGATATATGGGAGCTGATTTGAAGATGTGATTAATATGATTGAAGATATGGGCTAGTTTTAGAGACATAATTGCTATGTTTGCTTTTTATTATTAGGCTTTTACCATATTAAGTAAGATTAGGTTTGAAATAAATTGTGATTGATTTGAAATGGGTATTGAGGTCTCATTGATTCTAGATAGTCACTAGCATGTCTCAAGATTAGCACATGTGACACATGTAGGATGCTTGAAGATGGAGAGTGGCACATGAGGCATACATGACATACGTGGACACCTGAGGTTTAGTAGTCATCCCGTGTTGTAAGTCTTCCTTCTTCTAGTGTTCACATATGGACTGTTTATGGGTTGAACACAAGCAGGGTTTGGTACTACTTGGGATAGAAATGGGGTGATGGCTCAGGTGAGATGAAGGCCTTATGTGGTTTTTTGTGAAAGGGTTGAAATAATTGACTAGTTTAGGGAATTGAGGGTAGGTTTAGGTTGAATATTGGGACAGAATTTGTGGAAAGAAGATGGGGAAGGGAAGAAGAAAGTAAAAGAGAAGAATCTCCCAAGAGCAGAACTTGCTTTCATATAAAAATAATGCAACAAGATCAGGGAAGAAAGTAATTGCAATGAAGTTCAATGTACCAAATTGAAAGTTCAATTCACACAAGAGAAACGATGCAACGACTGATAACAAACTCAACAATCATCTAGTCTTATACTAGAGATCACCCTAGAAAAGGTAAATCTTTTATAAAAATCCCTAAAACAAAGATTGTTGGATTCTATCCATCTGAACATTTTTAAAGCAGAAAATGGATAATCATTAATTTGAAGTGCTTGTTTTAGTAGACCCCACCTCCGATTGCCTCTCTCAAGATTCACTGGGATAACAATACTAATCATCTGATCTGTGGATTGTGGAGTGGTTATACTTGGTGAAAGGGCTGACATTCGCACAATTAGGACTAAGAATCCTCTGGTCAGTTTTTTAAGGTGGACATTTAGATGGGCTGGACAGAAGGGAAGGTCCAGATTGACAGTCAGATGGTGCGTTTAAAGTTTTAAATACACACAGGCATATAGGGTGGCAATGGGTGGCGTTTGGGAACAACACTATAAGGCCCATGGCCCAAGCTCTGCATGGGCCAGCAGAGCAGGCCCAAACATGAGCCTGAAAAAATAATTGGGCCCAGCTGGGGGCTAAAAATGGATCAAATCCCTATTCCCACGGTGAATGTTCCGAATCCATCCCCTCAATCAAGTGGTCCGCACATGGACAAGTAAATAAACAATTAGAAGAATGAAAACCAAGGTCTACATGCAAGATGCATTTGTTAACCAATCGATAATTGGAATGACGTATATGTAGAATAGAACACATATACCTATCAAGTTGGGTCAGGCCTGACCTAGTTAGGATAAAATGAACTAAGCCAAAGCCCAGCCCCAATGCTGATCATGCCATGCATGCCAGGCCAAGCCTGACCGACAAGCTAATCTAATAGGTACAAGCCAGTCCAAAGCTGCGCGGGGCATGTATGGCTGGCCCATTGCCACCCCTACAACATACTGGAGAAGTGATAGAGTGGACCTAATTGAGTCAAAACCAATGTCAATATCGCTGTAACATTCACACCAGGAGATGTATCGTGATATATCCACCATGGCGATACAAACAAACCATTGAATCTGTCAGGAGTATCTGGATTTTCATTTTTTCATGATTTTATAACTGCTTTATGTAACTGTTAAAATCACACCATGCATTAAGTTGTGTTTTGCTTAGTGCTCTGAAACCTAGACTGTCTGTCCAAATGGACAGGAAGTCTGGAACCCGTTGGAATAATTGGTGGAGTCAATTAGGGGTCGTTTGGCAACCTGGAAAAGTACACTGCCGGAAATGGAATCCTCAAGTAGGGGCAAATTCATGCATTTGGCACCATGGAAAAGGTGATAAATGGATTCCAGCCGGAACCCACTTCCAGCAAATTGCAAGTTTTTGGATTCTTGGCTAGAGGCTGGCTTGCAAATTCCAGGGAAATGGATTACCTCCCTACAGTCACTTTTTTTTAAAAAAATAAATTTTTTATAGTTAGACTTGTGTACCCATCTTTCCTAATAGCCAAACATGATTGACAGAATCTCTTTCTTAGGGTTTTTGTTTCGAAACAAATTCTTTAGTACCTTTAAAATTCCAGGCATCTGGGAATCGACTGGGTTGGTCAACTGGCCAACTACTTCAATTTGAAAATTTAGATAACTAAGAAGTTGTCTGAGCTCGGTAGGAGTCAGACCTTCGATCTCCTACTTAGGAGATCAGTATACTAACCACTCTACTGCATGTGCTTTTGTAAATTCTTCTTCATCACAATTATTATAAGCGATCTACATATGGTAAACTTGTACCTAACAAATTCCCGAGTGTCCTACCACATATGCATGCTTGAAAACTTGAATATATTTTGAAGAAATGCGAGGAAGATATCCACGAAGGCAGATGGAAGATGAGTTCACCACCCACATGCTAAGGTGGCATAGATGTGTGAGATTCAGGGCATTCATCAGGTGGGGCCCACTGTTATTATGCCCTGGTCCAAAAATCAGGTTGGTACACTAATTAGGCAGGCCACATGTGCACACAAAATATTGATCATTGTTCTTAAAAAAAAAAAAAAAAAAACTAAATGTCTCCTTATACATGTGTGTGGACCCATTGATTTTTGTGCTAGGACATGTTCATGGTGGTCCCTAGTGGCATTGCTGCAAATGTTCTCTTTAATCTACCTTTGCGCAAATCTTCCTAGCATTTTCTCATACATCTGATATGTACTATGCATTTTGAGATATCATGGGGCCACATAATTTGACCACAAGCTCAGGTTGATTTGACGGAGGGGCGATATCTATTATCTGGTGCATCTGATGGATCTGCTGCTGCGTTCGATGTTCAACGTGCCACAGGTTATGAGGGAGGTGGCCTGGTTGCAAAGCACAAACCTCTCTTTGTCATTGACAAGCAACACCAGCAGGGACATAAATATGCCATATCGTCTGTTGTTTGGTATCCCATCGACACAGGTCTTTTCATTACAGCTTCATTTGACCATTGCATCAATGTCTGGGATACAAATACAACTCAAGTAAGGGACAAATAATATTTTTTCGACATCTTTTTCTCTTGCGTGTAACTTTTGTTATGTAATTTGATAGTCTTTTCAACTTCAATGTTAATTTGTAGGTGGTAATGAATTTCAAAATGCCAGGAAAAGTTCATGGGACAGCCATGTCTTCACTTGCTGCATCTCACATGCTAATTGCTGCTGGAACTGAAGATGTTCAGGTTCGTCTGTGCGATATTGCTTCTGGGGCATTCACTCATACGTTGTCTGGTCACCGTGGTGAGACAATGATTTTAGCCTGGAAATTAACGCTGCATTTTGATGATTGTGTTCTTGTCTGTATCTCATACACTTTGGCGTTAATTCATCTGGATATGTGATGTGATTATCATTCTGTTGTTGTTTGCTTGGAAAGCCAATCCCAAGTAGTTGGGATAAGGCTTAAATGATGATGATTATGCTGTTGTTGTTTATTAGGAGGGAAAACGCAAAGAAAAGAGTAGAACTCTGATTGGAAAATGTTTGATTATATTGGCTGAAGTGAAGTGTCCATCTTGCAATCTGAATATCAAATTGCCATGGATCAGAAGATGAATGTGTGTGTGTGTGTGTGTGTGTGTGTGTGTATGTATGTATGTATATTTGGTCTGCCAATAGAAGAAAAGCTAACTAGAAAAAGTTGTGTTGTGAGCAAGAGGTCTGTGAAACTAGAAGTCTGAGGATTATGTGATCCTTTTGTCCTGAGCTTGTACGAATTGAGGCATGGTTTGGTGATCCATAATGTTGATGTGACACGGAACACATAGTAGGGCTGTCGAGGAGTCGAGCTTAGAGTTGGGCCACGGGCTGTTCAAGTCCAATTGGTAAAATGAAACTTAGGTCCAAGCCCAGCATGGACCCATATCAGGCTGAGGCAGAGAGACCCGAGCTTGGTCAGGCCTGATGCCATAAAGCATTGAAGTTTTTCTCCACCTTTACTCATGGCTCAGTGGTAGACACTATGTGTTTCCACTTTGAGGTCATGGGTTCGAGAACCATTGTGGTGTGTGTGTGTGTGTGTGTGGGTGTATTCAATTTAAAAAAAAAAAAAAAAAGTCACCAAAACAACCCATGAAGAGGCCAAAATAGCTTCACAGCCCCACTCATAAACCAAAATAGCTTCCCACCATATAAAACTGTTTAAAAAAAGGTGTTCTAGTACAGGAGAGAAGAAAAGCTTTAAATACAACTAGAGATTTTTATTTTATTTTTTAAAGGTAACGTGGGCTCAAACCTATGACCTCAATGTTGAAATGCACTCCGTCTACCACTGAGCCATGGGTTAGAACCCAATATTTTTCCTTTTAAAATATGACTGAAGATATTTTCTATAGATCATTAAAGCACCCAAATTGTTCAGAGTATATATTAGGAAATATTAGTAAAGTGCCCATGAAAACTGTAAACAAGCTGGGTTTCGTTTGGGTTGATTGGCTTTTCTATGCAGCCCTGGCTCAGCCCATCTAGTAAATGGGCTTTAATTTTAGGCTCGGGCCTCGCCTTCAGGTCTAGTGTGCCAGCCCAAGCATGGCCCAAAGTGGTCCAGACCAAGGTATTAACAACAACGATGCCCATAACGGCTACCTTATCAGCCCCATATCGGCCTTTTACAGGCCTTTTTTCCCTTCAAATCGGCCCATTACAACCCCAGATCGTGTAGCAGGCATCACTGTTATTGTTACGCAATAGTCGTTATGCCCATAATGTAGCTGTTTTAAAATACTGTAGTCTAGGCTTGAAAGACCAATGGGCCAATCCAACCCATTTTGATAACCCTACCCTGCAGTGGTTGGATCGTGACCCATAAATCTCCATAAAACATAATCCTAACCCTAATGATGGCCTCAAAATGGACAGTCAAGAAAAGCAATACCGTGACCATCCACTCTAGCTGAAATGCGCAAAAATTGAGTACCAATTAATGCAGAGGCATTTTCACACCGGGCTCGAGTGGGGTGGCCCGTGGGATGTAGGGGTGCCCTCAGGGTGGGCGACCCGTGTCAGGCGGTACTCATGTGATATGAGGCCCAGAAGGGGGGTTCGGCTGAGGTCCTAACCCATGAGATGTGAGGCCTGGGTTATGAGATAAAGGGATTGATTCGCCATACTCTATCAGTTTAAGCTTTTAGAGCAAGTAGTTAATTGTCCTGCATCAAAGTGGTATCAAAGCGGGAGGTCTCGTGTTTGAGACTCCTCATCGGGGGTGATTAATGTAGAGGCATTTTCACATCGGGCTTGAGTGGGGTGGCCTGTGGGATGTATGGGCACACTCGGGGTGGGCAACCTATGTGAGGTAGGGCCCACGAGGGGGGTTTGGCCGAGGTCCTAACCCATGAGATGTGGGGCCTGGGCTATGAGATAAAGGGATTGATTCGCCACGCTCTATCAGTTCAAGCTTTTAGAGCAGGTGGTTAATTGTCCTGTATCACTGATGATCTTCAAATTTGGAACTTTGGGCATGGCCCATTTGTGGTGGTTCAATTAGCTCCATTGTCTAAATACTTAACCATGGGCCTGCTTTACAACCTGAACACCTGAGGATATATACATATTCCAAAGTTGACAATTGTATAATTATGATTTTTTCCCTTATTGTTTCCTAAACAAATCTTTTATCCTTTGATAAAAATGAACAGATCACTGAGTTTACCATGCTTCTGGCATTTCTAATATTTAATGTGTGTTTCATTGCTTGCGGAATTGAGGTTGATCAATCTTTTAAGATTTTGAGCACCTTAGCCTTAGAGTTTATTGACGATATTAGGTGCTGGTCTAATTTATCATAGAAACTAAGTGTTGACATCCTTTAATTTGAATGTTCTTGTCCCAATAGAGCTTTAAGAGGATGGAAATTGACTTTTAAAGTTGAAAGCCAATTCAGGAAAGGAGATTGTTTTTAGTGTTGGAAATGTAATGCAGGGGCATTTTCACACCGGGCTTGAGTGGGGTGGCCTGTGGGATGTAGGGGCACACTTGAGGTGGGCAGCCCGTGTGAGGCATGAGACTCGTGTGAGGCGAGACCTATGTTGTGATGTGGGGTCCATAAGGGAGGTTCGGTCGATGTGGGGTCTGGGCGATGAAATAAAGGGATGGATTCGCCACACTCTATCAGTTCGAGCTTTTAGAGCAAGTGGGTAGTTGTCCTGCATCAAAGTAGTATCAGAGCGAAGGTCTCGTGTTCAAGACTCCTCACCGCAGGTGATGAATGCAAGGGCATTTTCACACCGGGCTCGAGTGGGGTAGCCTGTGGGATGTGGGGGCACACTCTGGGGGGGTAGCCCGTGTGAGGCGAAATCTTTGTGATGTGGGGCTCACGAGGGGTGTTCAGCCGAAGACCTAACCCATGGGATGTGGGGCCTAGGCTATGAGATAAAGGGATTGATTCACACGCTCTATCAGTTTGAGCTTTTAAAGCAAGTGGTTAGTTGTCTTGCATCAAAATGGCTTTTGAGTTTGCTCTTGGGAGGATGTCTCGTGAGGTGATCATTCCCTTAGCAACATCTTTCCTAGGCTAGATCAAGTAGCTCTTCATGGACAAAAACTAATTTCTCAGTGTTTTTCCATTTTGGGGGATCAAGTGTATGGGCACCTGCTTGCCACAAATTTTGAGTGAAGATGAAATTGAAGAAATGGTGAGTCTGCTTGATCTCTTGGAACAATGGAAGCCTTCTCTTGATGGAAGGGATAGTTGGGTGGGGAAAATTGAATGGTTAGGGAGCTTTTCAGTAAAATCCTCATACTGGCCTTGTTAGACCCCTCTTCTCAAAGCGAAAAGGAGCTGATTGAGTGTATTTCTCTAATAAGGGACCGCCAAAGGTCATTGCATTCGGTCACTTGTGGAAAGAATAAAATGCAAACCAGTGATCACCAGAGGAATAGACATGATTATTCTCAATGCATGCATTTTGTCTTTGGGATGTGGAATTTGTGGACCATTTATTTCATTCGTTGCGGCTTTTGAGCAGGCTATTGGGCGGCGATTTCTTGTTCTTTCAGAAATGTTGGGTAATGCATCAGTGGATTGGGACTTTATTTATTTATTTATTCAATGACTTGGCATGAGGGGTTTTCAAGGTCCTAAATGACAGATCTTGTGGAGACTTTCCCATCTTGCAGGCATGTGGTTGATTTGGGGTGAACTTATTAGCAGAACTTTCTGCAATCTTGCAAGTTGCCTAGTAGAGGTTTTTAGGAGAGGTAGAATGTTCATGGTTGTTTGGGCAAAGTCTCTTAAGACTTCGAAAGTTGTTCTCTTGAGTTCTTTGATTCGTATTGTAATGTAGACTCTTAAGAGTCGAGGTCGTGATTATTCTTACTTTTTCCTCTTTTGATACTAAAATTTAAATTCTCTCTCTCAGCAAAATTATTATTATTATTTTATTATTATTATTTTTTTATTTTAAAGAAGAAGAAGAAGAAGAGAAGAAGAAAATGAAAAAGAAAGAAAAAAGGTGTTGGGGACTTATCATGAATCATTGTTAATGTCAAATGCATGCTTATCTCAAAAATTGGATCTGGATATTTAACATTTTCAATTTCTTGGAGGGTGATAGCTACACATTGATTTGTAAGTTAAATAATGTCATAACCCCTGTTTCAAGATTCAAGATTGTCATTGAGGCCTTGAGCTTTGCTAATCTGATGCAGGACATGAAATTCATAGATAATGTGCAAGATAGTCAGGCTTTAGATCATGTTAGTTCAGAAACAATTACACAATTCCATATCCCACAGAAAAGTTCAAGCATTCAATCAAGGGGAATCTATGCAGGCTCAGGCTTACACAAGCTAGGGTTGGATCAATCAATTATAGACCAAACAATAATCAAAGGAGGGTGAATTCATCCACACATGCACAGAAATAATTCTCCAATCCAAGGGGTTCACAGATTTCAATTTGGGGAACCCTAAGGTTGAAGAAAGGGCATAAAATTGGGGATTTGAGTAATTTAGGGTTAGGGTTAGGGATTTGGGGTAAAAGAGGGGTGAAAGAGAGGAGAGAGACGAACTAGAGAAGCGTCACACTCGTGGACAGCAGTGAAGGTCCAAATGCACGTGCGCTGGAGGTGTCCTGCACGCGTGTGGGGCCCACAAATCAAAATAAAAAACAGCTAGCTTGGCCCTGGTCGGCCAGGGGTGGGCCACATAACCTCTAAATTTCAGCCTGATTCGATGCACGGTTTGCGCATGGTGCTTCACCGAAGTTTCAGCCCTCCTGTAGGGCAAGATTCTAGAAATCTGCTGTAGAGAGAAAAACGGCTGCAATAGAGGATGAGATTTGAAGCGTAGATGACTGTGAGAGAAGATAAATATGGATGGTAGAAGGTGGGGGCGAATCGGAATAGGTATGGCTTCGCACCACGGTAGTCAGCCCTTCAAGGAAGAGAGGGTTTCACACCCAATTGAATCTTTACAACTAAGAAATTTAGAAGAGCAGAAAAACGCAGAAATTTTATTAATCTTCAATGAAAAAAAAAGGACTAAAAGGGGTGCCTATTTATAATAAAACCCTATACTCCAAAACTCGCGCCATGTGTTCAACCTATTACTTGGAGATGAAATAATAAAAAATAACAACTAATCAAAGCAATCTAAATCGTCCATGATATTCCTAATAATAAGCAAAACCCAAAGTACTAGATTATTTAGAATAATGGACTACGATCATGAGAACTCATTGTGGAATTCACATGACTATCGAGTCCACTCCAACGAACCAAAATATAGTCTTCTAACTAGGAGGCCCTCCCTATATGTTGCCATCAATCCAGATCGATGGTAGGGCTCTCCTCCTCCTTGTGTACGTGCGCCGGGGGGGGGGGGGGTGCACGTGATATCCCCATCATAATCCCACATGTACCTCTATCCACACCTACATGTAGGCACACACGCCAACACATGACAAGGTGTTGGACAACCGAGCTGCTCAACAAGAAGTCCCATTGGGTAGATATGGCCCAAAACTTCAGGCCACTCTAAACCTTCCATTAAATTATCTCTGACTTGCATATGTAACTTGCAAAACCGAGAGATAGCCACTTCCATGCATGTTAGCTTGGTCTTGAAATTGGGTTTGTTTTTCCTTTCCCTTTTATCTATGCAGAGATCACAAAATTATTGCTAGCAAAGCTAAAGAAAAATTATCAGATTGCCCAGTACATATAAAAGATCTGGTCATGCGCAAGCCTATTGGATGCATCATTCCCCATGGAAAATATGTGTAAAATTGAATTTCTAGCGAACCTATCAAGTTCAATGTCTTCGCGTGCAGACTTCATCAATGTATATCATCATTTCTATATTGTAATGGCAGATGGAGTAATGGCTGTTGAATGGTCTACATCTAGTGAGTGGGTTTTGATGACTGGGGGGTGTGACGGCGCAATTCGTTTCTGGGACATTCGACGTGCTGGTTGTTTTCGTGTTTTAGATCAGTCTCTATCTCAACTTGGGAGACGGCCACCTCTTCTCGAGAAAACTCCAAAAAAAGTAAGTTCGTTTTCTCTCTCGCTCACTCTTTCTCTTATTCCTTTTTTTTTTTTTCCTTATTTGAAGCAACCTCGTATCCTTGAAAGAGTGTTAAAATATGTAAGCTTTCTATCTCTTGGCTTGTCTTCAATCCACATGACACATACAAAACCCAACCTATTAATTTTTAATGTGGGGTGAACCCATAAATGAGGGACATTCTCTTTGCAACAGTGAGGTCATGGGGCCAGTCTGAGCTTACCAACCAAGAAAAGAAGAAGAGGAAAAAAAAAGAGACTAATCAGATTGGTGCTTTGTTTTCAGCTTTTACAGCGTTCTTTATATTCTATCTTTTGTTCATCTCATTGAGCAATCGCGATGATTTCACTATCGTGAGTTCTCCAATCCCATTTCTGTTTATTTCTTAGGCTTATGAAATCTAGCTGACCCATTTCTTGTAGATTGTGTGAATGTATCTTACTGTCGATTTCATGTTATGCAACCCTCTGAGAATGAACTAAGGAGAAATACTAGTACATTATGTGTATGTGTATGTGTATATATTGCTCGGCAAGATATCACTATATTGTAACAAAACTAGATGTGCTGGGAAGTGGCTCTATGGGATTGGGTGCCTACTCTTGTTGGGGCTTCTTGCTGTTGTCTTCCTGGTCTATCTTCTTCATTGAGGTCAGTATTATATTCATGTTTGTTCCTTTTATCTCACTGTTCTAGCCTCATAGTTACTGGTTCTTTTGTGTTGCTCACTTGGTTTCAATTCAGTATGATAGTACATGACTAAATTACAAATTGTTAGATTCAAGAGACCACATTGTGGACAGCATGGAGAGGAAGAAAAAAGAGGAGAAAGAGAATGTTTTCTTCATATATCTCCTACTACTTCTTATTCATAGAAGCTCATAACAAAAGCTAAAAAAATGCAAATCAAATGTAAAAGATACACTATTATCTCCAAGGATATGGTTCACCACACGACAACTGACTATATGCGTGCTCTCACACACAAGTACACTGCAATGAACGTACATCAAATACAGTGCACTTTAACACAAGTAATAGCTGGTGAACATGAGTTCATTGAAAACTATCAAGTTATGTGGTTTTGAAATATATCTTTCTCATATTCCCTGATAAAACCATTGAGACAATTGATTGGCATACTTTTGAAACCCGCAAACGTGACTTGACCCGATCTCCATCTGTGTTGGTTCTGGTGTAGTCAATAACCTGATGAAATTGACTCAAAGACTCGACTGGTATTTTGAAGATTAGATATATTGATTCATGTTGACATGCAGTCTGCAAAGTGACTGGAGTCAATTGATTCAAAATTCCACCTACTCAACTCAGTCTAGTGATCTCTCGTGTTATGGAACTATGGTTTATAGAATATACCTCAGTGTGATTGCGTTTTGTATCCTGCCCAATAAGTTACAATTTCTTCACAAGAATCCTTGTGTTCTCTAATCAGCTGTAACCTTTCTTCACAATCAGGGGCTTGCATCACAGTCGTCGCTAGCAAGCCAGTCTTCTTCTGTAAAGGCCAGGATACCACAGAAAAGAACGGGTTTTGGCAGCAGTTCCAAACATTTCCCAACCCTCTTCAAAGGTCAAAGTCAATCCAAGGGACACCCCGGGTTGATGTCCAATCGTGACCGTGCAACAGCTCATTATGGTGCTGTGACTGGGCTGAAAGCAACACCAGATGGCATGTATTTGCTTAGTTCAGGTCAAATTCTACACTTCTACCCTTTTAGTTCATTAGCGGTAATTTAGTACTTAAGTCAACACCTTATGAGCTTACAAATTGAAGCTGTAGCTCTTCCCGTTACCCTCATTTGGCGGAAAATTCTTATTATGGTGCAGGGATTAGCGATTCTGGTCTGCATGGACTTTCTTGATTAACCGTTCAAAGATATAAAGTGGTTCTTAATCTTAAAAAAAGAAAAGAAAAGGATATGAAGATGTTCTTCATTATATATAGTCTATTCATGTCATTGTCATCATTCTTTGAAATAACCCAAGTTTGTTATTTTGTTGGAGGTGTCCTCTGTATTTTGGGTGAAGGATCCCCACATGCCTTTTTAAATGAGAAGAATTGTATGTCCTGAAGCTGAGGATATACATAGCATCCCCAGGCTTTGAGACTATACAAGTGAGGCCCATGGTTTGCTCAGGATATCGATGTACTGTTCCCAACCATGGATAGGCCATGTGCCAAAGATCCCTGATAGAACTAACCCTTCGATTGGTTGCTACCAATAGACCGTTTAGAACAAAATATGGTGGCTGGCCGGATTCAATGGACAAAAGACTAAGGATTGGATGTGGAGGATCTTCCAATCAGGGAGATTATCGAGTAATCCTTAGGGGTGTACACCGAGTCGAATCGAGTTGAGCTGGCCTCAGCTCGACTCGGCTCAGTCAGCAAACACACCCAGCTCGAGTTTGGCTCGGCTCGGTGTCTGAGCCACCATGTCCAGCTCGACTTGGCTTCGTCAGCAAATCGGACCAGTTCGAGCCAAGTTTGAGCTCTAGCTTTCGAGCCGAGTTCGAGTAGAGAGAGAGAGAGAGAGAGAGAGAGAGAGAGAGAGAGAGAGAGAGAGAGAGAGAGAGGAGGAAGATTATGTTTTAGAGAGAGAGAGAAAGGGAGAGAGAGAGAGAGAGAGAGAGAGAGAGAGAGAGAGAGAGAGAGAGAGAGAGGTTGTAGGGTCGTTGGTCGGGCGGGCGGGGTTGTTTTCAAACAAAAGGAAATGGGTAAAGTAGGGATTTAGGGTTTTTATTTTTTATTTTTTTATACTACCTGACCGAGTTGAGTCAAGCTCGGGCCAGCTCGAACTCAATTTCGAGTTCTAAAAACCAGCTCGACTCAGATCGAACTCAGTTTCGAACCGAGCTGAATCGAGCTTTTTCGAGCCGAGTCGAGCGAGTTGACCGAGCTAGCTCGGCTCGTGTACACCCCTAGTAATCCTACATCCACAATGAGGCTCCTTAGGTCAACAGTCTTGATCATTGAACCATGGGATGAACTCGTACAAGCTTAAGCACTGAGGATGCTATGCATATTCTCATGTTGAGGATCATCAAGTTCTTCTTTAAGTGATAAGAAGGACTAAAAGTTCGTATAAACTTTGGAATTCTTTGCCTTGAGGGAATGTATGAGCAGGCCTTCAATATGGAACTGTGATTGATAAATTACTGATCTACCTGTCTTTCTTGATTCTCTCTAGGCAATGGGGTGTAATCCAATTCTATGAAAGTAACCATGCCTTAGATACCCAAGAGGTTTATCCACTATAAACGTTTGTAGGCTATGCTTAAACCTAGAAATCTCTCTGTGGGGCTTGTGATGTTTTGATGACGTCCAAGCTGTCCATCGTTTTCACCCCCTGTTCTCATTGGCTTCCAAAAATCAGGCTGACCAAAACTCAGGTGGGCCACACCAAAGGGAACAGTTGGGGTAGGGACACCCACCGTAAGAAAAAAGAAAAAAAAACTACCAGATTGTATGTTGGGCCCACTGTGTTTTGTATGTGCCATCTAATCGATTCAGAAGCTGGCCCCAATTAATTGGGAGAAGGCTTAGATGATGATGATAATGATGATCTAATCCATTGATGCATCTGACTAGGACGAATGGACACCCAAATAGTTAGGCCATTCCAAAACTCAGGTGGCCACAACAAGTGATTTTAGAGGCTGTGGGCATGATTTTACTTGGTGTGGCCCACCTGAATTTTAGAATAACCCAAGTTTTGGGAGCCAAGGAGAATAGGAGGGAGCGTGTGTGATGGACAGATTGGATGTCATTAAAACATCATGTGGGCTCCACACATCGATTTGTAGGTTAAGCTTATCTTACAAACATTTGTAGTGGATCTGGCACCAAAATCCAATACAGACTATGAAGAGGGACGTGCACAAAACCTTCTTTGCGATACCTAAAGGACTACACTCTGGCCTTGAAAATGGTGGTTCTGAAGCTATAATTTGGAGTAGACATGACGAGATGGGAGTGACCATGCATTTGGAGCCTCTATGAGTGGAATCAGGCTGAGATGGCATGCTTGGATTAGGTGACATGTTTCACATTTCAACGTTAAGACACTCAATCTTAATACACCATGTTTTTTTGTGGCCCCTCAGTCAAAAGAAACTGTACTCTTTTGTTGGAGGTAAGCCCACCTTTGGTAAGTTGTTCATATGGTGGGCCCCATCATTTTTGTCCATGGACAATATCTCTGCTATCAAATGATCCACGAGCTCTGATGGACATTTTCAACTACAAGTAATTATCACATGTAATGGGGATCAAGACGGCTAGGATCATCTGATAGCGGGGATATTGGGGTCATCTCCTACTCACCATGAGGCCCAACATAACAACGATAAGTGATGATCCACATGACAGGTTGTTGGGCTGAGCAGAAGTTCAGCTGAAAGTTGTATTTCCTGTCTTATATATGGATGATGGGCTAGATGTGCGCTGTTGCTTGGGATTTCTTTGAGAGATCCATTGTGAAAATCCCCATCTTAAATGTGAGGGTGTGTGTGTGTTGGGTGACGCCCCCTTCTGCATCTGACTGAATTGCAAGTCATACCATTTTCTTTCACATTTTTGTTGAGGTTGTTGAAAGAAACTCTCTGCCCTTCTGAGTTTCAGGATCGGATTCAAGAATAAGGTTGTGGGATATTGAATCTGGTTGCAACACATTGGTGAATTTTGAAGCCACACGGCTGCAAACTAGCAAAGGAATACAGCTTGCTGTTGCTGGAGACTCATCACTCGTTTTTGTTCCATGTATATCTACTGTCAAGGTACCTTTTCCTTCCCAACCACTCAAATATCTTCAAGATGTTTGGAGTATTCTTAACCCAAATGCATGATTTAACATCATTTAATTATTTCAGGCATTTGATGTGTGGTCTGGTAGGACGTCCCGCACATTTCGCGGCCACTATGAATGTGTTAACTGTTGCTGGTTTAGTTCACAGGATCAGGTGTGTTGATGTCATCTCCTCAACATTCTCATCACATATTATGTAAACTGAAATGTTGAATTGAAGCAGTTGTATGTTGATGTTTGTTTTAATGGGTTTTGCAGGAGTTGTACACAGGGAGCAATGACAGACAGATTCTTGTCTGGTCTCCATCCTGTTTGGATGCAGAACTGGTATGCTCTCTCATATGAAAATGTGCACTTTCCTCATGGAAGCCCTGCAAATGTCACATGTTTGTGGGGAAAAGGTGTGAAAATTTGATACACTACTTTCTGTATGGAAGCCCTGCTAATCTTACATGTTTGCAGGAAAAAGATGCCCAGATGCCACTTTGATTGGTTATGAAGGTGGTCAACCCTGAGTAGAATAGGGCTCAATACTCAGATGTGGGGTTTACTGCATCAACCAATCAAAATGCATGTTGAGAACAGAGTTTTCCTTCCTAATGAGTCTCAAAAACTACATGAATGCCCCCCCTTGATTTCTACCGAAATATGGTTGGGTTATGCATATTTGGAGGACTAATTGCCTACAACCGGTTATGTAGGTTCACTTCACTGACAACCCACTTTTACAAGCACTTTCCCCATATATTTTCAAGTGAGTCGAAACGAAAAATTCTGAAGGCATAAAAAAATGGGTTGTACCATACTTGCAGCTGTAGGTGATCAGTTCTCTATCTAGAGACCCAAAATAGACACTGCTAGAGGTCCTTGGACTCCAAAAAAACTGGGAAAAAAGAGAGAGTAGGAATCCTGACAACTAATTAAAACAAAATTAATATGAGGAATGATCCGGTACAAGAAACCCACACCAAAATACTGTGGCCGACATTTCATGGCCGTCCATTGAAAAACAATGTCCACTGCTTTATCTGTATTTCGGCGTCTCACACCAGATCACACTTTAGTAAGAATTCCAGGTTACCAACTTATGACTTTTAGGTTGCATTTGATCGCAGCTTCTCTTTCAAAATAGAAGCCATTCTACACTTTAGAATAGCTTCTATTTTGTAAGAGAAACTGCCTGGAGTAGCTTCTGGTGGTGTTACCAAATGCACCCTTAGCAACTACTTTGTTACCTAACTACTGTTACATGCATTTAGAATCGATTTGCCATTTTCTTTTCTAAAAATATGCAGGAAGGAGCAGTGGAAGGACAGATGTTATCGTCAGACTGTGATAACTGGAGCGACTGAAAGGGATGGTTTCTGTCCCTTCCATGTAAAAATTACCACATTCTGCTTGCTTGTTTTTACTTTGCTGTGTTTTTCCTCAGACACATGACCCTTTTCCTTGCCTATTCATTTACTTATGTAATCTTCTGCTTTGCTGCTGCTGAATTTAATATTTGAACATCTCTCACCAGTCTCTACAGAAACCATCACACACACACACACATATACACAGGAGGCCACTATCCATATTGGCTCATATTGATAGATGTAGCTGTACAGACTATAGAGTTTGGTTCTTTCGGATGGCATTGGGCTGCTGAACAGCAAGAAAAAATGTCATCAATGGGGTGCTCAACAAGGATAGAATGCTTAATCTGTGAGAACAGAACGGAAATGAAAACACTAGCATGACATTATTGTCGGCCATATTTACTGGTGGCAATGGTCCAGGTTTGGGTTCTGTGCGGGGGTAGTCATACCTATACCTGTAAATGGGTATTGCACCTATAACTGTACTTATACCTATGTTGGGTCTGAAATGGGCAACCATACTCATACCCATTGGGGCGTCAGGTACCCAATTAGGGTATTGGATACCCACTTATAATTTGAAACTTAAAAGATGTGTGCGTGCGTGCGTGCAGACACACACACGCACACACACACACACACACATTCGAGTTGTTCTGCCGAATCAGTCGCTCAAATCTTTGGTCTCCACCCAGACCCAATGAAAAAAATTTGTATCATTTGGATTCGTTGAGAATGATTTTGATTTAGTTCATGGCCTATTAGAAGTAGAAGGCTCTCTGGTGGGGTTCCCCACGGACAGAAAAAGATTGCTGTTAGTTTGATAATAATCGAGTGACATTGCTTCTTCGGTCCAAGCTAAGGAATTAGTTAGATATGATGCAAAATGGATCTTGTTCTATCGTGGATAAGAGATTTCTATATGAAAGATACGAATCACGAATTAGAGTTTGAAGAAAGGGAAGGAGGAGCCCTCGACATGCAACAGATAGAGGAGGATTTATTCAGTCACATAGTTTGGGCTCTTAGAATATAACATCCGTGTGGCAATCTATTTAATTGTATCAAAATTTAGAAAAAAAAAACTATTGGTTGCTTCTTCAAAATCATAAAAACAACACGATAACATTTTAGATTAAAATACTTTAGCATGTCATTTGTTCATGACAGAGCATCCCACTTTCTAAATACCCCCTTAGCTAATAAGAAAATATGGCACGACTCTACAAGTTTTTTCTTTATCATCATCATCATCATCTAAGTTTTTGTCTCTATACAGCAAAAATAACTGAATTGCATGAAAACTTAGAACTTGCTAGGGTCATGTTAATTAGGTACCCTCCATTGACACCTTTTTTCAACTTGACCTGACAGAGGGTTTGACTTGAGTGAGTCATGAGTTGGCTTAACGATTCGTCCAAACCTATGTTAAATCATTCATTTGCAAGTCATTCATCAATTGCTAAATCATTTGATCAATGTAACTCATTTCATTTACGACGGGCCATCCGCGACGGAAGAATGAGTAAGAAACAAGCGAGACTATGATATGCATGTTGTAAAGGATCCATAATGCCTGTCCTGAAACTTTGCTAACTTAGTAGTGGAGCACCTATATGGAGCCAAATCTCAAAATTCAAGAGACAGGAGTGCAGTAACCTGTGATTTCGGGCCCGAGGACCACACCACAGTCATATTTGTATGGGTCCGAACCATCGGCAAACTAGTGATATGCAGTCTACCTCTGCCTGATGAGCGAATTGGCCTGTTTTTCTTGCCAGCTCATCTTCATGTCGGGGCCCACTGGTATACATGGATCCTCGCTGGCGTGTCTTTGCTTTTTCATGCAGAGTATGGTACATAGCACAGATTTATTTGATATGTATCCTACATCTTTGCACCGTATATACAGGATCTCAAATTTGAAAAGTGGGGCCCATTGTTTATTAATTGAGGCCGTTGGTCTATTGGTAGCTGTTGTATTTCCATCTTAATTATAGATTTTTCACAAATCACCCATTTTTGTTATAGAATTTTGACCTTCCTTATTAGTGGACGAAATTTATTTTTGGAACCATACATGATGAATGATCAGGATCTCTAACATGCATTACACCCCGGCACATTAGGGTCCCATGCTGAATCATGATGGATGATATGCAGACGATTAGAAATTACTTAAAAATTGCAAGTAATTTACATTAATTTAATCCAAATTGGGTCTCAGTTTAGCTGTATCAAGAAGCAAAAATTAAGATTATTCGATTATCTTACTATCAGATTTTTGGACATTGATTGAATGGTTAAAAATGAAAACTATCTAATGGTCCTATTTCAACAAACAAGGGTAGCAATGGGCTGGGTAGTCCGCTCAACCCAATGACCCTGACCTGGCTTTGGGCTGGGCTTTGACTACTAACTTGGCCAGTGGGCTGGCTTGGGGCTCAAGTTATTTCAGGTCGATCTTGCCCCATCCACCCAACCTGACCTTATAAGTGGGTGTTATACCTCCACAGATATGCCATTTCAATCCTCAGGCAATCCATCCATCTTGAATGTAGACTATTGCTTCATTCCTCTAAAGTGCCTATTTCTATGTGCATGTGTGGCTCACTTGATCAACGGATGTGATTTTGTCAATTTTCGAATTGGGCTGGGTCTGTTCATTCAGACTGGGCCCATCTATTTTGGACTTGGGGTCGGGCCTGTTGTGCCAAATTGGGCTGGGGCCTAACTCTTAAGATATGGAGTGGTCTGGGCCCAGGCTCATCCTATCTTGGCCCCAGCCCAAAGGCCAAGAATCATAGGTTAGGATTGTTCAGGGAATCTGATTTTGGGTTTGTGACTTGCAGACATTGGTTCGTATTACTTTATGCCTATACAGTTCTTAGGTGCCTATACGTCATACATACACTGCTGTAATATCAAATAACTCCGGAGCGGGCACACTGTGGATATATGTCTTATCCATGCCGTCCATCTGTTTTACCATCTCATTTTAGAGCAGGGGACCAAAATTGAGGCATAATCAAAGCTCAAGTGCACCACACCACAGAAAACAGTGTAAATTAAACACTTACCGTTGAAAACTCATTGTTGGCAACACAAGTTTTGGATCAAGCTGATATTTGTATTTTTCCCTTTCATCCATGTCTGTGTGACCTTATCAAACAGATTGGATAGCAAATAAATTTCCAACCGTTGATGTCATTATCACCACTCTTTCCTGTTATTTGGTGCTTCAATTCTAGGATCATGCCCTTAAATGATATCGGGAAAAACGGATGGACAGCATGGATAAGACACTTACATCTAAGGAAGGTGGGCCCCATAGAGTTTACACAGTACTTCCTCTACCTGGCCAACCTGGCTATCATAGGGCCCACATGATTAATCGTTTTTGAGTGATTGTCATATTTTTTTTTTTGCGGTGCGGCCCACCTAATGATTGTATCAGCTCATTTTTTTTTAGCATCACATCTTCATATTGAGTTTCATGCTTGATAAGCTTGAAATCTAAGGTAGTTCCTATGTTAGGCTGGGCTGGGGCAATGATGAATGGGCTAACTTGGTCTGTTGATCCTAAAATATTATTATACTTAGGATTAGATGGTCCAATGCGACCCTTTGGAAGTGGGAATTATTTATTAAGCCAGCCGTCGGCTGGAGGACTATATAACTGTCGATGTATGTTCCATCTCTTCGAACGCCCACCATTTAAAACTTATCGGGCCACAAAAGGTTTGGATCAAACTGAAATTTGTATTTTCCCTTTATCCAGGTCCGTGTGACCTAATCAACATATTGGATGGAAAATAAACATTATAGTGGGTATTAGGAGGCTTTTAATGATGGGCGTTCAATCACCACCGTTTCCTATGGTGAGGTCCAACTGAGATTTAGATCTGTCTCATTTTTTGAATCATTCTCTAAAATGAGCTGGTAATGGCGTGGATAAGACATATGCATCATAGTGCTGCCCAAGGAACTTTTCCAGCACCAACCAGTGTAATGGAGGGGTTACTACCGAAGGGGCATAAAAAAAAGTTTTAAATGGTTAATGACCACTCTTTCCTGTGGTGTGGTCCACCTCAGATTTATATATTTTCTTTTTACCATGACGTAAAAGAAGCGGATTGGCTGGTGTACTGCACACTACCAATCTGGCTGGTGTGTACGTGGCCTGCCAAGACTGAACTCCACTTCAAAGGAGATCAAAGTTATATGGCCCGAAAATGATGTATTTATTATATCCACACCGTTCATCAATTTGTAGAGATCGTTTTAGAGCACGATTAAAAAAAAATCATATCCAATGCTCTAGTGGCACACCACAAATAGCAGTGGGTAGAATGATTGTCACTGTTAAAACATTTGTAGGGCCCACCATAACATTTATTTTCCATCCAATCCATTTATAAGGTCACAAAGACCCGGATAAAGAGGAAAAATAAATATCATTTTGATTCAAAACTTATGTGACCCCCAAAATTCTTAATGGTAGATGTTCAATCTTCCGCTGATTTTTGAAGTGTGGTTCACTTGATATTTGAATCCATTTTATTTTTCGGTTCAAGACTTACAAAGAGCTCGCCAAATGGACGGACGGTTTGGATATAACATATAACTCATGGTGGGACCCACAGAAGTTGGTGTCGTAAACACACCAGCTAGTTCGGTGGTGTGTCGTACACCAGCCAATCCGCTTCCGTAAAAGAAGCTATGGAAAAACGGATGGACGGCGTGGATATAAAATGCATACATGTAGCGGTTAGGATACGCCCACCTCGTAGGTTCCGCCCAGTTCACAGTAAGACGCGTCCGAGTCCGTTATCCTACACACCCTATCTATCCCTTCTCCTTCCCTTCCCAAAAGAAATGGCAGCATCCGTACACTGTCTCACCTTCAAACCGACCCGGACCGAAACCCGATTCGTGACCTGGAATCGCCGCCCGAAACCTTTCCGATGCGAGAAGGCCGTCGAGAAAACGGGCGAGAAGAGGCGAGTCACGGTCAGGAACGGAAACGACTCGCTCGATATCTGCCGAGTCCTGAACGGGATGTGGCAGACGAGCGGCGGTTGGGGTAGGATCGATCGAGACGTTGCCGTCGATGCCATGCTTCGATACGCAGATGCTGGATTCTCCACCTTCGACATGGCCGATATCTGTAAGTCTCTTCCCACTCGGCCGAGTCGACTCGGAATTCAAACGAGTCAGTGAAATAAAAAGCTCTCCATGAGTTCCGAGTAGTTTAGGCTCTTATGTTAGTTTTTGGACAGTTTAAGTAACGGTGATGATGCATATCTCTCAAATCACACTGATCAAGCAATCCTAACCATCCAATTAATGTCTATCAAATGGATGGCTAGAAGTAGAATAGTGAGTAGTCCAAATTGGAATGGAAAATCAAATAGTTAAAATTATCTTATCAGTGTTGTTTTTAGATTATGCTATATCTACAGTTGGGTCAGCAATTTGGACGGTCTGGATTGCGGTACAACGATACCATGTTGTATGGTTGAGTCTCCACCATCTTTTGAAATGTGCAAAACTAACATGGGAGTCTGGCCCCTTCCGAGTTGAGTCACTGAAAACGGTTTTAATACACTGGTAGAGTATGGCCTTCCATACACATGCATGCCAATGCTGCACACATCTTTCTCAATCATATAACTAAACCATCCAAATTGTGGGCCCCCAAATGTGGGTGGATCACAACCAACAAATCTGATTGTTTGGACAATCCTAACCACTTATTAAAATGATAACTTGTGGTTGCATTTGGACGGTTGAGTAATTTTAACCAACCCATCTACATTGAACCCTACTCGAACAATTCGGATCGGGGTATATTCATGCCATGTGATGTGGCATGAGTGACTAAGTATGGATAGTCATACTCGGCTAGAGTTAGGGCTCCCGACGGCCGGTTCAGGTCCTACATTACCCATGCCTTGGCTAACTAGGACTAGGCAGTTTGGGTACCCATTGGGTCTTTTGATCTAGGAGTAAATTTGGGTTTGGGACAAATGAGAGCATTTAAATGGTTGGGCTCATCCATTGGATGGATAAGATTGCACGAGCATGTGCTGCTTTGACACATGTATGGTGTGTAATGGGCTCTCTTACATGTGTGTGGCTTAGAAACCTCATTTCTTTTGCTAGAATAATCAATATATATTAAATATATGGTATTACTATTTAAACTAATTGTACCTAACCTGGACCCAACTAGACCCAATTGTTAACTAGGTCCAAAGGGAAAGACCCAACCGGACCCAATTTCTTAATGGGTCCAATAAATGGGTCCTGGCTTGTTAAAATTGGGTCGGGTTCAGGCATCCATTGAAAGCCCTAGCTAGAGTTTCAAAATTTTCTCTTCTACCAACATGAATCTAAGATTTAAGTTGTTAGGAAGCAGTGGAGGTTGCATATGGGCCATGTTTGGCCCAACCCTAAGCCCAAAGTCCATCTCACTTTGGGCCATGTTGGGGGCGGGCCCTCTCTCACCATCTCAATCCTTGTAGGTCTTCCCCTCATCCTCCTTTTAGGCCATTCAACCTTTATCAAACCTCACTTGTGCCATCTTTGGTTTTCTTAGCATATGGCCGAACCATCATAATTAGCTCTGTGTTTTTTTATCTCCTATTGTGACTACTTTTGGGCCACTTCAAAAACTCTTCATTCTCAATTAAATCCTTCCTACTCTTTCAAAACATCCATCTACACCCCTCATCCTCCATTCATGTTGCCTCCTAAGTAATCATCTCTCCGCCCCAAAGTGTATAACCATTCCAAAAGCTCATCATTGATTCATCTACTCTCTAATTCTATTGTAAACATCCTCATTGATCATCCATCCTTTAAAACCGTAGAACAAAGGTGACAAAAATGAAGTCACTTTGATGAATCTCTCAACCATCAATTTTAATTAAAACCATGCGTCTATAATTCATCATCATCTAAACCTTATCCCATTCCCAACTAATTGGGGTCAGCTACATGAATCCTTTTCTGCCATTCCACTCTGTCAAGGGCCATAAAATGCCCTAACATGAGTATGGAATGTCATATTGTTCAGATTCATGTTGAAAGTTTTGGCATAAGTTCGACACCGGCTGCCAGCCTGATGCAACCCTCCTTTATTCGGGTTGGGGACCGGCAATGAGAGCATAAAACTCCCACATGTGCAATGTAATAAGCTATTACATAGGTTGATTACAATCAAGTGCTATTTAATAGTCTATTACATGGGTTGATTACAATCAATGAGTTACCTTGCTTCTATAACCATTGCTACTAAAATTGCATTCCAATACGTCTATCTTGGTTTTGCTAATTTTGAAACCTCTAGATTCTAGAGCCTTTGTCCAGACCTCGAGTTTAGCATTTTCTTCCTATCTAGTCTCGTCGACTAGCATCATGTCCTTTACAAAACAAAAAAAAATCCACAAAAGTCATCATCCTGAATGCTAGTAGTTAATTCATCTATAACAAGTAGAAAGCGTAAGCTTGATGCTGACTTTTGATGAAGACCCACTGTTACAAGGACTAATCTCATTTACAATGTATATTAGAGTGGTTTATAAATCTAAGAAAGATGAGAAAGTAAAAAAGATTGGGATATGTTTGGTTTTATAGATGGACCATCTGAGGATCTGTATGGCATTTTCATCAACAGAGTTCGTCGAGAGCGGTCACCAGAGTTGCTTGATGAGGTCAAAGGGTGAGTATGAACTCAACAGTTGTCCATGTTTGTGTTGTAGTTTGGTTTGGCCCTTGTTTTGGAGTTGATCCCATTGTTCTGATCATTTGTTATTAAAATCATATGATTTACTATTCAAAAGGATGTCACTATTTACACCAGCTTTGACCGATAAATTCGTCCATCCATTCTATATCATAAATTAGTAAAAGGTGTATTGTTTGATAACCTAAGAGTGTGTTTGGTTGCACCAAATATCATGATATTTCATTAAAGTAGTATAATTTGGTGAAAATAGCATGAAATTTCATGATGTTTGGTGCAACCGAACGCATCCTAAATTATAAAGGATGGTGCATTATTTGTCAGAAATGAAAATCCTATGATTTGATTAATCAAAACTATCCACAATTCAACATGAATCTTATTTCATAAAATTGTATATATAAAGGGTTCATGATTGTTAGTTAAGAGTCAATTTTTGTCTTGTGGTTTGGAGGGAGATGGAAATCATGGAATGATAATAGGTAATGTACTTGAAGATATTCTTTTTTTCCTATGAGATTGGTTTGGGTGTTCTATAGATTTATTAGTAATATAGATGAATGTTACAAGTGACCAAAATTTCAAGAAGGAATTTGTATAGTTGATTCATTTTATTTTTTTTCTTCTTGTTTTTTCTTTTCTTGTTTATTTGGATATGTGGAATTCAAAGTAAAAGAAACTGGATTCTCTTGATAAGACAACAGTGGCTGTTTGGATGGATGAATCCCACAATGCAATCATTAGCCTTTTCCACAATCAGAATTCTCTAGCTCAAGAAACAAGGTGACGTTGTCTCCTAGAATTTGGATTTCCGCTTACTATCGAAACAGGAACTCTTAAGTTTGGAGTCCTACTTGCAACAATAAAGATGGAAATATTCATTGCATAATCATTACAAGTCCCGTATAAACATCTTGAATTCCTTGTAGATGAACACAAGCAATTTTAAGTTTTTCATCGATTTTTATTTATTTATTTATTTTATAATAAAAAAGAAGAGTAAGGATCTTGTAGTTTTTCATTCTGAATTAGGACTCAAATCTCTCACTCGTTTGGCACTGTGGATTCGGAATACTTGGATTAGAAATCCCCTGGATTTAAAATTCTCCAGTTGTGTTTGGCACTCTCCACTATGGATTCGGAATACATGGATTAGAAATCCCCTAGATTTAAAATTCTCTAGTTGTGTTTGGCACTCTGGATTTGGAATCCCCTGCAATCCAAAAGTAGTTATGCACTTAAATTATGTAGTATTTTTACCGGAGTTTGAATTTAATTACTAAATCAACTTTAATATCCCTAATTAGTGTACAAATGTGATGTTTGACGGAATGATTGTAATAAGCCCATTGAAATATATACTTTGACCTAAAATGATGAAATTACAAGCCTCAAATGGGCCACAAGCATAGGATCACAACTGAGTGACTAACCAACGATTTTTAACCGTTGATTTACATGGACAACATTTGGACTGCTCAGATCATTCTATTGAAGTAATTTTAGTGACGCAGTTGATAATCTGATTGTTTTGGGATATCATCAGTGGGCCATGTGCACAACAAATTAATAGCCTATTGACACATGTTACACATGTTACTCTCCTACCTTTAAAAATGAGTAAAAAAGAAAAAGAAAAAGAGGAGAGGATTGGAAATCGAAGCAAAAGGGAGGGATTACAAAACTCACCAAAGGTGAGGATTTGAAATCCCCTAGATTTGGAATACCCTCTAATCCACCTTGCCAAACAACCGATGGATTTGGAATACCCTCAAATCCCTCCAAATCAGTGGTGCCAAACGACCCCTGAGCGTATTTTGAAGTACATTGGGAATCATGAAAAATTTCCCACAATTTGGTATGCCTGCGTTCCAACTAGTTTCAATTAGCATGCTTGTCATTTTGGGATTGGAAAGCAGAAAATTGATAACCCGCTCACTTGTGTTTTCTGCTCCACCCCAAAGACTAAGTTGAGTTCAAATGGAGTCAGTCCATCAAAAATTCAGGCTGATGTCAATTTGGGTGTACTTCCATATGCAGCCAAATGTATGATCTGATTATATTTTTAGAGCATTGGGTATCAATGTAAAAAAGCTTTCAGCTTATCTATATCATCTTAAAACCGTAAATCAAGCTTTATAGAATATCTTAGCTCAAGGTAGTTCTTGTGGCAGTCATGTAGGTTGCATTTGGGTGTCTTCAATTAGTGGTTGGGAGGGATTGTTTATTTTTCATTTTCCAAAAAAATAGAAAGAAAGAAAAATGATCCTCATTTCAGCTTCTAGATGAAAATGAGAGGAATTGTTATTTTGGGCCTGTTGGACAGTAAACCGATAGCTTGCCTGATTTGTAATCTGTTTTCCTTGCTTTTCCAGATGTGGATATGTGATGCATTTCTGCAAAATGTTTTTGAGGGGATTTACAAAGACAGCCTTAGATTCTATTCCGTTCTTCATCATTCTTCCTATTAATGGCAATGTTACTAGGACCTACTTGTTTTATATCATACTTGTTATTAGATACTTATATTTTTCTGATACTGACTTGCATTAATATACTGCTTACTCTATGAATTCTGTCATGCAGTCTTACAAAGTGGGTTCCACGCCCAGGTAAAATGACAGGCAGCTACGTTCGGGAGAACATAGACCTTTCACGGAAGAAAATGGATGTTGCTTCTTTGGACATGCTTCAGTTTCATTGGTATTCTTTCCGTACCTCAATATCTTGCTCAGTTATTGGATTTGTACAAGCGAACTGTCTACTGTCATTATTTCACTATGGGCGCAAAAGTGTGATATGCAGCTGAGTGAATGATGACATACACCCTGGTTCTCCCATCCACACCAAGGCATGCCAACCTGTCATGTGTAGGATATCTGACGTGTGCAAATGGCGAGACCCACGATGAACATCACTTCAAGAAAGATCGGGTCAGTTCCACTCATCAGGCGGATCACATCAGCAGGCCTGATTTGTAACTGTCCACTGTTTTAATATAAGGTGGCCTGCCCAATGAGTGAGACAGCTTGAATTAGGCAGCGAGTGATCTTCATGGTGGGGCCTACCTCTCCCAAAGCTTAGATGCCGTCAACCCTGACTTGTTGGTATGTGTTCTGGAGGTGGATGGTGACTATCTGTTGGGGTGCATCTGATATATGGATACATAGATATGGTCATTATGTCTATGATACTTGAATTATTGACATGGGTCCAAATGCATGAATGATTACCATCTTGTTGTATGCATATTTCCTAAAAGGAGTTTCCAACACAATGAAATAACTGTGGGAATGCTGCTAATGTTATTCACGCGAGGAGAATTGAGAAACTTCTTGATGGCAAGCATGTTCGATATCCATGACACTCATCAAGCATGCTCCGTGTGAATGCCCTGGTCCAAAAATCAGGTTAGCCATTCGTAGGCCATGCATTAGTTGAATGTGAACATCAGTCAGAGTATTTTGCTCCTCCACTTTTACTATACATAAGATTACCTGATGAGGGGACCCACTTGATGGGACAGGGCATGTTCACAATGGAGCCGGCTTGATAAATGAGATGTGTGTGGCGAATGCTATTGTCAGTCCTTGTAATTTTTGGTTTGAATATGACCATGTTGACAGTAGAACTAGGCTCAGAGGCACTATGCAGTGCCACTTCCTGAAGATTGCTGGCGGCTTTGAGCGACATGATGCCCTACCTCACTGATTCAACTGAGCCCAAACTTGTATATCTGGCCTCAAAACTAGAAAATTTTGTGTCTTTGATTTGCACTATTAGAGATCAACTAATGTTTTAAACCTTTTGTTCAAAATGCCGAAACACAATTATCACGGTTACAAAATCAAAAGGCTAGGAGAGATGACTTTGTTTTGAACCTCGTTCAGAATCTGCTGAGAAAGCAGAAGCTAACTAGGCCCCTAAGAAAAGAAAATCTGCATCTTTAAGTACATCTATATGGGAGGCCCATTCAATGATTAGACATTTGGCTTTGGAAGCAACTATATCTGGAGACTTTGATTCGTTTCTAAAGCATCGGCTGTTCCTTTCTGTCCACACGGACGACCATGTGGCAAGGATCACCATTCGCCACAGCCTGGTTTTCAGCTTGCCTATTCTGATGTCGTGCCAGTCTTTCAGCAGGAGATCCACATCTCTTGGGAAGCACCAGCTGACCTTAACACAGGAGAGGAGGTCTGCCCATATAGTCGTGACAAATGGGCAGAGGATGAACAGGTGCTAGACTGTATTTTCAGCTTTCAAACACCAGATGCAAGCATAAGTTAGAGTCATCCCTTTTTTTCTAAGTTTGTCAACTGTGAGAATTTTCCTGCCAGCCAACCAAAAACCTGCAGCTTCGGTGGGACAGGATACTTCCATATGAAGTGGGGTCCATGCGTGGCAGTGTTGCCGGGTTTATAGAAGAGGCGCTTGTATAGTGTTCCGACTGAGAACCTGGAGGAACTGTCTGGTTTCCAGCTGAGTTTGTCTGATTCGGGATTACCAATTGCCTTCTGAATGAAGTCAAGTAACTTCACAAACTCCTCTATTTCCCAATCCTCCAAATTGCTCCGGTATTGTATATTCTAAACAATTTTGTCAGCTACAATTGAGTAACACTCAGTGATGGAGCTTTCTTCACGGCCAACCAAAACATGTTGGGGAACCTTTCTTTCAAAGGGATGTCTCCCAGCCAAGTATCTGTCCAGAAGTAGATACTATCTCCATTGCCTACCTCGAAGCCTATCCCTTGAAGGACCTCATTTTTCATTCGAAGGATACCCTTCCAAATGGCGGAGGCCCTATACGAGGAAGAATCTTTTGTCCACCATCCACCATCCGAGCTGCCGTACTTACATTTGATTATTTTGTTCCACAGACTCTCTTTTTGTGTCAAGCCTCCAAATCCATTTCCCCATGAGGGCACAGTTCATCATCTTTTAAATCCTTTATACCAGCTCCACCTTCTTTAATTTGCTTGCAGACCTACTTCCATTCCATAAGATGGAAACTCTTCTTTTCCTTCTTGCCGCACCAGAGGAAGTTGCACCTGAGTCCATCAATAGAGTTTAACACTGCAACCAGGCACCGGAACAAGGACATGAAGAATGTGGGCAGATTGGATAAGGCTGCCTTAATAAGAGTAAGCCGCCCTCCTATAGAAAGATACCGACGTTTCCACGCTGCAAGATGGTTCTGAAATCAGTGAATGACCTTGTCCCAGTGGTGCTTCATGGGTAGGCCAACAGACAGGGGGAGGCCAACGTATGTAGTCGAAAGAGATGCCGTGGAGCAACCCATTAGACCTGCTAGATCACTGACTTCTTGACCGTCCATATTTACCCCATATATTTTGGACTTGAGCATATTCACCTTAAGGCCAGCAACCGCTTCAAAGCATCAGATAGAAGTTCGCAAATTATTCACCATGTCTGTACTCGCTTCTGAAAATATAAGAATGTCGTCCGTGTACTGCGAAATCGGATCTGACATCCCTTTCACCTGAATGCCCCTGAGAATGCCTTCAGCTTGGCCTTTGTGGAGCATCCTGGATACGGCCTCGCCAACAATAAGGAATAGAAATGGGGATAGAGGATCGCCTTGCCTAAGGCCTCGAGAGCTTTTGAAGAAGCCTTTTAGATACCCATTTAGGAGGATGGAGAAGTGCGTCGATCCGATGCATTCGCCTATCCAATTCCTCCAAGTTTCTCCGAAACTCATACGCTTCAACATGTATAATAGGAAGTCCCATTCGACGTGATCGTAAGCCTTCTCAATGTCCAGATTACAGAATATGTTTTTCTGCTTGGATTGATGGCTGGAATCAAGACATTCATTTGCGATGAGAGCGCAGTTGACTATTTGTCTGCTCGGGATGAAAGCACATTGGTTGGGTCCGATAATCGATCCTATGACTTTCTGCAGCCGGGAGGCAAGGACCTTGGCCAGAATTTTATATGGGCTTCCGGTAAGGCTGATTGGTCTGAATTCGTTGAACGCTGACGCTCTTGAGAATTTGGGGATTAGAGCAATGAAAGTCACCCTAATATTGTTTGATAACCTCTCTCTGACGTGAAATTCATTGATGAATGCCATGACATCTTCCTGAATAAGTTCCCAGAAGAATTTGAAGAACTGAATTGGGTAGCCATCAGGGCCAGGGGCTTTGTCCCCGCCTAAAGCACTCACAGCCTTCTTGACTTCTTCCAATGAGAAAGGGGCTTCCAGATAGGCAACATCGGCTTCGCTGATATGTTGAAAAGGCAGGTTGTCTAGACAGGGTCTAATCCAACCGTCACTGTGAAGAAGCCCTTCGAAGTAGGATATAGCTTTGCGAGTGATGGAATCCCTGTCATCAATCCGAATGTTGTTGACTTCAATGCTGCTAATTCTGTTGGCCCTGACGTGCATGCTGGCTATGCTGTGGAAGTACTTCGTGTTCTTGTTCCCTTCCTTGATCCATTTAGATCGAGCTTTTTGTCTCCACGAGATTTCGCTTTCTAGAACTTTAGCTGAGAGGGATTGGATGAGCTGGATTCTCTTGGATAGGATCTCTTTCGTCATCGGACTGTCTTCGGCACGCACGCCAATTGTTTGGAGATCAGCTAAGATCGAGTCCATCTCCGCTTCTCTGTTACAACGTTCCATCTGATTCCACTGCTTGAGCTTCCCTTTCAAGAGTCTGAGCTTGTAGCACAATCTGTTGCCTGCAAATCCATAAGTCTGAAACTCCCTCCACCAGTCAGACACCATCTTCCTAAAGCCTGCAATATGTAGCTAAGAGATGTCAAATCTAAAAGGCTTAGGCCCCCAGTCTACCTCCTCAGTAGATAGGAGCAGGGGCCAGTGGTCAGAGGTAGTCCTGGGGAGGATGGATTGAGAAGAGGAAGGGAAAATTTCTAGCCATTCGAGGGATGGAACGAATCTATCCAATTAAAAAAGGATCGGGGAGAGCCTCCTGTTAGTCCAGGTATATCTGGACCCGATCAGATGAAGATCTACCAGAACATTGTCGTCAATCCAATCGGAGAAGGCTCTCATTTCGGACTTAACTTTGTGCCCATTCAACTTCTCTTCAGCGAATCTGGTGGTGTTGAAGTCCCCCGCAAAGCAAACTGGACCATCGAAGCTTAGTTTGACAGCAGTAAGCTCGTTCCAGAAGTCTTTCCTTTCTGCCTTGTTGGTGGGACCGTAGACCGAACAGATGAGGAAAGAGGAGGCCGTAGAATTGTATTTGAGAATTGTTGCAACTGAGAAAGTCCCGACCCAACTCTTTTGACATGTTCATTGTGTGGATCTCCAAGCTAGGAGAATGCCCCCTGAGCTGCCCACCGCATTTTGCGCCACCCATCGAGCATCAGGTGCCTTCCACAACATCTTTAGTAGGCAGTCATCAAAGTTTTGCACTTTGGTTTCCTGAAGACAAATGATCTAGGGGTTGCATCTACCACAAGAATTCTTGATAAGTCTTTTCTTTTGCTTAGACCCAATGCCCCGCACGTTCCAAGAGACGATCTTCATGTAGGAATAGAACTGCCCCGAGAAACCTTTCTTCCTTCTTCGGCAATAATGCTGACGTTCCCTCCTGAACTCATTGCTAGCCGTTGAAGTTCCCTGTTGCTGCCCGACCTTGGAGCCCATTTTGGAGGGGATCTCATGGGACCAAGCGGTCTGCCGCGAGCTTCTACGCACTGAAATAGGGCAAGGAAGTCTTCCGGGCAGTCACCAAACAACATCCTGAGGGATCTCCCCATGTGCCCCATAGCATCTCTAATCCATTTTTTCTTGTGAATAGTGTCTACTAAGGTTGCTCTCTGATCTTCATGAGCAGCTTGCTGTCGAGAGTTCCGGACACAACAGAGCTCCCAACTCTGGATTGGAGAGGTTCCACAATGATGACTTCTTCACCTGATGCATCTTGGAAAAGAGATAGAAAGTTCAAATCTAAACACACATGGGATAAGGTGATCGGGTTGGGCGGTCTCTGTGGATCTTGAGGAATCAAACTGTGACGACAACTCCTCGAATGGCTGGTCTTCTGCTGGGTCGTTGAAAGGAACACCCTGAAGATGGAGGGTCATGCGGTCTTGATGTAAGAGTTTCATCTGTCTGTTGTTCAACGATAGGCTCGAACTCGTTTTCTGTATCGTATCTCTTGATGGCAGTAAGAGATTTGGGGCATAGGTATCAAGGCGACAAGATGACTCTGCATCTCTACAGTTGATATTTAGATTTAGGACGGGTGTAAGGTTCAAATTGATTAAGGCATTTTCCGAGCCTGCCATCTGTTGAGGTTCGGCGTCCGAACCTGACGTCTCGCGTGATTCGATGCCCAAACCTGTTACCCCCCTCGGGTCGAAATCCGGACCCGAGTAATAACTAGCTTCGGACCTGTGTAACGGCGAGACGCTCAGAGCCGAACTGCCACGCATCGCATTATCGGGGTTGACACGTGTCTCTTGAGTTGGGTGACGCTGGCGTTCTGTGAGAACCGAGGCAGGTGCTTCAGAGAGCGCAACGTATCGCCCTCTCCTTCAACAGATGGACGGGGTCACCATTTCGAGGACAGAGATACACGTCTCTTGAACTGGGTGGTTCTCTCGAGCCCAACGCACTGATGAGGTCACTATATCGAGGACAGAGATCTGCTAAGGGGCCACCACGTGGCTCTCTCAGACCCAACACACTGACACTGCTATGATGGACGCCAGCTACCTCGCTGACGAAAAGGTTTGGTGCTCTGCAGGTGTATCGACCGCCTGCATCTTCATGCTCCCTACATTCCTCACTATGCATTGTCGACGACTGTGGAGGTTCTCTACAGCGCTATAAGTCTCCCCATCGTGGGAGAGGGGAGTTCGGAGTTTCCATTTGGATCGGGAGTTCGATCTCCCTGTCGTCCGTCAAACTGTGATGTGTTTTGGGAGAGGCAACCCTTTTCTTCTTCTGACCCTAATTCTGATCACCGCCATCTCCACCCCTAGCTTCATTCTTCGAATCAAGTTCGATGAAGGACCCCAGGGACGCTGCGACGGAGGTGAAGAATTCATCATTCCAAAGCTCTAGAGGAATTCCCCATATGAGGATCCAAATGTCCTCGATGCCAAATGCGGAGACCTCGTTCCAGCTTTTTACGCCGATGAAAGTGCCGTACTTCTGTGTATCGCACTTGCCATGATTAGAGGTTCGAGGTTGACGCCCGGTCCGCCTATCACCCATAGTTCATTGTAGCTGATTGGTTGAATGATGTACATGGCAGGACTGATCCTTGTGCATTCATCAATTCACGCCCTAATCTGTGGGATGGATGCGTGGTTGCAGGCCATGATCACCACCGTATCCTACAAAGCCTCTTTCGCTCTGTACAGATCTTCCTTGCCAATTCGTATAGAGTATGGGGTCAGTTTACCTTCCTTCAGGGCATCCGTCATCTTTTGTGTGCTTGCTCCTTCCAATTGGTCGGGATGTCGATTGGTTTCCGGCGGATTCACCAGCGCGTTCCGGTATGAGGAGGTCGTAGGGAGGTTTGTGTGTTTTGAAGTAGTTGAATTCGGAAGAGTCTGTTGTCCTGATGTTGATGAAGCCGCACTCTTTCTAGGGTTCTTATTAGGCCCAAATCTCGCTCTTTGAACGAGCAGTTTCTTTCCCCCAAAGCTCTCTCCATGCATCATCAAGATAGCTCTAGACAGTTTGTCCTTCAAGCTCATCCTAATGAGGGCAAAGTCTCCGTACTGTCCATTGCCTCTATCTCTAGGCATAATCACGTCCATCACCGCCCCTGCTCTCCCAAATACCCTAGAGAGATTGATGGGGAGCCAACCCTCAGGATAGCCCCTGACGAAGAGGGTTGGGAAGGTATCATATTTATTGGCCCCCTTTCCTCTGTCTCGCTGCCTGCTTTTCTTGCGCCCGATCTGAATCCATTCTTCTGTCTTCTTCCCTTTGCCAGCCTCTCTACCGTTTTCTGTTAACCTTTCCATTGATTTCTCCCAAGTTTGATAACATCTAAGGGCATTTTTGGATTGCACTGGAAATGGAAAGGGAAGAACTAAAAAGAAAAAGGAAAAAAGCTAATCATAATTTCCATGAGCACTATTTTTCGCATTAGAGTTCTTGTTTGGATGGCAGGTAAAAATCTCATATTTATGAGACAATGGTCACACAATTATCTAATGATGATTTCCAAGAGAACCAATGAAACATAATTTCCATGAATTCCATTTTTAGGGGTTGTATTTGGATAGCGAGTTGGAATCTCATTTTCCTCTAGTAGCAATCGCCTAGTTTATTGTGCAAGAGAATCTTAACCAGGAAAACTGTAATGATTGCTTTGTGGAATTCTCATTGTTATCCAAAAAAAAAAAAATCACGTAAATGGAAAACCTTTTCCATTCCCTCATTTTCCTATGTATTCCTTGTATCTAGACATCCCCTTGGGCCATGTTTGCAAACTATGGATTCTATACCAAACAACGGAATGTGACAATTTGTGTTGTTTGGGTAGCAAAGAAAAGGGTAGATTCCACCAAGCACTAATTACACTTTCCATAATTTGAATTCTAGGCACAAGAAACTAAGTGAGTATTGTGAGAGGAATATGAGATTTCTACTTGCTACTCAAACAAGAACTCAAAATTGGAATCCATGTTTCAATAGTTCTCATGGAAATAATCATTGGATGATTATTATTTTTTCCTTACTTTTGCCTTGGATTCCACATATCCAAACATGCCCTAAGATGCAAATAGTACACTTGGAATTTCACATTGGAAACACATAGTCACAATCCTTTCTGCTTTTTAAAATAAGTATATAAATAAATAAAACACAATAGCTCTCAGTTCTTGAATTTCAATACTTGTACAGATGCAGAACATCCATTTCCACTTGCATTTTACTTCAATATAACTTTCCTGTTATTTATTTGCACTTCGTACTTTAAATAGGTGGGATTACTCAAATCCTGGGTACCTTGATGCATTAAAGCACCTTACGGATCTAAAAGAAGAGGGTTAGTTTAATCACCTATGCATTCCATCATGGGCTTCTTCTTCTTCTTCTTCTTCATCTTGTCCTTGTTTGTCAGCTGTTGATTGGATTGGATTATTTCGGTGAAAGGTAAGCAGGTAAAATCAAGACTATGGCTTTGACAAACTTCGATACCAAAAGGCTACAGATAATCCTAGAAAATGGGATTCCAATTGTTAGCAATCAGGTAATGGAAACACTTTCAGTTTCTCTAAGATTTAGGCTATGTTTGGATGTATTGAATTGTGAATATTCAGTTTTACTCAAACTCAACTTGCAGTCTTGTTCCTTTCAAGTCGAATTTGGAAGTAATGTAATTCCAATTTGTGCTAAGAAACTATAATATGATTACTTCCTCTTTTTTGTGATATTGCAATTCAATGAGCCAGTGTATACAAACACACCTATGCTCATGTCGCTTTAGATATGAGGTGTTCATGCACTTACCAAACTAGGATTGTGCTTTGTTAGGTGCAGCATTCTATTGTAGATATGCGTCCTCAGCGGAGAATGGCAGAACTTTGTCAACTTACAGGAGTTAAACTCATAACGTCTCTCTCTCTCTCTCTCTCTCTCTCTCTCTCTCTCTCTCTCTCTCTCTCTCGTGTGTGTGAGGATTGATCATCTACAGCTGGTTGCACATACCTATATATTATTGTTAGGACTTCTGGCCATGTTTGCACCTTATGTGTGTTCTATGTCCTGCACTGCACATGTTTCATCTTGACTTCGAGCAAGGTTGCATGTGACACTCACACCAGCTGTAGGTGATCAGTCCTCTACGTATGTATGTATGTATGCATGTATGTACGTACGTATGTATCCATATTGAGATTACACATTTGTACATTTGTATGCATGTATCCATACGTATGTACGTATGCATGCATGATCTCAATTGAGTTTTCAAAATGATCAGATTACAATGTTTTTGAACTTGGTAAAATCAATTGAGTACTCAAACAAGTTTCAAGTTGACTCAGACACTGGACCACATTGAGTCGGAGTTGAGTCACAATTTTTAAGCCCTGATTTATCCATGCATGTGTTCATGAATTTATGTACTATTCAGGTTCTGATAGATTTTGAAATGCAGGTATGGAACTGTGATGGGCGGTCTGCTATCTGAAAAGTTTCTAGGCACCAACTTATCCATTCCTTTTGCTGGTCCCCCTCTAAACACTCCCTCTCTTCAGAAGTATAAAATGGTATGCGTTCTTTTTATATGAGTTCCACAGTTTTGTCGTCTGCCTGGTACATGTGAAATGGGAGGCATGCATCAGGTGGGACCCATATGTAGATAACTTGGCCTAAAAATCAGGTTGGTCTGTTTCTCTGGCATACCACACATCTCTGTTGAATGTGGACCATTGACATTCTTTTTAAACCGTCCATTGTGTTCATTCATGTGTGTGGGGCCCACCTGATGAGTTAACTGGCCTGATTTTTTGGGCCAGGTCATTTGATGGCGGGGTCCACCTGAAGCATGGTTCATATGTTTCAAACACTTGCTAGGTGGGCAAATGTAGCTGGGTTGGAGGCGCTCGTGGGCTTTGCAGACCTCGGTTATGTATAGCGAAACAGAGATTTTCTCTGTAATGTTATGAGATTTTTACCTAAGGGCATGTTTGGATATGTAGAATTGAAGGCAAAAGAAAGGAAAAAACAATACGTATCCAATGATTATTTCCATGAGAAGTATTGAAACATGAATTCCAATTTCAAGTTCTTATTTAGGTAGCAAGTGGAAATCTCATACTCCTCTCACAATGCTCACCTACTTTCTTGTGCCAAGAATCCAAATTATGGAGAAGTGCAATGATTTCTTGGTGGAATCCACCCATTTCTTTTCTATCGAAACAACATGAACCATCACATCAAAGGAAAACCCTTTCCCTTTCGCTGTTTGGCATGGAATCCATGGTTTCCAAACATGGCCTAAATGTTTCAGATGGTTGATGCGTGGGGAGGATGGAGTCTCTTCCAAGCTTTGCTTCAAACACTGAAGAGAATAGCTTCTAAGCATGGTGTCTCTATCCCTACTGTTGCTGTGAAATACATACTAGATCAGGTAATTTCATCTTGACCACTCATCCAAATATCATATCATTGATTCCTTCCCAATTATAAATTTGAATTAGCTCTTGTGATGGAGTTACCAGAAAATGTTTGATAGAGAATGTGTGACCTTTTGTTTGATGGATCACACCTATTGGTAACCTAAGCCCTTCATCTAAAGGGGCCTATCATGAGACGGGCTAAGCCCATGATCACAGCCATCTGATTGGTGGCTTGAAATAAGGACAATTACAGCCATTGCCCTCATTGATGAGGGCCTAATCAGACAGGCAGGTTCATCTAATTGGGGAGATTTTGTAGAATCTCCTACCCCTGATGGGCCAACCATATGAATGGTTTGGATCATCAGAAGGTGGCATGCACATGTCCAGTTTATCATTGTATATTTCCTCCTTGCAATGACCCATTTGCCATGCTTCTTTCTTTGGTTGTATGGGAGCTTGCAGCAAGCTGTGGCGGGATCAATGGTAGGTGTCAGACTCGGTCTCTCCGAGCATATCCAAGATACGAATGCTGTGTTTTCACTTGTTTTGGACGATGATGATGCAAGCAGCATCCAAGAAATATCAAGGAAAGGGAAAGATCTGCTTAAAGTGATCGGTGATTGTGGTGATGAATACAGGCATTAGTACATACCATATTAAGTAATGCACCAGCAGATGAGTCCCAATCCGCATTAATGTAAATACAGTTATTTTTGGGGCCTGATCGAGTACAAATGTTTCGAAGTTATTTATTTATTTGTGAAAGTTTGTAGCAGGGAGAAATTTTATGGATCTCCTGGAAATTGCTGAAATTGTTTAAGTGTAATATCGTCTGAAACTATCATCCAAATCATTGAGAGCTGTACATTTCTTAAATGGGCAAATGATACAGGTTTTTAGTTATTTATTGTTGTTTTTTTTTTTTAAGCTTCTATTCATTTCCCATTAGGGCGTGTTTGTAAACAGACAAACTAAGGACCTGATGATGCTACGCATCCTTCACTCATGATCATATAATTCCTCTTTTGTGATATAAAATGAACCTTGTGGAAGCTCCATAGTTGCGTAAGAACACTTGGACAGTTCAATTGCACAAAATATCATGAAATTCCATGATATTTCATGATAAATCAGTATCACTGGGGACAAAATTTCATGAAATTGGGTGCAACCAAAGTACCAAACACACCCTTTAGAGAGAATCTGAAATATGGAAATGGATAACCCCTAATGGAATACTCAGGAAATGGAAAACTTGGGAGAACTTTGAAATTCAACAGCAATTCTATTGTTTGGTTCAAAATATTGCTTTATATGGAAAATGTTAAAAGATCAATGGTCAAATAACCAAAGCCGTCTCTTGTAATCATGGATATATGCATTTAATAGTATTTATTTATTTTATTTTTTTAGGGAAGGATTAGTTTTACTTGTTTTCTTTTTTAAGTAAAAGCTAATAAGAGGAAATTGATTCCCCTCTATTTTAAAAAAAAAATATAGATATATATATATATATATATATATTGGTTTCTCAAACAAAGTAAACCATCACATCAGGGAATTCATATTCTTTTCAATGGTTTTTTCTTGAAACAAACACTCCCTTACATGTTATTGATTTTTTTAAAATACAATGTATGATCCTTGACAGGAGGATTTGCATAGCATCCTCAGGTTTTCTGTTTGTACAAGTGAATCCATGGGCCTAGCATTGACTGGCAACTCCACATAAAAAGCTCTTGGTTGAGGCACATCAGCCATGCAATCTTTGACCTTTTTGCAGTTGAATGTGGACTATTGCTGCATTTTATTTTCTCAATCTTCTATTTACAGACTCACAATTAGAGAGTTAGATTGTCCAGTCGAGGACATTTTGGAGCATGATCCATCCACTGTGGGCCCATCATATCAATGGCCGTGATCACTGGACCACAGGAACCTTCACAAACTAAGGACCTGATGATACTACACATATCCTTCGCTTGGGGATCATATAATTCCTCTTTTATGATAGAATGAACATCAATTGAACCTTGTGGAAGCTCCACAACTGCAAAAACAATTCATAATGAGAAACAACCAATGAATATCAATGTTATTTCATGATTAATCATTCCAATCTGGTGCAAAATATTGCAAACTTTGATGATATTTGGTGTGAGTCGTGTGACCAAACACTCCCAAAATGAAAAACTAATCACCTGAACAGAGCAGCTAGTAATTTGAGCAGTGCACAGCTCTAGATTTACAGCTATTAAATACATTCATCTATGTAATTTCCCATCCTACCATGTATCATTGCAGCTGCATTTCCCACCTCTAAAGTGATGAAACCTGAAAGAATCCTTGATGACGACATCTCGCCCCACAAATGTCGAAATGAATTTGCAAGCAGAGTGGCAGTCGCCGCACATCCGCATGCTCTTGAGAATCCGAATCGGCATCCCCTCGGGCAACTGAACAAGCCCAAAAGCCAGAGCTGTGATCTCGGTGTGGGGGTGGAATCTCGTCTGTCTGTATTCCTCTTCTGCATTGTGCAGCCAATGGTTCTTATCAGCCTTGTATCCCGACTCCTCCATCCTCCTCTCAATTTCATCCACTTTGGCCAAAACCTCTTCTGACGGAGTCTCGTTTGAAGTGAACTCGTATATGAAATTCCGAATCTCGATCCAGCTCGAACTTGGTATTTTGAATTTTATCCTGTTTTTGAGCTTTGATACATCATCCCACTTCCCAATGGTCAGAAGGACCTGCTCAAGAATTAGACCAGCGGCATGGTTATTTGGTTCCAGTTTAAGAAGCTTCTCTGCCGCATATTTCGCCATCTTCACATTCCCATGTATCCTACATGAAGAGAGAAGGGTCTTCCAAATTCGATAATCTGGATTGAATGGGATGACGCCTTCAATGAATGCTTCTGCATCTTCAAACAGCCTGGCGCGGCCCAGAACATCGACCATGCATGAGTAGTGCTCAGCTGACGGTTCAATACCGTAATTACCATCCATCAGATTGAAGATGCGGAAAGCCTTACCTACCAGGCCTGTTTGAGCGCAGGCCTTGAGGACAGAAACAAATGTGTTGGAATCCGGCATTTTGCTCTTCCGTTGCATCTGGATGAACAGATCAAGAGCTTGGGATGGCTGCCCATGTGCCACATTTGCAGACACCATTGACGTCCAAGAAGCCGAGTTCTTCTCAGGCATCTTCTTGAAAGCCTTAGCGGAGTGCCTGATCTCACCACTGCCTGAGTACATCTTGATGAGAGAATTGCTCATGTTGGGATCGGTCAGAATCCCCGTCTTGGTCAGATACGCTTGTGCCTGGACTCCCGCATTCAGAAGCACCGGATTTGCACACGAACAGAGGATATAACTGGCAGAGATGTGATCAAGTGCCCATCCTGACTGATGGATTCTTTGGAAGAGCTTAAGCACCATTCCACTGTCTCCAATCCTTGCGCAAGCTTGAATCAATATATCCCATGAGATTTCGGTCTCTGGAATTGAAGAGGAGAGTTTCAGCGCTTGTTGCATACACCCAATTTCTGCATACAGCTTAAGGAGGGAGTTCATGACGGAAGCGGTTGTACCGTAACCATTTCTGAGTATATTACAGTGCAGCTCTTTTCCCCCTCTGATATCACCCAAAGCAATGCAAGCTAGAAGAACAGAAGTGTATGTAAATTCATTCGCTTTGACGCAGTCGAACTGCATCTGCCTGAAAAGCCACAGCACTTGTTCGAACAATCCATTCTGCCAGTGTCCGGTGATGATTGCAGACCATGGAACTGTGCCCAGATCTTTGATCCCCGAAAACACCCATTGGGCTGCTTCTGTGGCCCCGCATTTCGCATACATGTTGATCAGCGAGCTGATAATGTAATGGTCCTGCTTCAAATTGAGTTTCATGACACAGGAGTGGAGCATCTTCCCCATCTCTAGATCCAATCTCACCGCACACGATCTCAAAAGGCCCGCCACTATGAACTCATCGAATTGCTGCGCGTGGTCGAAGAGCTTGATGGGAACATTGCTGTATCGACCCAAAATCTCACTCTCGCTGCAGCATTCGATGTACATGTCCAGGAGAGAGCTGATCACATAGACATTTGATTCAAGGCCTGCTCTGATCACATACCCATGAATCTCTCTGCCATGATCAAGGGAGCCTAAACCAGTAACCGCCTGAAGAACGCTTGTTATCGTGAACTCATCACAATCAAAATCATCATCCGTCAGCGCCCGGAAAATCATCAAAGCTTCATGGTAATGGACGTTATGAACATGGCCCGTGATGATTGTGTTCCAAGATACCAAATTCCGCTCCGGCATTGCATCGAAAACTTGTCTCGATGCATCAGAATCCCCACATCTTGCATAAAATTCCATCAGACTGTTATCCAAAAACAGGTGAGAATTGAAACCTGTCTTGATTATACAGCAGTGGACCTGTGTCCCAAAGTCTCTGTAGCTGAGATGAGCAGATGCCCCAATAGCCATTGAGAGAGCAAACACATCCGGCTGAATTCCGGCCTCGCCCATCTGGCAGAAGAGCCTCAGCCCTTCTTCGTCATGCCCGTTCTGCACATACCCACTTACCATTGAGCTCCAAGTAACCAAATCAGGCCGTTGGATTCTGTTGAAAACGGCGACAGAATCTCGGATTGAGCCACAGCTTGCGTACATGGTCAGTAGCGCATTCTCGACGAACAAATCAATCGCCGCTTGGGTTTTTATGATCTGGCAATGAAGCTCGCGGCCCGCATTGAGGTCTCCAATAACCGTGCAAGCACGCATGACGACGGCGAAAACAAAAGGGTCTGGCCTACATGATGCAGCCGTCGGGTCTTGCAGCATGTTTTGGAAGATGGCGATTGTCTCGGTAGCAGGGCCGTGGCGGGCGTAGCCCGACATGAGTATTGTCCAGGAGACGAGAGTTGGGTCAGGCATTCTGTCGAACAGCAAGCGGGCCTCACGCATGAGGCCGGCCCTTGTGTAGAGGTGGAGGGAGAGGAGGGTTGGTTTCTCACGTGCATGGAGCTCACGTGCATGGATTGCTTTGATGGTTCTGATGTCTTGAGGGGTAATGCAGGTCTTTTGGAGGAGATGGTGGAGGGTTGGTTGAAGGGAGGTTGGAGGCGTAAAGGGCAGTGTGGTGCACGTTAGCATGGGCGGCGTAGGTTTGTTCCGACCGTTGGAAATTCAGTTTAGGATTCAGCTGACTGGATTATATTATTATTATTATTATGATTTTTTTGGAGGGCTGAAGGAGAGGCTGAGATGCAGTGGAAACTAGGATATGGGTTTTGTTTGGTAGTCCACTGGACTACTGATTCGGATGGTCTCCCTGGCTCCCACTGGCTGGAAAAGTGGGGCCCACCATCTCTCCATGCCCTCAGTAGTTGGATGTACAGACCCTTTTCTTCTCCCGCACCCAACGTCCAACTAGTGGGACCGACCGCTGGTTGGGCCTGCTCCAATAACATAGGGTTCAGATGTTCCTCACCATATGAAGATATTTACATGGGGAACCATTGGGTGCATGATTCCGTACATGTGGGGCCATTATCTGGTGATCCAAGCCGTTGGTCTGGTGGGATACATAGGTGATGGAACTGCCTCAAAAATCTATAAGATTGGAAGATCCTAATCTTTCAATTGGTGGCCCAGAAAATGACTTTTAAGCTATGGTTCCTATTAAAAGGAAATCAGTTCAGTGGTCGAAGGGTTGAAACAGTCCAATCAGCAAGATCTTTTCTGTGTCTCCCATCCACAGTGAGGACCTTCAAATAAACGGTTTGGATCTGTAAATCATGTCCTCACGTGTACGGAATCCTTTGAGCCAGCCCACTACATGAATAGCACCTGTAATTCAGATACACTGGCCTGAGCACTGTATGATACACTGCCAGAGCACTGTGTGCTATGATGGGCCGCTTTTATATTTGTACATGGGCCATCTACAGTAAGGAAGATCATACCAATGGTTTGGATTCCTTGAAAAGAGGGGCCGTAGCTGTCAGAACTGAGAATCATTGTACAAAGAGAGGATGATGCATCAATCAGTGCCGTCCAACCGGTGATACCTATCACGGGTAGCCTATGTATCAAATATCAAAGGCCAGGCAATCTGGTCCGTCCGTTTTCCTCACTTCCTATACAAAGGGACGCCGTAGTGAATCCAGCACCACCTAGCGCTGTGATGTGAGGATTTTGTGAGACACATGTTGATGTATATGTTTTATCCACGCCGTCCAGTCATTTTGCCAGCTTATTTTAAGGACTAGCTCAAAATTGAAGCATATCCATCGATCAAATGGACCAGCCCACAGGAAACAGTGGGGATCGATCGCCTACGGCCGAAACTTCCTAGGGGCGCAGAAGTTTTGGGTCAAGCTGATATTTGTAATTTTTCCTTCATCCAAGGCCGTGGGAAGTTTTCAAGGCATCATTATCCCTACTGCTTCCCGTGGTGTGGCCTAATTGAGGAATGGATATGCTTTTATTTTGGCTCGTGATCAAGATGAGTTGGCCAAATAATCATGGCATTGATAAAACACATATATCATGGTGGGCTCCAATTTGAGACTCAAATATTAAGTATTTTTTTCCATTTATATCTTGGTTTTATGAACATAATAATGCTTAATGGTATATTTTATACATGTTTATATTGCAATGTGAGTTTAAGAGCTTAAATTGAAAAGAATGTTAAAAGTATGGATTTGATGCTCAAGAATCATCGAGGCAAATAATGGACATTTGGAGACCAAGATCAAAGATTTAAAGGCCCAAACAGTCAAGAAAACTAAGTGGAAAAGGAAAGAAGTGCAGAAATTCACAAGATTTGAGCTTAGATGATATCGAACTAGTTTCGATGACATCGAAGTCAGTTTTCAATGACATCGAAGAATTACAGAAAAATCAAGTTTGGTTGTTAGATAAATTGGATACAATCTTCGATGACATCGAAGCTAGTCCTCGATGACATCAAAGCTAGTCTTAGATGACATCAAAAGCAATTCGATGTCATCGAAGGATTTACGCAGAAATTTTACGCGAGTGAGAAAATTTGAGACGGTATCTAGATTTTTCAAGTCGGTTTGAAGGAGAGAGTTCTCCACTTATAAATCGGGCTTCCAGGCATCCTAATTATCATTCTGAGCATTCAAGGGCAAGATCTAGAATTTTTTAATAGGTTTTTTAGATCTTTACAAGTTCTTTTTAAATCTTTATTAATTTATTTTTTTACTTTTTGTTTCTTTTCTATTTTGCAATTTTGTTATGTTTTTCTAGTTTCTCTTTAGCCCAAGTTAGAAGGGAGGCACATTGGTTTAATAATTTTATAAATTATGATGATTGATTATTTTTAATGATGAGATGAATGGTGTATGTATATTATCAATTATCTAGGTTTAGGTTTTTATCTTCAAGTGAGATCCATATGTTTCTATTAGAGGTGGGCATCGGATGACTCGAATCGGATTTGGTCCAACCCGATTCGGTCCGAAATCTATGTGGCCTGACTCGAACCCGATCCGATTAGGGACATAGGACTCGAACCGATCCGATACACGGTTGGCCTAACTCGAACCGAGTCGACTCGATTCAGACCGAGCCTGACGTTGGGCGCATTTCGGATAAACCTTTTTAATGGTGAAAATCATCATCCTCGTTGCTATTTTCGGTGTGGTCCATTTGAGCTTTAGATATGATATATTCATTTTTATTTTTTTTCCAATTGATCTAAAATGATTAGAAAAATGGATAAACGGTATGGATATAATAAATACATCATTTGGGGCCCATGTAACGTTGATATCATTTGAGCCGTTCGTACAACTTGGAGTTCGAGGTGTTACAATTATGAACGTGCTGTGCATGGCAGCTGTAACGTGTTGCACACGAAAGCATCAATGTTAGCAAGTTCTGAAGGTCTGATCATGGGATATGTGTTATATCCAAACCGTCCATCCATTTGGCAAGCTCGTTTTAAGGCTTGAGACGAAAAATAAGATAAATCTAACTATCGAGTGGACCACACTGGAAAAGTCAGTGGGGATTGAACGTCTACCATTGAAAGCCTTTTTGGGGTCACAGTCTCACGGAAGTTTTGGATTAATTTGAAATTTGTTTTGCCTCTTAATTCAGGTCTTTGTGACCTTATGAACAGATTGGATGGAAAATAAACATTATAGTGGGCCCTACGAATTGTTTAACGGTGAAAAACTCGGGAGCTGAGTTATGCTCGACCCCCGAATTTCAGGGCGTTACAATTTATTTTTGGGATAATACTCTATAATGATATCTAAAACTATATGAACGGTGTAGATATAATAAATACATCACTGTGAGGCCCATATAACTTTGATCTCCTTTGAACTGTTCGTACAACTCGCAGCTCAAGGAGCGTCAGTGCTTGTCTTCGCACGACACGTACCTATAGCTATAGCCTACGGCAGTAGCTATATAACTGTGTATGGTACACCAACGAATCATCTTCTTATTATACTGAGTAAACTCTGTTGGGGCCCATCGTGAATGCATTTGGTTTATCCACGCCGTCCATTCATTTTTCCAGATCATTTTAGTGGTTGAACCCAAAATTGATGCATATCTAAAGCTCAAGTCGACCATACCACAGGAAAAAGTAGAATTATTGATAAGAACCACTCTGGATCGGGTCGGTTCGGATTGACCACGACTCGATCTCGATTCAAATAAATGTCGGATCTGAATGGCCCTACCCTATCCGCACCAATCCAGGCCGTCGGTTCGGTTCGGAACAGGTCAGATCGGGTCGGATCCACCGGATCGGGTCAGATATGCCCAGCTCTAGTTTCCATCATATAAGATTCATATTGATGGATAGGCTTAACCTAGATCAATTAGATTTCTCAGATGGAGGATGTTTTCAACCTGCTGCATTATTTGGTTCATTGTCTCATGGATATTGAATGCTTAAAATCACTGGCGCTTGAAAATATATGTTAATGGTGTTAATCCATGATTCTCTAATCTTTTATATCATTTATTAAAAATATTTAAACTATTTTATTTTCTGATTAGGCCGACCATAGTGCTCGGATCTTAATTGTGTTATCAAGTCATCATAATTTGTTGATCATTAACTTATGTGTGAAACTTTAAAGCTTGGCTGTTGTTTTAATTCAATTGAATTCCATATCTTCAAAACTTTCAAAATCATTTCATCTGTTTAGTTTCTATTACTTAGTTTTGCATTTAATTTTCTCGTTCTCATAAATCATCTTCCTGTGGGATCGACCTTGTATTCACAGGATATTACTTATGAACCTCTGCACTTGGATGCAAACAAACACTCCACAAGGTCATTGATTGGATAAAACACAGACATCGCGGTGGGCTCCATAAGGTCCTTGTCCCACATGGATCACTTGTGTTAGGTTCATAGTGTAATAGCATCCTGTACAAAATAGAGTTTTTGTAAAAGTAGCCGTCAATTATTCTAACATAAGTTTTCATTGCCCATTGATAACTTATTTATTTATTATTATTTTTCTGAATCATTTGGTCATTCACCCTGTATGTTGTTGAGTTTCTCTATGTTCCCTCATTTCTATAAAATTCCATAAATATTGAAAGAACTCACTCCATAAAATCATATATGATTCATTGATTATAATTGGACAGTCATGAAACCTCGTAACAGAGGTTTTCTATGTAACCGATTAACATCTTTGTGGCTCGCAAGACCCTTAGAAGTTCACGTTCATTAAGATACTCTTTACTCTGGTGTAGTTCAGCTGTTATGCATTTTCCCCTCGAACTTGATCCAGCCCCACAAAATCGGTCCAAAAATATTGACTTAAATCCGTGGGCCCCACCATAATGTATATAATATATCTGTGTCGTCATTTGTTTTATTAGAATATTTTGAGGCTTGATCTGAGAAAATTAGAAAGATCTAATGTTCAATTGGCCCACATGAAAGGAAACGGTGGACTTAATTTGTTCACCGTTAAAAGTTGATTCTTTTACTGGGCCCACATTGAGGTTTATTCACCATCTAACCCATTCACAGGGTCACATGGACATGGATAAATGAAAAATATAAATATAAGCCTGATCTAAAATTTCTAAGGGCCTCAACAAGTTTTTAATGGTAGGCATTCAATTCTCATAATTTAATGTGGTGTAGTCCACTTGACCTTTGGATTTGCCTAATTTTTGGGCTCATGCCTTAAAATCATTTGGCATAATGAATGGGCGGCGTGGATAAGCCACACACATTATGGTGGGCCCTATATTTATTTTACAAATTCTTCGATTTAAGTGCTTAAAAAGTAACTAGTCAAGTCAGCATTGGGAAAGATGCAGGTAATTACCTTGGTAAATAATGATTACTCATTTACAATGTAATTACATTTGAACCGAAGGCTCGCAAGACCCTTAGAAGTTCACGTTCATTAAGATACTCTTTACTCTGGTGTAGTTCAGCTGTTATGCATTTTCCCCTCGAACTTGATCCAGCCCCACAAAATTAAAACCCCTTCCATATGAACGGGATGTATCCCCCTCACGCCAAGCCAATGGGCCCAAACAACGCACCCCAAATTCCCATAGAAAGGGTCCACGTTAGCTGGGTTGAAATCCTTTTTTTTTTTGTTTTGTTTTTTGTTTTTTGTTTGTTGCCTTTTGCAAGGAGGGGACTACCATTGTTGGAAGCTTCAACCATTGGTTGCAACCGTATGAAGCAACCGCAATCTCCGGCAAAACTCCAACTAAACTTTGGCCACTCTCCACCATCTTTCCAACCTTGCTATGGCCTTGATAGTTGGATTTACTAGTCTTTTTTTCTTTTCTTTTCTTTTCTTCTCTTTTTAGTTTATCTAGACAATGGAGATAATGGAGTTTGCAGAGATAACGCTTGATGGAGATAATGCAGTTCACGGAGTTGGAGTTTGTGGAACGGCAGTTGGGTAATGGAGTTTGTGGAGATGTACATATGGCTCGCACCTTTGACCTTGTATGGCTAGCTAATGTACACAAGGCCTACTCCTCGGACCTTCTATGGCTTGCTAATGTACATATGGTTCCCACTTGGGATACATGCCTTACCAATGTGCATAGGGCTCGCAACTGGAACCTTCTCTAGATCGTTGATATACATATGGCTTGCACCTGGGACATATAGCTCGCCGATGTATACATGGCGAGCCATGTGTCCATGTGTGAGATATGTTGAAATCCGTAAACCAGTGAAGGTCTTAGGTGTGAGCCATGTGTACATCGGCAAGCCATACAAGGTTTTAAGTGTGGGTCATGTATACATCGATGAGCCATGCTGGGGTCCTAGTCATATGTACATTGGCGAGCCATGAGGGTCCCAACTGCAAGCCATGTGTACATTGGCGAGCCATGTGTACACCCAGCTGCGAGCCATGTGTACATGTGTACATTAGCAAGTCACATGTCCATCATTAAATATTTGAAATATTCAATGCTTTAATGTTAATACCATTTCTTTTCATATACTATAGTTTTATTTTATTAATCTAGAGAACCTGACCCTTGGTTTACATTAATGTGAAGGTCTCCCTTAGGTACTTCGTGGTGTTTTTAAAGTTTGTGAAGAAAGAGTTCTTGAACCATGAAGTCAGGAGAAAACTATTTAGTAATAGTTGTTTTGGATATCTCCTACACTTCAATGATGCAAAATGGAAAGCTCAAGCACCTTTGCTCCATTGCCTTAAATAAACGCACTTCAATGACCTCCGTTTCGACATCCAAGGCACCCCTGTAAGCTTTAGGGAGTGGTTTGAGGTGGGCACCACTTGCCCAATCAAATAAGTCTGATAATGGCTCTTTAAAGAGTCACATTACTCTTAGGGTGCGGTATTTCAAAAATTGTTCTTCCATAAGAAAAGATGAATTACTTGATGGATTTCTTCGGCTCCATCGAAGTTTTGATGACAAGGACACGGTGAAACTAGCCCTTTAATGTCCGTAAAAAATTTAATCATTGGATCATATGGTAAGAATTCGTATTCTGAAGAATATATCGAATTAGTTAATGATTTAGATAATTTTAATAATTACCACTAGGTGAGGGTGTTGTAAGATATTTTGAAACAATAAGCAAATATTGTAATAAAGATTGGCTATCTAAACCACTATAATTTCAATGGATGCTCGTTTGCCCAATAGTTAACTTTTTTTCAAAATACCTTTCGATATTATAATATCATTTAGTTTTCTGCTCAACTATACGATAACTCATATTATTTCTTCTTGTTTCTTTCATTGGTCAGGTTTGAGCATATGAGATTATACTAACACTATCTGACTCAAAAGCTTTTACCAATTGAAAAGATCATATCCATATTCCTCAATTTTTAAATTGAACTACAAATAAAGTGGCAAAATATATCGTTGTATCTAAATTTTTTATGAACAAGCGGGTAAACTACAGTATCACTTTTTAGATTGTTTGTTACATAACACCCATGCTAAATGTAACTGATAGGATTTACATGTTGCAGCTTAAGGTAAGTGGAGATCTCATCCTCACTGGAGCGAAAGAACTGCAGGTATTAGATATGTTCGCACGTATGTGTTGGGAGAGGAGTTGGGGCCTGAAGACAAACTATAACATTTGACTGTCTTTTGCAACAATGAAGCGTATCAAAACCTGCAGATGAATATAACAATAAGGTTGAAGTAGAGAAAAAAATTGAAGACATGGCGAGAGTTGAGAAGAACAAGGGGAAATATAGAGAAGGGGTAGAGGCTGAGAAGAGAGAAGAAGAATACAAAGTTATAAAGAGAATGCTCGATAATAAGATGATATTAAAAATAAAGACAACCGGCCCAAAGCAATACATATTAGGAAAGAAAACAAAGAATGATGTGTATTTTATTTTTATTATCTTTAATTCATTCCTTTTGTAAAAATGTTGCACATCAACATTTGTCCAAATAAGTACACCCCATCTATTTTGAATTTCAAGTTAGGCATGGAAAGGAAAAAAAATTGTCTAAAGTAAAAGTTGATTGTGACTGGCACATAGACATATGGCTCACACCTAGGACCCTTTGTGGCTTGTCAAAGTGCACATTTCCATTTGTGAGCCACATTAAACTTGGGTGGGAGAGAGGGTTTGAGCAATATGTCACATCGATAAGCCATGTATCTAATCGGTGAGCCATGAGTCTCATCGACAAGCCAAATGGGTTGAATATATAGAGATTACAATTATCTATACAAGGAAAATAATAAAATCAAAATCCTCTACATATGAAAACTAACTATACAAGGTATACTAGCTATACAAGGTATGTGAGCCTGTCTAACATCCCCCTCAAACTAATCGGTCATCGACAAGTAATAGTTTGCCAACTAGAAATGAGTGACGTGCGAAGTGAGGGACTTGGTAAGAATGTCGGCAATCTAATCATGAGAAGCAACATGTGGTAGCGAAATAAGCCGAGACTGAAACTTCTCGCAGATGAAGTGACAGTCAACTTCAATATGCTTTGTCTGTTCATGAAAAACCAGATTAAAGGCAATCTGAATGACACTCAAATTATTTACATGGAGTGGAGTAGGATCTTGTAGATGAATGCCCAAGTCAGAAAGAAGTCCACATAACCAGATAATCTCACTACAAACTGCTGACATTGCTTTATATTTGGCTTTCGTGCTTGATTTGGAAACAGTGGCATACTTCTTACACTTCCAAGAGATGAGAGAAGTACCAAGAAAAATACAGTAGTCAGTGGTAGATCTTCGTGTGAGAGCGCAACCAGCCCAATCAGCATCCGAATAAGCATGAAGGTCCAGAGTCACTGTGGAGGAGAAGAACAGGTGATCAATCTAGAGTTCCACGTAGGTACCGTAGATGCACAACACTGCAGTCATATGAAGAGTCCAAGGAGTAGAAACAAACTGACTAACGACTTGGACAGCGTGGGCAATATCCGGGCGAGTCATAGTTAAGTAAACTAAACTCCCAACTAAACGGCAGTATAAGTCGGGCTGTGCAAGTAATCACCATCGTCACGACCATATTGAACGTTAAGTTCTAAGGAGTCTGAACTGTCTTTTGATCCACAATGATGCCAAGGCAAGAAGATCCTTGGTATATTTACGCTGGTGACCAGGATTCCACATTTAGAATGTGAAATTTCAAGCTCAAGAAAGTATGTGAGATGGTCGAGGTCTTTCATCTCGAAGAAGGATTGTAGAACTTCCTTTAAAGCCGAGATGCCGGTAGCATTACTACCAGTAGAAGTAGGTCATCAACATAGATGAGAACAATGGCAATTCTGCGAGCAGTAGTGCGCAAAAATAAGGATGGGTCATGACTACTTTGAGTAAAGTCAGACCTGTAACAACATCGTGAAAGCGCTGGAACCATGCCCGAGGTGCTTGTTTGGGCCGTACGGGGCTTTCTTTAGGCGATATACCTTATTGTCGAGGATTAAAGAGCCAAGAGGAGGTTTCAGATATATTTTTACTGTGAGGTCTTCATGAAGAAAAGTATTTTTCACATCCATCTAAGCAAGTGGCCAAGAGCGTACGGACAGTTTTCATCTTGGCCACGGAGCGAAAGTCTCATCATAATCAATTTCATATTCCTATTTGTATCCCTGAGCGATAAGTCGAGCCTTGTATCGATCCAATGATCCATCAGACTTGAGCTTGATAGAATAAATCCATTTGCTACCAATTAGCTGTTGGTCAACGGGTCAAGTGACAATGTCCCACGTATGATTATCATCCAATGCCGCAAGTTCTTCTGCCATAGCCTTCTTCCAACAATCATGAGTGGCTGCCTGAGAGTATGAAGTAGGAATATAAATAATATCCAGAGTAACATTCATAGCAGACATAGAGCATATCAAGCGATCAGGCGCTCGATGTACATGATCGGAACGACATAGCAAGGTAGGTTCAGGATCTGCAACAGGTACAGTAGATTCAGGTTGAGGAATAGGTGGTGAAGCTGTACGTGGTCAACGGGAGTAAACCTACAACGGACGAGGGAGAGTACTCGAGGCAAAAGGAATATCAGAAAAGGTGGTTAGACCAGGAGATTTTGGGGCGTGCGGAAGAGGACGAGATGAATGAAAGGCAATATGTTCAAGAAAAATAACATGTCGTGAAACCCGAACACGACGAGAAACCGGATCATAACATCAAAAACCCTTCTGAGTTTCTCCAAATCCCAAGTACATACATTTGATCGATTTTGGAGATAGTTTGTTACGCTCACGTGAAGCCAGGTGAACATAACAGACACAACCAAAAACACGAAATGTGGAATATGCAGGAGATGAGCCATTGAGAACAAAGTATGGAGATTTACTGTTCAGAACGTTGGTTGGCATCCAGTTAATCAAGTAGACTGAATGTAACATTGCTTCTACTCAGAAAGAACGAGGAACACTCATAGTTGTCATCAGGGTGTTGCAGTTTCAACAATATAATGATTTTTTCGTTCAGCCACCCCGTTCTGTTGTGGAGTATCAAAACAGGTGGTCTGATGAATAATCCCATGACCCTGAAGAAATGTACAAAAATTGGTTAAGAGATATTTTCCCCCAGAGTCAAAGCGGAGAGTTTAAACTGGAACTCGAAATTGAGTCTCCACCATAGAGTGAAATATTTTGAATTTTTTAAAAACTTGTGACTTTGAGTGCAGAAAGTAAATCTAGGTGTAACGTATGAAATCATCAATAAATATAACATAGTATCGTAGCCCAGATAAAGATATAATTGGTGAAGAACCCCGGGCATCTATATACACTAGTTCAAACATAAAAGATGATTTTGTAATACTTAGAGGAAAAAGAATACACTTACTTTTTGAAAGACAACAAGATGAACAAGAATAATTTAAATCTTTTTTATTAAGAGAAACATTCCCTAACATACCAGAAGAAAATAACTGAATTAACCGATCGGAATGTAGATGACCCAAACGAAAGTGTCACAGTTTCTACAATTTATTTGCCGAACAAATATCTGATGAAGATGAAGAAAAGAAACAACGAGACAGAATGACAGATGGATCAAATCCAGCACGTATAGATGATTATGCCGCTTACCCATCACAAGTACCTTCTCCATTACCAGATCCTACATAAAACAATAGTTGGGAAGAAATGTGACTAAGCAGTTATTGTATATGAGTTGACTAAGTGAAATTAAATTGGAGAAGAGGTTAGGGACATGAAACACATCATGAAGGGTGAACTGATGATGAGCAGAAGGAGAGAAAATCAATGATCCAATGGACTGAATATGTAGTTTAGTGCCATTCGCAGTAGAAATAGCCTGATTTTTAGTATAGGGACGAATGTCACGAAGTTGTGATATAGTACCAGTCAAATAATTGGAAGCACCCGAATCGAAAAATCATGTAGAAGATGGGGATATACCTGACATACCGGCCGCAGAAAGGGCCTGAATGATTTACTGGAGCATCGTAGGAGTCAAAGGTGAGGAAAGACCTTTAACAGAACCAGTGGATGCAGTATCACTAACAGAAGGGTCGGAAGAAGTAGCAGAAAGAGCACGACCACAGTCATGACCTCGACCATCACGTCCACGGCCGAATGAGAATGCGTAGGCACGTGAATAACAGTATTGAATACAATGACCAGTTCTTCGACAATAAGTGCACTAATCTTTGCACTGAGTGACGATATGTCCCACTTTGTTACAACCGCAACAAGTTAAAGGAGTGGAACCACGGTTTGGTGCAGAGGTGGATACAACAAGTGCCAGGTCAGATGATCTCGGAGTTGAGGAAGGAAGAGAGAGAACTTTCAGTCATTGTTCCTCAGCCAATAAATCATTAATAACCGAATTCAATGAAGGAGTAGGGCTACGGTTCAAGAGAGCAGCCCGACAATGCTCAAATTCCGGACGCAGCTTCATAAGAAATTGTCGAACTTGCGCACTCTCGGGCATAGTTTGGAATATCTTATAGTCATGAGGAAATGTTGGATCTATCATAGCCATCTCTGTCCAAATTGTAACAATTTTGGAGTAAATTGCTTGAATACTGTCGTCACCTTGAGTAAGTTTAACAAGATCCTGTTCCAAGCGGTATAACCGAGCCGCATTACTCTGTTGATAAATTGTCTGGAGATTGTCCCACATTGCCTTAGCAGTGCGTTGAGGTGTGAGGCCAATAGCAATAGAACGATCAAATGAATCAAGAATCCAGGTAATAATCCATCCATTGTTCATTTCCCAATCAGCTAATTTGTCGGCATCAGTGGAAGTGGGAATAGGAACAGATCCATCAATTAGTCCCCATAAACGACGACCCTTAAGGAAGTTCTGAAAATGGATGGCCCATAGAGAATAGTTGGTACCATCAAAACTACAACGTGGGGCCTCTTGACGTGATGAGTTCTTGTCCATTGAGCTGAAGTATTATAAAGCACCCAAGGAGTTGTAACAGAAGAAATTTTAGATGTACCGTACAGCAACAGTAACAGGTTCTGGATCTGGATCTGAATCGGGATCGTGATCTGGATTTGGATCTGGTTCTGGATCTGGAGTGGGATGATCAGAGGTTCGGATCTGGATCGGGAAAACGCAACGATGCAGATGTAGACGTAGATGCAGAGGGTTTGAACATCAACAGGGTTCGGACAAGCAGATCTGAAGCAACAACAAATCTGGAACAGCAGATCTGGAACAAAAGATCTGGAACAGGGTTCTGACGAGCAGATCTAGAGCAGAGGGGTCGCCGGACGACGCGGCAGGGGCGGCCGGACGAGTAGGGACAGTGGCCGGACGCAACAGGGATGGCCGGACGACGCAACAGGGGTGGTGACCAGACGACGCAGGGGCGGTTTTGGATCAAGGAAGCTCTGATACCATGAAAGCCGAGAGGAACTGAAGCTTTTCTGTATTTGAGACGACCCAAAGGGGTTGAATATATAGAAATTACAGTCATCTATGCAAGGAAAATAATAAAATCAAAATCCTCTACATATGGAAACTAACCATAGAAGGTATACTAGCTATACAAGGTATGTGAGCCTGTCTAACAATCGGTGAGCCATGAGTCTCATCGACAAGCCATGTGTTCAAGATGTAAGCCACAAAGACTCAAGTGTGAGCACTATATTTCATTTACGAGTCACGTTGAATTTAGGTGGGAGGGTTCGATATACATGTCACATCGATGAGCCATGTGTCTCATCGGAGATCCATGTGTTACATATACGAGGCACAGAGACTTATATACAAGCCATGTGTTCCAGGTACAAGCCACATTGAACTCAGGTGGGAAGGTTCGAGTTACATGTTCCACTCATGTTTCCGTCGACATCCTTAGACATGTCCATCACTTCAACATATATATTCGCATACAAAGTTTCTATTTGAATACATGTCCATTACTCCATCATATATATTCTAATACAAAAATTTATATATCGTATTATATATTGCAAAAAATTTACATAATGTAGGCTTTAAGGATCCTATTCAAATACGCAAAATTAATTTTCTCTAGCAATATGAATGAATTTGCACATTAACCGATTATGACCCATTCACTCACAGTTTTCACACTTTACAATAAGCATGTATTTTCCGATGCTAGTAATCCTAATAGTCTTTTGCCTGCCCTAAGTTCTTTCTGTATTGAAGGACATATACAATCGCATATTGCTTTAATATCTGACAGGGTATCCCATTGGCTAATATTTGTGAGAGGATAGATTAATTATTGATATATTTTACAGTAAAGTACTGTTGTGTAAAACTCATAATAGAACTTATATCGATTGATTTCATACTTACCACGGGCTGTAATTACATGAAGGCAAGGAAATACCACGGTTTGAAACTCACCACATGTAATTATATCAATCAAACCCTCCGCCTTCACTTCAAACTCATTTATTGAAATTATTGTACATATTATCCATCGAAAAGATGGATATAATTCTTTCAATCTATTCTTTGCATAGGGAGTTAGATATCCCGAGAATGCCATAACATTTTCTTTACGAATTCGATAAAACTATTATATTTTGCTTCTCATTATTTTGATGAGTGCAGTGATAGGATATTCACGTGTTTTCTTGAAAAGTGCATTTACACTATAAGATATGTTTGTGGTTATGAAATTGTATCTTTTTCCTCGAATCAAGAAGATGCTCATCTTTCCTTTCCGATGTTAACAATCAAGTTATATGCAGAGGTATTGGCTAGGCTTATCGAGTACATTAGATCATCAATTCAAACTTTCCTGCATGTCTTAGTGGTCAACCAGTAATAGTTATTTAACATATTGCCCTTAAACAAATGCGTCAGATTGGTGAAAATATAGAGTGCACGATACCCATGGGTAGCGGATGAGAATTCGACATTTGCTTCACTCATTAATCATTTATGACGATCATAAATAATAATGAGTTTATTGACTTGTCTAATCACTTTTTGCAAATTGCTAAGAAAGTAATTCCAAATATCGATATTTTCAGACTTTCCAATCTTATAAGCAACTTGGAGTATGTGATTATATCCATATTAGCTATAAACAAAACCATTCTATATTTTTCTTTTAAATGAGCCACATCCACACACAAAACCCTTCAAAAATATTGTAAAAAACTTCTAATGCATTGTCTGAGTGAAATGAAGCATCTCTCAAAGCAATTCGTTTCGCTGTTTTATCTTCAGATCTGTTAAAGTTTTGGGGTTTGCCTTTGTCAATTCATGAAGGTAAGTCAGAAGCACATAGTAAGATATCTCTTAGGATCCCATCACCTTATTCATTGCAATGGCCTTGCCCTTGATCACCTTCGTACAACTGATCTCAACTCTGTATTTTTCATTCATTTGATGTTGTATATCACGTGGCCTGACTGGTATACCCAGCCTCACGCGACTAGCAACAAACTTGTTGCTTATCTTTGTAGTAGCCTGGCGATGATGTCTCCTTGTGCTTATAGATGCTTTTCATTTATGACAATTAATCTATCAGGAGTTGCATCACCACCTAATATCGCCACTGAAGTTGTGTATCATTAAGCTATCGCCTTGACGGCCTGTGTACATGTGCGTTCGGATCTGTATGTCCTTATTTTGAAAACACCAAACATGTCCACTATCGACGTATGCATCCTCCAACCACTTTCTATAATGCATTTAATTTGTATCTCTTCTTGTTTGATTTCACCAACTTATATTGGAAGTTGTATTTTATGACAAATTTACTAAGTGCATCTTTAATATGATTCTTGTCCCTGTACATCTGACCAACGATTATTAGACCGGGATAGTCGACAAAGTGCAAAAGATTCAAAAACTCCCACATTAATGAATACAATATTGTTCTCGCATATATTGGATAATGGAAGTGGAATATTTGGATCATATTCACTATCTACTCTTCAAAAAGTTGGCTCTGAAACTGTTGACCCTCAAAAGAAGTATCGGTGAATTTCTTGATGGAGCAAGTATGCCTGAAAAGTCTTAACTGTCAAACAACTTGAAAGATGGCCCCTCAAAACTCTCGGGCCTTATATGATGTATCGATGCATTGGTTGATAGTTTAGGAATGTTTGGATAGGAATCACTATCCAACAACTTGAAAGATGGCCCCCTCGAAACTCTCAGGCATGGGATGATGTATTGATGCATCGGTTGATGGTCCGTAAATGTTTGGGCATGAATCACTATCCAACAACCTAAAAGATGGCTCCTCAAAACTCTCAAGCTTAGGATGATGTATCGGTGCATCGGTTGATGTGGGTCATTCATCATCAGGGGATAACCTTTGATGTCATGCCCCAAACTCGGAAACCGGGCTCACAAAATTTCCGATCTTCAAATCCGGTGTCGACAGCCTCCGTAGTACCTCATTCTCGGCTCCCAGTGTCCATACGCCAGATTCCGATCCTGGGATCCTACAAGGAGGATTTTCAGTATGAATTTTTTTTATATAATGGAGCATAACCACAAGCATAACCAAGTCACAAAACAACATCACCACATATCCACTATATCAAAAACTTTAAGTACAGTGCGGAAAGGGAAATACAAGATGATCAAAAGGCTCCAAAATAAATTGATGCGCACTCCTGCCTCAGCGCTGCTGCTGTCCAACGCTACCTGCACGCAACTGTCGTGCATAAGCTTACAAAAGCTTAGAGGGTGGTGTAAGTGTGTGCGCAAGACAAGTGCCAAGTATATAATATCAGAGTAATGCGGAAAGATGCGGTAAGTCTATGAATGCTATCAGGCATACTAAAGCTATGTGATGCAAGGCATGAATGCTATCGGCTATACCAAGGCCATGCAATGCGAGGCCTATGTAGCCACATGTCATATGCGAGATGTAAAGCAAGCATGTCAGTCTTCATCAAGTACACATATCAGTACAGTTCCTCTTTGGATATCTTCGGGGTCTAGTACACTCACACTGACTGCCTCCTCCCTAGCTGCACAGCCAAGCAAGTGGAAGAGACCAAACTATCCGCATGACCAGTAGTCTGTCAATACTTACCCGACTCATCGATAGCGAACTCATTTATGAGCTGGTCAAACTCAACCTAGCTTATAGCCCCCTCACTCGGGGGGATAAGGCCACACCTCCTTCCAATCGACCACGACACAGTAGGAGACGCGACCTACTGGTATTCGGCACTCAGGTGCTTGTGTATCCACTCGGTCTAGATGTTGGAGCATCTCCTGCTACCAAAAAGCTTCTGAAATTTTCACCCAAGGACATCCTAAGTGCCCATAATGCTAGAGCCAATATTTTCGGTATCTGATACGACCATCCATGATGTGCCTGTGGAGGCCATGACCCTGATGTCGCTAGGGTGTGCAGTGAATCACAATACACAATGCGAAATGCATGAGTCAAATTATTAGTCATGCAGCAATCTCGTGCGTACCACGCGCTCATGTGGGGCACTCCGTCTCATAAGGAGTCCCGTAAATGTTTCAGCCCATTGGCTTATGCTATGATCAAACATTCCTCATATTAAACATACATATGATGCGTATGCGCATGCGTATGCGCATGAATCATGGGAGTGTACTAAGCATGTTATAAAGTAATGAACTATCCTTGCACCAAAGATGGGCTTAGACAGCCTACACATAACTAGTATGGGCCTATCAATGGGCTAAAGGGAGAGTCATAATGCGAACATTTAACCAACATTATTACAATGTGTACGTCAAACCGACATTGCTCCCAAGGCATGGCCTGTCATAAAATATCATTACACAAACCATGGAGGAATCACACATTGCAATGGACCTTAAGGACATCCCATTGGGCCTTAAATACATCAAATGGGCCATATCACATGGGCCTTATATTCATCAAGTGGGCCACATCAATGGGCCGCACCAATGGGCCCTATATACATTGCAATGGGCCATAACCCATGGGCCTTGAATATATCACAATGGGCCTTATAACATGGGCCTTACATTCATATTAAGGTGGGCCTCAACAACGGCCTCATACACATTAAGGTGGGCCTCAACAATAGGCCATAAATATGATAAGATGGGCCTAATCACTTGGGCCATATATATATATACCAAGGTGAGGTCCTCTTGAACTATAGATCTGTCTTATTTTTAGTCTCAAGCCTTAAAATGGGCTTTCAAAATGATTGGACAGCTTGGATGCAACACATGCATTATGGTGGGGTCCACTGAAGGCCCACCATCACGTATATATTATATAATATAATATAATATAATATATATATATATAATATAGGGGGGTCCACTTGAACTATGGATCTGACTCATCCTTTAGCTTATGCCATAAAATGAGTTTTCAAAGTGGATGGACGGGTTGGATGCAGCACATGCATAATGATGGGTCACACAGTCCAGGTGTGGATGGTGTGGATAAACACATAAATCATGGTGGGGTTCATTAGCCATCCAGCAACTGGACGGCATTGATAAAACACATACATCTAGGTGGGATCCACCGTCCACAGCAGTGGACGGTGTGACTAGAACACATACATCACTGTGGGTCCCACGTGGGGCCCACCATCATGTCTATATGCCATCCAATCCGTTGATAAGGTCACACGTACCTGGCTGAAAGGGAAAAACAAATTTCATCTTGATCCAAAACTTCTGTGGCCCAGAAAAGGGTTTCAAAGGTAGCCATTCAATCTCATTGTTTCCTATGATGTGGGCCACCTAAGCCTCAGATAGGGCTGATTTTTGGGGATGGCCCACAGCCCTAAGGGTCCCACAGAATGGACGAAGTGGATATACAACAAACATCATGGTGGGGCCCATGGCTGGGACCGTGGGTCCCTGTCGTCCGTCCGCCCGCTAGCACTGGCGCTGCCTGCACCTCTGACAGCAGCAGCATCAGTTGCTGCTTGTTTTTATTTTTATTTTTTGAAATCTTATTTTTTCAAGGTTTTTCATACCTGGGGCCCGCTCCAAGTGAATCCACTCCAACCATTAGATTCTACAGCTCATAACAGATCCAACGAGCCCAATATTGAGTATTTTTCGATGTATAGAAATATCAGGGAAGATTTCAACAGTGAAAACCACCATTTGCTATACTATGGCCCACCAGAACCTCAGATTGACTCCATTTTTTGGTTCAACCCCTAAAATGAGGTAGGAAAGGGGATGGATGGCTTGGATGAGATTGATACATCAAGGTGGGGCCTACACAAGTGGTTCACCCCAAAGGCTTATAGAACCAAGCTAATATTTGTATTTTCTTTCCACGTCCAGCATCCCTGGACGCTGGACGGTCTTGGCGTAACACATGCATAAGGTGGGCCTTGCTCCAGTGGGCCACCAAATGGATGAATGGTATGGGTAAAACATACATTAAGGTGGGATCCATCCAAGTGGGCCACACCACTACATCATCACATACAAGAATAAAAGAAAGAGAGGGAAAGAGAGAGGAGGAGAGAGGGACACGTGTGATGGAAGGACCCCAGCACTATGGGCCCTCCCTTGCATAATTTAAAACATACATCAAGTGGGTCCCAATACATATGGGCCCACCAAATCAAGGATCAATGGTGGAGATCACTTCTCCACTAAAATGAAAGGTGTAGATGACCCTATTTATGCAAGGAGAATAAACATCATGATGGGTTCCACGGAGGATGGCCCCATCATGGAATGATCATGGAATTTAAAGTGAGCCATCGGCTACATTTAGGATCCAAAGTGAGATCCATACCGTCAATCGGTAGGCCTCACTTAGCCCATCATAAAAACATGAAATTAGCCTATAGAAGCACCCACCTTTTGATCTTCTCGGTCCGTTGGAAAGCCGACCTCCTTATGCTTCACTTTAATGGAGGGTGATGAGGTTTGAATGACTAAGATGATGGTTTTTGGGGTGGGAAAGGTGGGCCACACAAAGTCACTTTTCTCCTTCACATGGAATGCTTGGACGTGAGTTCTCTTGCTTGCTTGGGATAGAGTGTTGAGAAAGAGAGAGTGAGAAAAGGTTATAAGGAGAGAGAGTAATGGATGTGAGTGATGGGTGAGGTGATGTTGTACTTAATATGTATGGGTGTGTAAGGAAGAGAGTGAGAAAGAGTTGACTTTGGGATTTCTTAACTTGAGGAGAAAGAAAGCATTGATTGATTGATTGATTGATTTGAGTGATTGATTGATGGGACATGTTGTAGAGATTCTCTTGGGATTGCAAACGCGCGGTGTTTCTTTGAAATAAACGCCGGTGCACATCTTCCTGTCAGGCATGGGATGATGTATTGATGCATCGGTTGATGGTCCGTAAATGTTTGGGCATGAATCACTATCCAACAACCTAAAAGATGGCTCCTCAAAACTCTCAAGCTTAGGATGATGTATTGGTGCATCGGTTGATGGTCCGAAAATGTTTGGGCAGGAATCATTATCCAACAATCTGAAAGATAGCCCATCAAAACTCTCCGGCCATGGTTCATGATTCGGTACATTGGTTGAAGGGCTTGGGATGTCGGAGTTATCTTCTCTACCAAATAGATGGAAGGTTAACCCATCCCACTTGTCGAGCCGCGGATCATGATTTGGTACATTGGCTAAAATGCCATGGATGACTGCATCAACCGTTGGGGGCGCATTTGAAAATCTCAACTCCAAATCAACATCCATTGTCCATGGGTGCTCATTCAGATCTTTAAGAACTGATTCTTAAACTATGGTTGTAGATTTTATTTTCTCTATATACACAGGTATTTGAAGTTTGGGGCATTGATTGTAGCTCATCATACACACCAAGATATCTTTGTCATTTCTGGTCATATGTGCAGGTATTAGCACTGGACTCGTAGTTGGATGCACAACCTTCATTTTAATCTTACACTCATCTGGTGTGGTATTTGTAATCATGTGCATCTTATTTAGGATTTCATGATATGTTATGTTTGTTCTCACAACGGCCATTTTAGCCTCATCACCCTTGTAGTCCCATTTATCATTTATGTATACTAGCTCTCCATCATAACAATACAGTATTTGCCCGAAAGCCATGATCTTCAACTATTTTAGTACAAGTGATGAAAATTTTGAGGCTATTAGTCCATGAAATACAATATGAAACTCTTACAAAAAAAAAAAAAAAAAAAATCATCGAAAATTTTCATTAGGACACCCACAATGGCTTGCACTTGGGCAATGTGGCTGGCACCTTGGGCCATGTAGCTCCCACTTGGACCACATGGCTCGCACATGGTGAACAAGGCTCGCACATGGGAAACAAGGCTCGCACCTAGGGCCATGTGGCTCCCACCTAGGCCACATGGCTCACACATGGGCCACAAGGCTCACATAGGGCTCACACCTGGGCTATATGACTCATAACTGGATGGCTCGTGACTGGGCGACATCTCCCCAATTGTGGGTATTGTAGCCTAAGTGTGACTCACAGTGACCATTTCCGAGTCATATCTTCCTCGAAGGGGGTTGGCGTTGTGAGATGTACAACACCTACTTCATAGAACGACAAAAAAGTAAATTGGAAATATGCATAACTTACCCTTATGTCGAAAAATACATCAACTAGAGAGTCGCCGAAGAGTATAGTACTCTCCATATAACTACCTCCAACCGTTGTCGAAAATGGTCCCTTGCTACACAAGAAAAGAGAACTAAATGTCCTAGAAGAAAGGGCCAATGACTTATTTATTGCTAATTGGCCCTATAAGGAGATATGAGGTGTGTTGTTTGGGGCCTACCAGGTTGACATGAGGGGGATCCATCTCATTCGTATGGAAGGGGTTTTAATTTCGTGGGAACAGACCAAGTTTGAGGGAAAAATGTATTATAGGTGGACCACACCAGAAGAAACAATTTCTAAATGAATGCAAACTTCTAAAGATCTTATGGGTCACAGAAAGATTGATCGGTTATGAAGAGACCCCAAGGTTTCATAGATGTCTGATAATAATCTCCGATCACCGAATCTGGTGCTGACAGCCTCCGTAGTACCCCATTCTCGGCTCCCAGCGTATATACGTTAGATTCCGATCCTAGGATCCTACAAGGAGGATTTTCAACATGAATTTCTCTCATAAGAAGCATAACGACAAGTATACCCAAATCACAAAGGCAACATCATCATCACATATCCACTAATATAATAATTTGAATACAATGCTGAAAGGAAAATACATATATTGAAAATCAAAGCTTAAGAGGTCCGCTACATGCTCCAAGCTCAATGTTTCTGCAACCTAATCCCACCTGCATGCATCTATTGTGCATAAGCTTATAAAAAGCTTAGAGGGTGGTGTAAGTGTGTGCGCAAGATAAGTGTCAAACACACAAATACAACGTCATAATCATACAATATCGGAAATACTAGTAAGATCATGAATCATGAATCATATGATATCAGAGTAAGTGAAAATATACTGGTAAGTCCATGAGTGCTATCAGCCGTACCAAGGCTATGCGATGCAAGGCATGAATGATAACGGTCATATCAAGGCTATGCAATGCAAAATATAATAAGACAATAACAGATGTCGAGGATGTAATGCAATATGCAAATCCTGAAGAGTCACAAATACCATCAATCTCATCTAGGACATACATCAAACCTGCGCGTATCGCGCGATCATGTGGAGATAACTCCGTCTCACAAGGAGTCCCATAAACATCTCAGCCCAATGGCATCTGTTTTAATCAATTATCCATCACAACATACATACGAATGATGGGGGTCCACAGAAGGACGGCAGATCTAGTCCAAATATCAAGATAAGCTCACTGATTTAAAACGCGTCACGATAGTTAAAGAAAAAATCCAACTTATAGCCACCACAACATCGGACGATGCAACCGATGTGGGACAGTTCTACCTTCACTGTGTGTACAGTAGCCTGCCAATCACTGATAGCTCGCCCAGGCTCCTCAAGCCCCGCCAACATCGGTGTTCGCCCACATGTGCTCACCCATATGTGATCACAGTGATGAAACGTCACAATATCCCCCACCAAGGGCAAATCTGAGTCTAAGTGCAATAAGTGGGCTTCCTTACCCTCTTTATTGCGTAATAAACTGGACTTTCATATGAGCCCAATATATACACAAGGTGGGCTCTAAGGTGTAGGTATCATGATGCTATGCTATCACATACTCATAATCGGTATCGATGACTGGCATTGATAATCCAACAACCTAAAAGATGGCTCCTCAAAACTCTCAAGCTTAGGATGATGTATCGGTGCATCGGTTGATGGTCCGAAAATGTTTGGGTAGGAATCATTATCCAACAATCTGAAAGATAGCCCATCAAAACTCTCCAGCCATGGTTCATGATTCGGTACATTGGTTGAAGGGCTTGGGATGTCGGAGTTATCTTCTCTACCAAATAGATGGAAGGTTAACCCATCCCACTTGTCGAGCCGCGGATCATGATTTGGTACATTGGCTAAAATGCCATGGATGACTGCATCAACCGTTGGGGGCGCATTTGAAAATCTCAACTCCAAATCAACATCCATTGTCCGTGGGTGCTCATTCAGATCTTTAAGAACTGATTCTTAAACTATGGTTGTAGATTTTATTTTCTCTATATACACAGGTATTTGAAGTTTGGGGCATTGATTGTAGCTCATCATACACACCAAGATATCTTTGTCATTTCTGGTCATATGTGCAGGTATTAGCACTGGACTCGTAGTTGGATGCACAACCTTCATTTTAATCTTACACTCATCTGGTGTGGTATTTGTAATCATGTGCATCTTATTTAGGATTTCATGATATGTTATGTTTGTTCTCACAACGGCCATTTTAGCCTCATCACCCTTGTAGTCCCATTTATCATTTATGTATACTAGCTCTCCATCATAACAATACAGTATTTGCCCGAAAGCCATGATCTTCAACTATTTTAGTATAAGTGATGAAAATTTTGAGGCTATTAGTCCATGAAATACAATATGAAACTCTTACAAAAAAAAAAAAAAAAAAAATCATCGAAAATTTTCATTAGGACACCCACAATGGCTTGCACTTGGGCAATGTGGCTGGCACCTTGGGCCATGTAGCTCCCACTTGGACCACATGGCTCGCACATGGTGAACAAGGCTCGCACATGGGAAACAAGGCTCGCACCTTCCACTTGGCTCACACCTGGGCCACAGGACTCGCATAGAGCTCACACCTAGGCCATATGACTCATAACTGGATGGCTCGTGACTGGGCGACATCTCCCCAATTGTGGGTATTGTAGCCTAAGTGTGACTCACAGTGACCATTTCCGAGTCATATCTTCCTCGAAGGGGGTTGGCGTTGTGAGATGTACAACACCTACTTCATAGAACGACGAAAAAGTAAATTGGAAATATGCATAACTTACCCTTATGTCGAAAAATACATCAACTAGAGAGTCGTTAGAGAGTCATGAAGAGTATAGTACTCTCCATATAACTACCTCCAACCGTTGTCGAAAATGGTCCCTTGCTACACAAGAAAAGAGAACTAAATGTCCTAGAAGAAAGGGCCAATGACTTATTTATTGCTAATTGGCCCTATAAGGAGATATGAGGTGTGTTGTTTGGGGCCTACCAGGTTGACATGAGGGGGATCCATCTCATTCGTATGGAAGGGGTTTTAATTTCGTGGGAACAGACCAAGTTTGAGGGAAAAATGTATTATAGGTGGACCACACCAGAAGAAACAATTTCTAAATGAATGCAAACTTTTAAAGATCTTATGGGTCACAGAAAGGTTGATCGGTTATGAAGAGACCCCAAGGTTTCATAGATGTCTGATAATAATCAATGGATCGAATCTCAGTGCCGACAGCCTTCGTAGTACCCCATTCTCGGCTCCCAACGTGCATACACCAGATTCCGATCCTGGGATCCTACAAGGAGGATTTTTCAATGTACATTCGTCTCGCAATAAGCATAACCACAAGTTTACCCAAATCACAAAGGCAACATCATCATCACATATCCATTAATATAAACATTTGAGTACAGTGCTGAAAGGGAAATACATATATCAAAATCAAAGCTCCAGAAGTCCGCTGCACGCTTTAAGTTCAACGCTGTTGTGACCTAACGCCACTTGCACACATCTATCATGCATAAGTTTATAGAAAGCTTAGAGGGTGGTGAAAGCGTGTGCACAAGATAAATGTCAAGTATTCAATTCAATGTCATAATCATATAATATCGGAATTACTGGCAAGATCATGAATCATACGATATCAGAGTAAGCGGAAACATACTGGTAAATCCATGAATGCTATCAGCCGTACCAAGGCTATGCGATGCAAGGCATGAATGCTAACGGCCATATCAAGGCTATGCAATGCAAAACATAATAAGACAATAACAGATGCCGAGGATGCAATGCAATATGTAAATCCTGATGAGCCAAAATACCATCAACCTCATCTAGGCCATATATCAAACCTGTGTGTATCGCGTGATCATGTGGGGATAACTCCGTCTCACAAGGAGTCCCATAAACATCTCAACCCAATTACATCTGCTTTAATCAATCATCCATCATAACATGCATACGAATGATGGGGGTCCACAGAAGGATGGCAGATCTAGTCCAAATATCAAGATAAGCTCACTGATTTAAAATGTGTTACGATAGTTAAGGAAAGAATCCAACTTATAGCCACCACAACATCGGACGATGCAACCGATGTGGGACAAAGTTCTGCCTTCACTGTGTGCACAGTAGCCTGCCAATCACTAGTAGCTCGCTCAGGCTCCTCAGGCCCCGCCCACTCAGTGTCTGCCCACATGTGCCCACCCACATGTGATCACAGTGATGGAGTGTCACAATATCCCCGACCGAGGGCAGAGCCAAGTCTAAGTACAATAAATGAGTTTCCTTAACCTCTCTATCTTGCAATAAACTGGACTTTCCTATGGGCCCAATATATGCATAAGGTGGGCTCCAAGGTGTAGGTATTATGATGTTATGTTATCACATACTCATAATCGATATCGATAATCGACACTGATAATCACCCTCGACAATCGGAATCTACTGAAAAATGCCTAAGGGAAGGTCATGATGTGGATATCTAACCAACATTGCTCCCAAGGAGTGACTTACATATAGAGCCAAAACATATAATGAGCTCGTGGCCTCACGTAAGGGCCATATACACATCAAGTGGGCTGATCGCATGGGCCTCGAATACATCACATTGGGCCTTGCCCACAGGCCTTGAATACATCACATTGGGCCTCGCCCACGGGCCTCGAATACATCACATTGGGCCTCGCCCACGGGCCTTGAATACATCACATTGGGCCTTGCCCATGGGCCTCGAATACATCATATTGGGCCTTGTCCACGGGCCTCGTATACATCACATTGGGCCTTGCCCATGGGCCTCGAACTTAGACAACACCAAAATCATTTCAATGGTTGCAGGTGCAACATGTGTATCACTGTACACTATCATTCTATGGGCACATGACACTCTAATGATGATCAACACCGCCCAAACATTGTCTATATAAATCAGCACTGTCCAAACATTGGACAACACCGTCCAAATATTGGACAGCACCGTCCAAACAGTCCAGCACATCCAAACATTGTCCAGCACCGTCCATCATAATCTGGATGGTATGGATTATAATAAATAAATCAAGGTGGGTCCCATCCCTCATGACCTGCCAAAGGAATGGATGGCGTGGATTAACACAGACATCATGGTAACCCATAGACAATACTGACGTCAATCAGCAATGGGCCCACCATCCAAAATGAATGAATGGTGTGGAAATAAAATCCATACACCAATGAGGTCCCCACACTCAACTATAGTAGCTAAATAGCTGGTTGCACCAGCCAACCATGTCCGGATAAGTGGACGGTTATGATACAACACAAGTATCAGGCGGTACCACCGTCCGGTCCATGGATTGGAAGGTGTGGTATGATACATACATCATGGGGACCATGGAACTTGGTGACGTCAATTCACCAGCTATATAGTAGGTCCGAGGTACAACATCCAATCACTTTCCAGCAAGTGGGTCCCACTGGGGCCCACCATAATGTTTATTTTCCAGTCCATCTGTTCACGAGGTAACAAAGACCTGAATAAAGAAGAAAAACAAATTTCATATCCATCTAAAACTTCAGGGACATAAAAAGGGTTTCAACGGTAGACGTTAGACCCCCAGCTGCTCCTTGTAGTGTGGGCCACCTGAGTTCCTCGTACTGCTGATTTTTGGGGTGACCTGCTAATTTAAGAGGACCCATCAAATGTACGATGTTGATGTGAAACACACATCAAGGTGGGGCCTGAAGTGGGGCCCACTAATTCTGCATACAACCAATCAGTGGACGCTGCTTACTGTAGCATCCTCTGGACACTGTTGCTGTTTTTTTTTTTGGATCTTATAGATTTTCATAGGTGGGGCTCACATCAGAAGGATCTGATCTGTCGGTTAGATTCCCAGGCTCGGGACAGTTCAAATGAGTCCAATATTGGACATATCTGATGCACAGAAACATCACGGCGACCCGTAATAATTTCGATCACCCAAACTACTACTTTCTACAATAAGGCCCGCCAGAGATTCAGTTCCACTTCATTTTTCAGCTCAACGCCTAAAATGAGCTAGGAAATGGGATGGACGATGTGGATGTAATATATACATCAAGGTGGGGCTTGCATGAGCAGCCCACCCAAAAGTTTGGAATCAAGCTAATATTTTTGTTTCTACAAAGCATGTGCAGACGCAGTGCACCCCACTATCTGCTCACGCTTCACAAAATCACGTCCGGCATCACGACGGATGGTGTGAATCATATTTCATCAAGGTGGGTCCCACATGGACGTGGCCCACTTGATTTGGATAAATCTAATATTTGTGTTTTTCCCATCATTAAAGGGTAGGGCCCACATGGCTTGGACGGCCATGGGGTCCATTTGATGGATGGTTTGGACATCACATACACCCATTAAATGGGCCACAAAATAAAGGGAGGAGAGTGAAAGAGAGAGGGACACGTGTGATGAGGGGCTCCGCCACTATGAGCCCTCCCTTGCATTCAATCATACATCATGTGGGTCCCAATTCATGTGGGCCCACCAAATCAAAGATCAACAGTGGAGATTCCTTCTCCACCAAAATGGAAGGTCTAGATGACCTCTTTAATCTTAGAAAGTAAACATCATGATGGGGTCCATGGAGAATGGCCCCATCATGGAATGATCATGAGGATCAAGGTGGGCCATCGGCCATATCTAGGGTCCAAAGTGAGATCCATACCATCAATCGGTAGGCCTCACTTGGCCCATCATCAAAACATGAAAAATCTAGCCTATAAAGCACCCACCGTTCGATCTTCTTAGGAATGCTGGTCTCCTTGTGCTTCACTTTGATGGAAGGTGATGAGAGTTGAATGGCTAGGATGAATGATTTTGGGGGTGTGAAGTGGGCCACACAAAACACCTTTTCTCACACTTGGGATGCTTGGACGTCCATTTTTTTGCTTGAGATTTGAAAAGTGTGTTGAGAAAGAGAGAGAGAAGGGTGGTTGTAAGAGAAAGGTGATGGATGTGAGGTGATAGTGTACTTGAAATGAGACTTGACTTGGTGGTTGCTTGACTTGGGGAGAAAGAAAGTATGGGTGTATACTTTTATTAATTGATTGATGGGACATGTTGTAGAGATTCTCTTGGGATTGTAAATGCGCGGTGTTTTCCTCGAACTGAACGCCAGCACACATCTCTTGGCCAGGGTATCGGATCGGTGCGCGAGACGCGGTGTCAGAACCACAGCGACAGTGTGGTCGTAATGGTACAAGTCTCAGATTAAGCCAATTCAAATCTACAAGATACGACTTAGGGTTACGCATAAACGTCGATTATAGGTCATGGGTTGCCGGAATTCGATGGGAAGGATCGCGGGAGTCACAGAAAGGTTGATCGGTTATGAAGAGACCCCAAGGTTTCATAGATGTCTGATAATAATCAATGGATCGAATCTCTCATGGAGTAGTCCTTTTTAACATTGAGGGGACCCACTACCACTTCATAGAAAGGAGGGCCTTTACGCACTGAGGAACTTAATGGAGTAAAGAGTGTAGGGCAAAATGGTCTTTAAAAAAATTATGAAGTTGTCAAGCTGCCACAAAGGCTTGTTTTGAGCAAGTGTTTTTTAGGATATTTTGGGATAGTTGGGGGCTACTTTGACTGAAAACCCATCATTTGGGGTGCGGATTAGGTGTTATCCTATAACACCTAACAAGATGTTATTTCCATAGGCACCATTTGATTAGCCTATAGGTGCATGTGGATCATGTATTTACAAGTCGGATTAAGTGAGACCCTCGCCTCACCCAAGACTACGCGACCTTCACCGTGATGCCCACCTTGATGTATGTATTATGTATCCATGTCATCCATTCGCTTTTACAAAATCATTTTAGAGCATTATCACAAAAATGAAGTAAAGCCAATTATCGGGTGCACCATACCATAAGAAACAGTGGTGATTGATCACCTACCATTGAAAACTTCTTAGAGCGCACTTTAATGTTTCTGTAGTGTTTCCTTACCATCCAATCTATTTGTAAGGTCACATAAGCTTGGATGAAGGGTAAAAACAAATCTCAGCTTGATCCAAAACTTTTGTGGCCTATTAATAATCAATCAACAATGTTTCCTATGGTATGGTCCATCTAATAATTGGATTTGTTTCATTTTCCAGCTAATGTCATAAAATGCTATGAAAAAACGGATAGACAACGTGTATACATAATGCATACATCAAGGTGGGCCCCACACTAAGAGCTGCACTGTCTTGGGTGAAGCCGGAGTCTCACCTAATCCACTCTCCTATCAAGTGTCATAGGTGGCCTATGTATGATTAGAGATGTACATGAGCTGAGCCTAACTGATCTGAGTTTGATCCAAGTTTTGTTTGGCTTGTTTATTTGACACCATTTGTTTGAGATTTACATGAGCTTGATTTGGTTCAGATTATACAAGCTTGAGCTTGGTTCGGTTTGGTCTAAATATTTGAGCCGAATCGATACGAGCCAATTCAAATCCCATTTTAGTATTCTGAGTAAACTTTGTGAGCCCACCATCATGCATATGTATTGGCAGTCCATTCATTTTTACATCTCATTTTAGGACATGATCCAAAATTGAATCACATCCAAAGCTCAAGTGGAACCAAACCACATGAAACATTGTACATTCATGTATATGTATTATGTATTATCCATGCCTTTCATCTATTTTTACATATCATTTTAGGACATGATCCCAAAATTGAATCATATACAAAACTCATGTAGATCGCACCACAAGAAATAATCTGCATATAATCTACTGTCCGAATCAAACCGAATCAAGTCAGGCTAAATCAATTCGAGTCAAGCTAGCACTGCTCTGGTTTGAGCTTGGTTTATTTTCTGTAAATGAGCTTGACTTTAAAATTTAGTTTGGTTTGAACTTTTATTCCAGCCAATTCAAGCCGAACCTTTTCAAATTAATTTCAACGAAGCTTTGGAGCTGGCTTGTTTGTGGCCATGCTCTTCTAAAAGAAGAAGCCTATGCAAACCACACGAGTGTACAAGGCAGCTCATGTATACACCATACTCCACACGTGTGCTGGCCTGACATATAAGGTCCAATTCATTCATCAGAGGCGTACCACTACGTAAATGTTCTTTTCCGAGAATCAGATTGGTACAATCTTCAGATGGCCAGTGAAACATATCTCTTATTGAGAAATTCTTGATCGAAGTTTTCTTGACCTTCCAACAGTTTCTGACATTGTGGCCTGCCTAATAAATGGAGCAGATCTATTTTTTCATTAGAGAAAATCTAAACGATCATATCCAAATTAAACGGCTTGGATATTGCACCTGCCGGGCCATGCATGCGCTTGCTGCCGCGTGTACATAAGCTCTCTTTACATGCGAGTATGCAATTGCTACCAAAAATTTCCTCCCTATACACGATTGACATTGGATATTTACCAAAACAGTCATCAGCAGAGACACAAGACAAAATGCCTAATCTTCCCTATGAAATAATTTATGCAAAAACCAAAAATCTATATCAATCTGATCTCATATGGAACAAAATAGAAAGTGATGTGGACCCACCATACTGTGTTTTCTAAGTTCATTGGGATCAGCAATTGCATGATTCATTTTTAGGGGTAAGGTTGAAAAATCATCTCCATCGATAATTAAGGTGCGCCACACGATTGGAAAAGGTGTGTGGGCCGACAACCACCTTCCAAACTATTTTCCTTAGTAAGGTGTACATGATTTATAAATTGTCCTGATTTTTGGGTCCTATGACTAAATTTCTATATTTTATTTAATAGTCAAAATAGACTTTACATAACTATCATGATAGGCACTTACGTAAAACATCAACTATTGATGTCTCTCTTCCAACTATTTATTTTATCGTGGCCCACTTAAATCACAGGTTAATATGCTTATTATTATTATTATTATTTTTTTTTTTTTTTTGTTGTTATAAGCCTCACATGGAACTACACATTTAATGGTTAGAATGGATTTCACAGACACATTAGAGTGAACCCTATCAACAATCATTATGCTGCTTATCACACAACACATAGGTTTGAAAAGCTCAATGGCCACTATAATGATGCATGTGTTTTATCCACTTTGTCAATTGTCATGTTATTTTTAAGGCATAAGAAAAAAAAGAGGCAACTCGGGATATTAGGTGAACCATGCTATAGAAATTAGTAGTGATTGAACACCCACCATTAAAACTATCTTGGGCTATCATAGTTTTGGATCATGTTAATCTTTGTATTTTATGTGACCTAATCAATAATTTGGATAGTTAATGAATATTAGAGTGGTATTAGGAAGTTTTTTTTATGGTAGGCATTCAATCACCATCATTTTCTATGGTGTGGTCCACCTGAGATTTGGATCTACCTCATTTTTGGAATCTTGCCTTAAGGTGACCTGACAAAATGGATGGAGGGCGTGGATAAAACAAATACACTACTTGTGGATTTTTAGTGTGACCCACCCCAACGTGTATCTAAAATCTACTTCAATCATTGGATATGCAATCTTATGTTTCAATCTATAAAAAAAATTTTGGATGAGCTCATAATCATACAATATCGAATAATGCGAAAACATGCCGATGGGCCCATAAATGCTATCAGCCGTACTAAGGCTATGTGATGCAAGAAAATAATAAGCCAATATCATATACTGAGGAAGCAATGTAGATCAGCTATGTAATGCGGAGATTGTAAGGTAAATACTATGTGCTGAGGATGCAATGCGAATGAAATGACCAAGCTGGAGTGTGAAGTCAGGATGATAGTACGTAGTATCGCAGGCTATGACATCTACCACAAGGGACTTCTATCCAAACCAGTCCTATACCAAAATTTGGATAGTCAGACTCAATGTGATGAACTCCTCATCTTAGGTTAGTCGCGCCTAACCGAAATCCTGACCATGTGAAGGTTCTCAATAATTAGTTGCGCAGCACCAGCCCGAGTGGATAGTGAATGAAATGAATGCATGAGTATGCAACTCTTACTCAATAAGTCTACATATCAATACGGTTCCTTTCTGAGAAATCACCGGGGTCTATTACACTCTAAACCAAGTTGCCGCCCCATCGCGTGCAACAAAGTGAGTGGAAGAGACCTCACTATCCGCCTGCCAATATCGGGCCCGGCTTGTTGATAGCGGACCCATTCCTCAAGCTGGTCAGACTCAGCCTAGCATTGCCCCCTCCTCTTGGGCAGGTAAGGCCGTACCCCCTTCCAACCGACCACAATACAATGAGACACGGCGTCGGAACCGCGGAGACGGCGCGGTCGAACTCGGTTCGAACTCGTTTCAAGCTCCAAAAATTAGCTCGAACTCGACTTGAGTCGAGTGAGTTCCAAGTCGAGTCGAGCTTTTTCGAGCCGAGTCGAGTGAGTTACCGAGCTTTTGCTGCTCGTGTACAACTCTACCATACACGTTAGCATGCAACGGAGAATTTGACCACTGTAGACGCAACTTTTTACCTAGCTTCTTTTTTGGAGAGTTCAAAACTTACCTTCCCAACTTAGATGTTGGACATGCGAATGAGCATTTGAGGACCAAAATACACAGGCCTCCCTTTCGGACGGAAGCGGATTGGATGGAGTGCCAAGACGAGCGCTGATGCTACTTGAACTCCGAGTTGTACGAACGGTTCAAAAGAGATCAAAGTTACATGGCCCCACAGTTATGTATTTATTATATCTACAATGTTCATCTATTTTGAGATCATTTCAAAGCATTATCAAAAAAAAAACAAAGATCCACTGGACCACACCACAAATAATAGCGGGGAAATTGATTTTCACCGTTAAAAATTTTGTAGGACCCACCGTAACATATATTTTCGATCCAATGTATTCATAAGGTCACAAAGACAATGGATGAAGAGGAAAAACAAATTTCATAATGATCCAAAACTTCTGTGACCCATGAAAGGATTTCAATGGTAGACGCTCAATCCTCCACTGCCTTTTACAGTGTGGTCCACTTAATAGTTAGATCTGACTAATTTTAGTCTCAAGCCTTAATACGAGTTCGCCAAATAGTGGACGATTTGGATATAATACATACATCGTAATGGGACCCATAAACAACGATGGAATTACAACGGAAAAAAAAAAATCACCAGCCTTGATCCGGTCGACCGGGTCGTCGACCCGACTCGCTGTCCCACTGACCCAGTAACGGAGATTCCACAGAAAAAAAATGGCCAGACTACTGCGTTTTTTTATTTTTTATGTGGAGAACTTTTTCTCCCTTACATTTTTCTCGAATACATAATTATGTAAATATGTATATATAAGTATATAAAAATATTTTTCTATCTCTTAATTCATTTCTTTGTCTATTTATTTAACAAGCATATCTCCTAAACTAGAATGAGTTACTTAACGTACCATATATGATTTTGGGGTAGGAGAAGCTAATTTAGCCAACCAACATAGTAATTTTCCAAGAATCCATCGGGTCGATGGTTAAAAATCCACTTCACGGTCAATTCACTTCACTTCACGGCCATTTCCACGCACTTCGCGGTCAATTCACTTAACTTCACCGTCATTTCCATGCATTTCACGGTCATTCCCGGCGATTCCGTGTTGATTCACGGTCAATTCAACGCACTTCATGGTCAATTCACTTCACTTCACGGCCATTTCCACGCACTTCGCGGTCAATTCACTTCACTTCACCGTCATTTCCATGCATTTCACGGTCATTCCTGGCGATTCCGTGTTGATTCACGGTCAATTCACTTCACTTCACAGCCATTTCCACGCACTTCGCGGTCAATTCACTTCACTTCACCGTCATTTCCATGCATTTCACGGTCATTCCCGGCGATTTCGTGTTCATTCACGGTCAATTCGACGCACTTCACGGTCAATTCACTTCACTTCACGGTCATTTCCACGCACTTCACAATTAATTCACTTAACTTCACCGTCATTTCCATGCATTTCACGGTCATTCCCGGTGATTCCGTGTTGATTCACGGTCAATTCGACGCACTTCACGGTCAATTCACTTCACTTCACGGCCATTTCCACGCACTTCGCGGTCAATTCACTTCACTTCACGCCCATTTCCATGCATTTCACGGTCATTCTCGGCAATTCCGTGTTGATTCACGGTCAATTCGACGCACTTCACGGTCAATTCACTTCACTTCACGGCCATTTCCACGCACTTCGCGGTCAATTCACTTCACCATCATTTCCATGCATTTCACGGTCATTCCGGATTGTGTTGATTCACGATCAATTCAACGCACTTCACGCATCAATTCACTTCACTTCACGGCCATTTCCACACACTTCGCGGTCAATTCACTTCACCTCGCCGTCATTTCCATGCATTTCACGGTCATTCGGCGATTCTTTGTTGATTCACGGTCGATTTGCGCACTTCACGGTCAATTCACTTCACTTCATGACCATTTCCATGCACTTTGCGGTCATTTCACTTCACTTCCATCATTTCTATGCATTTCACGGTCATTCGGCGATTTCGTGTTGATTCATGCTCAATTCACTTCACTTCACTTCACGGCCATTTCCACGTACTTGCGGTCAATTCACTTCACTTCACGCCCATTTCCATGCATTTCACGGTTATTCCGGCAATATCGTGTTGATTCACGGTCAATTCGACACACTTCATGGTCAATTCACTTCACTTCACGGCCATTTCCACGCAGCCGCGGTCAATTAACATAACTTCATAGTCATTTCCATGAATTTAACGGTCATTCTCTGCGATTCCGTGTTGATTCAATCAATTCGATGCACTTCACGATCAATTCACTTCACTTCATGGCCATTTCCACGCACTTGGTCATTTCACTTTACTTTGCCGTCATTTCCATGCATTTCACGGTCATTCCCAGCGATTAGTGTTAATTCACGGTCAATTTGACACACTTTCACGGTCAATTCACTTCACTTCACGGCCATTTCCACGCACCGGTCATTTCACTTCACTTCACCGTCATTTCCATGCATTTCATGGTCATTCCCGGCGATTGTGTTAGTCAATTCGACGCACTTCACAATCAATTCACTTCACTTCACTGACATTTCCATGCACTTCACATTCACTTCTTCGTCATTTCCATGCATTTCACGATCATTCCGGCGATTCCGTGTTGATTCACTGTGTCAATTTAACGCACTTCATGGTCATTTCACTTCACTTCACGGCCATTTCCATGCACTTATCGGTCATTTCACTTCACTTCATGCCATTTCCATGCATTTCACGGTCATTCCGGCGATTCGTGTTGATTCACGGCCAATTCGACGCACTTCACAGTCAATTCCCTTTACTTCACGGTCATTTCCACGCATTTCACGGTCAATTCGCTTCACTTCATGGTCATTTCCATGCATTTCATGGTCATTTCCGGCGATTCCGTGTTGATTCACGGTCATTTCCACGCATTTTACGATCAATTCCTTTCACTTCATGGTCATTTCCAAGCATTTCACGATCAATTCCCTTCACTTCACGGTCATTTCCATGCATTTCACGGTCATTCTCAGAAATTCCGTGTTGATTCACGGTCATTTCCACGCATTTCATAGCCAATTCCCTTCACTTCACGGTCATTTCCATGCATTTCATGGTCATTCGCAGCGATTCTGTATTGATTCACGGTCATTTCATTGTCCCCCCTTTCAGTTGTGACATAATGCAACTCAGTTTTTCTTGTTCAGATGAGTCACTATGACATTAGTAAACTTGGTAGAATTTCTTACACCATAAAAAGTTGACTTAATTCAATGTTCAGTAGGGTATGTTTGAATGTCCTAATCTTCTCAAGCATGGATGTTTTTCAGCCCAAATTCAATCTGAAAAAATGTTTAAAGGCAGGCTTGAAATGATCCGAAGACCAATTTTGTGCGGAAAAGACAGAGAAGAACTCTGCAACTCCCAAACTCACGGTCAATTCAATGCATTTCATATATCCATACTGTTCATTCATTTGTTTAAATGATTTAAGATCATGTACCCAAAAATGAAGTAGATCCAAAGCTCAATGTGACCCATAATAGAAAACAGTGGATATTGAATGCCTACCATCGATTCAAAGATAAAGGGCCGCCATCATGTTCTTGTGAAGGATTCCAAGTGGAGGAGGTGGGCCACCATTTGCCTAGCAAGGATCCCGGTTTACATACAGATGGGGGTGCAGGAGATGTTAATGGACGAGAGAGTGCGACAAGGTGGGCCATCATCTGTAGATCAAAGAGCTTGGGTCGCAAGAAGAAACCACAAACCATGAAGAGAAGCAGAATCGGTGAAATTAACCGTGAAATGCATTGAATTGACCATGAAATGAATAGAATTGACCGTGAAATGTGTGGAAATGACCGTGAATCAACACAGAATCGCCAAGAATGACTGTGAAATGCATGGAAATGATGGTGAAGTGCAGGGAATTGACCATGAAATGCATTGAATTGACTGTGAAATGAATAGAATTGACCATGAAATGCGTGGAAATGATCGTGAATCAACACGGAATCACCCGAAATTACCGTGAAATGCATGGAAATGACGGTGAAGTGAAGTGAATTGACCGTGAAATGCGTGGAAATGACCGTTAAGTGAAGGAAATTGACCGTGAATTAACATGAAAAATGATGAAAATAAGAAGCTCAAGTGGGCCACATGATAGACAACAGTGCAGATTGAATGTCTGCCATAGAAAACAGTCAGGGTCAACCAGGTCGACCCCAACTCCCTGTATAGTTACTCAGTCGACCGGGTTAGGATCCGGTCGACCCCACTTTTGTGAATTGTAGGGAAATGGGGTCTACCGGGTCAAACCCCAGTCGACCGGGAATATGTACAGCGAGATGGGGTCGACCGGGTCATACCCAATCGACCCTGACTGTTTTATTTCCACTATTTTCTATTATGTGGCCCACTTGAGCTTCGGATGTACTTAATTTTTTGGTCCGTGATCGTAAATCATTTAAAGAAATGAATGAACAGCATGGAAATGAGTGTGAAGGTCGCGAGAATTTTAAAGGGAGTGATTTGGTTTAAGTGTGTTGTATTGGAGGGAATTGACCGTGAAGTGCATCGAAATGATCGTGAAGTGAAGTGAATTGACCGTGAAATGCATGGAAATGACCGTGAAGTGAAGGGAATTGACCATGAAGTGCATCGAAATGACTGTGAATCTAAACGGAATTGCCGGAATTGACCGTGAAATGCATTGAAATGACTATGAAGTGAAGCGAAATGACCGTGAAATGCATGGAAATGGCCGTGAAGTGAAGGGAATTGACCGTGAAGTGCATCGAAATGACCGTGAATCTAAACGGAATCGCTGGAATTGACCGTGAAATGCATGGAAATGACCATGAAGCGAAGCGAATTGACCGTGAAATGCATGGAAATGACCGTGAAGTGAAGGGAATTGATCGTGAAGTGCATCGAAATGACCATGAATCTAAACGGAATTGCCAAAATTGACCATAAAATGCATGGAAATGATCATGAAGTGCTTTGGATTTATTATCTCGATTGTATTAATAGTCCATTCATTGGGAATTGTTAACGTATATTAGAATAAATTAGAGTATCAGATTAAATTAGGGATGTTTTTATATTTATTTAAATAAGGTATTTGTGAAGACATCTCCAAATGTCTTTAGATTTTCCATCTCCTTTATATATTCATGTCATTCTCATAGAAATTAATATAATTTTAGTTTTTCCATGATGTAGTCTTTGTGATTCAATAGGACCATTGCTACATTTTCATTGTTAGCAATCTAATAGGTGTTGTAACTTATTTTTTACCGTTCCTGGAAGAGTCAATCAGGAGAGGACATGCATCGTTGCATGGGAAGTGTACAACACACATGCAATCTGCTAAGATGTGTGGAGCGTGTGTTGTAGAAGTAATAGTTGGCACTTATCAGGGTATTACACGTCATCCATAGAGACGAAGCATGACTGAGTAGTGAAAGACAGAACATGGCCGAGAGAAAAGCGATGCAGAACCCAAGGCAACGCGAGATTGCAATTATCCTTGGCTGACCTCAAGGCAACCAAACCCAGGAAGAAGTTTATTGGTAGCAAAAATCTAGAATATCGTGGCTCAAAGAGGGAGATTGCAACACTAAATTCTTCCACAACTCGGTTGTGGATAAGAGGAGGGTAGCTTCTATCATATCAATCACCCTTCCCTCATGAGCATCTACCCAATCGATTGAAGAGATGAGAGAGGAAGCAGTTAAATTCTTCGGAAAGCTATTTGAATCGGAGCCGGTCCATCAGGAAGACCGCATCTTGAACACCATTCCCAGCCTAGTCACAGCTAGTATGAACCAAGATTTGCACAATCCTCCGAGTATGGATGAGATCAATGAAGTGGTTTTTGCTGAAGTGAAGTGAATTGACCGTGAATCAACACGGAATCGCCAGGAATAACCGTGAAATGCATGGAAATGATGGTGAAGTTAAGTGAATTGACCGCAAAGTGTGTGGAAATGGTCGTGAAGTGAAGTGAATTAACCGTGAAGTGCGTCGAATTGACCGTGAATCAACACGGAATTATGGGGAATGACCGTGAAATTCAAGGAAATGGGTGTGAAGTGAAGTGAATTGACCGCGAAGTGCGTGGAAATGGCCGTGAAGTGAAGTGAATTGACCGTGAAGTGCGTTGAATTGACCGTGAATCAACACGGAATCGCTGGGAATGACCGTCAAATGCATGGAAATGATGGTGAAGTGAAGTGAAATGACCGCAAAGTGCGTGGAAATGGCCATGAGATGAAGTGAATTGACCATGAAGTGCGTCGAATTGACCGTGAATCAACATGGAATCACCGGGAATGACCGTGAAATGCATGGAAATAGGCATGAAGTGAAGTGAATTGACCGCGAAGTGCATGGAAATGGGCGTGAAGTGAAGTGAATTGACCGTGAAGTGCATCGAATTGACCGTGAATCAACATGAAATTGCCGGGAATGACTGTGAAATTCATGGAAATGAGCATGAACTGAAGTGAATTGACCGTGAAGTGCGTGAAAATGGCCGTGAAGTGAAGTGAATTGACCGTGAAGTGCGTCGAATTGACCGTGAATCAACACGGAATCACCGAGAATGACCGTGAAATGCATGGAAATGACGGTGAAGTGAAGTGAATTGACCGCGAAGTGCATGGAAATGGCCGTGAAGTGAAGTGAATTGACCGTGAAGTGCGTCGAATTGACCGTGAATCAACACAGAATCGCCGGGAATGACCGTGAAATGCATGGAAATGACGGTGAAGTGAAGTGAATTGACCGCGAAGTGCGTGGAAATGGCCGTGAAGTGAAGTGAATTGACTGTGAAGTGCGTCGAATTGACCGTGAATCAACACGGAATCGCCGGGAATGACCGTGAAATGCATGGAAATGACGGCGAAGTGAAGTGAAATGACCGCGAAGTGTGTGGAAATGGCCGTGAAGTGAAGTGAATTGACCATGAAGTGCGTCGAATTGACCGTGAATCAACACGGAATCGCCGGGAATGACCGTGAAATGCATGGAAATGACGGTGAAGTGAAGTGAATTGACCGTGAAGTGCGTGGAAATGGCCGTGAAGTGAAGTGAATTGACCATGAAGTGCGTCGAATTGACCGTGAATCAACACGGAATCGTTGGGAATGACTGTGAAATGCATGGAAATGACGGCAAAGTGAAGTGAAATGATTGCGAAGTGCGTGGAAATGGCCATGAAGTGAAGTGAATTGACCGTGAAGTGCGTCAAATTGACCGTGAATCAACACAGAATTGTCGAGAATGACCGTGAAATGCATGGAAATGACGGTGAAGTTAAGTGAATTGACCGCGAAGTGCGTGGAAATGGCCGTGAAGTGAAGTGAATTGACCATAAAGTGCGTCGAATTGACCGTGAATCAACATGAAGTTGCCGTGAATGACCGTGAAATGCATGGAAATGGGCGTGAAGTGCATGGAAATGCGCGAAGTGGGTGGAAATGGCCGTGAAGTGAAGTGAGTTACGTGAAGTGCGTTGAATTGACCGTGAATCAACACGGAATTGCCGGGAATGACCGTGAAATGCATGGAAATGACGGTGAAGTGAAGTGAATTGACCGCGAAGTGCGTGGAAATGGCCGTGAAGTGAAGTGAATTGACTGTGAAGTGCGTCAAATTGACCGTGAATCAACACGAAATCACCGGGAATGACCATGAAATGCATGGAAATGACGGCAAAGTGAAGTGAATTGACCGCGAAGTCCGTGGAAATGGCCGTGAAGTGAAGTGAATTGACCGTGAAGTGCGTCGAATTGACCGTGAATCAACACGGTATTCCGGAATGACCGTGAAATGCATGGAAATGACGGTAAAATGCATTGAATTGACCATGAAGTGCGTGGAAATGGGAGTGAGGTGAAGTGAACTGACCATGAAGTGTGTCGAATTGACCATGAATCAACATGGAATTGCTAGGAATGACCATGAAATGCATGGAAATGGGCGTGAAGTGACGTGAATTGACCGCGAAGTGCGTGGAAATGGCCGTGAAGTGAAGTGAATTGACCGTGAAGTGCGTCGAATTGACCGTGATTTAACACGGAATCGCCGGGAATGACTGTGAAATGCATGGAATGACAGCAAAGTGAAGTGAAATTACTGCGAAGTGCTTGGAAATGGCCGTGAAGTGAAGTGAATTGACCATGAAGTGCGTCGAATTGATGGTGAATCAACACAGAATCGCCGGGAATGACCGTGAAATGCATGGAAATGACCGTGAAGTTAGGTGAATTGACCGCGAAGTGCGTGAAAATGGTCATGAAGTGAAGTGAATTGACTGTGAAGTGCGCCGACCGATCGTGAATCAACACGGAATTGACCGTGAAGTGCGTCGAATTGACCGTGAATCAACACGGAATTGCCGGGAATGAGCGTGAAATGCATGGAAATGGGCGTGAAGTGAAGTGAATTGACCGCGAAGTGCGTGGAAATGGGCGTGAAGTGAAGTGAATTGACCGCGAAGTGCGTGAAAATGGGCGTGAAGTGAAGTAAATTGACCGTGAAGTGGATTTTTAACCATCGACCCGATGGAATCTTGGAAAATCACTATGTTGGTTGGCTAAATTAGTTTCTCCTACCTCAAAATCATATATGGTACGTTAAGTAACTCATTCTTGTTTAGGAGATATGCTTGTTAAATAAATAGTCAAAGAAATGAATTAAGAGATAGAAAAATATTTTTATATACTTCTATATACATATTTACATAATTATGTATTTGAGAAAAATGTAAGAGAAAAAAATTCTCCTTGTGAAAAAAAAAACAAAAAAATAATTTTAAACAGGTGGGACAGCGAGTCGGGGTCGATCGGGTCAAGGCTGTTTTTTTTTCCCTCTTGTAATTCCTGCCACTTTTTGTGGGTCCCATTATGATATATGTGTTATATCCAAACCGTCCATCTACTTGGCGAACTCGTGTTAAGTCTTGAGATGAAAAATAAGACAGATCTAGCTATCAAGTGGACCACACTGTAAAAGACAGTGGAGGATTGAACGTCTACCAATGAAACCCATTTAGAGGTCACAGAAGTTTTAGATCAATATGAAATTTGTTTTTCCTCTTCATCCAGGTCTTTGTCACCTTGTGAATAGATTGGATGGAAAATATATGTTATGGTGGGCCCTACAAAAGTTTTAATAGTGAAAATCAAGTTTCCCACTGCTATTTGTGGTGTGGTCCATTTGATTTTTGGATACGATTCTTTTTTTCCCATAATGCTCTGAAATGATCTCGAAATATGGATGAACAGTGTAGATATAATAAATACATCATTATGGGGCCACGTCGAGGAGCGTCAGCGCTCGTCTTCGCACGCCGGCGAATCGGCTTCAGGGAGGAAGGAATGACGGGGGTATTTCGATCCGTTGAAAAGTCGTCCGTACACAGGAGAGTATTCTTGGAAGCTTAAAAAGAAATGGGCTTCAAATGGCTGGTGGGCTGGGGCGTACAGTAGGAAATTTCTCTTGAATTTTCCGACTCTCAAGAGTCAAAGTCAAAATAAGTACTTTATTTTATGTGACCTAATCAATAATTTGGATAGTTAATGAATATTAGAGTGGTATTAGGAAGTTTTTTTTATGGTAGGCATTCAATCACCATCATTTTCTATGGTGTGGTCCACCTGAGATTTGGATCTACCTCATTTTTGGAATCTTGCCTTAAGGTGACCTGACAAAATGGATGGAGGGCGTGGATAAAACAAATACACTACTTGTGGATTTTTAGTGTGACCCACCCCAACGTGTATCTAAAATCTACTTCAATCATTGGATATGCAATCTTATGTTTCAATCTATAAAAAAAATTTTGGATGATAAATGTTTCAATGTGTCATGCCAAGGAAACAATTGAGAGAGAGACATCCACGGTTGATTTTTTACCAGGCCCATGTTAAAATAATTACATGAAATCCACTCGGGCCATTAAATGAAATACATAATTTTAATATTAGGGCTTAAAAATTACGATAATTCATGATTCAAGTGGACCACACCAAGGAAAATAACTTGGGAGGTAGGTGTCAACCAATGCACCTTTTCCAGTCGCACGGTGCACCTGAATTGTGATGGAGATGGTCGTTGAGCCCAACTCGTATCAGAGTAAAATTCAGAAGCACATCACAGTGGGGTTCACATCACTCTTGGTTTTCTTACATGCGCAGCAACGTAGGTTGTAGTAGCATGATTCTCCCTACGAAGGCAAAGTATATATAGACCGGCTGGATATGATGGTTGATACACTGGCATTGATAAATGGTACGTGTGGAATATACTAAATCAAATTAAACTGACTAAATTGTGTAACCGATTGTTACTAATTTCAAAATCATAAAATCAAATTGGTTGAATCAAAACCTCTGATATGTGGACGCCTGTGTATCGTCCATTACACTACCCCGAGTACCAAAGTTTTTCCTCCTGTAATAAAATCAACCAGAGTATGATCCACAGCCGCTCGCGTAGTCGGAAGTATGTGGGTCCACAGAGATGCCCGTGAAAAATCCACTCCGTCCATCAGTTTTGAAAGACACGATAGGACAGGATTTAAAAATAAGTAGATCCAAAACTCATGTGGGCATACCAAACGAAACGGCGGGGATTGAACGCCCACCATTGGAAACTTTGTGGGGGCCACAGAAGTTTTGTGTCAGGATGAATTTCCGCCTACAGTTTATCTGAATGGTACTAACCCTATGAACGGTTTGGATGGCATATAAACATCATGATCGGCTCAGGAAGGTCTCAACGGCTGACGTTTCCATTCCCACTGTTCCGTTTGGTGTCGCCCACATGAGGTTTGGGTATATACCTGATTTTTAAATTCAAGTCCTATTGTGTTCTTTCAAAGCTGATGGACTGACTGTATTTGTCACGGGCATCTCTCTGGCCCCACACAGCTTCCGACGACAGAACTTACTGTGGCGGGGCACAGGTAATCCGCGTCCATCGCGGAAAATGAGAAGAGAGATCTTCGTAGCGTCGAATTTTAAGGCGATTTATCAATTTATTATATCAGCTGATGATTGAAAACTTTAGAAAAATTCCCATCCATTGCATTTGAATTTATGTGAACGGTACTGATTGATAGTTGACCTTTCCAAAGAGGCGATTTGAAGAGATGGATCTATAATAGTCCGGTTCTACTCGTTGTACCGTATCGTCTCTCAAGAAATAAAACTCTCCACTGGCTCCCGCGAGTAACTCTCCCAGTCCTTTCTTCTCTCCTGCTCTTCTTTCCTTCTGAGGTAAAAGCTCGAAGACGAATTACAAAGTGGGATTCCGTACACGCGGGACCTTTTTCAATGATCCAAACCGTTCATACGATGGGCCACAGTGTCGATGGGTGACATCCAAAAAATCTCCTAGGTTGGAAATTTCAACCCTTTGATCGTTGGATTATTTTTCTTTGAATATGAGACCGTCTTTTCGTGTGACATTGATCAAATGGTCCAATCTCGAAGATTTTTGATGTTATTCCTTGGACTGTTTATCTCATCCGATCAACGGTTTGGATCACTGAACCATGGTCCCATGTGTCCGGAATGATTGCTTCATTCTCAAAATCCTGACTTTTTTTTTTTTTTCCATTTCATACACATTTCCTATAAAAATTACAAAATCCAAGAAAAAAGAGTTTCAAACTTTCAAATTCATTGTTGTGAAGGAAAGTGGGCGGCGATCATTTGATAATTTTCCCCTTCTTCTTTTATGAAATTCAGGCTTTCATTGTTCAATTTTTGGTCAGTACTCAAACGGATATTCAGCGGAAAGTGTTAATTTCGGACAATAATTATGGATGGTACGCAGAATTTCGTTGCCTATTTATTTCATAAATATCTGTTTGTTACTAATTTGAGATTTGGTGGTCTGACTTTGTGAAATTTTCATTTCATTCCATTTGGTGTTATCTCGTCAGAAGGAAACATTGAATGCTTCGTTTGGATTGATGATGTTCTAGAGTGGGCCAGCATACTAGTGGGGCCCACCTTTCGGTGATCGAGGTTGTACAAGAGAATGCCTCCACTTTTGATTGGGGCTCCTCCTTAGCGGGTTTCTTGATTATTTCCAATGCCGTTCTAATCTGATACTGACACACATTTCATTTTCTCATCTCCCATCCAACTATCTCCTAGAATCTAGGTATATAATCTAATCCATGCTAAACCCTAACAAGAGTCAAAAGCAACACAAATGTAATCCAACTAGTTGCCTAACCACTTGACACCATCCCACACACACGTCGGAAATCCGTAAAATCAAGGGATTGCAAGTAATAGTTGAAGTACCAAGCCTCTCCAAAGATTGTGGAGTTTGGTTGGCTGGTGGGCAAGAGAAGAGTTCTCATGGTAGATAATTTGATAAAAAGAGGGATGATTATCACTAATGTATGCTCGTGTTGTATGTCTAGCGAGGAATCGGTGGATCACCTATTCATCCATTGCCCATTCATCCGTCGTATCTGGTCAGATATATTATCTCATTTTGATATGGCTTGGTCTGCCCCTAACTCGACAGGAAATCTCCTAAAGGCTTGGCATGGTACATCATTGGGGAAGAGAAGGACAAAGTTATGGAGAATGAGTCTTCTTGCTGTTTGGTGGGCAGTGTGGGAAGAAAGAAATGGTAGATGCTTCAACAGGACTTCAAATTCACCGGATTTCATGGTTTCTGGAGCTAGGCTTCTAGTAGAGTGGGCGATTAATGTTGATAAATTAAAGGGTTGTAATTTGCTTTTCCTGGGTGTGTAGTAGGCTGAGTCGCTCCCTCGGCAGTGCAGCCTCCTATCCTCTGTTTTCCTTTTTCCTTTTTCTATTAATATAATCCGTGACTTAAAAAAAAAAAAAAAAAAAAAAAAGTTGCATGCTCCCCCCAGAAGACCAATCTGGTCATATCTGGAAAATTTTCCCTGATTTTTGTGGTAATTGCCATTTTGCATCCTTTGGTTCCATCTTTGCCCATTGTCCAAGAACTTTTGTAAATACATGGTTATTTCCTTTTACATCTGTTGATGAAGCATGGCTTCTGTTTCAATCACTATAACACTTTCAGTGGTTTAAACCTTGGAAGATCAGTTTGCACTATCATCAATATTCCCAGCTTAGCCAGCTTCTTGGATGCTTATGTAACTAGAAAAGTCTTATTATAAGACTGGAGTCCCGGGGACAAGCATGTCCCCTTCTTGGAATTCTTTCTCCTTCCGATGACTATCTGCCTTTTTGTTGCTGAGTGTGTGCATGTGTGTCCACTTGTTGTGTACATAAGTGTGGCTACGTGGCCCTGTTTTTGTTCCACTTGAACGAGTCTCCCACAACAATTGGAAAATACTCAGTTGTGCGGGAGAACGGTCAAATTAAGGCCAGCTGGTAACTAGCATAAACCTCTACGGCTAGGAATCCTAAGTGGAAATAAATACATGCACATAGCTGGTGTGAAAGGGTGCAATAGTGTGATACAAGCTATTAAAGCATAAGTGTTTGAGTTGAATTAGAATTATTGACCCGAGGTAAAAACTGTGTGCCTCAGTAAAAACCAAGCCTCTTTAGATCCAGTGAACTATTAAATATTATACACTCAAATATATGTGGTCCTATGAATATAAAAACAAAGAGGAATGACTTACTTTATAACCCTTATGATTATTCTAGGTATGGTTATAAATATTTAATAAACAAGAAATCAGATGCATTGGATATATTTAAGAAACTTAAAATAGAACCGGAAAAACAATTAAGAAGAGAAACTAAAATACTTAGAATAAATAGAGGTGGGGAATATCCGAATATGGTACGGAGATGTTCGGGGAATATTCTAAAAATAATGGAATAATCCATCGAGATACAATGTTTCATACCACAACAAAATGGTGTAGTTGAACGTAGAAATAGAACCCCAATGGACATGGCTAGAAGTATCTTGAGTCATTCTGATTTAGGGACCCACTTTTGAGATGAAACCTTGGATACTCAATGTACATACTAAATAGGGTTCCTTCTAAACCAATAAAAGTGGTACTATATGAATTATGATGGGTAGAAAATCAGATTTAACTAAACAACCTTAGAGTATGGGGATCTAATGCACATGTCAAAATCTCATATCAAAATAGAACCAAACTGAACCCTAAAGCTATTAAGTGTACTTTTATAGGTTATTCTAATCAATCTAAGGGTTATAGATTCGTAATACATCATCCAAATGGATCTATAAGTTTGATAGAAAGTAGGGATGCATATTTTATTGAAGAAAACTTAGATCCCGATGTTCAAAATAAAATGATAGAGTTATTTGAAATTCCTAAAAAATAAAGAGAACACAGATCAAGAAGAAATAATAGTACCGCCTCAAACTAGGGAGGATACAATTAGTGAAGAACTGTTTGAACTTGATCCTATTAATTATAAGAAAGCAATGAACTCCAAAGATGCAATAGAACGGCAAAAGGCGATTGAAGAAGTTATTAAAATTAACGTATGGGAATTAGTAGAATTGTTAGTAGGCAGAAAAGCCATAAGACGTAAATTTGTATTAGAGTAGACATTAATACCTGATGGAACCATATAAAAATACAAAGCTAGATCAATGGCCAAAGGTTACACCCAACAGGAAGGAATAGACTATAATGAAACATATTCCCCTATAGTTGGATTCACATCTATTAGAATTCTAATGGCAATATTTGTTCCTCTAAACTTAGAACTATATCAAATGTATGTCAAAACGACCTTCCTAAATGGAGAATTAAAAACTCAACCTGAACGATACACAATAAAATGACTAGAAGAAAAGGTGTATCAGTTAAAGAAATATTTGTATGGTCCAAAGCAATAATCTAAACAATGGTTCCTAACCTTTCATAATGTCGTCATAAAATATGGTTTTATCTTGAACATATATAGCAATAGTGTAATACAAACTACTAAGCAGAAGTGTTTGAGTGGAATTAGAATTACTGGCCTGAGGTAAAAACTGTGTGCCCCGGCAATCCGGCCCCCAACAGCAATCAAAACCTCTTTCGACCCATTGATCTTTATTTGTTTCATATGATGTTGAGCCTTGTGTAATGATGTTATGATGACTTAATTCTCTACCAGTTGGAAACTGGCAGGTCTTGGTGTATTATGTAGTAAAGGTAGGTGGAAGATTAGGTCCAATATTTTTGGCTTTTGAAATTGAATGGGTTTTACCATAGTTTGTCATAAGGTTGAGCTATGATCCCTTTAAGCTTGAGGTGAAGCCCTCTGGAAGATGTTACTCTATGCCATAATGTGGTGAATGTGGAAATGAAGGAATACAAGAATTATCATGGATGAGGAATACATGGGTCCTCATTGGCTGCCACAATTAAGTTATCCCTTGCCTTTTGGTGCACCTCACTAGATGTATTTTGCATAATTCCTCTGTCTCAATGTCCATGGTAGTCCATTGGGTCACTTGGGGAGTTAGGTATTGTTGGGGTCATTGGAAATGAGTTCAACCTCCCTATTGTTCTCTCTTTCTTGGTGCTTGTGGGAATTGAGCAATTAAAGTTGGAATAGAATTATCTTCCAATCACTTCGAAGGCTTGCTCATTGTAGAAGGGAACTCTGAATTGGTCATAGCATGAGCCCTGGGGAAAGCCTCATCTCCTTAGACTCTAGATTTCATTTTAAATGCTAGTAGAATGCGTTGTCATTCTTCATTAGTTAGCTTCGGTCATGTTCCAAAAGAAGCAAATTGTTTCGCCAACTCTCTTATGAAGGAAGGAGTGCATAGTCGAGATAGTGTTAGTGTAAAGTGTGTGTTAAGTGACTCTTTTAATGTAAGTGCATGTGCACACTTTCTTCTTCTCCTATAGTGTACTATATGTTTTATTCTTAAAAAACATTGTGTGTGTGGGCATGTTGTGGACACAACATTTTCCCCAAACTCTCTTCTTCTCTCTCACTCTTCTCCTCTCTTCATCAAATCATCGTCTACTTGGTATTAGAGCTTAGATTAGGCCATACCGCATCAGACCAGTTGAGAGGTGACACGTTAGCTCGTTGGCGTCAGTAGCTATACGACTGACGTCAGCGTTGTACGGACGCATGAACCCCATTTGAGTTGAAATTTTAGGGGTTACATAGATCTTGATTTTAGAGGATTTGACATGAAGTTTTTAGAATTTTTGAGCCTTCTATGGTGTTTTGGCCAAAATAGAGAAATTAAAAAACCAGGCCCCCAATCAGATTTTCTTCGATTATCTTAAATCGGTAAGTTTTTCTCTAATTTCTTTTCTCAAGATGGACCGAAATCTTACTTCCAAGCTAATCATGAAGAGCATTTAGTTAGGATTTGAGTGGGTTTTAACCCTCAAACAGACGTGTGACCATGTCGTTTTTTGGCCTTTTTGAGTCAGATCTGACTGCATTTGTTGTTTTTTTTGGAGGATTGCTGTTTGTTTAGGGTTTATCTCCCATTTCCTTGAAGGATTGAGTGTGAGAGAGTTGGTTGAAGTTTTTTTTTTTTTTTTTTTTTTTTTTTTAATAATTTTTTTAATACTTAGAGCCCCCCTATGGACGACAAAGGACCCTCATCTCTTGGCATGGGTTCTCTCGAATCCAACCCCCTACAAATCACCTCCATTAAATTGAATGGTGACAACTATCTTTAATGGGCTCAATCTGTAAAAGTGTTCTTGGGAGCTCGTGAGAAGCTGTCGTATATTTTAGATGATCCTCCAAGTTCTATAGATGCCACTTATAAGTCTTGGACAAAGGAGAACTGTCACGTTATTGCATGGTTGTTGAATAGTATGGATTCTTCGGTTAACCACTCAGTGATGTTTTTATCCTCGGCTAAAGGCATTTGGGATACGCTTCATCATATGTTCTTTGAGTCTCAAATTTTTTTACGGGTATTCTAGCTTATTTAAGAAATTAGTCAGTTCCAACAAGACTCGAGATCATTAAAAGATTATTATTTGACTCGAGGCATGCGGGATGAGATGGACCTATATCAACCACTTTCTTCCAAATGTAAAGACGATCATGAACATGTATGTAAGCAGCGTGATGACACTTGCATCATGCAGTTCCTAGCGGGTTGAACTCCGATTACCTTAGTGTTTAGGATTGGGTTGTTGTGAATGATCATCTTCCCCCGTTGACGAAAGTTTATGCCATGTGCTAGTGCGCAACTGTCTCTACTATTCCTTCCCATTCATTTGTGCCACTAGAGTGTTTGGCACACCTTCCTGGCGATCAGTCTTCTCTTCTTCTTGACCATCGGGCACCATTCTTGAGTTCGGAGTACACTTTTGATTATGATGGTCATGATAGAGCCCACGAGGGAGTCGAGGCGATCATAATCTTCGTGATCATAGTGGACGTGGACGAGGACATGATGGTTCCCATATATGTTCGCATTGCGGTGGAACCAATCACACTGTTAATTATTGTTGGTAGCTCTATGGTCGTCCAACGTGTGCCACTGCTTCTGTTACTACCACAACTGTTCTTGATGGACAACCTCTACCAATATAGTTGAGTAGCCTTCTTCAGGGGAGTCTCGTATCATTTCTTGGGCTGCATATGATGCCCTAATGCGGCTTCATGTTCGTGATGTTCTTGAGCTTTCTCACGCAGCTTTGCCCCAATCAGGTACCGCTCTTCTTGTGTCTTCTTCTCCTACCTCTTGGGTTATAGACTCTGGAGCATCCTCCCACATGATTGGTAAGTTACGACTCTTTTCGTCTTATTCTCCTTCTCACCACTCTCTAGATGTAGTTCTAATCATTGGAAGAGGATGAAGATGAGTGTCAAAGGCATAGTTTGAGGGTGATATGAAATACTCATTTTCAGTTGCGTACCTTGAGGCTTGAAAATCCTTCCCGAACTTACTTGTAAACACCTCATCATGATCACATACGATGGACACTGCCATACCATGAAGTTCAAATTTGTTTGTACCATTGTTGATGCAAAATAGAAGTGAGCTAATGTACAAAATGAACATACATTGTCAAATCGTCGATCCCTATCATCATCACATTCTTACCATAAGAATTTGGTAACCCCCTTATAAAATCCATAGAAAAGTTTGTCCATATTCGCCAAGGTATGGGAAGGCGTTGTAATAGACCTAGGAGACCAACCACCTAATCCTTTTTGTATTTGATAAAGGTTTCATTTCACAACACAGGTGCATTCAAGGTGTACCAACGAAGAAAGCGCCAACCACAAGTGCTGTCCTTGTGGATAGGCGAATATTGAGGAGCTGAAGACCTTTCACATGTGATTGGACATATAGAAGACACATGTGAAGGAAGATTGGAGAAAGAAGACCGAGCGCACAAAATTTCCCATACTTATGTTATTTGTGCATTTTTTGACTTAGTTAGGGGTCTTTTAGTAATCTTATATCTTTATTTGCTTATTCTAGGGGTATTTTAGTAATTTTATGTCTTTATTTGCTTATTTAAGTGGGGTAAAGCCCTAAACACGAATTTCAACTATTGATGAATGAAAAGCAAACCCTTTGGTTGCCTCCTTCCTCTCTTCTCTCTAATGGTGCTTCTTCTCTCCCCTTGATCTTCTTCTTCTAATTTCTTCTTGTGCCCCTCCAACTTCCTCAAGGTAATAACTTTCTTCTTCTATTTTTTTGTTTTGGCTAATTCCTCTTCGATCAAAATCTTGAGAACCGATCTAAACCCTAAATCCCCAAATTCTCAAATCCCTAATCCAAGAAACTTCTTGGTTCTTCGGACTAGTGATCTTCATTGATCGATTGGGTGTGACCATGCAAGATCGGGAGGTCTCATCCTCCGGATCCAACCTAAGTAGTAATTGAATTCTATACTCCATGGTTGTAGTGATGGCCCGCTCCATTGCATGTTTCCTTTATGATTTTCTCAATTATGATGATTATTGTTAGAATTTTAGATCATTTATTCCTTTTATTTCCGCTGTTTAATTATCTCCATGAGCATGCATCATAATTAGGGTTGTCCTCTTCAACAAATTTGGTATCAAAGCCTAGGCTTGCATGGTTTTTGTCTAGATCGAGTTATCAAATTAGGGTTTTGAGTTTTAGGTTTAACTTAGGAAAGTTCCAGGTTTAGAAAGTTTTCAATTTTAGAAACTTTTCAATTTTAGAAAGTTCCTAATCTGGAAAATTTCTAGATTTGAGTTGTTTCCTGTTTCAACTTAATTGTGTCAGTTCATAGTAGTTTTACATTCATCGCATTCATCTTGAAAGTCATAACACCTAGTAGTCTAGTTAGGTAGAGTTTGGTTCAAGTCTTCATTATATGCCCACGAGAAGAGGTAGAGGTTTCGGACTTCAACCTACCATGAATAACGAGCAGTTATCTGAGCAACTTGCTTAATTGATACAAAAGATAACCGCTCTAGAAGCGGGTCAAAGGCGTGAGTTTGCCCGCCTTGAGAACCAAATTACCACTACCATGATTATGGTGGAGCAACTAGAGGCGTCCCAAAAGGAAAACCCCGTTGTAGGGGAAGATGTGCACTCCCAAGTGGAAGGAATTATTGAAGAACGCGCTGCTACACGTGGTGGTAGTGAGGATAGAGATTGTGGTAATGGTCGTGGTGTAGTGCGAGAGGCACGAGCCACATGTGGTCATCAAGACCGCTATGATCCAGATGAGCGTGCGATGAAGAGTGTGAGAGTTGAGGCCCCGAGTTTTGATGTGCGCTTGGATCCCAAGGCGTTCCTTGACTGGGTTGCTGACATGGACCACTACTTTGAGTGGTATGGCATGTCGGAAAACCGTCAAATGCAGTTTGCTAAGATGAAGCTTGTGAGTTAAGCCAAGCTCTTCTGGACCAACACCGAGCGTAGGATAGAGAGTTGGTAGAGCCCCTATCACACATTGGTATGAGATGAAAGAGAAGTTGAAGGAGAAGTACCTTCCTCTCTCATACCGTCAGAAGCTCCTTGACTAATGGCAATCCTTACGCCAAGGGTCAATGCCTACCGCTGACTACATCGCTAAATTTGAAGAGTATGTGATGCGATGTGATATCTGAGAAGACCCTCTAGTAACACTCTCGCGTTTCAAGACGGGCCTTTGTGCGGATCTTCAGCGCGAGCTTATTACTCGGCCCTTAACGGACTTAGATGAAGCATATCAAGTCGTGCAGGAGTTAGATCAATATCTGAAGGCTCCTGTCGTTCGTCGTTTTGAGTCCCGAGACTCCAATGCTAGATCTAGTTCTCAAGGAACTAGACCTAATATTGGTAATCAACGTAGGGCACAGGCGACCATTCCACCTAGGCCTAGGGAGGACAAGGGCAAAGGGGTTCTTGATGCCGGTCCTAGTAACATGAGCCAAGTGAGGTGCTATGAGTGTGGAAACCTTGGCCACATGTCTAATCAGTGTCCTACGAAGAGCCGTGGGAGAGCCTTAGTTATAGGCGAGTCCCACGAGGGTGGAGATGACCAGGGTGATTATGAAGTTGAAGAGTATCACCCTGAAGGAGGACTTACCGATGAAGAAGAAGTGGATGGAGAAGCAACGCTTGCAGTAGTTAGGCATGTGTTAGCTCAGTCTAGAAGTAGTACTGACTGGCGTTGAAGCACTATCTTCTACACTATTGCCAAGTGTGGTGAAAAGAATTGTAAGGTGATAGTGGACAATGGAAGTTGTCAGAATGTGATTTCCACTAGCACCTTAGATCGTTTAAAACTGAAATCCACACCTCATCCAGACCCGTATAAAGTTTCTTGAGTTGACAAAACATCCCTACCTGTCACCCAGCAATGTCTAGTTCCCATCGAGTCTAGGTCATACAAAGAGTCCCCGTGGTGTGATGTTTTACCTATGGATGTGGGACATGTTATCCTAGGTAGACCGTGGCTATTCGATAATGATGTCACGATCTTTGGCCGTTCGAATGCGTGTACTTTTATGTATAATGGTAAAAAGATCAAACTTAATCCCATGCCACCTGAGAATACACTAGGGAAGAAGAAGGATGAGAAGGCAAGTGAGCCTAGAGAAATGGAGAAATCCAAACCTAAGTCTTTACATATAATCAGCGCAAGAGAGTTTGAAAAAGAGGCTAAGGAGGATTCTATGGTGTATGCCCTTGTGGCTAGAGAAATTATACCTGAGGTTCCATCAGAGTTGCCCCGTGAGGTGACCTCGGTCCTGAAGGAATACAGTGATGTATTTCCTGAAGACTTACCGAATGAGTTGTCACTTATGAGGGACATACAGCATGTCATTGATCTTGTCCCAAAGTCTACTCTACCGAACCTTCCTCACTACAGGATGAACCCTGCAGCGCATGCAGAGTTGAAGAAGCAAGTTGATGAGCTTCTGCAAAAGGGTTTCATCCAAGAGAGTATGAGCCCGTGTGCCGTGCCTGCATTGTTGACGCCAAAGAAAGACGGCACGTGGCGCATGTGTGTGGACAGCCGTGCCATAAACAAAATTACTGTCAAGTATAGGTTCCCTATACCTAGACTTGATGATATGCTTGACATGATGGCCAGGTCCACTATATTCTCTAAGATAGACCTCAAGAGTGGATATCACCAAATCCGTATACGCCCAGGAGATGAGTGGAAGACGGCGTTTAAGACGAAAGATGGGCTGTATGAGTGGTTGGTCATGCCCTTCGGCTTGACTAACGCACCTAGTACTTTCATGCGAGTGATGACACAAGCTTTGAGGCCGTTCATGGAAAAATTCCTAGTGGTGTACTTTGACGATATTCTTATTTATAGTACCACTAAGGAATCACACCTTGAACATTTAAAGAAGGTCTGTAGTGTCCTTAGGAAGGAAAAGTTGTACGCTAATCTTAAGAAATGTGCATTCATGTCTAACCAAGTTGTGTTCTTAGGATTTATAGTGTCATCTGAAGGGATGCGCGCAGACCCTGAAAAAGTCAGGGGCCATAGTTGAGTGGCCAGAACCAAGGAACATTCATGAGGTGCGAAGTTTTCACGGCCTAACAACTTTTTATCGTCGGTTCATTAGGGGTTTTAGCACGATCATGGCTCCCATTACCGAGTGCATGAAAAAGGGAGAGTTCGTGTGGTCTAAAGCCGCCGTCAAGGTTTTTAAAGAAATTAAGGGCAAGATAGTGGAAGCTCCTGTCATGCGTCTACCTGACTTTTCTACAGTCTTTGTAGTAGCGTGCGATGCATCTGGTGTCGGTATAGGTGGAGTGTTGAGTCAAGAAGGACACCCACTGGCCTATTTCAGTGAGAAACTGAATGAGGCAAAACAAAAATACTCCACTTACGACAAAGAATTTTATGCGGTAGTGCAATCCCTGAGACATTGGCGACACTACCTCCTACCGCAAGAATTCGTTTTGTTTTCTGACCATGAGGCTTTGAGATATTTGCATTCTCAGAAGAAACTCAACCCAAGGCATGCCAAGTGGGTAGCGTTTCTTCAGGAATATTCGTTTGTTTTGAAACACAAGGCCGGGGTTGAAAACAAACCAGCGGATGCCCTTAGTAGGAGAGTGGCGTTGCTCAACTCCTTGAGTGTAGAGGTAGTCGGATTTGAGCAACTGAAAGATGAATACCCCATATGTCCTGATTTTGGGGGTACTTACGCGTCATTCTCTAGTGACCAGCATATTATGGGTGAATATGTTCTTAAAGATGGCTTTCTTTTCAAGGGAGACAGACTTTGTATTCCCGTATGTCCCTTCGTGAATTCCTCATCTGGGAGCTTCATTCGGGAGGGATAGCGGCCATTTTGGTCGTGATAAGACCATTGCCCTCGTGGAAGATCGTTTCTGGCCAAGCCTCAAGCGAGACGTAGCCAAAGTTTTAGGGCGGTGTCGACTTATCAACCGGCAAAGCAAAGAAAGCAAAATACCGGGCTGTACACGCCATTGCCAGTGCCACATTCCGTGGCAGGACATTAGTATGGACTTCGTGCTCGGGCTTCCCAAGACTATAAAAAGCACGATTCCATTTTTGTCGTTGTGGACCGTTTTTCTAAAATGGCGCATTTCCTCCCATGTTCGAAGACGTCAGATGCGTCTCATGTTGCTCGTATCTTTTTTGATGGTGTGGTGCGTCTCCATGGGTTACCTAAAACCATAGTGTCTGATCGTGATGTTCGATTTACTAGCTATTTTTGGAAGACACTGTGGCACATTATGGGAACTCGTTTGTAATTTTCTACTGCTTACCACCCACAAACAGATGGTCAAATTAAGTGGTAAACCGTAGCTTTGGAAATCTTCTACGTTGTCTAGTGGGTGAACATGTTAAGACTTGGGACCTAATTTTACCAATTGCTGAACTTGCTTATAATGGGTCAATTAATAGATCTACAGGGTTGAGTCCTTTTGAAATTGTAAGTGGTTATAAACCTAGAATGCCCATAGATCTCTTACCTATGTCTGTTACCCAAAGGTCTTCTGAGTCAGCCGATGCATTCGCACGCCATATTCATGATTTGCATACACATATTAGACAGCGGTTAAATAAGAGCAATAATGATTATAAAGTTTCAGCTGATTCTCATCGTAAAGTGCAAGAATTTCAAGAAGGAGACTATGTAATGGTGCGAATAAGGCCAGAGCGATTCTCTCAAGGATCTGCAAAGAAATTACAAGCGCGTAGTGCTGGACCATTCAAGATATTACAAAAGGTTGGGTCCAACGCGTATCGGGTTGACCTTCCACCGAAATGAGCATTAATCCAACTTTTAATGTGGAAGATCTAGTTCGTGCCCATACTCCCATTATTGATACATCGTCCCTTTTATAGCCTTTTTTTGAGTTTGCTACCCAACCCCTTCCACCACCTCCTCCACCCATTACCCATAAAGAAGCAATTGAGGAAATCTTGGATGACGAGATAGTATCCACGAGAGATGGGGGTTTCCAAAGGTATCTTGTCAGGTGGAAAAACAAACCATCGTCTGAATCTACATGGCTGTCGGGCGACGCATTGCAAGGTATTGATCCAGATCTACTCGAGCGCTACAAAAGTTTCAACTCGTCGGAGTCGAGTTTTTCTCACCCGAGGGGAATTGATGCGGACACAGGTGCATTCAAGGTGTACCAATGAAGAAAGCGCCAACCACAAGTGCCGTCCTTGTGGATAGGCGAATATTGAGGAGTTGAAGACCTTTCACATGTGATTGGACATATAGAAGACCCCACTTAGGGAAGACACATGTGAAGGAAGATTGGAGAAAGAAGACCGAGCGCACAAAATTTCCCATACTTATGTTATTTGTGCATTTTTTGACTTAGTTAGGGGTCTTTTAGTAATCTTATATCTTTATTTGCTTATTCTAGGGGTATTTTAGTAATTTTATGTCTTTATTTGCTTATTTAAGTGGGGTAAAGCCCTAAACACGAATTTCAACTATTGATGAATGAAAAGCAAACCCTTTGGTTGCCTCCTTCCTCTCTTCTCTCTAATGGTGCTTCTTCTCTCCCCTTGATCTTCTTCTTCTAATTTCTTCTTGTGCCCCTCCAACTTCCTCAAGGTAATAACTTTCTTTCTTCTATTTTTTTGTTTTGGCTAATTCCTCTTCGATCAAAATCTTGAGAACCGATCTAAACCCTAAATCCCCAAATTCTCAAATCCCTAATCCGAGAAACTTCTTGGTTCTTCGGACTAGTGATCTTCATTGATCGATTGGGTGTGACCATGCAAGATCGGGAGGTCTCATCCCTCGCCGGATCCAACCTAAGTAATAATTGAATTCTATACTCCATGGTTGTAGTGATGGCCCGCTCCATTGCATGTTTCCTTTATGATTTTCTCAGTTATGATGATTATTGTTAGAATTTTAGATCATTTATTCCTTTTATTTCCGCTGTTTAATTATCTCCATGAGCATGCATCATAATTAGGGCTGTCCTGCGTCATTTCACAACATGCTTGATATCATTCTTCATCTCCTTCTAGTAGAAGGATCTCGAGATTCTCTTGTGGAAGCATGGGGCTTCCTTTTGTTTAACAGGACAAACAAAAAAGATGGCGTGTCACTGATAATTTCCTCCCTTATAATACAATATGCCATCTTTCCAGGTATAATGTTGAGTATGTAGGTTCATTGTAAATTTTACAAAGAAGGCTTTGAGTGGGTTTGTTAATAGCTGATCCCATCTTAAATGTCTTGATCGACACGAATTGGAATTGATAGAATGTTAAGGCTGCCTAGCTCTTCAAATTGTTGAGATAAAGCATCTGTAACTATATTTTCCCTCCCCTTGCAATGTACTAACTTGTAACCATACCTAAGGAGTTGGTTACCCACTTTTGTTGCTCCAGAGTGGACAACTGCTGCTCCATTGTGTACCTAAGACTTAGATGGTCTGAGGGGATAATAAAGAGTCGTCTAACCAAGTAGTGGCACCAATTGGTGATTGCATGCATGATTGCCACCATCCTTTTCCAGTCCATGGCTGTGATTAAGGCTCTCCACAAAGCTTTCTATGATATGTTTCAGCTTCTATTCCACCTTCTTTGCTTCTTGAATTCAAATTCTATCAGCCGGGAGACACGACTGTTTCTTTTCAAGAAGAAGACTAAGATGGGAAATGAGGCCAATGAAGTGGCTTTTATACCAGATGGTATAAACCCACTAATCCAGTTCAGTAACAATTTTGTCACACCCATTTCGGAGCAGCAAGGACAGATGCAGTAGAGCCCTTGCATTTGGAAATCCCTAATTCAAGGGATTGCAAGTAATCATAGCACACGAAACCCAATTTGGATGGGCGAGGCTGTGAGAAACATAATAAGGCCTGTGGGAGTTTTGTGCTCTCATTGCAGGTCCCAAGCACAGATAAAGGAGGGTTGCGTCGGGTTGGCAGCTGGAGTGAAACTTCTGCTGCAGCTTTGGTCATAAACCCTGACAATGGTGGCACAGGGTTCATTTAACTGACACAAATAGTTGGGATAAGGCTTAGATGATGATGATGATGATGTAAGGAACATACCTGCCCCATGAAATTGAAATGACAAGGTTTATGTTCATAACTTGAATAGAATAATGTAAATTCATATAAGAATTCATTTCAATCTCATGGGGCAGGGCATGCAAACAATATTTGAATTCTTTTATAATATGTAAAATTGAATTGTATTCATGGATTTCTTTTGGTGGATGTAGTTGATTCAGAGCCCACCATGGAGGAAACTATCCTGGTCGGTGAGGACCTTATGTTGGGGCCACCATCTCCTCTTATACCCCCAGAAATTGCATCTCATGTCCTTGAAGGTGTTGAAATATGCGATGGGATTTTAAGGAATCTTTTCCTATGTAAGTGTTGTTAAATTAATTATTAGCCACTGAAATCATTTCCTAATTCTAAGTACCCAAATTATCTCAGCCTTTTACCCTAGAAAGTGATGCTGCTGCATAGAGGTATGTTAATCCCATGCACATGTATATCCTTGCCATCTACATAATGGGTGCATGTGCCACGCTGGCATGCTGCTGCATAGAGGTATGTTAATCCCATGCACATGTATATCCTTGCCATCTACATAACGGGTGCATGTGCCATGCTGGCATGTGGAGTAAACAGCAAAGCTCTCCATCAAGTGGCCCTCATGGTGTTCCCTCATCAGGTGGGCCAAGTGGCCAAACTAAATATATAGCCGTTATAACTTGTTTTAGATGTCCATTTGTTTCATACATTATGGCCCACTAGATGAGTTGACTGGCCTGACTCCTGGGGTTGGTCATCTACACAATGGGGTCAACCTGATGACTCGGATCTTGCACTGCCAACTTGGCATGTATGCTGAAGTGTAGACAGATTTGCTTGTACATGTGTGGGACTAGCAAACATCTGCTAGAGAAGTTTGGAAAGCACCTTATCATGGCTTAAAATGATAATGTTTTTAGCTATTCATTTGAAACCAGACAGGAGATTGATTATGTCATCGTATTTTAGGCTTGCAAATCAACGATATTGAGCCATTCTGTCAAGATGAGATTGCATTGTACCGGCAATGCGCTGAAAAACGGGTCAGATGTTTTCCCCTTTTCTTTTTTCCTCCTTTTTCTTGTTTTTGGATTTGGTTCATTTTGATCTTCATTTTGAACTAGGTATCTTCTAGGGAAGTGCTATTTGACCATGAATTTTGTATTTGTTTGTTATGTTTTCTCATCTCTTTTGGATATGTAAAAATCGATTTTCAGGACAAGGAAATAAGGCAACGACTTCAAGACAGTGAGCATAAATTGGGGTTATCAATGCCCTTAGATGAAGCCAAGGATAGAGCTTCTCAACTTCAATCAGAAATCACTACATTAGACAGGTATTTACCTTTAGGCTCTTCGAAAAGGATTCCCTTTCATGTAGTATTCAAATGAAAGTTTGTTCGTTTACTTGTTTCATAGCAATCAGATTTTATGTACTCTGTTTAAGTGGTTACAGCTATTTAAACCTAGTTGAAATTGGGGCATTTTGCAGACATCGTGTAGTTTCTATGGGAATTTTATTATTATTATTATTTTTTTCTGAACTACCTTGAAAGGCAGTACAAGTAGTAGTCGACGGATACGGGGGAACATTTTCCTGCATATGATAATGTAGTGGTCTATTACATGAGGAATGCTATTGTTGATGGTGTGATTCATGAGTTCTGTGAAGTGAGCACTGAAAAATCTTGGTAGAACATATGTCACACTTGTATGGTAACCATCATCATTGATTTGGTAGGTTAAATGTGGATGGAACATGTCCCAAAAGGAAAGCAGTTGGACTGTGATAGTCATCTGGTCACTGGTCCGTAGCCTGACATTAGGGGTTTTTCTTTTCGGGGGGGGGCTTGAAGACCACAATTGGTATTGGTCAGAGCTTCTCAATCACCAATATATCCTATAGTCTGTGCATTTGTTAGGCCATCAGATCAATGTTCCCAATACACATTTGCCATGTTCATGGTAGGGCATCACTTCATAGGATTCGTCGTAAAGTAGTTCTCATATGGTACGATTAGTCATATATCAAATAAGTAAGTTTCCACAGACTCATGCAAAATAAGGACATATTTCATGGATAACAGGTCCTTTCTTCCTGGTTTGAGGAACTGGTAAATGTGATAGATTTTACTTTGCCCAATATCCGCCTTTTGTATCACATATCATATCCTTTCTTAAGAGACAACAGCCATGGGCATGAGGTACTTTGCAGGCTCCTAATGAGGCAGAATCCATCAATTTTACTGTATTCAAGTGTGAGAACAATGGTTTTGGGCCTCAACCTTCTAAGATGCATGGTCGGATGTTGCTTTTGAATGTCATTTGAATTCTCATATGCTAATTGACTAAATTCTGATACTGTAGGCGCATGATTCTTGCAAGTGGAATTCAGGGCATAGAAGGGTTTCGACAGCGATGGAGTCTGCATGGACGCCTTGAGGATACCAAGTATTTCTCATAGACATTTCATTGTTTGGTTTTTAAGATAAGTTTTGGTTTTTGGGTATTATGTTGTTGAAATTAGGTCTTTCTTCCAAGTCATCAGAACATGTGCTCTCTCTCTCTCTCTCTCTCTCTCTCTCTCTCTCTCTCTCTCTCTACCCTGCAAGAAATATTTCTAGTTCAAATGATGTCCTTTTCTTGTTTTCGCAATTCTTAGATATGGACTATTAATCTTTGTTTAGAAGATCCAATATTTGGGACAGTGGGCTTTGGATCTTTTCTTTACCCAAATCACACAATCATATGGGATTGCATCTATAATGGATCCTTATATGGCACTGATTTTTCTTTTTTGGCACCTCTTTTCTTCATTCACAATGTTGCTTTCTAATCCTTATCACAATCTCATTCATCATTCTCTCAAATTTGGTATCTTGATACCCAATTTTCTTTCCTATGCTCATGTAGTAGATTCATGTTGCACTTTTTGTTCCTGGGTGTCCTTTCTTTCATATATGATTGCATTCCACACCCTATTAAAATGTATTTTAGTCATTATTCTGTCCATCCATTGTCATGTCTTGGTTAGCTAAAGTTTTTTCTACCTCTTTTTAGTGTTGATTGTCACAGACATAGAGGTTCACTCATAGACTTGGCCCTTTTTTTTTTTTTTTTTTTTTTTTAATAACTCTTTTTGCGTAAAGAATTCTAGAGAATGGTTGAAGCACTTAGAGTAGAGTAGAGATCTCTGGAAGTTTCTAGAGTTCTTTATAGGGGTCTTGTAGGTGTACATGTGTGGAAGTATCTATAACAGTTCTAAAGAATTCTTGATCGTTGAATGAATGCCACTTGGCTTCGTCCTAGCCATTGATATAAACTAGTTAGAAGGTTTTTGGGTCATATAAGCAAGGCTCCTAATTGGGAGGCACCACAAAAGTTTTAAGCTCCTGATTTCGTTAGCAATAAATTCTTCATTCACCCTCTTGTGTCCTCTCTCTTTCCTTCCAAGGTAAACCTAATTGATACTTGGGTGATTGGCTGACTTGTCCATAAAGGGGTTGTGGGCAAGTGCCCCACAATTTATGCTAAGGTAAGCATTTGGACGTGACAAGTGGTATCAGTGTGGTTATGAAGGGGTTCATGATGCTTGTGGTATAAGAGAGACACGATATTGTTGGAGGTAACCAACAACAATCAGGCAAATGGGAATGAGAGTGTTGGCAACAAGCCTAGGAGGGAGAAGTCTAGGGACTTGTTTGGAAGCACAAATAGCATGACTGGGCGTTCACCATGGCTGATGGATAGGAATTGTTTGAGATGATGGGCAATAACATATAGGGACTTGATAGTGGACTCGAGGAACCCGAGTGAGAGATTTTGTCCTGAATAGGTTGGCTGACCCTCAACGTCGGGAGATTGATGGCTGTAAGTGAAGGTGCTGGTAACTTTCATACCAACAGGGGTCCAGCAACAATGGAAACACCTAAGATGCTGATGCTTAACTGTAGGACCTCAACAGATCAAGAGATGGTAGTGTGTTTGACAATTTCCTATGGTAGTTGGAGCAAGACCAGCTCACTGGAGGACGAGAGGGCTAAGGTGCAGAAGATTGTGGTAATTTACCTTACCGACACGACTTATGGTGGCATAGGCTTTATGTGGACATGGTGTAAGGTGTGTCGACCATTGATTCTTGGGATGTACCTCACATGCACATCGACTTATGCTGTAGGTGTTGTGTTGACATGGAGCAAGGTGTGTTTACCGTCAACACTTTGTTCAAAAGGCAAGATTAAGAAACAATTCCATCCTGAGAATGTCAAAGACTTGGTGTGGCCAAACTTGAAGCAGTTAAAGCACATAAGTTCAATTCGTGAGTATGTTCAAGAATTCTTGACACTTATGCTAGGGGTTCCTAACAAGCCCAAGAAGGAATTACTCTTTTACTTCATAGATGGACTACAATGCACAATAGGAATTGCGATGGCAAGGAGTGGATTTTGCTACGGCCATGGTGAAAGTAGAACAATTCATTAATTTGACGAGGGGTGACTCTTTCAAGTCAAGATCCCCCAAGGATGTTCAAGGGAAAGATAGGGAGAACAAAAAGCAAAAACAAAGAAGCTATAGCCATGAGGGGTTAGTCAAGGACAAAAAAGGATGACAAGGACAGACAAGACATCCAAACCACGAGAGTTGAAGTGCTTCATTTGTGATGAGCCTCATTGGACTAGGGAGTGCCCAAAGAGGAAGGCTCTTACTTCTTTTGCAATGAAGCTTGATGAGGATAGGATGGGATGATGAGTAGCAGTGTTTTAAATAGCGGTGGCGTGTTGCGTAGCATTCAACCCTCTGTAGCATGTAGTGTACGCTACACAATGTCTATTTTTTAATTTAAAAATATGATTAATACGTAAATGGTAAGAAAAAAAGAAGTAAAAAACTATAAAAATGCCTAAAAGATGATTCATTTTTTCAAGTATAAGCATGTTCAAACAAATTATTAGTTATCATTTATCAAAAGGCAATCTACATATATAATATCATAAACCAAATCAAATAATTTTCATATCAACTACTTTATAAGCAAACCACTTTAAATAATAATATCTAATTGAAAACCACAAGTCATAACTCACTAGTATGAAAAGAAATAAAAATCCCACAGGTTAAGAGTATGAAGTACAATAGAGATGTCATCTATACAAAGAGGGGTTTTCGAAAACCCTTTTTCTTTTAAGTTTAGTTTTAAAAGTTTTTTTGCATGTGAGTTTCACACCAACTTTAACAAAGGATTACCACCATTTTAAGTGAAAGTAAACAAAGAAAGGTTTGGTTTAACTTTACATTTTAAGTTTTTTAATTTACACAAATTTTACAAACAAAACTTCTATATATATATATATATATATATATGGGAAATGGTACTATAAGGTTGAGCGCATGGAACCATAATATAAGGTCGAGTCGTGTCTTAGTCCGAACCATTGGATGATAAATTTTAAAATATATAGCGGAGATGCCATCCCCAAAAAAAGGGCAAAACCGGATAAATCGGCGTTATACAATCTTGAGGTGCGTTGCCGTTACCAATTGTATGGTCCTCGATGATATATGTGTTATATCCATACTGCTATCTATTTTGAGATATCATTTTAGGGCTTGGCCATAAAACTGAGGCAGATTCAAACCTCAAGTGGACCATGACACATAAAGCAGCGGGGATAATGATGCTCACTGTTGAAACCTTTCTACGGCCCATCATGATGTTTATTTTACATCCAACCTGTCCGTAACGTCACACAGAACTAGATGAAGGGACCAAACAAATATCATCTTGATCCACAACTTTTGTGGCCCTAAGAAGTTTTCAATGGTAGGCGTTCAATCCCTACTACTTTCTATGTTATGGTCTACTTGAGCTTTGGATCTACTTAATTTTTGTGCTAATGCCCTAAAATGATTTTTTCAAATGGATGGACGGTGTGGATATAATACTTATACCATGGTGGGGCCACGGAACTTAGCCACAGCAACACACCACCAAGGTCGATGGCGTGTGGCACACCATCCTTTCCGCTTCCCAGGCGGAATTGGACGCGGATTAGATACTGAAAGGTTGAGTAGCGAGTCGGTTACTGAAGTGATGTCACCAAGTTCTGTGGGCCCCACTATGATGTATGTGTTATATCCACACCGTCCATCCATTTTTAGATATCATTTTAGGGTATGAACCAAAGAATGAGGCAAATAAAAATCTGTAGTGGACCCACTAAAGAAAACAGTGGGGAGAGTGATTCCCACTGTTGAAACTATCCCAAGGCCCATCATAATGTTTATTTGAAATCCAACCTATTCAAAAGTTAAAAAAGACATGAAATAAGGGAAAACACAAATATTAGCTTGATCTAAAACTTTTGTGGCCTTTAGAAATTTTTAATGGTGGGCGTCACTGTCCCACTGTTTTCTGTGCTGGGGTTCACTAGAGCTTTGGATTTAACTCGTTATTTGTATATTGCACTAAAATGATCTCTCCAAATGGATGGAAGGTGTGGATACAAAACATACATCATGGTGGGGCCCACGGAACTTGCCGACGTCACTTCAGTAGCTAGTCTCGCTACTCAACCTGTAAGTAGCTAATCGGCGCCTCGCGGAAGGGAGCACATTAGGTGCGGCCTCCGCCTAACCTAGGACAGTGCGTCCCTCATCGTGGGGCCCAACTTGATCTACATATTGTGTACCCACATGGTCCATCTGTTTTGGAAGACAATTTTAGGTCTTGATTCAAAAAATAAAGAAGATCCAATTCTAAGGTTAACCATACTATCGAAAACAATAGTGATTGAATACTCTACCGTTAAAAACTTCCCATGACCCACTGTAACGTTTACATCATGCTTATTTTCCATCTAACCTGTTGATACGTTACATAAACCTGGATGAAGTAAAATAAAAAAATATATCAGCTTCATCCAAAATATAAGTGGCCCATTAATTGTCATTCACAACCTTTTACTATGGTTTGGTCCACCGGAGAATTGGATCTGCTTCAGGTTCTGAATCATATCTTAGAATGATCTATAAAGACAGATGGGTGGAGTGGATATAAAATTCATACGTCAATGTGGGCCTACAATAAGGGCCGCACCGTCTTGGGTTAGGCCTGAGCCACACCTAATACACTCCCACGCAGACAGCCTGTCGTCTGGATTGTGTGGGAAGGAATTTTTTATCTACACAGATATGTGGGCCCATTATAATGTTTATGAGAAATCCACCACGTTCATTCATTTTTTCTGGTCATGTTAGGACGTGGGAAAAATAATGAGGTATATCTATAATTCAACTGGGCCACACAACAAGAAAATGTGAGTAATTAAATGCCTACTGTTGAAACCTTCCTAAGGTCTACCATTATTCTTATATGCCATCCATACTATTCACAGGGTCATTCTTACTAGGATGAACTGAAAATAAAAAAATATTAGCCCAATCCAGAACTTCTGTAATCCCACCAATGTTCACCAGCAGACATCCATTCCTCACTATTTCTTATCGTGAACCCACGTTATTTTCGGATCTACCCCACTTTTTGTCTCATATCCTAACGTGACATGAAAAAACAAATGGACGGTGTGGATTTCTCACAACATGATGGTGGACCCTAACTAGCTTCCTATCATATTAAGCTTCCCCGAGAGGTTGTTGCATCTTCCCGTCACATTGCGCATTTTGAACTTTTATCATCCAACAGCTCAGGCTAAGACACAACTCGACCTTATGTTAAGGTTCTATGCGCTCAACCTTATAGTACCATTTCCCTATATATATATATATTGTAGCTAGGGCTGTACACAAACCAGGCTAGCCCGATTAACTCGCTCGACTCGGCCCGACCCGGAACTGAGTTCGGGCCAGGACGGGCCATTTTCTTCAGCCCAAAACTGAGTTCGGGCCGAGTTCAAACATGTCCTAGTTCGGCGTGACTCGGTCCAAAACCCGACTCGACTTGGCCCGACCCGGTCCGACTCGGCCGTTTATATATATATCCTAAATCTTTATCCTAATCATTTGAGACAGAGAAGTGAGAACGCCGTCCGTCCCTTCGTAGATGGAGCAAGCCCGACATTGGCCCGAACTCGCCCGATTGTTGACCGGGCCGAATTCGGGCCGGACATGTTGGCCCGGTGACCGGGCCAGGCCGGGTTCGGGCTGGGTGTGGCTGGTGACCGGGCCGGGCCGGGTTGAGCCCAGTTCGACTTGGATCGACTCGTGTACACCCCTAATTGTAGCATATGCTACGAACGCTACGTAGCTGTAGTGTATGCTGCGATCCTTGTAGCGTACGCTATAGGGGATTTACGCTATTTAGCTACGCCACGTAGCGCTATGTTACGAGTGCTATTTGAAAACTAACGAGGAGCTACCCATTAGATCGATGCAACTCCAAAAAAAAGGGCCTACACTTGTATAATACACTTTTTTATTATGTTTGTGTGTCATCAATTATAAAAAAAGAAAAAGAAAAAGGAAAGAAAAGAAAAAAAGATCGACGTAACTCAACACTATGAAATGCGAACACAAGAACCAGGAGAAGAGTTCGAGTTGCTTCATTTGTGATAGTGACCATTGGATAAGGGGATACCCAAAGAAGAAATCCATGAACTTGGTCCAACTTAGTAGGTAAAAGGAGCCAAGGATGAGGGCAATAAGGATATGGAATGCACTTTAGGGGACAAGTGGTGAAGGCGGCCGAGCTGCTTGGATGAGAATTGATGTATGTGGGTGTACACATCAATGGCAAGCCCACTTTAGCTATGGGGGTGACTCACAACTTTATTTTAGGAGAGGAGGCGAAGTGGCTGGGTTCAACATGGGTGAAGGATTCTAGTAGGATTGAGGTGGTTGACTTGGAAGCCAAATCCATACAAGGTGGGGACAGATGTACAACTATGCTTCTTTTTTTTTTTTTTTCTTCTTTTTTCCTTAAAGAAGTAACAAAATTTTTATTAGAAAGCCCGCCGAAAAGACGGGAAAAGAATACAACTCAAAGCTAACATGCAAAAAGCAAAAATAAAGAGGTGAAGCGCACCGCGGCTACATGAGTGGCCCATCTAACAACATCGAATTTAATTTTCCTAACAACTTCCTCCACTGAAGCGTTCCTATTTTGGAAGCAGCTTGCCGATGTAGAGCTATGCATCAGTGAGTGCATCAGCAAGATGAGTCTCTTCTTTATTCCACTAGACACTTTAAGATCATCTTGTGCATGGATTTTTGAGGAGGCGAGAGCAATTGCTATGCCCTTCCTTGGGATGGTCGGCATTATAAACGAGGGACTTTTTGAATGGTCCCTATTGTGCACAAGGGGAAGGTCAAGGTTGGGAAGATCTCAACTTTGCAGCTAATCGAGGATGACAAGGAGAATGAGATGGCAACTCCAGTAGAGGATAAGGAGAGCATGCTTGGCCATAACAGTGAACATGTGTGATTTCACAACAAAGGGTTCTATGGTATTGGCTCATAAAGATCAGATGCCATGATGTGGTAGTTCAAGGAACTGACACAAAAGGTCATTGAGAAGGGCAGAATGAGGTCATTGGTACAACAGGTGGGGGAGAATCATAATGGACGTAGAGGTCCATTTATGAACTTAGCCATCTTTAGCCTGTATATAAGATAGTTGTAAATTGTGTGTAGAGAAATCTAGAGAACAGTAAAAATGAGTAGTATAGAGATCTCTAGAAGGTTCTAGAGTTCTCTAGTGGATTGTTGTATTTAGACTTGTTTGGAAGTATCCAGTGTAATTCTAGAGAATTCTTGACTGTTAGATGAGTGCCACTTGGCTTCATCCTAGACATTGATTTGAAGTTGCTAAAGGGGTCATAGGCCTATATAAGCAAGGCTCCTCATTTGGGAGACACCTTTGGAGTTCTCTAGCAATACAACTCTCTCTCTCTCTCTCTCTCTCTCTCTCTCTCTCTCTCTCACACACACACACACACACACACACACACACAAATGGTTGGCAAGTCAAGTACCCCAACAGTTTAAGGTTGGGGAAGCATTTGGCCCATGACATGATGGTCCTGAGTCCATTCATGTCTTTTATATGAAATCCCAGAATTTCCCATGGTCTCGAGTTCATGGGAAATTCCGGGATTTCATCTATTATTGTAGTGGACTCATATCCATTGATTCATTTCAATGTTGTCTCCATCATTCATGTTATTCCATTCTACACCCTATCTTCATATGGAATCATAATTTATTTCAAAAGAAAAGAAAGAAAAAAAAAAAAAACAAAACCCAATCATAATCTGCTTCATTGTAATGTCAAATTTAGTTAAGTGATGTACTTTTGCTCTCATTTTATTGTTCTTTTGTTCATGTTCTACAAATTTGATAATTTGATGTGCTTTTTGGAGTTGTAATGCCAAATGGGTGTACAAGATTGCTTTGGGCGTGTTTGGATTCACGTATAGTATTGTACTGGGAAGTAAAACTGTCCCATCAGGGTATTCGTGATATTGTAGTGCGATGGGGTCTGCATTTTGAAAACCACTCACAATGTTTGGGTTAGAGTACAATTGTATACGTAAACATTGTGGATTTTGAAAATCAATGTTTGGGAGTGGAGTCTTCTTCGTGTTGCACTATCTGAAGTGATGAAGTATGGAATTAATGTCTACCCACCCTTGAATTGGAACTTGTTGAAGGACATCCGGGCCATCAATGGACTAATTACTGTCCACACACTATGTGGGCCCCACCATGATGTTCTAACTACATCCATGCCATACAACTATTTTTATGGCTTAATCTACTCTATCAGCACGATCAGAGGTATATCCAAAGAACATGATTGACCACATTACAAGAAGTGTGGCTCATCGAGGGTCGATGATTTCAGTTACGATTCCTGGCCATAACGGTTACGGATCATCATTAATTAGCCACTTCTTTCTCTTCACCTGGGCCTGTATAACATAATCAACAGTTTGGATGTGAAAATCTTATTGACGATATCCTGCACACGCTTGCCATCGTCGTAATGTGATTTGGAAATGTGGTGTGTACTCCACAATCTCATGCATATCCAAAACATCTCTGGGTTTGGGGAGTATACGTAGAGATGGAGAAATACATTCTCTGGATAACATCCTACACTTGCAAACGTGAATACCCACAATCTTCTTCGAGCAAGTAGTTTGTATATTAGACCATCTGTAAAGGAACAACAAGGCAATACCTGTATTCGTCAAATCACTCACAAGAATTTGTGGACAGAAGGAAGACAAAGGAACGGAAGCTTCAGGGATTTCCGACACAAGCTATGTGAATCATCCTCCACATATGATGGTGGAGGTCCGTAGATAGGATTACTGCAAGACAATCTGCCACATCCGAGGGTAAGAGAAGCAGGAGAAAACCACGCAGTGTAGAGCTGTGAAATGGTCCACTGAAACACGCCGCTGAAAAGGAGTTTTTTTTATTTTTTATTTTTTTATTTTATAACTTCTCTCTGCAATGGCAGTGCAATGCAATGAAAGCACTGCACTGCCGCCTGCATTGTACACTGACATATGAAACGCGTGGATTTTGAAAAATAGTTCGGCGACGTACTCGGCCTGCCAGCGTACCACGTGTTGATGTTTGGATAGAGATGCAGTGAGATGTATATTTTATTCAAATATACAATGTTGTACAACGTGGGCCCGACATCCAAACACGCCCTTAATGATAGCCACATATTGCATTCATTCATTTGTTGGCGTCCTTATATCTGTTTACAGTGTCGTATTCTTCACCCTGTAAGATCCCTCCGTCGTTATCCTGACTTTGTTTAGATGAAGTAACCATAAATTGTTTTCATGTTTTCTACTATATTTCTTTTATCTTTACCTTTATAAAAGGTTTCATTTAAGGCTACTTCTTGGAGTTTTGGTTGAATTAATTCATATTGCTGAGCTCTTCGTGGAAAATAATTCTTGTTGTAGTTACTAATTCTTCTCTTATAGGTTGGAACATGGGGACTCTAATCTTGCTCGAAAATCAGATTTTGCAAATATTCTGCAAACACACCCACACTTCCCATACATAACTTGCATGGACACACCCTCATGAAGTTAGAACACAACTTATACTCGTTGATCAACCTAAAACTCAATCGAGTTGATTTGGTTGTACTTGGATTTGGGTATGAGGAATTATATGATCTTGGACCCAAGGATGGGCACAATGTACTCGGGTTTTTATTTTCTACAAATTGCACCATTGTTTTAGTGTTCAAAACCATTGGACTGTTGGGCCTCACTTTGTTGGACCATGTTCCTTAAATCTTTGTGCTGGAATATTCTAGTAACCTTTGTTGTTGTTCTCTTGTTAATTGCCCATTTGCATGCCACAAAATTAAAAGTTAGGAGTTCTCAAGATCAAGGTATTCCGTAACGGTAACGGTGGCTGTAACGGCCACCACCGTTCCATTTACAATACAAGGTGTAACGGCTGTTATGGGGGCCGTAACTGCTATTACGGTCTCTCTCTCTCTCTCTCTCTCTCTCTCTCTCTCTCTCTCTATTGAAAAAATAATAATCTAAAAAACCCGTAATGAACTGTTGCGGCTTTTATGGGAGGCGTAATGAGCCATTGCAAGAGCTGTAACGGCGTTTACAGGTAATTTTTTTTCCATAATGGCCGATACAGCTTTTACGACCTTGTAACGTGCAACGAGTGCCACCATTACCTTTACAGCCCTGTAATGGTCTTTACAGCACACCGTGCTCAAGATTCTTTAGCTTCTTAAATAAGTTTTCGAGGGGGTTTGTCTTAAATATCCAGGATATAATTAGGAAACGTCGCCTATAAATGATGGATCAACTTGTCCTAAGCCCAAGAAGTAGATTTGATATTAGGTGGGCAGACGGTCATAGAACATTTGCCAAGTGATCATGAGAATTCCTTTAAATTTACTCTCATTAATTGGGATGATTTGCAGAAACCTAGATATGCATGTGGATTATCTATAGGAAGAACTAGAATAAAAGAAAAGGCCCTTCTGTCTGAGTGATGGGCAGCGGTTTAGTTGTGATCAAGGTGCATTACGGAGGGAGGTTGGAATTCGCGTCGAGCAAACAGAGGATGGGGTTACTCACATTTGGAAAGGTATTGATGTAGGACATGGAAATTAAATATGATATGCAAGATTTTAGACTTTAGATCATACTAATTTAGAAACAATTACAAAAATTTCACATCCCACATAAAGTCAAGCATTCAACAAGGGGGATCTACAAGGGTCCAAGCCTACACATGCTAGGGTTGGATCAATTAAAATTATAGACCAAACAATGATCAAAGGAGAGTAGATTCATTTACACATGCAAAAAATTATTTCCCCAATCCAAGGGATTCACATGTTTCAATTCAGAGCCCTGGGGTTGTAAAAGGGGAATAGGACTTGGGATTTAGGATAATATAGGGTTAGGTTTAAGGAAATATGGTGATAGAGGAGTGAAAGAGAGGAGATAGAGAACCTGTAATCAGTCCACACGTGTGGATAGTAGGCTGGCCTGACGCACGTGCATGGATTGCAGCCCGCACGTGTGGGGCCCATGGACCCAAAAAGGGCCAACTAGGGGTTGGTCGGCCAGGGATGAGCCACCCACACACCAAGTTTCAGGGTAATTGGATGACTACTTTGAGCACGGTGCTCTATCGAAGTTTCGGCCCTCCTGCAGGGCCTGATTCTGGAAATCTGTTGTAGAGAAGGATTGGCTGCAAAATAAATGTGGATTTGAAGAGTGGATGGCTGTGAGAGATGGTGAATATAGATGGTAGGAGATGGGGGCGAATCGGGATGGTGTGGCTTCGCACTATGGTAGTTAACCCTTTGAAGAAGGAAGGGATTCACACCCAATTAGATTTTCACAACTCAAAGAATTAGAAAAGCAAGAAAACGCAGAATTTTATTAATCATCTTCAATGAGAAAAAACCTACAAGGGGTTGCCTATTTATAAGAAAACCCTATACCCCAAAAGTCGCACCATGTGCGCACACTATTACTTAGAGATGAAGTAACAAAAATAACAACTAATTAAAGTAATCTAAATCGTCCATGATATTCCTAATAACAATAATAAGCAAAACTCAAAGTATTAGATCATTTATAGTAGTGGGTCACAATCATGAGATCCAATGGTGGGATCCATATGATGATCGGGTCCACTCCAAGGAACCAAAACATAGTCTTCTAACTAGGAGGCCCTCCCTGGACGTCATCATTAATCCAGTTCGATGGTGGGGCCCTCCTCCTCCTTGCGTACATGCGTAGGAGGGGCATGCATGTGCGCGAGATGTCCCCATCAGGTATATCTAAATTTGGAGATGTTTTGAAAGGTCGGGAAAAGGTTTTTCAAGAGGGGTAGGTTTTTTTAGTGAAAGAATCTAGTTTTGGGGGGACACTTGAATTGGGGACAAGCTGTATCACAAAATTTCCCAAGGTTGTATTCATTATGTCTTAAATTTGTGGAGATCCAAGGTGGGAAGATCAGTTGGAGGTTGGTCTTTAGAAGAAACATGTGGGATTGCGAAATTCCAATGGTAGAAGAGCTTTGGGCTTGCTTAAATGACGTTTACAAATGTATCTTCCAAAGAGTTCTTCATGGGTTTATGCCTGAAAAATGGATTTGTGCCCCCTTCCCGAATGGGCATTCTCTTCTAGAAGAGTTCTTCAAGGGTTTTTGGCTTTATGCCCTAAACCACCGCACTTCAGGTGTACCACAGTGTGGGGATCTTTTGTGCTTCATAGAGTCAAAGCTTTTTATTGGAGGACCATAGTTAATACATGTGGGATTGTGAAATATCAATGGTAGAAGAGCTTTGGGCTTGCTTGATGGAGTATTTCTTTTTGTGAATGACGTTGACAAATGTATTTGGGCCCCCCTCATTTAATGGCACCTTATCTTCTAAAGTGTTCTTCATGGGTTTATGCCTGACAAATGGATTTGCACCCCCTTGCTTGTAGAGTGTTCTTTGAGGTTTATGCCCAAAACCACCGCACTTTAGGTGTACCACAATGTCGGGGTCTTCTGTGCCTCCTGGAGTCAAAAGCTTTTTATTGGACAACCATAGTTAATATGAATATCTCAATAATCTCCAGAAAAGGCATTTGGTACTCTCAGATATATGCTTTCTTGGAAAGAGGAAGAGAGTTGATCTCCTTTTTATTCCCTGAGATGGATTGTGATATATTGCATTTCTTAACCCCTACAAGATTTTTTGTGGTCCAACTGAGGCCTGTGGTTGATCTATTCAAAGGGTGGGGGCCGGTCCATTTAAGACTACAAGCAAAACCCTTCGAAGAATGCTTCCCAAGGGTCTATTTATCTGTAGCATTTCATCTTAAATAAGGCAAGACGAGGAAGGATAAAATTAGAAATGAATGCATTCGAGGTAACTGAGGAGCACCAACAGATAACAAGATGAGGAAAAGTAGGAAAGTAGACAGAGATGGTTTGGTCATGTGCAACCGAGACCAAGAACCGCGCCGGTTGTAAATATGAATTGGTAAAAGTTGAAGGGTGTAAAAAGGGCAAGAGGAAGGTCCAGAAAGGATGTGGATGGAGGTAGTTGGAAAAAACTTGATGACCTATGGTCTAACTAAAGGGATGGACCTTGATAGAGTGGAACAGCGGAACAAGATTCATGTAGCCAACCCCAATTAATTGGGATAAGGCTTAGATGACGATGATCGTTCATCTCCATGACAGAAAAAATGATTTACGAGTTAAATTGCTTAGTGTTTGCCTACCGTTGAAGTGATGCCATTTTCTCAATGCACAAAATTGAATCCTCCCTTTTTGTATGGTTGATTATCTGTTGCTAATATCTATTTTCTGTCTTGGGTTCTATACAGGAAGAGATTAGAATCCTTGAACCACGGTATTGCGAAGAGGAAAAAGGAAGAAGAACAAGGAAGTTCTAACAGCAAGAGATGGTTCTTTTGGTAGGTTCTCTCAGTTGCCTTGAAAGACTCAGTAATCCCCACCATGTGCTGATGTGGCACATGCATTCATTAGATCCAGACCATTCATCAAATGGGCCCCATGGCAAATGTACTCTAGCCCAAAAATCGGGCTGGTGGACTCTTTGGGTTTGCCCCATTTAAAATAAAAATAGGCATGCTTAGAAAAGGATAACGGGAGAACTAACTTGATGTTCATGACCAGCCCATGATTTAGTGCAATGAGCCTGATTTGTTATGGGTTACAGCCCATGATTTAGTGCAATGGGCCTGATTTGCTATGGGTTAAGGGCAGATTCATTGTGGGGCCGACTCAATGGACAACTTGGATGTCATGAACACTTATAACACAGTGGCATGCGGTATGCCTGTGCTGCATCTGTAATTGGATCTCATGACCACTAATGATGCAGTGGTATGCGTGGGGTATCATCTTACAAGAAGTCGCTATTCAATTGAGCACTTGTTCAACCTAATGAACTGAACTGTTTTTTCCTATGGAGTTGAATGGAAAATGCACTGAAAATCTCCCACATTGGATGAGCCTAACCATCTGAATGGATCACCATTAAATGTAAACTGCTGGTTGAAATAGTCAATTTCCATCGGATGAATTCGAGGATCATCTGAAAGGGGAGATATCTGGTCATGGACCATGCTGGATGGGGCTTGCCAGATCAATGGCTTAGGTTGTTGAAATGTGGGCTTCACCAGTACTGTTGCTAGGCTTTAAAAGGTGGAAATAAAGAACATTGTTTTGTTTCAGTTGAGCATCTTATCAATGCCTCCCGTAAAAAATCCCACTTTTGAGGGGTCAACCTGCATTACATGCACATGCACGCACACACCCACGTGTGCATGCATACACCCGCGCGCGTGCGCGCACGCACACACCCACCAACATGTGCATGCATGCATACACACCCACGCGCGCGCCCACACATGTATGCACACACACATACATACACCCACACATCCACCCACAATGCACACATGCCCACGCACCCCTATACATATGCATGCACACGTGCTCCTGCACCTGCCCTCACACCCACATGCACGCACCCACACATGCACACACTACTAAGCAATATTTTATTACTTGGACCAAACCTCAACCCATTAATTATTGTGGGACTCTGGCCCATTGATCAAACCCACTTTGGTCCTCTTTGGGCCAGGAAATCTGCTTAATCTAAAAGCATAAAAAATAGAAAGAATGAGGAGTTACTCTGCAATTAGCAGAGTGGTGACTGCTTTCAATCCAATTCCAAACCAGTCTGACTGCCCGTATTGGCAGGGGTTTTAAAACACTGATGCTAAGGGTATCGACCAATAACTGCCATCCTGTTCAACAGGAATATACAATGCTTGGGCCAATTTATTTATTTTTTTAACACGCACTCACACACCACACACCACACACTCACACCACAGTGGGATTTCACCACCGAACCCATGACCTTGTGTTGAAACTCTTGTGAGTCTACCACCGAGGCATGAGTAAGGACCAACTCGGGCCGAAAGGTTGTATGGTATTGTTCAAGGTTTGCCCAAGGTCCTACGATTCCATGATCCAAACAGTTGATATTATTAACCCCACTATAGCCTGCACCAGCCCATCAATGGTTAGTCAACATGTAGATAATAGAAAATACAGCAAATGTTCACATTCAGCCAAGGGCCAAATATTCTAAGCCACTGGTGTGCCATGATGAGGCCATCATATCAACAGTTTGGATTATTGGACCATGGTATCCCACTTGTACAAATTGAAAACCCAAATGCCACTACATGAACTCAGGGTCCAATCATTGTATATTTGAAACTGCAATCGAGTTCCGTGCCTAATCGCAATTTTAAATCCAAGTGTCTAACAACAGTGTTCAAAATATCGGTATCGCGTTATGTATCGCATCCTTAGGATACAAATATGTGTCGGTTATTGCATGGGATATATCATTTGTATCGAGTAATTTATCGCACTTTTTGGGAAACATTAGGAAAATTGTTGATTTTTTCAATGGAACTTCAGGGATTGTTTGAAAAGGCCTTAATACACACTTTTAAATGATAACATCTCAAGAAAGAAGTGCACCTAATAGGTTTCCTTTGTACAGGTTCTTAAGCTATGTGATGTCTGACTGAACTAATGCAACTATATTTAAATTGAATGCATACCATTTAGAGTGTATGTGATGATCATTTCATCAAACATTCTTAAATACTTCGAAATTGGTCTCAATAGACAACTGCTTGAAGGGAAATTTCGAAAAAAATAATAATATTTTAATAACTTTTTATTGTTTTTTAATTAAAAATGATTTTTATTTTTCGAAAATTGTAGATCAGCTCTCATACATGCTTGATTTCATGTTTCACATGCAACATTGCAAGTAACTTGGGAGAAATTGGGGAAATTTCAAATTTTCCCCAAATCAGACCACCTACACTCAAATTTCGAAATCAAAGCTCCAACTCCCTAATTTTTTTCCATGCAAAACATAAAGAACCAATGGATTTGTAACCATTTGACATTGATTTAACATAATTTCAATAAAAAATGGATCAGAAATTGAAAACGCTCACCGGATCAAACATGTGGGATATATTGGCACTAACTATGCATTTTGTATCGCATAGGTGGGATACAAGATATACCGTGGGATATATTGGCCAATATCGTCAATATTTAAAACATTGTGCAGTGTTCGAAATATCGATATTGCGTTACGTATCACGCCCTTGGGATACGGATACGTATTGGTTATCACATGGGACATATCGGTTGTATTGCATAATGTATCATTGTTGTTAGAAACATGGGGAAACATCAGGAAATTGGTCGAATTTTTCAATGAAACTTTAGTGATTGTTAAAAAAAGACATCAATATATACGTATAAATCAAAACATTACAAAAAACAAATGCATAATAATATGTTTTCTTTGTATGAGGTCCTGATCTATGCGTTGTCTAACTGAATTTATGCAAGTGTATTCAAAGTCTATTCATATAATTTATAAATGTAAGAAGATGTGTGGGAACACAAACAATATATTCAAAAAACAAAAGAAAAATCACTAGATCAGGTTACATACATGTTTAATTTTATGTTTGGACACAAACAGCAAAAGATTTGCAAGAAATTGGAAATTTTTTATTTTTTTTCAAATATCCGCAACTCAGCCCGTCTCCTCCAAATCTCGAAATTAAAGCTCCCAATCCATTATTGGATTTGTAACAATTTGACACTAATTTAACATGAATTACAGAAGAAAAAAAAAGGGAGATCGAAAATAAAAAAATGCTCACTGGATTGAACATGTGGGATATGTCACACTACTTGTGCATTTCGTATCACACAGGTGGGATATAAGATATATCGTGGGATATATTGGCTGATATCGTCGATATTTAAAACACTGGCCACAAGTATAATTTTTAAGTACCTGTGTATCAAAGTATTATACACATCGTATGTATCATATGTCCTCTCTCTCTCTCTCTCTCTTTTGTTTTCCATTAGGTAGGCTTGCTGTTGAAGGAGATGAACCATTTCATGCCAACAGCACATGAACAGGATTGGACCATGAAGCCATCACTGCCGTACATGGATGAGTAGATTATCCGAAAATTATCATCACGCTTCGGTTGGATTTGGCTCTCCCACATGGGAATGCCCATATAAGCTTAATCCATCTGTCAACGCATTTGGGGTGAATGGTAACATTAGTAAAACGAATGTTGGAATGGCTACCAGAGAGATGCATTATCAGGCATTGCGAAAGAATGCATCTTGCATGTGGAATGAGAATGGGCAGTTGCCTTTTATGCACTTTTAGCCTAATGCTGTTTGAGGGAGTCACCCTTCATGTCCATTCGGGATACATAAAAGTCTGCAACTGGCTAAAGTAGAGCAGTTCCAATTTATTAGACCTGGGATTATGGGTAGTATCTGTGTATTGACAGGTGAGATTTTCTAATTTTGACCTAGGCTGCCCATTGGTGCAAAAATCTTGTTGAAAGGATGATCTTAATTCTCTGAGCATTGCTTGTTTTGGTTACAAGCATCTGTTTTGCAGGGGCCACTAATGGGATGGTTAGGCATCATCAGCCCAAAGTTCTTTAGAATCAGACATGACACGAGGTGGGTGGAGCACATTGAATCTGATGTTTCCACATGACAATTAGATTAGATTTTATTTTATTTTTTTCCCTTTGCCAAGTACAGTCCATTTCTCATGCTATTGATCAGATGGTTACTATCATTCTATCAGTGTGACTTTTGCACCATGGCTTGCCTATAGGGATTTGAAAAGAAAAAAAAAAAGGGGAGGGGGGGTGGGTGTGCGTTGGTTCCAAATCAATGTTATGATGTCTGATATGTCATGTATGTATACATATTTAGATGGCAGATGGTTATTAAACATTTCACTGGAGTCTGGATGGGCCAAACAGGACACCTAAAGCAAGCCCCACTGGAACCACTGTTTTAAAAAGGTGACCAGGCTGGGCTATTTTTGTGGGTGGTCTGGTCCAAACACGTCCAAAACTGGTGTGGATAGTCTGGCTGAGTAGATTGTTGATAAACAGGCACTAAAGGAGTTTAAATGTTGGATGTAAGTAACTCAAATTGTGAGCCTGGATTAGACAGATTTTAAGTAGAAAATTTATACTTAATTACTTGGTTTATCAGATTTATGGAAATTTAATGGACTGAGTAGGATGAAAAATGGCCAATGGTCTTATCAGCAAACAAGGGTGCATAGATCCAAGTGTAGATTGATTTTACCAGCCCTTTTTTTTTTTTTTTTTGTGCTGCTACATTTCTACATTGGGTCCCACAATATGGACGTCTTGAGTTTTATGTTTGTCACTTTTAAAACCACTGGAGTGCCCGAGTATCAACTATCACACTCAACCAGAGTATCAGAGGCCGTGGATTGATGGCTCCTAGCCTAGGAGCTATCTGGGGGGTCCATGCAACAAAATGCTGTGCGGCCTTCCACATCTGTGCGACATCCATTCCCTCCAGTCATGTTAGGATGTGAGCGGAGTGCCTGCGTATCAATGATCACACAACTATATCAGAGACCGTGGATTGATGGCTCTCGCATGGGTGACTATTTGGGGAATCCATGCAACAAAAATCTGTGGGGCCCACCAAATCTGACATCCATTCCCTCCAGAGGCGCCAGCTTTTGGTAGGATGCGAGCCCAAAAAATCAGGCAGATCCGAAACTTGAGTGGGGGGATGCACACCAACCGCGTAAACCTCGTGGCTAGAGCTGAAAACGAGTCTTCCTGAATCGACTCATTTGAGCTCGTTCCGACTCGACTCACAAAAAAGATTAGGATCAGGCCGAGTGCCAATAACTGTAGCTCAAATAAAATTGAGTCGAGTTTGAGCTTGGTCAAGCTGGAATCAACTCATCTCGAAATAGAGCTCGAACCCGACTCGCTCGAAATATTATATAATAATAATAATAAAAGAATAAAACTTAAAAGTAAAAACCCTAAACCCTTTCACTTTCCCCTCTGACCCTACTTGAGCTGAGTGCAAGTGAGCAACAATCCTACAGACCCCGCCACCCAACGAGCCGAGCGGTCTGAGCAGGCTAACAACTGCGACCCCACCTCTCTCTCTCTCTCTCTCTCTCTCTCTCTCTCTCTCTCTCTACTCTCCTTCAAGCTGGGTAATAATATATCTGGTTTTTTTTTTTCCTTTCATGATGCAATTGAGTTGGGTCAGGGTTGTGTCGGGTTGGGTTGCGTCGGGGTTGAGTCAACATCGAGTTGGGTTAGGGTTGGGTTGCGTTGGGTTGCGTCGAGTTGGGTTAGGGTTAGGGTGTGGGTTGGGTTGCGTCGGGTTGGTTCAAGGTGGGGTTGGGTTGCTTCTTAATTTATTCTTGATTACTTCAATAGTTGAATTTCAATAGATGGATAGTAAACTTATGCGGACTTGTATAATATATGATTCTTGACTTCAAGTTATTGAATTTGAGATTGCTTGAGGAATTCTAAACTTGTGTATACTTGTATTTGATTACTTCAATTTGATATATGTTTAATTCAAATATTCAACTATAAATCATATATTAAATATATGATTTATAGTTGCATACTTCAATTAAACACAAATTAATTAGTTTTAGAGCGACTTTCCTTGACACTTGACACACTTAATAGATGAATTTAATAATCTACCTACCCATTTAAGAATTTATATACAATAAATTGTATTCAAATCAATTATTAATTAATTATATATATATGAATTCTTAAATTGTCCAAGTTGGACAGTTCGGTAATATATCATGTACCTTAATGTTATAAATCACATATTACAATCACACCTTCCAACTTCATATGTTTTATACGTATTTTCTTATTTTCATATTTAAATGTGGCTAGTGAGGATGTCCTTAATACTCCTAGTGCTAGTGCATCTGGCACATCCCCTCTAATTGTTGATGTTAAACAAGATGAGAGAAACTTAAATTCAGGTACATTGAATAAAGGAAAAAAAAAAGCAGTTTGGGATGATTTTGAAGAGGTTGAAATAAAAGAATGTTCGAACCGTATTATGAATGTTAGATGTAAACATTGAAGTCAACATTCGCAAAGCATTCTGGGGAATCAACTTTACATTATCGTAGACATATTATTAATTGTGCAAAAAATCCAAAAATCCCACGTTCAGGCCAACAATTGCTTTCATTTGCCTCATTTGGAGGAAACGACTCCGACATGCAAGCTAATCTCATCACTCATAAATTTGAAAAAGACAAACTGAAAGAGTAATTTGCAAGAATAGTTATTGTTAAAGAGAAACCATTTAGATTTATAGAGAGCAAAGTTTTTAACGAATATAGCAAATACTTGAATCTAAAATTTGAGAAGTGTTTGCGGGTCATGGTCTAAAGAGAATGCGTGAAGATGTATATGAATGAGAAGATAAAGATGAAAGCCATTATGTCATCAGTCTCACGTATAAGTCTTACTTCAGACTTGTGGACGACATCGTACGAAAGGAAGGGGTGCATGTCGCTAACTGTACACTATGTGGATGCAAATTGGAATCTACGTAAGACAATTTTAAACTTTTGTTGCCTTCCTTCCCCTCATACCGGTTTGGTTACTTTAGACTGCATATACAATTGTCTTTAGGAGTGGGACATCGAAAGTAGGATATCTTCAATCATGCTAGACAATGCATCTACAAATGATAATGTGATTTTTTTATTTTTTTTATTTTTTTACAGAGCCAATTCAAGACGATGAGGAATCTTTATTTTGGGGGAAACATTTTCCAAGTGAAATATTGTTCTGAATCTAATTATGTAAGAGTGGCTAAAAATAATTGACCACGATTGAGAACATAAGATAGCATGAAGTATATACGGAGGCCACCATTAAGACTTGTGGAATGACATACTTACGTTTAAATGTTGGAACTAAAAAAACATTGAAGTTAGATGTGTGCACCCATTAGAATTCAACATATGAAATGTTGGATATGACAGTTAAGTTGAAAATTGTACTCTTATAATTTGCAGTTTGTAAAAAAGCATATGCTTGGTTACCTAGTGAAGATGATTGGAGAAGAGCTGAAGATATTCGTAGTTTTCTTCGAGTTTACTATGACTACACGAAGTTATTTTCTAAAAATAAATATCCAATGGCAACTCCGTTTCTTCCAAAGCTTTAAAAGATTAAGGATGCTATTCAGAAAAGTGTCATAACAGGTTCAGATTATATTCAGAATATGACACTAAGCATGCAAGTGAAATTTGAAAAGTATTGAAGCGAATGTCACCAATTGATGGCTTTAGCTATTGTACTTGATCTTCGTTATAAAATGGAACTGGTTAGTTACATTTATAAGAAGATTTATCTGTTTGACAAGGCAGCAGTTGAAACATCTAATGTACATATGGCAATTGAAGAATTGTACTCTTCTTATGTGGGTAATTCTACCAGAAATCAGGATACAACTTATGCATGAACGTGGTTCCAGTTCATCTATAGGCGATGACGATTTTCTCGATGAGTACTTTTCAGCCTTAGAACAAGATAGAACGAGTCAGCAAACAAATGAGTCAGAATTAGATATATATTTCAAGGAGCCAGTTATAGAGGTCTCCAGCCAAGAGTTTAGCATTTTAGATTGGTGGAAGACTAGATCTCGTGAAGGAAAATACCTTGCACTATCGTTGATGGCTCGAGATATTTTATCAATTCTTATAATAACAGTGACATCAGAGTCTGCATTTAGCACCGGTAGTAAGGTGGTAAATAAGAATAGAAGCTCTCCTTCACCTGAAACAATTGAATCGCTCGTTCGTATACAAGATTGGTTGCGTCCAGTTTGGGGTGGCAGTTTATGAAGATAATGATGAGAGGACGAGACTGACACTGCACCTTCATATGGTTAAAGTTTAAACATTGTTTTAAATATTTTGCATATCTTAATCTTATTACTTACTTCGTAAGACTTTAATTTTTGTTTTTTAAAGTAGAGTACTTGACATTGACATGGAAATTTTAAATGTACTATAATTTATTTTTGGAAAATTATATTGATTTCATGACTTCCACTAAAAATGTTATTCTTTATTGACAAAAGTCTTTGTGCAGAAATATCGCAAAACCATGTTTTAATACCTCACAGGAAGTACGAATTCTATTCTAGGTTTTCTTAGACTCATATAAGAAAACTCACCCCTTCCACACCAAATTCAACTAGTTACAAAAATATCATAACAAACTTATTATAATAGATGAAGATTCAAAAATAGAGAGAGTGCAACAAATTTGTAAGAAAGAAGAAGTGGAAAATGCCATATTAAAAGCTCTGGAAAAAGAACAACTGAAACTTGTCTTGAAGATAAATAGGAAAGAGGTGAAGGCATCTAGATATCAATGTTTTCCAAAACAACATGACGCTGAAGCAAGACCAAGCATGGAAACAAAGAAGAGCCACAAAACATTAAAGTTTCTGTCTAGGCTCTCTTCATTTTATAAGACGTTGGGAACTCCTTATAAATCGGCTCATAAAGAAGGATTGAAAAAGTTAGCTACATCTATACAGGAACATGATGGTGAATTTCACCACTTTCTGATTAAGAAGAAGTAAACAATTACCTAGGAGAAGATAACACATCTTGGTTTGCAAACATATTTCCTATTGCTGATGCAACAAAAAACGCATCAAGTGGATGGGATGATGAAAGCAATGTTGATGAATTGGGTTCAAATGAAGGTGATAACTCTCTTATCCACCGTCCGGAAAGGTGTTTCTCATATGGACCATATTAACAAGATGTCGATGAATTTTGAGTAAATTTATGATTTTCTAGTAACATTCTCGTATCATTATTTGGTAGCTTGTATTAACTTGTTATGCACCGCTATTCCACTTGTCTTAGTTCTAACAATCTTGATTTTTTATCATTTTAATTATTTTCTAATAATTTGTAAAATAATATTAACTCGACTCAACTCAAATAGCTCTCTCGACCCGACTCCATCCCAGCTCGACTCGATTCGAACCAGCAAGCTGAGTTGAGCTACAGGGGTGAGCTCGAGCTTTGGCCATGGTGCAGTTGAGTTGAGCCGAGCTTAGCCTAGCTCGACTCGAACTTGGCTCGTGTACAACTCATACTTGTAGCCCACAAAAGTTTGGTCCGGATAGGGGCTGGGTAGGGCCCACCGTGATGTATGGGTTTTATACACACTGTCAATCCATATTTTCAGATCATTTTAGGACTTATTCCGAAAAATGAGGTAGATCCAAGGCTCAAGTGGACCACACCACAGTAAGCAACGGTGATAATGATGGCCACTGTTAAAACCATCCTAGGGTCCAACGTGATTTTTGTTTGCCATCTAACCATTTCATAAGGTTACAGGTTACAAATACCTGGATGCAGGGCGAACAAAAATGTCAGATTGATCCAAAACTTCTCTGACCCCTAACATGTTTTTAATGGGGGCTCATACTCTGGAAAAATGAATGAACAGTTTAGATAAAATAAAACCCATACATCACGGTGAGCCCCACAGAGACCCTGCCTAGACTCCTGCAGGGGGCAGGACGCAATCTGCTTCCAGCAGTCTTGGCCATCTCAGTGCGGTCATAAGTAGCCGCTGGGAGTCAGGTGCGCAACATCCAATCTCTCCCTTAGATGGGACACTATCTAGAGCTTCCGACCACCTCTCTCTTTCTACTGAGGAAGAAGGATGGTCACTCAAAACTGCCAAATTTGGTGGGTCAGACCTGCGCACAGAAGTTAGGTGGGGCCCACCATGATGTTTGCAAGAAATCCACTCCAACCATCCGTGTTTATGGATCATGTTAAGACATGAACCCTAAAATGAGAATAATCTAAAACAACTCAAGTTGGCCGCACGACCAGAAAAAGTAAGCAAGGAAATGCCAACCCAACCAAATGAGACCTCCCAACGATCCACCCTTATGTTGTTCATAAGGTCATTCCTACTGAGATGAACTGAAAACACAAATATTAGCTATGGCCCCATGAATGTAACTGTTTCCTGTCGTGCGGCCCACTTTGTGTTTTGAATCTGCCTCATTTATGGGCTAATGTCCTAACATTATCCCGAGAAATGGTTGGAGAGGGTGGATTTCTCACAAACATCACAGCATGCTCCACCCAACTTCATCTGAAAAGGTTTCGCAAGCAAACCACATCCCCGAAGAGGTAGGCCACTCTATGCTAAGCGGGTTTCATGCAGACCAAGGACCTGGTGGCGGACGGTTCTATTCCCATCTGGTCGGACCAGAACGGTGCTTGTTTTTAAAACAAAAACTGGAACAGGAACGACGATGAGCCTATATAAACTTCTATTGAGATGGTAATTGTAGTAAAAACTCCAATTCATCTCAGAGTCAGCAATTAATTTTCTTCTCATCTTTCCTCACGGCTTCTCCGAGCCAGGCCCCATTTGAGTCCCATTTGCTTTAAACACCCACTCCATACCACCTGATGGGTGGCCCAACTTGATTCGACCTGATGGAAAGGACAGGATACCTGTATGAAACACACCATGATGCTTAGAACATGCCTTCTTTCGTTATAAAATATTTCAATGGACGGTTGAGGAAATGAACAAAACATATGGCATCGTGTTAATACCTTGGAATCCTCCCACACCTCATTGCAAAAGTGGAACGAATACAATCAAACCAGTTCCTCCATCCAAACTGGCAAGAGATTCTTATTTACAGACATTATTGTTATCATCATCATAAATCACCATTGAAGTTGCAACAAAACTGCAACTTCAATCCAGATCCCACATTTGCCTGCCCCAGTGGGTCCAGTGGATCGCCAAACTCAATCCACCCTCATCCATTTTCAGTGGGGTTTTTTTGAGAGGTTCAAAATACTAACTTGTATTATAACATGAGAACTCAACAAAAAACAAGTCATCCAAACACACCATTTCTTTCCTTGCTGCAGACATTACTATCCCTTTGATTTTTTTATTATTTTTTTTTGAAACTATGAAAATCTACAACACCAGAGAGAGAGAGAGAGAGATCTGAAGAGATCTGAAGGAGCTCTTTTAGTGTCACATGCCCCACTCATCACTGCTGCTGTTTGGATTCATAGGCAAGGATTCTTTGCTCCAGCTGCACCATTGTCAAAATTCATAAGAATCAGTACGGGCTTACATGTAGAACCGATCACCTACAACCAGTTGTAGGTTAATTTACAACTGAACAGCTATAGTGGCTGAACCTAATAAGATTAGCCAGGCAGCAGGAAAAAAGGAACCTTTCAAAGGGCAGCCCTCTTGAAAAATACACAGTACTTTTAAGGGAAAAACTGGAGACGAAGTTCTGAAGGCATTAAAAAATTGGGTAGCAGCATGCAACCATTTCTCAAATAAATAAATAAAAATTTCCGCTCTCTTGTTTGAAAAGAAAGAACAGGGAAAAGCACAGCACATGGCCTGACCCAACAATTAGGAAGGTGCACTCATCATGTGAACCACATGGGCACAGTGAAAAATGAAAACAGACCTTCAGCATTATTTTCATTTTTTATCTCATACACATGCTGCCAACTCACGAGTGGACTGGCCTGATTTTATGGACCCCAACTGATGAATGGCCTTTAGATCAAACAAAAAGGTGCCACGCAATGCCAATCATGACATATCTCTTCACCAATCACATGCCATGCAATCACGACATCCGAGCTCAGGGGGAAAAGGCAGGCTAGATTAAAATGTACACAGATAACATGTGGTGTGTGTAAATTTTCATCATCAATGTCCCTCACTTGGTCATTTTTATCAAATTGTTTTGATACATGTAAAGTTTCGACCATACCCTAAGCTTTGCAACCAGAACCTTTTCTAGTACTGAAAAGGTGTATTGCCCAGCCCATTATGAACGGTGACAAAACTCATCTAGGCTTTTTCTCACAGAGGAAACTATCGGTAGATTTTAAATTTTCGAGGTTCATATCAGGATATTTTCAGAAAATCTCTGCCCAAATAAAAATATTAAGGCCCTGTTTGGTACATGCCTAGAAATGAGTTAATCTCATTTTTGTTAATAATAATTGTGCATTAGAGATCTCAATCTCTAATTAACTCATTTTAGGCGTCTACCCAAACAGAGCCTAAAAGAACTATAAGATAATGAAAACCTAAGCTTATGAGGAGAGAGACCCTAGGTGGGGCTGCGTTGGAGTTGCCATTTTTCATAAACAGGCATGAAAATTAGAGTTTGTGTGATTCACAAGAGCTTTGCCAAGCACGTGTGTGCAATAAAGCTGGCATGTGCAACCATGGCACCTGCATGCGAGATCTAATCCATCCATCATAGGCCCGACAGCATGCGGGCCCTGATACTGGAAACATGTGGATAGATCAGAAAACTTCAGTCAACTTTTCCATAATAGCCATACATCCGTTTTGCAAACTGTGGCCCACCTGACCAGTGAATCAACTTGAATTTGGGACTAGGGTATGGTGGTGCCATTCTGATGTAGGGATTGGATCTCAGACATATCTTGCCATGCTGGCACAAGTGTGGCATGTACAGGCCCTTTATTGCATATGCGTGTGGGGTTAGCAAAATGCTATTCACAAAAAGGCTAGAATGTGGTGATAAAAACGGTGAGACATCCATGCATAAATGGATAGCAACACATTGTACAAATAACGAGCCCTGCTGTGACCTAAGGATTGGATGTTTGTGTGCGCGCGCACAGGAGATCATGTAGGGGGGTACCATGTGCAGGAGATCATGGGTGTAAAGGAGATCATGTAGCCCTTGGCAGATATGCCCGGTGATTTATAAAAGAAAGAACCAATATGAAAACTGTGACACTTAGATAAACCAGAAGGCTATATATATATATATATATATATATAAACTCTGTCATGGATTACTGTGAAGCTGATATGGGTCAATGTTTTCTATGTTTTAGGCTCCTTTCTAATAAAATTATTACCTCTATTTTTTTTTTTTATATAAAAAAAGTAAGTATAATACTATTATATTGATACACCAGAAACAAAATGATAGTGGATGGTTGAATATCTTGAATGAATATAAAAATTTATTAGCATGTCCCTTTAAACAGTCAACATAATCATATAAAGCTACACAATGAACTAAAGTTTCAAAAGAACTCATGAAAATGGAGAAGTTACTCAGACAAGTCAGCAGGGTGAGGGAAAGATCTGGTGCAGATATGCTTATACTTACAAATGAATGCAGCTAAAGAACTGAGATGAGCCATTGTACATTTTGAATTACCTGAACCATGGTCTCGAATTTACTACGCAGATGACAATATTCATGCTTGACCATATTCAACGAGCGCGCACACCTTTTGCCAAAAAAAAAAAAAAATACATACATCCTTTCAGTGAAAGAAAATGACTTGTGACAAAATAGATATATGAGCAAAAGGATAGAACCAAATGAATAAAACAATTTTTTTTAAAGAGGAAAATTTAAATAACATCATACACCAAGATAGCTCTGCAACAAAAAGAGTAGGGAAAAAAGCTAAACATATTCATCAGCTTGGAATGAAGATCTTTTCACCCTGTACTTCATAAACATCAAATACCAATATTTGTCGGTTGCAATAGATGTGAGTCTAAAATGCTAAGGGTCTCAAAAGTAATGGTACTCTTTTAAAAAACAGAAAATATTTAGAGTGATATCTTTCCTTATCAAAATACTAAAGAGTTCAAATATTTCATTGGATATAAATAGGATTGATTATTTCAGTGTCTCGATAAATGAGATCACATGAATTTCAAATCTGTTCCATGTGACCCTTAAGATTAGAGGTGGGCATCGAGTCGAGTCGGACCGGATTGGGTCCAACTCGAATTGGTCCAAGACTTTCAATACGTGATCCGAACTGGATCCGATCCGGGACCGAGTCCAGGTCCTCCGAGTCGATCCAATCCGGTGCAGTACTGGCCTAACCCGAACCGAGTCCAACTCGGTCAGGGAAACCGAGTCGGATCAGGTTGGGTACGGTTTAGATCAAATTTTCTTTTTTTTTTTTTACAGTGTGGACCACTTGATCTTTAAATCTGTCTTATTTTTCGGCTAATGCCTTAAGACGAGCCCGCCAAATGGATGGACGGTTTGGATATAACACATACCTTATGATGGGACCCACGTAACTTGCTTACATCAGTACAAAAGCATGTACACAGTACACCCGCCGCCACCAGTTCACTTCTCGTTCAAAATTGGGTGACGTTACGGGTTACCCTCCATTCAAATATTAATAATCATTTTTGGGCCCACCGAGTGTGGTTCACAAATCCAGACCATCCACTATGTGTGTCCCACTTGAATGGCGGGTCATACCAAGTTTCAGATGCATCCAAGTTTTATGTGGGCTCCACCATGTGATTTTATGTGTTTTAGGAATGTCTTCACATGATTGTATATGGTATGGCCCACCTAAGTTTCGTATACAGCTGATTTTTGAGATATCCCATAAATTAAAGGGAACCCATCAAATGCACGGTGTTGATGTTAGACACGCATCATGGTGGGGCCCACACAGCTCGACCTCGGGGAAAGTTCCCATGAGCTTGACTGCGACTGATTGGTTACTCCCCTGGCAGCCTGGCAAGCTCGGTGATCAATGCACCTCGAGCCATGCGCTGCCTGAGAGGAGAGGCCTAATTCGTTACTCCCCTGCCACACTGGTAGTTAGTGCTCCGTGGACCACATCATGACATATTTATTTCATCCGTGCCGTCCATCTATTTTTCTAGATCATTTTATAGTATTAAAAAAGAAAAAGAAAAAAGAAGAGGTATATCCTAATCTCAAGTGGACAACATTACAGGAAACAATGTTGAATGAATATTGTGCAGATCGGATCGGTCCGGATTGGTCACTAATCCGAACTCGACTCGATGTACAGTCGGATTTGGGTGTGCCTACTCAATCCGACCCGATCCAGGCCGTCGGTTCGGTTCGAATCGAGTCAGATCCACCGGATCGAGTCAGATATGCCCAGCTCTACTTATGATGCAAGAACATTACCCAAGGTTGCAAAATCTGATTATGCATATGGTTATATTATCTTTCCTTAATTCATTAAGGATATGCTGGAACCTTCTGGAGAAGTCTGGCAATCACAATATAATTACTTTAAGCCAATGACACTCAAATTCTTCGAACTTTACTCAGATTCTTCAGAGTTTAATTGTAACTGCAGATCTACCTGGGTTTTTAGCTCTTATACAATACCAGGACATTTTGAAGACATAAGCTGACTAAATTGAGCTACAAGACCAACTAGGAAACAACGTCCAGGAAATATTGTTACATGATTATTCTTTTGAGTTGTAACTGATTCTTGGCATACCCATAAAGACAAAATTAAAAGGAACCATTGAAAATGAATATAACATGGAAGCCGACCCATTTACAACCCTAATTAATTCTTTAAGAGTTGGATTTCATGGGTATAAAAATAAGGAAAATGAAGTAACAATCAAATAAGAATTAGAGGATGCAGGAAAGGGGAGATGCGGTGAGTCTTATGCTGGAAACTTATACAGTTTTTGTTGATCTGATAGGGCTACTGAGTTGCAGGTTCTCTCGCAAGGCTGAGGTCAGACTTCAGAAATGAGAACAAACAAATCCTCTCTAGCAGCAGTTATTGGAGCCGTTTCTCCAAACCCAAAAAGGTTGGGGCATTCTCATTAGCCAGTATGCTTATGGGTGAATTCAAGAGCTCTTGAATCCTTTAACCTTACCTTTTTTGTTAATCTCTCCTTTTTTACAGGGACTTTAGGAGGGCTTTTGCATATTCTAGAGAGAGAAAGGGGACACTAGCCAAAGATCCTTTTGCAACAGATGGAGGGCCCCCTTCATAGATTTTTAAGGTAATCTGTTGGCAATATATGAGAACTTTGGGGGCTTTTGGGATATGAGACACATGGCAATCGCCAACAGGTTTTAGAGGGCATCATAATATTGAATTAGTTAGGAAAACAAGCTAAGGCTTAAAAGGGCACAAATCCCAAAAAAACAAAGCTACTAGCCTTATCCCAATTAATTGGGGTCAGCTACATGAATCCTGCTCCACCATTCCACTCAATTAAGGGCGAGACCTTCGGTTAGATCACTTGCCCTTTTTGGGCCTTCAACTTTTACCCACTAACTCCTTTTAAGCGGCACAGTTCTTAGTCTCCACTGCACATGACTAAACCATCTAAAGTCTCCCGTCCCTCATCTTATTACCTATTGGTGCTACTAAGCTCCCTTGAATGCCTTCATTTCAATTCTTTCCTACCTCGTCTTGCTACTCATCTATCTCAACATCCTCATTTCAGCTACACATCCTTCAACTTTTACCCACTAACTCCTTTTAAGCGGCACAGTTCTTGGTCTCCACTGCACATGACCAAACCATCTAAAGTCTCCTGTCCCTCATCTTATTACCTATTGGTGCTACTAAGTTCCCTTGAATGCCTTCATTTCAATTCTTTCCTACCTCGTCTTGCTACTCATCTATCTCAACATCCTCATTTCAGCTACACATCCTATAAACACGTTCTTTAACTGCCCAACATTCTGTCCCATAAAAGCATGGTTGGTCTTATAGCTATCCTATAAGATTTCCCTTTCAGTTTGAGTGGTACGTGACAATCAGATAACCAATCCTTTATGTGTGTCTACACAGGCACGTTCTAACAATGATCCACGTATCTGAGACCCAAGCTGATAACTGGTAATGATGCCTGTAAACAATTACTGTCTTAGATTATACTAACGAAAAAAGACAACTGTCAACAACGAAAGAATTCCCAATGAACATGTTGATGCAAATTAAGCACCTCTCTCACAAGGCCAAGCAATATATTTAAATATATTGAAATTTTGAAATGGTTTTAAAAAAAAAAAAAAAACCCTAGTCCTGAACAAGATCCCAACAAGGTTGAAATTAATGACTGTTCATCCAAATCCAGTCCTCTGTAGACTCGACAGGACATTACTAGTTTAGTACACAGAAATTTGCAGCACTTTTAGCAATTAAGAGGAGAAAGGCCTAACAAGCACAACTCATGACTTGCAAACCACACCTCAAATTTGCATAAAAGAGGAAATTTCGAAAGAAAAATAACAAAGAACAACAAGATATATGATGCAAAGAAGCATGTATGAAATCTCATACGGAGATGTTGAAAAGGGACATTGGCCAATGATGATTTTGATGTTATCAACATGACTTTAGAAAGAACTGACAAGAAGATTGTAATGACAAAAGACAGATTCAAAACAGCAGCCATTGTGATAGTGGAGAAAGGTATCAATGTAACAGCCAGCTTTAAGATGTGGTCCACATGAGATTGATGGACAGGGACCAGCTTGTGGTGAGAGGCACTGAAATCTGGATGGTTTAGCTAGTCCCATTAGATAGTCTAGAGATGTCAACTATGATACAAGGGCTTGCAATGAAATTGTCTGCATCTACAAATGCACATTAACTACACAAATTAGTTAGCTATGTTCCTTACACACGACAAGTGCTTGCAATGAAATTGTCTGCAATTAAAAATACACGTTAACTACACAAATCAGTTGGCTTGTTCCTTGCACATGGCAGTCCACGTAAATGTATAGGAAATTAAAGAGGAAAATCACAAATTAGTGCAACAGCATCCAAGTATTAGATTCCATATTCAGTTGTATGCATTTGATATTGGATATTTAGCTATTACCATCAAAAGATACGTATGATAGAAGTTGTAGACAACATATTAATATCATGATACATATAAGATTCCTTACCCATCTCTGTTGTTGTCCTCACAAAATTGACGGAACTCAATGCAAGCAAGTTTTACATGATGAGCACCCACACTGCAACACCAGAAAAGAAGATAAGGAAAACGGAAAGCTGATTCAATGATTTTGAGAGTTCGAGCGAGAGAGCTCGAGTTCTCAAGTGCGAGAAAGCATATCACTAATCACAGTAAAATCATGACAATATGCTAGAAAAAATGCAACTCAAAAATAGCATCAGAAAATACTTGTCCTCTATCTGTTATCAGGCTTGCAAAGAACTGACAATATAGTAAATACCCTAGAATAATGCAACTTAAAAATAGCGAATACCCTTTTCTTCCTCTTACAAGACCGACAGGTCAATTTGATATAAGAAGATATCCAGGGATTCAAAGTTTCCTTGAGAATCAGTTGGATGAATGGAATCATCAAGGAGTGGAAACAAAGCCTTTCTAGGAAATGGAATCTCTGAAAGAGATTTGTTTTGCCGTGTTTAGTTGATGGGATTGTGATTCCATGGAATCATGAATTTATGCTTGGATTCAAGAGGAAAGAGACAGCAATTGGGACCTACCAAAATGAAGAGGAAAAAAAGGGGGGGGAGGACCATTATGAGGAAAGTGCGTTTCGCAGTACTTCCACGCACTCAAACGTGAAAAATTGACCAGGCTCATTGAAACAGATTCCATAAATTATTATTTTCATGAAGCCAAACAACCACAATGGAAAAGTCTAAAAGCAGGTTTCCTAGAGAAATTGATCGATCATCAACATCTTCTCTGCAATGTTTTTCTTTACTTTCTTTCGCTCCAAATTTTGTTTGAAAAGGACAAAAAGGCAAAGATGAGAAAATCTACGAAAAAAACAAGACAAAAATAAAATAAAATCCAAAGATATGATCAAAACGCAAGCAACCGGCTTAAGAATCAAAGCCCATGCAATCACGTCCAGTTTAGCCTTCCTAAACATCTCACCGTGGCAATGACAACAATTGCAGAAATGTCTGTCATTGTGCTCAAGCCAGATGACAAACTGATGAAAAAGAGCGACACCACAGAACCCATGCTTCATTTCCCTCCACGCCAGGCTAAGAAGAAATGACACAACTGAAGGCAGCATCCACATCCAAGCATCTTGATCAATAAACACAGGGACATAAAGCAACAAGAGTTCAGTCAACACACCATGTCCCCCAACTCCTCATCCATCAAATTCTTTCAGCAAGGAAAATCCCAAACCACCTAGCCTCCTGAAAGTGAGAAACCTTGAGAGATGGAAATTTTCTTCTTCTTCTTCTTTTTTGAGCAATAAAGAGAAAAGTTCTATTAAAAGAAAAGGCCAAGCCAGATGGAAATCTTCTTCCTAGAGCAACAGGTGCCAAAATAAGGATAGATGCATGAAAACATCCTCCTAGAAATGAATCCAAGAAGCACCACTCAGTGACTATTGTTGCCTTTACTAACAAGTTCACCAACCCTCACCCCACTTCAAAAGATGAAACTTATGCTCATCTTCCAAACTCTCAAAAGAAAATCTCAATATCCCCTTCCTATTTGCTAAAGACACCAGCCAACAATGAAAGTGGACATGTAATATAGAGGCATGTTGGACACGGATGCCTTAATCAAGGTGGTTCTATCTCTAGTCAACAAAAACATGCTCTTCCAGCCAGAGAGCTTTCTGTCAATCCTCTAAACAATCTTATCCCATAAATACTAAACGAGCTTGCCGATGCATATTGGAAAACTTCCACAAGGCTCTCAACACCATCCAATGTTAACCTTATACCAAACATCTCGCTTTTGTGGATATTGATTCCAAGACTTGAGACCACTCAAAGCAACCAATAATTCCCAACAAATCATCGACCTGGTCATCCTCAGAATCACAAAACAGGAGCTTGTCATCTGCAAACTAAAGGCCCTAATCACACACAAATCATAATGTTATACCAGACCATTTGTCACCTTGACACGGACTAGGCCCTAATCACACAAATCAAGCATGATTTGGTGGATTATGTTACCATTTTGTATTGTGCATATTAGTATGACTCTTTTTTTCCTTTTCTTTTCTAATAAACCAGTTCACCCCGTATGGTGTAACGGTGTGAACCGATACGATTACGGTACAGCCTATTCTAACCCTTTTTTAAAACCATGGCAACAGTCTTGCGACCCATCCAGCCTACAAACAATAATTCCACAAATCCTTCACTTGCTTTAAATAAAAATTAAAAAAATAAATAAATAAATAAATAATCCTTCCTAAAGCTGCATGAGCTCAAATTGGAAAGGGGATCAAACCTAGTGGTCATCCTCCTTAAGCTTCAAGGATAATAAGGCAGTGGTCAGCAACCAGATGTGGTTAACCACGTTGTACCACAAGCAGAAATACATCCATCCATTCAATCATAACCAAAAAGTGGTCCCACTTGGACATTGCCATACACTCTTGACCATTATACAAGTAAATAACACATCTATTAGAGGAAGATCAACCAACTCATTTCTGTTCAACCAATCACCCCCAATACACCACTGTTCCTATTCCCTATTTCTCACATTATCCAGCTCAAGCCAGAAGTTCTGACTGGAATGATCGAGTTCATTAGACGCATTCTTCATGAGAAGTACACAACGAACTCCAGTCCCCTTTAATCCAAACACCCAAGTTCCAAATAACAACAACATTGCATGCAGCCCCACCTCCAAGGCCATCCAATCCTTATTTCTCCCTACCCATAAAGAATCTACCACCCTCCAAATAGCCTGATTTTGAGTTTCCTCGAGTGCCATTAGATGCACCATTCAATGACAATATAGCTTTCTGTTATGGGTCTTTTCAGAGGGCATCCCAACCCCCTTAACATTCCAATAGAGGGTTTCCATGACAAACAAGCACTGTTTCCCTTCCCCTTCAATCTCCCTAATTGTTCCACTCCCATTATCATAGCGAGTTACCAACCCAGATAGCTCACGACTACCTTTCAGAGTTTTCTTCTCTTGGGGAAGTTTAGGCCAACTTCTATGCACGAATATCCGCCACTGATTTGAATAATGCTATAAAGTCCTCATGGACCCTAAAGGAGACTCTTACAAGTTTCCCCATGTGGCCCTTGTCGTCTTTGATCCAATGCACCCAATGAGCCATGCAAACTTTGCCAACACTTCCCCATCAGTTGGAAATTGGAACTTAGAATAAAGAGAAAGGTTCTCCAAAAGGCGTAATCTCCTATTTAGGAAAATGGACACACAAGGGTCACCCTTCCTCTCCTCCATCACAAAACTATCATCATCATCATCATCATCTAAGCCGGATCTCAGTTCATTAGAGTCGGCACATGAACATGTTCCACCATTCCACTCTATCAAGAGCTACAACTTCAGTAAGACCATAGGTCATCAAGTTTGTTCTTACTATCTCCACCCAAGTCCTTTTGGGCCTTCCCCTAACCCTTTAGAGCCTTTAATGTGAACAACATCATCTAAGCCTTCATCAGAAAACCATCATCCACCAAAACCCTTTCCACAATCTAAAGGAGGTTTCCAAAGAAACCCTCATGAGTCGTGACAAACCATCTTCAACTTTTTTTTTCTTGAAAGATAACCCATCTTCAAAAATTTTACCCCATTCATACCTCCCTTCCAAAGTATCATCACTATTCTCCTTGCTGGTTTAGCCTTCCTTTAGTCTGGAGGCAGACCACAACCTTCTTGAAGAGCTTCATATAAGGATTTCCATCTCAATGATAAGGTGCCCTCCACGCAGCCTTATTGTGGGTGAATGACCACTGTGACCGGCATCACTCTGATATGGTTGATTCCTAGTGGCCAAAAGGATCTGGTTCACTTATCTTGTGACCAATAAGAGCCTTCAACCCATATTTTGCATTATGAGCCACTATTCTTATGCCAAAAAAACATGCACTGTTCAGCTAGGTTGATGCTTCTTCAACATCTTGCACCGCCGCTTAAAATTGCAGAAATGCAAAGCCCTAGATGATCGCTTATCAAGGCAGACAAGGGATGACAACCTCCATGACCCCACGGAACCTCCCAACCAACCATAGCATTTCACTTGGGACCATTCTTACAAGAAAATTTTCCACATAAAGATTCAGAAAACCGCTGTCAATCATTGGAGATTCACCTTTGCATTTGAACTCTCATCTCTTTGTTTGGTTCTTCACCGTTCAACCTCTACTTTCTGCAAAGTTTTTCCTATAATAAAAACTGAAATTTTGGAATTAGATCAACTCGCGTAATGCAATAACAAGAAGTATTTGTTCTAATCAAGGTGAACCATATAATGGCAAAACAGCTTTGCTACCAATTGATGCAAAAGAAAACTTCCTCAATAGCTAGGGTTTCATGTAAAAACTCCAAAAGGAAATATTTATGCCAATATAAAACACTAAATCGCATAATTCTCAAAGCAAGTGTAGAGTCTTGTAGACACAGCCTAACTGGGGAGCAAGACAAGAAACTAATAACATACTTATCCTAAATCTTACTACGCACATCACCTAAATTATCCCTGCGAAAGCATGCAAATCCGAATCGTCCCTAATCTGACCCCAAAACAAACCCCAAGGGATCATTTGGCTCCATGGAAGCAGTCACTAACAAAAACGGTCTATAAGATGACTTGTTTCTTGCATTTTGATACATGGAATGCCCTGAAAATTGCTTTTGCTAGGAATGTGTTTCTTCATAAAGGCCTGATTCATCTTTCCAGCCTAAAAGTTGGTTTGTAGCGCCCATGTGTTTTCCTCATAGCAGCTAGTTTTGTCCCTTTTTTTCTACAAGGACTCAACCACTAATTGTCTTTCCTCTTCTTCACTCTAAACACAAATTTGTGATTCTATAGAATCACAATCCCACCATACAAACATGATAAAGAGTATCTTTCCAAAGACTATATTTCCAAAAAAGGCGTTATTTCCACCCTTTTTTATTCCATGCATCCAAACCACCCTTAAAAGAGAACGTATAAAAAATAAAAATCAGATAACCAAAGATGTCCTGCTTGTCCAACTGCAATTACACAAACAGCTAAAACCCAACCACAAACTTACACAATTTACTGCTATTTTGATTTATCAATGTAAAAATTAGAAAAGCATATATTTCAAAACAAAAGAGAAATAAAGAATAATGGAAGGGGATGAAAGTCATAATAAAGTGTCAAAGTTTCAAAGTAGAAGGAAAATAAAACAAGGGAACTATTTTTAACGTATGAGGCCACTATTTAAAAGATCAAAGTTCAGAAGTAGCATTAGAATAAGTGTCACCTAAATTTTGCAAATTTAAGAACAATACATTAATGGATTTGCTTCCTTCCTTTAAATTGGTGGCTATTTGTAATTCCATACATTCACAAAACAAGTTAGTGGAACTACAGCAAGTTGCTTATATATATATATTCCAATTTTAGCTAAAGATTACACACAATGCCTCTGCTGCAAGCCTTGCTTAGATGAACAAATCAATGAATTACCTTGAGCTACTTCCTTTCAGTTGGTGAACATAGGCATCAACCTTCTGGTAATCAACCACAGCTTGATCCCTGCATAATGAATGAAGAAGAACCAAACCAAATTTAATTAAATCAATAAAACCTATCAACACTGAAACCATAGAGATGAATGAGATCTGAATGTACAGGTATTTGGTTAGTTCTGCCAAGATTCTTTCTGAGTCCTCACAGAACAACGCAACCACTTCTGCCACAAATCCAGGATTGTTCGCATCTTGTAACATCTGGAGCTGCGTGAATTGCTCATCCAACAGTCCCTGAATGAGATAGATGATATTTCATAACTACCAGAATAAAATAGTCCTCTTTCACAGCCCAACAATGTCTCCATGTTTTATCAGTGACTTTCAAACAAATTGCTCTCTATAACATCCTATGCAGAATTAGGATTGATAATAGAAAATATGCAATACACGCTATCCATGCCTTCGCAATTGGAAACCTTGTTGTAAGGGAAATATATTTTAAAAAATCCAACATCATATGCTCAACACAAGAGTTCCCTTCAAGTAATCATCTTCACAATTAAGAACTTTCTGAAATGACAAAAAATAATGACATGCTCAGAAAACCAAAGATCCTTCAAGAAACATTGAGTCAAGTTCACAAACAAAAGATTTAGAACCAGCTCAGGAAGAGAGCCAGAAAATGTTATAGAGAGATTCAAAACACAATTTCCACACAAGGGGGCCACAACACAGGGAACCTTGCATATCATGCCTAAAACATCTAAATACACATGTTATGGCGCAACTAATTTTTGGAACAAGGCATTTTTTGCACATCCCTTCATCCTAGAGAGGCATGTCGAATGGAATATAAACACCACAATGGCCCCCACACACAATTAATAGTAGGTGCCTCCATCTGAACCATTCCCTATGGTGTGGCCTACCTTAGATATAGATCGGCCCGATTTTTGGGTTCTAGGATGAGCATCAGTTAGTGCAACTGATAGAGAGGGAAGATCTCATGCATATTTACTCCAAATGGCGCTTAGTCAGCTGTAGACATGCCCCCTGACGTGCTATACTAGTGCAGTCCATTTAAAAGGGGGAGAGGGAGCCTGCTTACAACTTAGATGACTAAATAAAATGGACCAGAATCCTTTGTAACACCAATAGAACGTGCAACACACAAGATCTGTAGGCCCACCGTGATTTTCACGTGACATCCACTCTGTTCCTCAGTTGCAACACCCCACCACAAAACCTGAGTAAAATAAGGCCGATCCAAAACCCAGGTGGGCCACGCCACAATAAATATTTGCAGGGGGACTGCCCACCAGAAAAAACCTTTTGGGTCCCACTGCGTTGTGTATATGCCCCAGTGTTGTCATATGCAATCGCATAAGCGATTGTGCCATCGAATATGCCATTTTGGACAAGTGGACTACATATGCCATTGGGGCTTATGCTCTCATACAAAGAAGTATGTGACCACATAACCTATAGTTTTGTGGTTATACTGTTGGAAACTGTATGTGGTGGCATAACCTCCCAATAGTTAGGTTTCTGATTGCTGGGACTTTTTTTGTGTTTCACTCTCTCACTTTTTTACTATAAATATTTGAAATTAAAACTTTCTCAAAAAATGATTACAACCTTGGAACTTTCAAGCACCCTAAAATACCCAGAAAAGCTTTTCTTGTGTAACCTTAATTCGACTCCCATAAAGAATTATTTATACCCCACACATAGAAATACCCTATTCAGTCGAGGCATGTCTCCGACCTCTCAACTCTCTTACTCTCTATCTCTCACTCTACCACTACTCTTATTCTCATCAATAAAATTTGTATGTTGTTTTTTCACATTTTTTTTAGTATATACATTCATTTAAATAGCTGTTAATTTACTTGTTATAGTCTAATAGTCTAATAAAACTATAAAAAACAATTCCCTACACGTGTAGTTATTTTTACATAGTTTTTTCATTTTCCTTGAATTTTGTTTTTTGTTTTTTTATAGTTTTTATAGCTGTAGTGGTTTTTTTTTTTTTTTTTTTTTTTTTGGGTTTGTGTCATCGCATTAGCACACAGCCCCCTTACGTCACACGGGATCACTTATACGATTTTGACAACATCGATATGCCCTCCAACCTTGTCATCAAGCGAGACCCACCAAGATAAAGATATCCCAAAATTTAGCCTCATCAATAACTCAGCTGGGATACACTGCGTAAATTTAGAGGTTTTAGTTGTGATTTGACATTGTCCCTGTGGTCTGTCTCGCCTAAGTTTTGGATCAAGCTGATTTTTGTTATGTGCAGTTAGAAAATGAGGTGGACCAACAAATGAATGGAGTGGATTTCACACAAACATCATGGTGAGCATTAGCACACAGCCCCCTTACGTCACACGGGATCACTTATACCGTTTTGACAACATCGATATGCCCTCCAACCTTACGTCACACAGGATCAATTATACCATTTTGACAACATCGATATGCCCTCCAACCTTGTCATCAAGCGAGACCCACCAAGATAAAGATATCCCAAAATTTAGCCTCATCAATAACTCAGCTGGGATACACTGCGTAAATTTAGAGGTTTTAGTTGTGATTTGACATTGTTCCTGTGGTCTGTCTCGCCTAAGTTTTGGATCGAGCTGATTTATTTGTTATGTGCAATTAGAAAATGAGGTGGACCAACAAATGAATGGAGTGGATTTCACACAAACATCATGGTAAGCTGCACCAAGCTTGGGTGTTACATGAGCTTCTGCATTAGGTGTTGTAGACGATTCCAGTTCAAAAGCTTCTCTCTCATTTTTCTCCCTCTCTCAACTATACACATGGCAACAGGTGCATGGATTGGGCTCGTCCATCTTACTAGGGGTGCCCATGGCTTGGCACTGTCCATCTACTAGACCAGACCATGCAGGCCTATCATTCTTGCAGACAACTCCCTCGTAGAGAACATCCATAAAAAAGTAGGCCCCATCAAGAAATCGCTAATCCCAAAAATCAGGTGGTTGTCAGTTGATTCGAATGGATTGGCCTACATGGTGAAAGGAAGCATTTTTTTCCCAGGCGATATTGATGACAGGGGTTACAGTTTACATGGTACGAACATCCAGCACAAGTGGCATAAAAGCAGAGAGTTTTTTCTATGAAGAACCAAATGGTACTTGGCTATGACGCAACCATTATTGCTCTCAATTTTAAAATTGGGGTAAATGGGTCTTTTCAAACCCTGTCCATACAATCAGAGGAATCGTTTGGGTTATATTCAAAGTATAAGAACTTTTCGGAAAAATCATGTAGTGAGATGAACTTCGTGGTAAAAATCCCCAAATTAAAGTAACAAAAGTCCACCCCAAATGTCTACAAGGAATCCTTGAAAACTGAGAGAAAAAAAAAAAAAAAAAAAACATTATCAAGAAAAAGCAATGAAAATACATAACAATGAGTACATGGAATTCAACAATCCGAAAGCTGACTCTAAACTAGCCAAGACTTCATAAGAATCCAGAAAGAAAAACGAAAAGCATATTCCACCAAATCTCAACATAAATCATGGAAAACTAAGAAATTGTCAATCCATATCAACAAAAATCTGTTCAAATGATAGTATCAATCTATGCAACTAGATCAAGGAAGAAACTAATTGCAATAAGATTCAATGCACAGGAATGAAGTTCGAACCACAGAGAAAAGAATGCAAGACTGAGAGCAGCTCTCAACAGTCCTCTAGTCTTAAACTTCACTCAAAAAAAAAAAAAAGCAACTTCAACAAAAATCCATCAAAATAAAATAATTAAATTAACTGAGCTCTTACACTAAAATAAATCATAATTTTCCAAACCTATAGAGTAATAAAGAGTAAAAAAATAAACAGAAAAGAGTCCACCAGAAATCCTCAACAAAAACCCTAAAAATAGCAAAACCACTAGTTGTAACTGCTGTAAAGCTGTCCTAATGGAGTAATTAAATTCATCAATCCATTGCCCTAACATCACACAAAAATACGAAAAAAAGAAGAAGAAGAAGAAGAAGAAGAAGAGAAAATAGGTGCAGATCCAGCAAAACTCTCAAAAATCGTCTAATGAAATCCGCGAAAATCAATCAGAACGGAACAATCGGATTTTACCTCCCGAAACATGGAATTGACCAGCCCGTGCAGCTGCTCCTTCAGCGCCGCCGACGACATCTCTCCGGGCAGGGAATCGGCCGGAAACTGTACGCAGATCGCCGGCAAGGGCGACGGATCCGTAGGTGAGGAGAAGCGGAGGAGATTTGCAAGACAAGGACAGTGGAAAATGGTTTGAGCATTTGATTCGTTATATATAAGGGCTTTGGACAGATTATTAATTAGGGAATTCCCCGTGCAACGGCCTACCTTTTAGGCTATTTACGAATAAACGCGTGCTTTCAAAGCATTTAAAGTAAACTGCCCGAGGTTTACATTGTTAGACATTCAACCGCCTACCGCCACATTGAGAGCTGTACACGAGTCGAACCGAGTGGAGCTGGGCACAGCACGACTCGGCTCCGCCAGTAGCTAACCCCAGCTGAACTCGGTTTGGATCAATCCTTGAGCCTAACTGGCCAGCTTGACTCAACTCGGTTAGCAGAGTTTGAGTCAAGTTTGAGCTTGTATAACATTTTCTCAAACACATGAAATGTACCTTCAATTTCTCACAGGATACAAAATAGCAATAATGGTTTATAGGCATTTCATCAAACACTTGAAGGCAACATCAAAATCAAAATATGAGGATAATTTTATCATATAAAGTGTTTTTTGTAGTGATTTGTTTTGTATACATAACTTCCTTGCTACTGGCCGAACCCACGGAAAATATATGTACTCGAAACAACACTTCATTGAGTCATTTCATCAAACACTTGGTGAGCAACGTCAATATCAAAATAATCGAGTCACCAAACTGATTCGATCCAAGTTTGTTTCAAGTTGAGGTTTGATTCAAGCTTAAACAAGCTCAAACTCGATTCAAAAAAATTTTGAGCTCCAAATATCAACTCGACTCAACTTGAACTCAGTTTCGAACTAAGTTGAATCGAGCTTTTTCGAGTCGAGTCGAGAGAGTTAACTGAGCTAACTCGATTCATGTATAGCTCTACATATCGTTATGACCAGTTTGTTCTATGGGATTAAATAATACGGAATTGTATTAGATGGGATTAACATATATTTGCACAATGATTGCATGTCTGGAAATACCATGGTATTTGGGTCATCAAATCCTCATGTTTGGGATTAAATTATTGCTATTTAAAAAACAATGGATTAAGCAAAATCCAATTTAGTGGACCATGAAATTGTAATCAACGAACCAAATTCGTAATAGATGTCGGTCACTTGTATACGCATATAACTAGAATGTCATGTTTAAATGGTATGTATGGATGGACAACATGGATAAAACACATGCATCAATGTGGGGTTTACATGTGTAGTGGATTTCAAAATCCACCTGAAATCCTACATGTGACCAAATGCAATTCGATCCCTCCTAATCCCTACACTTCCTTTCCTCCCCAAACACCGGATGGAATTTACATGGGACCAAATGCAATTTCATCCCACCTAATCCCATCTAAGCCCATGCAATTTACAGGCCCTTAGGTCTTATAAGGTTTACAAACCTTATTCTTCAAATTGATAAAACTGCCCCCATACTCTCCCATTCTACTGAGCGTCTCCTCATTCCCTCTCATTCAATAAAAATATCATTGAACCCTCTCCTTAGTTAAAAACACCCTAATGTTTATTAGGGCCATCCAACCTACTAATAAGGTTATAGAGACCAAGCTACTAAGACATGAACAAAGGGAAGACATAATATCAACGAGTGTGACTTAGCTATAACCTCAGAGCCGACTATGTGGGTGCGACCTTGAAGATAGGGCCTTCCTCGATATATGCACATCGCCATCCATATATTTTTCCAACTTATTTTAAGGAATAATCCTAACTATGACGAAGATAGAAACTTTAGGTGGACTACATGATAGGAAAAGTGGTTGTTGATCGCCCACCATTAAAAACTTCAAAGGGTCCAGTGGAATTTCTTTTGACCATCTAAACTCTTGATAATTTCACATAGAATTGAAAGGAAAAATTAAATTTTAGGTTGATTCAAAACTTATATGGCTCACAAAAGGTTTTTAATGGTCAATAACCAATGTTTCATGTGATGTTGTCTACTTGATATTTGTATTTGCTTCATTTTTTTATGATGCCAAAAAATAATCTAGAAAAGCATATAAACATCATGGATGCATCCCTCATACATCAAGGTAGCTCGTGTCGTCAAGGTCGTGCTCACATCAATAGTTTTAGGATCACTGCCAAGTCGTGCTCCAATATCATGGCGCGGATTGGGTACTACCCTACCAGGACCTAGCTAGAGTTAGGTGGTCTTGTCAAGGGCTTTGTGGGGCCCATCATGATGTATATATTTTATCCATGTCGTCCATCCATTTTGATAGATCATTTTAAGTCATGATCCCCAAAAAAGAGGCAAATTAAAAGCTTATGTGCGCTCGGGGAAACTTTTCCCCCCGGGCTGCCCACTAGGTGTTCCTAATGAAAATATGGACCATCTAATGGCTAACATGGAGTTAGCAATAGATATGTGATAGCGTAAATAGATATATAAGGCTAGAATTTACTCAAATTTATAATGTGATAGGATTCAGGTACCCAACAAGTTACAAAGCATATGTCATTTGCAAATCTAGAATGCATATGCACGTGTACTCAGTTAACATGGGCATTAGCTATGTAGGCCCAGATAAAAAATTCTAGATCCGGTAGAACCTAAAACTAAGACCTCCATGTCTGAACCCTATGAAGGGGTTGAAAAGAGAAGGTAATGATGATATGAATGTCGTCTATAACACCTCCATGTATCATACTTGTACCATTTGACCCAGTAACTCGGTTTGGTTTTGGTTTGCACACTACTTTTCATAAGATTAATTGAATGGCTCAATTGAACATTGTTCTGGAGCCATCGCTAACCAAAATAAAAGCTTCAAAATCCATGGTTGGCTAGAAATTTATGAAATCGCCTTAAGATAGGGAAACCCAAAGGATTCTCAACTTGAGTGATTCTTGGATAGGTCTGTGCCATTAATTTTGGGTAATGGTCTCAGTTACAAAAAAAAGGAAGAGGTTAAACACTCTTTTATCGCCCATATAAAATACAGTATCTACTTTGCCAGACTGTACGCTTTCAAAGGGAATTTAGGGATTTTTCAGTTAAATGCTAAACTTTAAATATCTAACTACGAAACGTAAATTGAAAACGGAATGAAAATGACAGAAAAGAGTTTTCTGATAAAAGTATGGAAAAGAAATGAATTGAGAGATTTCGATTGCTCCTTTAGATTATGCATTTTCTGATACAAAAGATCCCCTAAGGAGAGGCAACTGTAAATCATACTTTATGTGATGTTAGAGCAAAGCCTACTCGTAAGTGTTCAAAGTATAAACAGCAAAAAATTTATTAGGATGTACGGACTAGGAAAAAAAAAGAAAAGATCAAGAATATATGCTTTGGCTTTGAAATTGAAATAGAATAGAAGAGATCCAAAAAAACAAAGAGAGATTGAGAGAATGGAAGAGATCAAGAGAATAAAAACCTGTCTCTACCTTTTTTTTTCTCATTTTTCTATCTCAAAGTCTACCCGAGTCTGATTACCCTCATTCTCCCCCTCTTTTTACTCTTTTGTGAGCCATCCTTGTTCTTAGTTACGGGGTCCTTTAAATGGGCATTTGAAAAGGGACATGTAAAAGTGTTTAGTTAGGTTCGGTTCTCCTAAGCCTCTGATCAAAGTGCCAAGTCATTAGAAGTACTTACGCTCAGGAAATCGAAGTACAGATGAAGGGATCGGAGCAATCGAGCATCTATTAGAGTGCGTTGATTGGGTCAATTCACATTGATAAATACTCACAACCAACTGAGCATCCATCGGCTCTGCACAGAGCCGGTTGAAGCACGGCCACCTCTATGCAAACTGGCGGTAGCATCACCTCCTTTGTGCAAAGTCGGCTGTAGCACTGCCACCTTTGTGCAAAGTGGTAGCCAATCACTCCCAATTGGTTTGCTGTGCTGGGCTAATCCTGGCTCAATTTGAATTGTCATTTGCTTTACTGGGGGTGTTTTTAAACGCATATCCACTCTGATTAGGGATCCCACCATAGCTACAAAGCCGCATGGTCATGCTTTGATAGTGGGGTGTTTTCCGAGCTCCAATAAACCACACCACAGAAAGTAATGGGAAAGTGAGGATTGAAACCTTACAATTAAAAACTTCTCAAGCGACACAAAAGTTTTGTATCAAGTTGATATTTATATTTTCCCTTCATACAAGGGTTTATGTGACCTTATGAAGAGGTTGGATGGCAAGTGAACCCTTCGAAACTTCAACAATAGGAATTTAATCCCCACTACTCCCTTTAGTGTGGTCCACTTAAGCCTTAAAATTGCCTTTTTTTGGAGCCATGGCAAAAAAATGATTTATCAAAATGGATGAATGACATATACAAAACATATACATCACAGTGGAGCCCACATATCCTCTGATAGGATCGTCCAACTTTAGTTAGGTCGTGGTGGGGTAGTACCCAATCTGTCCCCCAATATCTGTTTCACTGAGCTTCAAGGGCCTGAGCATGTTTTACACCCATTGTTGGAAACTTCCTAGGGCCCATCTAACCAGTGGATAAGGCACGCAGACATGGATGAAGGGCAAATTTATAAAATCTGCTTGATCCGTACTTTATAAGTCCAATATCTTTTTAATGGGAAGTGTTCCATCACCAGCATTTCTGTAGTGGGTCCACCTGTGATTTGGATATACCTCTGTTTTTTTTTTTGGCTCATGGCTTAGATGGCAATGGATGAGCGGCGTCAATCACACGTATGCATGTAGTGCCGCATAAATCTTTCTGCGCCCCTACCATCGTAATGGTAATAACCGTAAAAAACAAAAAGGTAAAAGGGTAAATTCGTCATTTAGACACCAACTGGACAAATCCGTTTTTTTAGCGTTAGTCTAGGCGGTTTTTTCGGCTATTTGTAACATCAAGTATTTGGCCTTAAATATTTTAAAGCGTTTATTTGAAAATAACCTAAAAGGTAGCGGTTCTACAAAAAATCCCTTATTAATTATTATTTATTATAGATAGGGAAGACCCAGATTCTCTACAGCACTTGTAGAAAGGATCGTCCAACATCCGATCTCTGTGGGGCCTACCTTAATGTTCATATAACTTCTACTCCAGTTCACCGGATTTATCACATAATATTAGCCGTAGAGAAGAAAAATCAGCTGGATCTGAAGCTCACATGAACCACAAAACGGGAACAATGAAAGTCACGGTTGAAACATATGGATTCGTTCGGCTTGGGCCACATGAGTTTTTCATCAGAATAGTTATTGGATTTTCTCTATATCGCGGTCGATCATCTAATTAAGGGATTGGATGGAAGATAAACAGCATCGTGGCCCCCGGTAAGGTTTCCATACTCACTGTTCATTTTTGTTTGACCCACCTGAGTTTTATATCAGTCTTATTTTAATCTTATGTACTAAAATACGAGGTATTTAAATTGATGAATGGATTGGATTTTACAAATATATCAAGATGGACCTTATAATCAGGTGCTGATCATTCATTTAGAAACAGCTGTGGTGGAGGATCCGGTCTAAGAGGGAGAGGGATTTTATTCGTCTGGAACGGATTCGGGAAAGATATGGAGAGAGATGCAGTGCTTATCAGCCATTTGCAACCGGAAATAATCAAATAAAGTGACTGTACCATAGGTTATGAGACAGCTAACTTTTCCTACAAAATTATCAAGTTAATAGAATATCCAACCGTCAAAAACTTAGGAAAGATAAATTTTATTGTATTTTAAGAAAATTGTTCCAATCCAGTAATATAGTGGGCCACACTAATATGTTGAGTCGTAAAATTTTCTATCCATTCATTTTACTTTATTCTCATCATGTTTTAATTTTAATATTTTTCATATGAGGTTGTTAACGTTTTGTGGCAGATTGCTTTAGTTGATTCGATATTCAAAAAATTTGAAAGGTGGAAAGAAGAAAACGGCTGTACTGGAGATTATGATACAATGTCTACATGGTGCATTTGTATATAGTTATTGTGGCTATGTCCTTCCCCAGCTGTGGCGTTGGTAGATGATACGAGAGCGGATTCCGTGCTTCCATTTCTGTGTTTCCATGTCATTTAGAAAACGTGGCACAAATGAACTGAATGGGAATTGGGTGGGACGAATATTGCATTAACGTGGTTGGTGACTTAAGTGAGGAATTTGATTGAGCCACGTGTCTCAGCAAAGATGAGATTTGATTGGACCACGTACATATGTTAATAATGGAGCCATGCTGTAAACAACTCACTTTGTAGGAATTAAATTTTACTTTGAAATGAGGTCAAGAACTTCCCATGAGGTTGGGCTATGTAGGACCCACTGTGATGTGGGTCGACCATCTACCCCATCAGTTAGATGCACCATTCCATGATGGCCACGGACATAAAAATCAAGTCAATACATGACTTGGGTGGGCCACACCACATATGGTTATCCTTCCGTTAAAATATTAATAATCATTTATTTGGCCACCAATTTTAAAATGAGGGTCGGAACTTCCCGTGAGGTTGAGTTATGTAGGCCCCGCTGTGATATGCATTGAACGTTGACCCCATCAGTCAGATGCAACATGGAAGGGTGGGCTAGGGGCTTACAAATTAAATCAATACATGACTTAGGTGGGCCACACCACATGACACTTGAGAGGGGTTACCCTCTCATTGAACATTCATAATCATTTATTTGGCTCATCCAGATGTGGTTCACAAATCTAGTCCATCCATTGTGCGGTCCCACTTGGATAAGGGGTTAGTCCAAGTTTTAGTCGCATCCAAAACTCATATTGCCCCACCAAGTGCTTTTATATATATCTTAGGCATATCTTCACATAGTTTTAGATGGTATGGCGCACTTGAGTTCCATATATGGCTGATTTTTGGGATATCCCATAATCTAAATGGGACCCATAAATTGCATGGTGTTGATGTTCAACACACACCATAGTGGGGCCCACCAATCTCGACCTCATGAGAAGTTTCCGAACTTAGATTAGGCCCATGGTGCCACGTAAATCCAATTCTTGTTGGTCACATTGGTCCATGCTTGGATTTGCCATTTCAAACTCCAAAACTATTGAGATGACAAAAATACCTTAAAAATGTAAAAAATACCTGTAAGAATTTGATTGCTACACATATCAATAGGATAACTCTTATCACTTAATGACTTTGAATAATGCAAAATCAAATCACATTAGTATCAAGTCATATCATTACTAGTGGGAATCCAATCTAATACATAAAACTCCAATTCATTCTCCTTGTTTGGAAGCAAAGAGCATCATAGGAAAGTCTCAAAGAGAACTCTCAGGGTGAAAGGGTTTTTGTCTCGTAGATCTTGTGGGAAAGTCTCCCTCTAGCACCCGAAAGGCTACACGATTTAAGAGAGAGAGAGAGAGAGAGAGAGAGAATGTTTACTGAAATCTGAAATAAGGATAGATTTAGAGATGCTTAATCATTTTTTTTTCACAAAGAATATCTGATTTTTCATTTTCATTCTCACATTTTATTCAAGCTAACATTTGCATTTCACACATTTCATTACGTGCATTTTATGTAATATTCTTAATAAATTTTTGGTACAATTTTTTTTTTCCAAAAGTTTGTCATATATACAATCTATTATTTTTAGAAAACTATCTTATTTGAATTCATAAGGTTCAATAGAGATGCATTACACATTTAAATGAGTGATCTTTGATATAGATACTTGAACTAAATATATATCTTTTTTATTTCTTCGATCAATCATCAATTCAACTGTCAAAAACATTTTTTAATAATCGATCAACGTAAGTGATCGATAGATTGATCATTTGATAAATGAATCTCATCAAATTTAGAGATCTATATTTTTATTGTTAAAAATGCTTGCTTTATGTAACTTATGTACGGAGTGTTTATCTCCATTATTACCATCCCCTGGGAGAACCAATCAGAGAAAACTATGTGTTATTTGTATGGATCTGCATGGTGTATTTGAAGATCTGAAGATATATACGAAGAAGATTTCTTGGTAATCACAGCTAGAGCGTATCAGATGGTGTCGTGTATTGCTGAAGTAGTTGATGAAGAAGCAATTGTGTGAAAGCGGTTACAGGACATGTGGCAAGAGGAAAAACAAAGAATTTCAAAGTAATGACGAACGGTTATAACAATCATCAGAGCATGGGAAAGATTTAGATGGTTGGATCAAAGATATAAATAGAAGAGGAATGAAAGAAGGAAAATTGTCTCATACCAACTCAATCAAACCCAAATCTATTTTTTAATTGCCAGTCAATTTACATTCCATAGTGTAACATTTACTTTCTATGTTAAACAAATTACATTTCTTAGTGTAATCATTTACTTTCCAGTCCGCTGTTTACATTTCATAGTATAATCCGTAGTATTAACCAAGTAGCTAGTAATCTTTAGTTGTAATCTAAATCTACGCTCATGCACTGGATTCAGTTCATTAATCGAAAATGTGTTTTGCAGCTGCTTTTTATGATCGACTATAAGAATTCATTTCTCATCTCATTTTATCTATATCGAAAATTCCTGACGTATGGAAGGTAAAGGTGCAACCCATCATCAAAGGACGAACCCAACTCTCTAAATATCTTCTTATTCTATTTACACATGAAGCGAGTGGCTGAATAGGCGACCGATCTCACCAGATTTCGGTCATACACTATGTGTCTGCCTATTTTAGCACTTTGGGTCATTGTCGTTCGATTTGAATTGAAGCCGCAATTTCAATTCTGACACACATGTACATCTAGTGTAAAAAATAATGCCAAACACTGGAGACTTGATTTACTAGATTAACAAATATTACTATTGTATCTCATATATACATGCATCATTATGCATCCTGTGCAAATTCTCATATTCACATAGTTATTTTTATATCTCATGGTCAAGAAAGCATGAGTGGACTAATGGTAAAAGGCATGAGTGAATGGTGAAAAGTTTAATGTTCGTCCTAACACTTTCACTTTTACTTAGCTCTTTCCAAACACACAGGCTTAAATATTTATTATTTTTCTCCTCTAGGAAGAAAAGCCAATTAGCTTGTGGTTAAGAAAGAGAGAGAGAGAGAGAGAGAGAGAGAGAGAGAGAGATATTAAGGCTTAAAGAGAGTTTTAAGTTCAAAGGCTTTTAAGTACAATGTACCATGAGAGGGCATGATGGAGAGAGAGAGAGAGGCATGGCCAACGTTTGGCCCACCGTTGTATGCACGTGGGGCCTACTCTTGTCCAATCATCTAGCCCTTTAAAATTGATCCGTGCAAGGGCTGATCTTGTTGGATCGGATGTAAGACCACAATGTGGACTTATTAAGGCCACTAAAAAGTAGTTAGAAGATGATGCGCGCACATGCATCATGATCGGCCCGTACTATGATCAATGCGATAGACGATTAGATTGGATCGATCTAAGAGGGGCCCACTTAAACCTTGTTTTTATCATAGAACAACAGTTCTAACTGGACCAGCAAGTGGGGCCCACTTGCGGTCCAAAATGTGGACCGGTTTAGGGATCGGTTTGAGCCAGCATGCAAAGGCCCTTAGGGCCGTGTTTTGATTAAGAGTGGGGCCGACTAATGGCCCCAGGAAAGCTGGAGCAAATCGACTCATCTCTCTTTAAAATCACAAATCTTAATGTTGGCCATCTTGTGCATGCATTGATCGATAAATGTTTTGATTTCTAAGTTGCTAATGTGTTCTTGGGAGGTAAGTGGGGTCCACCTAGACCCTTTTGAGTTTTGATCAATCGTCTAAATGGACTAGCAAAGTGGACCATACTGTCATACTTTGGGTAGCATGTGGGGCCCAACTGCAGCTAGCCCATGAAGAAGACTAATTGGGGCCGGTTTTGACCAGCATAAGAAGAAACTTTAGGACCACCTTTTGACCAGCTTGTGGGGCTAATGACCCAAAGTACATCAGTTGTAAAATCATCTTGTTGTGATCTCAATACATTGTGATGAATGGAGTTTTGCAAAAAGGTTGGCAAATGAGAGGTTTAATTGGACCGCTTGCTGACATGGTTTTGAACTATGTGGGACCTACTTGAACCCCAATGGACTTGGAGATTTGAGGTAAAAAAAAGACCAGAAAGTGGGGGCCATGCTGCCATGTATTGGGCAGCGAGTGGGGCCCACTTGTGGTCCAATGGTTAAGCCCAATAAGGTCTATTTTGATGGCAACCTTGTTAGGGCCCTTGGGGCCATTTTTTTAGGCTTGAAAACCAGGCCACTTAAGGCTTAAAACCCTCCAGCAAGCCATATTTTCAACCCTTGTAAAATCAAGTAGTTCGCCTCTTGTTTGAATTTGTTGATTAATGTAGAAATTATTTCCTAGTAAATCCATGTTTTAGACTATTATATTCTTTATTTTCGGCCTTATTATGATCTTAGTGAGACCTTTCTTGGACCCCAAGATGGACCAACAACGGGCCACCCTTAAGCCCAAGTAGTAGTTAAGCGTTTGGGTCACTCAAGCCACATTTACCCTCAGTTCACAGTCATTTAGTGTGCAATGTTAGATTTGATTTTGGATAACCCAAAATGAGCTAATTGGATAGGCCATCAAAGCCTTTAAACTCGGACCTAAACGTACCCTTAAGTCCATAGTGAAAGATGAGCATCAATGGCTAAAATCGGACCGTCAAGACGGCCCGATCAGTGGACCAATTCGACTGTTAAATTAGGGCCATCCAATCAAACCTTTTTTGGTGAAACCATTGTGAATTTTGTTAAATCGTTATCATGAATTAAATTTTCTGTTTTTATCGAACCCATGATCCGATATCAGTTGGCCCTAATCCAGGCCCATGAGACAACTTAGCCTAGACCACGCTTGAACGTAGGAACGACCTATAAGGAATTATTGACCCAAATGTATATAAGACTCAAAAAACTTAGAATAAGATCAAACTAGAAATCCTTCAAGAAATTACATGTCAAAAGTGGGCCGTTATTACGATAAGGTGGATCCATGATAGACTGACAGATAAACTTTTTTTTTTTTCTATAGTTGATCAATTCCATTTTAATCAGATAAAGTTGATTTCATATCATGGTCATCAGATTTGGATCCTAGCTAGGAAAGCTCTTTTTTAGGAAGCTTATTTCAAATAGAAAAATCTATATTTAAAAGTTATTTATAGGAAGTTTCCTGAAATGAAATGATAAGACAGAAGCACCGCAAAAAGACTCACTTTTCCAAGCATGCACCTAAGGTTCGGGAAAAAAAGAAAGAAAAACACGTCGAGTGCCATGAACATAGCAAAGGATGTCTCACCCACAATTTTGAATCAATCTGGGAGTGGTTTTGAAGTAATTATACTAGTATCTTTATGTAGAGCAGGTCATGGACACTTTTATGTCTAAGATGGACCAAAGAAGGCCCGATCGGAGGCAGAAGTGATCAGGACCATCAAAACCCTATAATATGCATATCTCACAAACTGGAATGAGTTATTCAACGTACCATATAAGATTTTGAGGTAAGAGAAGCTACTTTAGCCACTCAACCCTGCTACGTTGGGTTGCCCACACCGAATTTGCGAGATTCCATTAGATCGACCGTCAAAAAACCTTTTTAATTTTGTTTTTACTATTTATAGTAAGTTTTAGTTCAATCATAACTCTGGATCCTTTGAGCTTTAGGAGTCGTGCCCAACATGAAAAGGGCTTAGAAAATTTAGGAGAATAACATGGTTAGGCCAAATTGGACACTTACTATTTTCGGCCAAAAACCATGAAGTCTAATAGAAATCATGACTGTCTATAAATAGTAAGTTTACTATTTGTAGTAAGTCATGAATTGTAGGAAGTTTGAGTTGGATTTTGATTCTAAAACTTCTTCCTAGGTTTGGTATCACTATTTAAAGGGTTGTAATTTCATTTTTATCATCAATCAATCTATTTTCGAATTTATTAGAATTTATTTCTATTTTCTACCTCTCCTCGTGGACTTCAGGAATCTTTGTGAGGAGTTTAGAGAAGCTTCATGGAGTTGGAGTAATTATCCTCTTCAGGAAGATGGTGATCAACCTCATCACATCCATCCTTGCGTCACATCTCATCTTACATGAATCATTCTATATTTGAAAAGTTTTTATTTAGAAAGTTCTATATTTGGAAAGTTTAGAATTTGATTTTTTTTTTAAAAGTGCTATTTTATAAAGTTATATTTGGAAGTTTATATAAGATTATGTTATACATACATCATGAACATAATACCAAATGAAAGGGTGAGGATTGATTAAGAGTGGGTGAAGATATAATTGAATGCTTTTTTAGTGATCTGAATAGAGGGGAAGATTGAGGGGTCTCCAAGATTGATAGTTCCTAGCGGTACCAATAAGTGTCTCTTTTGAAATTAAGGTTATAGGTCATGTCGGGATTGACATCTAGTCGTCTAATATGAAGTAAGTACAAACTCCTTTGTAGAATCTAGGTTACTAGACATCAAGACTCATGGTTGTCGAACTGGAGAAATACAGGTATATGATATGAGAGCAATTTGACTTGGCCAAATGTTATAGAATTAGCCTCGGTGTTCATAATACAAACCACATTAAGAATTGTGAAAGTTAGTATGCACTCATTATTTCTAGTTATATGGAAATTCATATTCTAGTGGTTTCTTAAAAAAGCATAAGTATCCTTATTTTGGAATTATCTCATTAATCTGTGGAAAGCTCATTCTATTCAATTTATTGACTTCTAGTATAAAGATAAAGTAAAGAAGATCAGGAAATGTCCGAATGATTGTTACAACATAAATGACTTACTTTGAGATTCCCTATTTGAATTTTAGGCCACGTGGATGACAAATTTATATTATTTCATGTGGAGTGATGATTAAAATTAATGATGATAGAATAAAGTAGAATAAAATATCTTATGATTTATTAATATATATGGTTATATGTGTGAATGTTGTTGTAAACAGATGTTAATCTGGTTTACATGGTTCGATGACATCGAACCAGCTTCAATGTCATCGAAGCCAGTAAGCCAGTCAATGCCATCGAATTTATTTCGGTTTTTCACCCCTGCTCGTTAGACATATTTTGTCATTTTTCGACATCGAAGCTAGTTCGATTTCATCGAAGGTTTTACGTAGATTTTCTGCGGAAATGCGGATTTTGCGATTTTTGTTTCCTATTCCGTTTTAGCTTCTTTCTAAAACTATATAAAGGGTTGTATACAGACTGAGAGGGTATTCTAAGAGGTTCTAAGTATTTCTAAAAGGGTTTTAGGGTTTCAAGGGGTGGAAAGAAGGTGAGGTTTGAGGATTGCTTAAGCTGGGTAAGTCCTTCATCTTTGTAATCTGTGCTTTCATAGTGGAATTCTCTGTCGCTTTGTGCCGTGGTTTTTTCCCATAAGGGTTTTCCACGTTAAATCTTTATGTTCTTTTGTGTTTGCTTGGTGCTCTTGGATTGCTATCCTAGATCTGTATCCGTGTGATTCCGCAGACCAAATCCCAACAAGCGGTATCAGAACAATCGTTGGGTCACAGATCTGAATCTGAAGGATTAACAATAATGAGTAACGCCAAGTTTGATATTGAGAAGTACTCAGGCAAAAATAATTTTGAGTTATGAATGGTTAAAATAATTAGCCTATTAACCAAGCAAGGCGAGATTAAGTTCTTAAGGAGTGGAAATCTTCTATGAAAGACGAATAATGAGAAACCCTTGATAGTAATGCTTTAGCCTCTATCCGTTTATGTCTCACGGATGAGGTTCTCTATAATGTTTTGAGGGAGAAAACTCCAGCTAGTTTATGAGCGAAGTTAGAGAACATCAATGCGAAAAAGTCCTCTGAAAATCGCTTATACTTGAAGCTATAATGCTATACCTTCAAGATGACAGAGAGTAGAGATCTGGAAGCCCACATCAGCAACTTTAATAAATTGATATGTAAATTACTAGATATGGAGGAAGCGGTCAAAGATGAGGAACAGACATGTATATTGTTGAATTCTCTTCATGCATCTTATGAGTCATTCAAGGACACGATGTGACCTCAAATAAAACCTTAAGTATCGACACCATTATCTTAGCCTTTCAAGGGAAGGCCATGAGAAAGCTAAAAGGCGACATGGGGACATCTTCTGATGCATTGATTACGAGGGGCAGAGATTTTAATTGAGGTACAGGATCTTCTAGACCTAGATCCAAATCCAAGGGCAAGGGTAAAGGAAAATTAAAGTGCTGGAATTGTGGGATGTCTGGGCACATGAAGAAGGATTGTAAAAATTCTAAAGCGAAGAAAGAAAATTCAGCGGCTTCTTCCAAGGAGGCTAATGTTGTCACATCGGATGAAGAGACAAGTGGTGGTAATGTTCTGTCTGTTTCCATGATTGGTCACTTACACGACAATCATAAATACGAGTGGATACTTGACACAGGAGCATTATATCACACGACTCCTCATCAGAGTTGGTTCGCCAGTTATAAGGAATGCGATGGTGGTCAGGTTTTTATGGGTAATGACAATGCTTGTAATATTGTGGTTATTGGTATGGTGAGTATCAAGATGTTTGATGGGATGGAGCGTACCTTGACTAATTTCAGGCATGTTCCTGATATGAAGAAAAGTCTGATTTCTCTCGGTGCACTCAGGCTATAAGGTGCAAGTTCACTGGTATTGATGGTGTCTTTAAAGTTTCAAAAGGGGCACTCGTGGTTATGAGAGCGCAAAGGTACGGAAACCTTTACTAGTTGATCGAAAGTACTTTAAAGGGTGAAGTGGCAACGAATGTTGTAGATTCCATGTTTGCACATATGTGGCATGCTCATCTGGGCCACATGAGCGAGCGAGGCATGAAGGTACTATCTAATCGTTGTTTGATTCTAGCTTTTAAAAATTCTGATTTAGATATATGCGAGCATTGTATATATGGTAAACAATCTAAATTATCTTTTAAAACTGGAAAACATGTATGTAAGGGAGTGCTTGATTATGTACACTCTGACGTATGGGGGTCATAGCCAGAAGTTTCCACTGGGGGGTCATCATGATTTGTTTCATTCATTGATGACTACTCCAGGAAAGTTTGGGTTTACTTCATGAAACGTAAATTTAAAGTTTTCACCATATTCAAATAATGAAAGGTAATGGTGGAAAAACAGTCAGCGCGAAAAATAAAGATTTTAAGGACTAATAATGGTGGAGAATTTACTTCCACTAAGTTTAATGAATATTACAATGATGAATGGATCATTAGGCACAACATAGTGCGCTACACGCCCGAACAATACAATGTGGCTAAGCGAATGAATCAGAATCTCTTAGTCCGATGCATGTTAAGTAATGCTGCATTGGGCAAGGACTTATGGATAGAAGCCATTAACACGGCTTGCTATTTGGTGAACCGGTTCCCGTCTACAGCAATTGAATATAAAATTCTAGAGGAAGTATGAAGTGGTCATAAGCTGGACTACTTAGATTTGTGCATATTTGGTTGTGAAGCTTACTCTCATGTATCGTCAGTTGAGAGAGATAAGTTAGACCATAGATCCAAAAAGTATATTTTTGTTGGCTATGATGTTGGTGTAAAAGGTTACAGGTTATTCAACAAGGTCACACGCAAGGTCATCACTAGCCGTGACGTCAGATTCAATGAAAGCTCTCTATTCCACAAGAATGATCAAGAGGAGTAAGAGGAACCAGAAAAGTTGATCGTAGACGTCCAGATTGACACAGATGATACTCAGGCAGAGACATACGTGAGAAGAAACCCACCGCGTGATCGCAGATTACCGACAAGATATAGAGATGACTCTAATATTAAATATGCCCTTGTTACAGATGAGGGAGACCCGTCTACTATTCAGGAGGCTCTCAGTGAGCCTGATGTAGAAAAGTGTAAGGCCGCTATGGACGGTGAGATGAACTCGTTGCATAAAAATCACACATGGGAGCTGGTAGAACTTCCAGTGGGCCGAAAAGTGATCGGATGCAAGTGGTTATTCAAAAGAAAACGTGATAGATATAAATCTAGATTGGTAGTAAAGGGTTATGCTCAGAGAGAAGGAATCGACTTCACAGAGATATTCACGCCGGTAGTTAAGCAAGTATCTATTAGATTCGTGTTGGTGCTGGTTGCCCAATATAATCTTGAGCTGGAACAGATGAATGTCAAGACTGCATTTCTTCATGGGGAGTTGGAAGATCAGATCTACATGAAGAAACCAGAGAGCTACAAAATTAAAGGGATAGAGAAAAAAGTTTGCAGGTTAATGAGGTTGTTGTACGGATTGAAACAGTCGCCTAGGCAGTGGTATAAAAAATTTGATTCTTTCATGTTGAGTCAGAAATTTACTCGGAGTGAATACGATCATTGTATTTATTACAAGACACTGTGTGATGACAAATTCATCATCCTAGTATTGTATGTTGATGATATGTTGATCGCCAGTCATGATATATTTGAAATCGACGTACTGAAATTCAGTTATCAAGGACATTCGAGATGAAAGATCTGGGGGTTGCAAAGAGGGTTCTCGGCATAGATATTCATAGAGATGGGAAGAAGGGCAGGCTTTGGTTATCACAGGCAGAATACCTTAAAAAGGTGTTGATCAAGTATAAGATGGACTAGACAAAGCCAATGACTTCAAGCTTTCCTCAGAACATGTCCTAAATCAAATGATGAAAAGCAGGTTATGTCTCATGTGCCTTGATAGAATGCGGTTGACAGTTTAATGTATGTCATGGTCTATACGAGATTAGATATTTCATAGGCAGTCGTTGTTGTGAGTAGATACATATCAAATCCCGGCAAGCAACATTGGGAAGCGGTGAAATGGTTACTTCGATACATTCGAGGTATGAAAGACTGCGTCTTAACTTTTGAGAAAACAGAGACAAAGTTGGTAGGGTATGTGGATTCAAACTACGCAGGCAGTTTGGATTCTAAAAAGTCGACTTTAGGTTACTCGTTTGTACTAGTGAGTGGAACAATCAGTTGGATGTCGAAGCTTCATCCGTGGTGGCTCTTTCCACGACCGAAACAGAATATATAGCAGTGATAGAAGCGTTTAAAGAAAGTATTTGGCTCAGAGGCATGATAAATCAGTTGGGACTTTAGCAGGAGGCCGTGCCGGTTAACTGTGATAGCGAGAACACTATCAATTTGGCTAAAAATTCTGTTTATTACTCACGTACTAAACACATTGATGTTTGTCACCATTTTATACGACAGGTGCTTGAGGAAGGAGGCGTAATACTGGAAAAGATTCACACTAGCGTGAATCCAGCAGACGTGCTCACCAAGGTCGTTCCTAAAGAGAAGTTCAAGTTTTGTGCAACTTCTTTGTGCTCGACGATGGTGTAATAGAAGGACGGAGTGTGCACGAGAAGCAGTAATGAAGCTATGATGCGAGGTAGAGATAAGAGAAGGGGATAAGAAACTACATATTTGAAGATTGAAGACATGGTGGAGATTGTTGTAAACAGATGTCTTCAATGTGGTTTACATGGTTCGATGACATCGAACCAGCTTCGATGTCATTGAAGCCAGTTCGATGACATCGAAGCCAGTCGATGCTATCGAATTTATTTCAGTTTTTCACCCCTGCTCGCTAGACATATTTTGTCATTTTTCGATGACATCGAAGGTTTTACGTAGATTTTCTGCGGAAACGCGGATTTTGTGATTTTTGTTTCTTATTTCGTTTTGGCTTCTTTCTAAAACTATATAAAGGGTTGTATACGTACTGAGAGGATATTATAAGAGGTTCTAAGTATTTTTAAAAGGGTTCTAGGGTTTCAAGGGGTGGAAAGAAGGTGAGGTTTGGGGATTGTTCAAGCTGAGTAAGTCCTCCATCTTTGTAATATGTGCTTTCATAGTGGAATTTTCTATCTCTTTGTGCTATGGTTTTTTCCCGTAAGGGTTTTTCACGTTAAATCTTTGTGTTCTTTTATATTTGCTTGGTGCTCTTAGATTGCTATCCTAGATCCATATCTGTGTGATTCCGTAGACCAAATCCCAACAAATGTGTGATTGATAAATGATAAATATGGATGTTTAATATTTTCCTAAGGTCACGTCCTATTAACCAAAGGCTAGGGTTGGCTATAATCATGATACTGGAGTTGGGGGCATGACATCTTATTATTGCTTTCTTTTCTTTTCTTTTTTTACTATAGTCGTATTAGCCTGACATTGAGCAAGGCGACTCCGCATGACGACCCCAAATTTTACTTTTCTTTTTTGACCATTCATTTTATTTTGTTCTCATCTATGTTTTGATTTTAATATTTTTCATATGGTGTGGTTAACGTTTTATGGAAGATTGTGTAAGTGGATTGGATATTCTAAAAATTTGAAAAGTGAAAGGAAGAAAACGGTTGTATTGGAGATTATGGTACAATGTCTACATCATACATTTGTATTTAGTTATTAGAGCATCGTGTCTCTGTCCTTCCCCTGCTCTGCTGTTGGTAAATGATATGAGAGTGGATTTTGTGCCTCCGTTTCTGTGTTTCTATGTCATTTAGAAAATGTGGCACAAATGAATAGAATGTGGATTGCGTGAGATGCAGATTGCACTAATGTGGTTGGTGACCTAAGTGGGGAATTTGATTGGGCCACGTGTTTCAAAAAGGGATGAGATTTGATTGGGCCATGTGCATATGTTAAAAATGGAGTCATGCTGTAAACACCTCACTTTGTAGGAATTAAGTCGAACTTTAAAATGAGGCTTGGAACTTCCCATGAGGTCAAGCAGTGTGGGCCCCACAATGATGTGCATCAAACATCTACCCCATTAGTTAGATGCACCATTCCATGATAGGCCACATGCTTAAAAATCAAGTCAATCCATAACTTGAGTGGGCCACACCACATATAACAGTTGAGAGGGGTTACCCTCCCATTAAAACATTTATAATCAGTTATTTGGCCCACCGAGATGTGGTTCACAAATCCATCCCATTCATTGTGTGTCCCACTTGGATGAGGGGTCAGACCAAGTTTCAACCGTGTCCAAAACTCACATGGCCCCACCAAGTGCTTTTATATGTTTTAGGCATGTCTTCACATAGTTTTAGATGGTATGGCCCACTTGAGTTCCGTATATAGCTGATTTTTGGGATATCCCATAACCTAAAGGGGACCCATCAAATGCACGGTGTTGATGTTTGACACACATCACGGTGGGGCCCACACAGCTTGACCTCATTGGAAGTTCCCATGAGGTCGACCTTATAATACCATTCCCCAAGTTAGATTAGGCCCATGGTGCCAACGGAAATCCAATTCCCATTGGTCACAATGGTCCACCTGGATTTTTCATATCAGACTCCAGAACTATTGAAATGACAAGAATACCTCAAAGACTGTAAAAAAAAATACCAATAAGAATTTGATTGCTACCGTTCGCTTATTAGCATAGGATAACTCTTATCACTTAATGACTTTGAATAATGCAAAATCAAATCACATCATTATCAAGTCACATAAGTACCAGTGGGAATCCAGTCCAATACATTGAGAAAGTCTCTCTCTAGTAACTGAAAGGCTACCCATTCAAGAGAGAGAGAGAAGAAAAAGTTTACTTAAATCTGGAATAAGGATAGATTTAGAGACGCTTGATCATTTATTTTTCACAAGAGTAATTGATTTCTCATTTTCTTTCTCACATCTTATTCAAGCAAACATTTGCATTTCACATATTTCATTACTTACATTTTATATAATATTCTTGATAAATTTTAGAGTACAAAATTCTTTTTTTCAAAAGTTTGTTATATATACAATCTATTTTTTTTTAGAAAACTATCTTATTTGAACTCATAAGGTCCAATAGAGATGCATTCATTACACACTTAAATGAGTGATCTTTGCTTATCGATACTTGAACCTAATGTATATCTTTTTTATTTCTTTGATCAATCACCAATTCAACTGTCAAAAACACTTTTTAATCATCAATCCACGTAAGGGATTGATAGATCGATCATTTGAAGGATGGATCTCATTGAATTTGGAGATCTATTTTTTTATTTTTAAAAATGCTTACTTTATTTAACTTATGTACCGGGTGTTCATCCCCATTATTGTCATCCCTTGTGAGAACCAATCAGAGAAAATTATGTGTGATTTGTACGGATCCACATGGTGTATTCGAAGATCATGATTGGCCCATACAATGATTGATGCGATAGACAGTTACAATGGATCGACCTTGAAATCAGTGTAGACTTTCTTTAAACACAAATTGCTGGAGTGCGTGGGACCAAAGCAGGGCCCACTTAAACCTTGTTTTATCATAGAACAACAGTTCTAAATGGACCAGCAAGTGGGGCCCACTTGCGGTCCAAAACATGGACCAGTTTAGGGATCGGTTCGAGCCAGCGTGCGAAGGCCCTTAGGGCCGCGTTTTGATTAAGAGTGGGGTCGACTAATGGCCTCCGGAAAGCTGGAGCAAATCGACCCATCTCTCTTGGAAAATCACAAATCTTAATGTTGGCCATCTTTTGCATGCATTGATCGATAAATGTTTTGATTTCTAAGTTGCTGATGTGTTCTTGCGACATAAGTGGGGTCCACCTAGACCCTTTTGAGTTTTGATCAATCATCTAAATGGACCAGCAAAGTGGACCACGCTACCACAGTTTGGGTAGCGTGTGGGGCCTAGCTGCTGCTAGCCCATGAAGAAGACTAATTAGGGTCGATTTTAATTGGCATAATAAGAGACTTTAGGACCACCTTTTGACCAACTTGTGAGGCCGGCTAATGACCCAAAGTACACATTTTAAAATTATCTTGTCGTGATCTCGATACATTGTGATGAATCGAGTTTTGCAAAAAGGTTGGAAAATAAGAGGTTTAATTGGATCATTTGCTGACATGGTTTTCAACTATGTGGGACCCACCTGAACCCCAATGGACCTAGGGATTTGAGGTAAAAAATGACCAGAAAATGGGGGCCATGCTACCACATATTGGGCAGCAAGTGGGGCCCACTTGTGGTCCAATGGTTAAGCCCAATAAGGTCCATTTTGATGGCAACCTTGTGAAGGTCCTTGGGGCCCTTTTTTTAGGCTTGAAAATCAGGCCACTTAAGACTCAAAACCCTCCAGCAATCCATATTTTCAACCATTGTAAAATCAAGTGGTTCGCCTCTTGTTTGAATTTGTTGATTAATGTAGAAATTATTTCCTAGTAAATCGATGTTTTAGACCATTATATTATTTATTTTCAGCCTTATTATGATCTTAATGAGACCTTTCTTGGACCCCAAGATGGACCAACAATAGGCCACCCTTGAAGCCCAAGTACATGTTAGATCTGATTGTGGATAAACCCAAAATAGGCTAATTGGATAGGCCTTCAAAGTCCTTAAACCCAGACCTGAACTTACCCTTAAGGCCATAGTAAAAGATGAGCATCAATGGCTAAAATCGGACCGTCAAGACGGCCCATTAGTGGACCGATTGGACTGTTAAATTCGGGCCATCCAATCAAACTTTTTTGGTGAAACCATTGTGAATTTTGTTAAGTTGTTATCATGAATCAAATTTTCTCTTTATATCGAACCCATGATCCAATATTGATCGGTCCTAATCCATGCCCATGAGACAACTTAGCCTAGACCACACTTGAACGTAAGTACAACCAATAAGGAATAATTCACCCAAATGTATACGAGACTTAAAAAACTTAGAATAAGCTCAAACCAGAAATCCTTCACGAATGGGCCGTTAGTACGATCAGGTGGATATAAGACAGATTGTCGAATAAACTTTTTTCTTTTTTTCTTTCTATAGTTGGTCCATTCCATTTCAACCAAATAAAGTTGATTTCATATCAAGGTCGTCAGATTTGGATCCGAGTTAGGAAAGTTCCTTTTTAGGAAGCTTTTTTCAAATAGAAAAGTCTATATTTAAAAGTTATTTATAGAAAGTTTACTGAAATGAAAACGATTGTACGGAAGCACCATAAGAAGACACATTTTCCCAAGCATGCACCTAAGGTCCAGGATTAAAAAAAGAAGAAGAAAAACACGTCAAGTGCCATGAACGAAACAAAGGATGTCTCACCCACAGTTTTGAATCAATTTTGGAGTGGTTCTAATTCAAGTAATTACACTAGCATCTCATCTTACATGCATCATTTTATATTTGAAAAGTTCCCATTTTAGAAAGTTTTATATTTGGAAAGTTTGTAATTGGAAAAATCTTTATTTAGAAAGTGCTATTTTATAAAGTTATATTTGAAAGTTTATATATGATTGATTATGTTATACATACATCATGAACATTATTTGAATACCAAATGAGAGGGTGATGATTGATTTAGAGTGGGTGAAGATATAATTGAATGTTTTTTAGCGATCTAAATAGAGGGGAATATTGAGGGGTCTTTGGGATTGATAGTCCTCGCTCTTAAGTGGTATCAATTAGTTTTTCTCTTGAAATCAAGGTTATAGGTCATGTCGGGATTGACATCTAGTCCTTCAATAGGAAGTAAGTACAAACTCCTTTGTAGAATCTAGGTTGCTGGATATTAAGGCTCCTGGTTGTCCAACTGAAGAAATACAAGTATATGATATGAGAGTAATTTGACTTAGCCAATTGTAATAGAATTAGCCCTGGTATTCATAATACAAACTACATTGAGAATCGTAAAAGTTATTGTGCACTCATTATTTCTAGTTATATGGAAATTTATGTTCTGGTGGTTTCCTGAAAACGCGCAAGTACTCTTATCATTCCTGAAAAAGCATAAGTACTCTTATTTTAGAATTATCTCATTGAGCTGTGGAAAACTCATTCCATTCAATTTATTGACTTTCAAGATAAAAAGAAAAAAGATAATACGAAAGTAAAGAAGATCAGGGAATGTCTGAATGATTGTTAAAACATACATGACTTACTTTGAGATTTCCTGTTTGAATTCTCAACCACGTGGATGACAAATTTTATTTTATTTCATGTGAAGTGATAATTAAAAGCAATGATGATAGAATAAAGTAGAATAAAATACGTTATGATTTCTTAATACATGTGGTTATATGTGTGAATGTGTGATTGATAAATGATGAATATGGATGTTTAATATTTTCCTAGGGTCACGTCCTATCAATTAACCAGAGGCCATGGTTGGCTATAATCATGGTACCGGAGTTGGGGGACATGACATCTTATTACTGCTTTCTTTTCTTTTCTTCATGTTAGCTTGACATTGAGCAAGGTGACTCAACAGGACGACCCTAGATTTAGTTATTTTTAGAGCTTAGTTGAATCCCTAAAAGATTTAAAATCTCATAAAGCAGAGACCCATACTTTGTACGCGTAGAAAATTGTGTCTAATCTTTTGTTTTTTTGTCACTGGGGCCTTTATTCAAAATTTTTTGGCTAGTAGTCACTTAATTTAGAGATTCTTATGATTCTTTAACCCATAAGTCATTCTATAATTTTTAGCTAGTCATAAATTTTAAGCTTCATTTTGTTGTGATGACTCCTAATTAATTATTATTATTATTATATCCGAGTTAATACCACGTCCCATATGTGAAGCAGCTGAAAGAAACTCGAGGAAATCACGTAGGAGTGTTGGCACACGCAAAGTATGTTTAAAAGTTGTTAGGTTTAGTACCTATTTATCTGGCCATCTCTAACAGTAGTGGCAGGTGGCCCGATCGAATCCCGCCATGTCGAGTCACCACAAACGTTGGTGGTGGCAAGTCATCTGGCAATTTGTCTCCAAATAGATGAGATCTAAACCATTAGTTTTGTCATAGATGAGATCCAAACCACCCATTTCATATATTTTATGCTAAAATGGTGGTGGTGAAGAAATCACAAATCACGTTGTTTGGACAATTACAGGTCTTAAGCAAGTGGCATACAAACTACCATTAAGGAAATTCTTGTTTAAGGCTTGTTTGGTTCAGATTATTAGAAGGGATTGGGTGGTATTGAATTGATGGAACCACATTTTAAACCCACGCCTTGTTTGTTTTCTCTCTTGGATATTGGCTTTGAATGCTTTAAAAAAAAAACGTGCCCAAAACCTTGTAATAAGGAAAGGGATATGAGGAATCCCTCTCCGATTTAGGCATTGTAGCAGGAGATTTTCAAAATACCATTGCTTCCCAACCCTGCACTGTTTGAAAATATTTAAATGTGTGTGTTGATGTTAGCAAGTTCCATGGTCCTACCATGATGTATGGGCACCATCCACACCATCCATCCATTTATTGAGATCATTTTAGGATATGTGCCAAAAAGCAGGCATATCCAAAACTCAAGTGGACCCCACCACATAAAGCAGTGGGGATTGAACTCCTACTATTGAAAACTTCTTGGGGGCCACAAAAGTTTTGGATCAAGCTAATATTTGTGTTTTCCCTTCATACTGGTTTGTGTGACCTTATGAACAGGT